>NC_072417.2:81865000-82490000 GCF_028858775.2 Pan troglodytes | reverse complement strand
CCTCGTCTGATGAAAATAATCAATTCGCCTGTGCCGCAGGCCCTTGGGCTCATCAAGTGGGCCAAAAATATCAAATGATGGGGCCAAGACTGACAAATCAGATTGGATTAGTTGACACTGTGTTCTCTCCAGGGCTGGGCATATTCGTTTGCCAGGGGCATTGCGATTCTGCAGGAAGTTTATACTGTGGGTGGATGTTCTCTGTCACTTTTTCGATATTTTAGTCCTCTGGGGAAAGAACCAAGCTTATTACAAAAATTCTTCCCCTGGAAGACCAAAGGTCTTCCAAAGGTCACCTAGTATTCATTTTTTTATATGAACAACCAGCTTCGGTTTAGTACGATAATTATTCATTTATAATTTTACATGAGGAATCAGTTCACTGGTTACTATTGCAATTACTATTCATTGATTCAGAAATATTTATTAAGCACCTATTTGGGCAAGAGACTGCGTGAGACCATTTACATAAAATAGCTTCCTTAATTTTTACAACTCTCAGAGGTGTTATTACCTCTATTGAAATAGAATAGGGTATGAATTGAAATCAAGGTATAATACCTCATTAATACCTCTTTCAACAATTAATATTGAAAGTGACTAAATAATTTAAGAACACTTAGGCCGGGCGCAGTGGCTCACACCTGTAATCCCAACACTTCGGGAGGCTGAGGCGGGTGGATCACGACATCAGGAGTTCGAGACCAGCCTGGCCAACATAGTGAAACCCCGTCTCTACTAAAAATACAAACTTAGCTGGGCATGGTGGCGGGTGCCTGTAGTCCCAGCTACTTGGGAGGCTGAGGCAGGAGAATCGCTTGGACCCAAGAGGCGGAGGTTGTGGTGAGCCAAGATCATACCACTGCACTCCAGCCTGGGCAACACAGTGAGACTCTGTCCCAAAAAAAAAAAAAAAAAACACTTAGAAAGACAATGAGATTAGAACCCAGAGCTGCATCATTATGGCTTCTCATGCACAGTATGCTGTAAAGGATACTACCTCTCATTTCACTAGCCATAAACTGTTTGCTCACAGCCTCTACCAGTCTGATGTGTGGCTAACAGTACATAATTGAGAGTCAGAGATTCCTGAGCTTATATGCCAGTTCTTCCACCGAGAAGCTGTGTGATAATACTAACTTGGAGTTACCTTTCATTGAGCAATTGCAATGCACCAGGCACTACACTAGACACTCATATGGATTATGACATCTAATCCTCATGACAGCAACATCACTGTTATTCCTGAGTTTTGTTTGTTTGTTTTTTGAGATGGAGTCTCACTCTGTCATCTAGGCTGGAGTGCAATGGCACGATCTCGGCTCATTGCAACCTCTCCCTCCTGGGTTCAAGCGCTTCTCCTGTCTCAGCCTCCCAAGAAGCTGGGGTTACAGGTGTCCGCCACCACGCCCAGCTAATTTTTTGTATTTTTAGAAAGGGAAACTAAGGCTTAGCGCAGTTAGGTATTTTGCCTAAGATATTCAACTAGTGAAGTTTAGATCCCAAATATAAACCTAAGTGTTCTGGCTCCAGACCCTGAACTCTTACCCATGAAGCTATGCTCAACAGCTTGGAGCAATGCACCTGACCGTTGCATCGTTCTGTTTGTTCACATGTCAAGTGAGAATAACAAACACTGCCTCTGAGTTTCTTGTGGTGGTTAAATGAAATAATATGAACTAGCATCAAACTGATTCAGAATTGGTCACTATCAATCAAGGGAAGGGACAGCTCACACTGGCATTGGTAGCTCAAAGAAAGCTCAAACAGAGGGGCCACACACGTTGAACTCGGGAGAATGGAGCTTTGTCAAGGCCTATTTATTTTTGTGAAGCGCAGCAGAAGGAGGCAGGGTATGAATGGGAAGAAATCACCAAGCCAGCCTTCAAAAATTGCCAAGAAAAACACAAAATGTGGGAGCTACTTCTTTAGGAGTACAAATTTAAGCCTTGGCATTAAAGTAATAACAAGGAGACTCTTTGAGCTACAGCGGTATACTCTACAATAATGAAGTGATACTTTTTGCTTCACACAGTGAAACAGATAAGTATATTCACAGTATACCTTATTAATACCATACGAGGGAAAATATAAGCTGCTTTTATCCTTGTTTATACCAAGAAAGGGTTTATGGTAGCCTTCCAAAATTCATAAAATTTATAAAATTAACATATAATTTATGCTATAATGTAAACTAATATAAAAGGTAAAGAATAAAAATTGTAAGGGGAAGGGATGTAAGACTCCTGGCAGGTTGATGTAAGAATAAATCCCAAAGGAAATAGCAAAAATAAAAGCAGAAAGCAATAAAATTGAAAATAGGAAAATAAAACAAAGCTGGTTCTTCAGAAGAAAAAAAATCAATAAAGTTGATAAACCTCAAGCAAAATTGACAAATTTAACAAAAGAAGACACAAATTATCAGTATCAGGGAAAAAAAAAAAAAGGATGTCACAACAGATTGTGCAGCCATTTAAAGGATAGGCAGGAAACACTATGAACAATTTTACTCTCATAAATGTGATAACTTGGAAGAAATGGACCAACTCCTCAAAACCACATACTACCAAAACTCAGCCATGATGAAACAGATAATCTGAATAGTCCTATAACTATTAAAGAAATTGAGATTGTGATTAAAAAGTCCCAGAAAAAAAAAATCCAGGCTCATTTTCTTTCATTGGAGAATTTTAGCAAACATCCAAAGAATTAGCACCAATATTATACAATGTCTACCAAAAAATAGAAGCAACACTTACCAATTCATTTTTATTAAGCCATTATTACCTTAATATTAAAACTAGAAAATAATAGCACAAGAGAAATAATAAATAAACCACCATAGACCAACATCTCCCAAAAGCCTAGAAACAAAAATCCTCAACAAAATTTTAGCAAATCGAATCCAACAATGCACAAAAATATATATACCATAACTAACTGGGATTCATTTGGGGTATGCAAAGCTAGCTGAGTACATAAAAATGAATCAACATAATCTACATATCGACAGATCAAAGAAGAAAAATCTTATGATCATATCAATTGATGCAGAGAAAGCATTCAACAAAATTCAATACCCATTCATAATAAAAGTTCTCAGTCAGGGCACGTTGGCTCGCGCCTGTAATCCCAGCACTTTGGGAGGGCCAAGGCAGGCAAATTGCTTGAGCCCATGAGTTCAAGACCAGCCTGGGCAACGTGGCAAAACCCGGTCTCTACAAAACACAAAAAAAAATTAGCCGCGTGTGGTGGCATGTATCTGTAGTTCCACCTACTTTGGAGGCTGAGATGGGAGGATCACTTGAGCCAGGGGAGGCTGAGACTGCAGTGAGCCATGATCACACCTCTGCACTCCAGCCTGGGTGACAGAGTGAGACCCTGTCTCAAAAAAACAAAAACAAACAATCAAAAAGAACCTCTCAGTATACTGAGAGGTTTTATATAGTTGGGAACCTTTTCAACCTCATAAGTAACATCTACAAAAAACCTACAGTTCGCTTCATACTTAATAGTGAAAGACTAAATGCTTTCCCTCTAAGATGAGGAACAAAGCAAGTTTGCCTGCTCTCATCAACTTTATTAATCTAGGACTGGACATTCTTGCCACTTCAATAAGGCAAGAAAATGAAAGTAAAAATCAAAGTAAAGATTGGAAAAGAAAAAATAAAACAGTCTCCATTTACAGATGCCATGACTGTTTATATAGAAAACCCTAACGATTCGATGACAAGCTTCTAGAACTAATAAGTGATTTTAGTAAAGTCACAGAATAGAAGATCAATTGCAGAATCCACAGAATTCAAGATCAATACAGAAAAAAATCTATTGCATTTCTATATACTGACAATGAACAAGTGAAAACCAAGTTCACAAATCAAATTCCACTGAAAATTTGCTCCAAAAAAAACTTAGGTATAAATTTTAACAAAATCTAATATAGAGGAATTGTATTATAAAAATGCTGATGAAAGAAATAAAATTTTTAAAGTTGAAGAAATATACCATGTTTGCAGATTGGAAGAACCAATGTAGCAAAAATGTCAATTTGCCCTAAATTGATCTATAGCTTAAACACAATTCCTACTAAAATCTCAGTAAGTTTCTCTGTGGACATAGATAAGCTTATTCTAAAACTTATATGAAAAGAGAAAGGCCTTTAGAATAGTCAACATAGTTCTGAAAGAGAACAGAGTGAGAGGAATCATGTTTCCCTGTTATGACTTACTCTACAGCTGTGGTAATCAAGACAATGTCATACTGGCAGAGGGAGAGACAAATAAATCAGTGGAACAGAATAAACAATGCAGAAATAACTTCAAACAAATATGCCCAATTGGTATTGACAAAGGAGCAGAAGCAATTCAATGGAGGAGGGATAGCCTTTTCAACAAATGGTGCTAGAATAATTGGTAACCCACTGGCCAAAAAAATAAAGCTCAACCTAAACTCATACCTTGAACAAAAATTAACTCAAAATGGACCATGGGCTTAAATGCAAAATGCAAAACTACAAAACTTCTAGACAGATCTAGGACTAGGCAAAGGGTTCTTAGACTTATTATCAAAAGCATGATCTGTAAAAGTAATAATTGATAAGTTGAACAAATTTTGCTCTGTGAAAGACCCTGCTAAAAGCATAAAAAGACAAATTACAAACTGGGAAAAATATTTTCATATCACATATATATCGGACAAAGTCCTCGTGTCCAGAATATACAAATAACTCTCAAAAGTAAACAATAAAAAGTATCTAATTAGACAATGGGCAAAAAATATGCACAGACATTTCACCAAAAATATATAGATGGAAAATAAACACCTAAAAACATATTCTACATTATTAGCCACTAGAGAAATTGTAAATTAAAACTACATATAGGCTGGGCACGGTGGCTCACGCCTATAATCCCAGCACTTTGGGAGGCCAAGGCAGGTGGATCATCTAAGATCAGGAGTTCGAGACCAGCAGACCAGCCTGGCCAATATGGTGAAACCCCGTCTCTACCAAAAAAAGAAAAAAAAAAAAAATTAGCTGGGCATGGTGGCAGGCGCCTATAATCCCAGCTACTGGGGAAGCTGAGGCAGGAGAATCACCTGAAACCAGGTGGCAGAGGTTGCAGTGAGCCGAGATCACACCATTGCACTGCAGCCTGGGCAACAAGAGCGAAACTCCGTCTCAAAAAAAAAAAAAAAAAAAAAAAAAAAAAAAAAACTACATATATATCACTACACATCAGAACAGCTAAAATGAAAAACACTGATAATACCAATTGCTGGCAGAGATCCAGAAAAACTAGATTATTCGGACATTATTGCTGAGAACATAAAATGGTACAATTACTCTGGCCAATAGTTCAGCAGTTCTTTCAAAACTAAAGATGGGCTTACCATATAACCCAGCAATTGCACTATTGGGCTTACACCCCAGAGAAATGAAGACCTATTCTCATGCAGGAACTTACGCATAAATGCTCATAACAGCTTTATTCATAATAGCCAAAAATGGAAAACTACCCATATCTCCTTCAAAGGCTAAGGTGTTGAACCAACTGTGGTATAACCATACCATGGATGGGTACTTAGCAATAAAATGGAACAAACTATCAATACATGCAATTATTTACATGAACCTCAATAAAATTACATGGAACAAAAAAAAATCTCAAAAAGAGATGCATGATTTTGTTTATATAACAATCATGAAATAACAAAATGGCAAAGGAGAACAGATTAGTGGTTGCCAGGGATTAAGGACGGAGATGGGGAGAAGAGGTGGGTTTGATTATAAGAGGGTAGCATAAAAGAGTCTTGTAATGTTGCTGTAGTGAAGTATCTTGATTATAATAGTACTTATGCAAGACTTACACAATGTGATAAACTTTATAGAGCTACACGTGCACACACACACACACACACAAATGAATACTTGCATAGCTGGCAAAATTAAGT
The DNA here is from genome assembly GCF_028858775.2 of Pan troglodytes. Lineage (NCBI taxonomy): Eukaryota > Metazoa > Chordata > Mammalia > Primates > Hominidae > Pan > Pan troglodytes. The sequence goes on along the minus strand of NC_072417.2, from coordinate 82,484,048 downwards.
TCTATGATTTGCACTACTGCCACATTCTTGATCTTGATAATGTATTATAGTTGTGTAAGATGTTAACTTGGGACGGGGGGGGAGTTTGGCATGGCCTGGGGAAAGGGATCTATGGGACTTCCTTGTACGTTTCTTTGCAACCTCCTGTTAATCTACAATTATTTCAAAATAAAAAGTTTTAAAAGTATATCCCATAAATTCCTATACAGGTAGTACAAGTAGGCCACATATTTGACTGTAAGCTCTTGAGAAACCAGTCAGAGAGGAAACAATAGTAATTACACAGTTCACAGGTCTACGAGAAAAAGAAATTGCTCAGAGAGACCAAAAAAAAAAGAAAAAAAAAGAGAAAAAGAAAACAATCTTGACAGCAAGTATGGGAAGACGGATCTTCCTCCTGCAGATTCTAATGAAAGGAACATTCTATCTTGAGTTTAGACTCTTGAGCTACAGTCCAGAACCCTGAAGAGTAGCCCTCAACTCTACTTTGTCCTTAAAAATTCTCCAGTGGAAAGTGTCTGTATACTGCTTCACGCAATGCAAGGACCAGTGGCTTTAACAAAGTCTTACAGCAGACAAGATCCCATTTAAGAACACATTCCAACGCTAGGGGGTGCACTTCCTGGTAGCAGATCACAGCTAAGATCAAAACCCATCACAAAGGGAGGCACTTTTGTAGACATGAACAAAAGCCTTACCAACTCACTTTTCCATTAGGATGCCCTCTCTTTGCCCTTGCCCTGTCTCTCTAACACCTCTATTGTGAGTTTCCTTGGAATTTCCATTCCTCTCATGCAGATGCCTTGGTAGGTGGTTGTACCTCCAGCTGGACAGGAAGTACCGTTCCCACCACACAGAGACAGATAAAAATAAAAATTAAAAAAAAAATAAAAACAAGAAGGAGACATCCTCACAGAGAGGATGTCATTTACACGACATCCTTCACTAGGACTTGAGCTGACTTAGGGATTTGGGCCAAAACCTCAGCTAATAAAAAAGTGTTCCTTTACCTCATTCTTCCTTCTGTTTATATGGGACAGAATTTAAGTGTCAGGATGTGGGTCCTCACCAAATACCATCTTTCCATCTCAACCCAAGTTTTATAGTAGTGGCTTTCACAGGGATTTGCCTGTTTGCTCCAATCTACAGGGAAAAGGCAAGGAAGTCCACATCCAGGGGCCTTTCTGGCCTTACATAGAGCCCCATCTGCCAAATATATGTGATATTCACTTCCTACTCAACCAATAACTTAAGACACTGAGTTCAAAACTACCCATTCAACGTAACTGACTGATAAGATGATTATTTCAGGTCTCAGAACAGTGAGCAAATGGCTTCCCCCTTAAAGGGCTCTTCTAAAGTCAAGGCATTGCTCACCAGTCCAAAAATAAACCCCCAGGAGGAACCTGAAAGCACAAGGATTTGGATTCAGATGATGATCTTGTCAACTTACGTGGAACTGGTCTGAGGTTGTTCAAATGCTTCTTTTGGAATTTTAAGGCCAGGGTTTCGCTTCTTGCCTATGGGGAAAGACAAAAGGAAAAAGTTAAGGACTAAATCATAGCAAGATAGCAGAGAAAGAGACTGCGGCAAAGGAAAGAGCTGACCTGCACAGGCAGCTCTCATGTCTCCATTCAAAGCGCCACTTCCTACCCAGGAAGTCTGTGAGTGTTAAGAACCCAAGCACCAGGTAGGACAGAGCTTCTCAAATACAGACTGTGGTCATGAATGAGGTTTTTCATTAGTCCAGGGGGCAAACATCAGGATGAGAATGCCAACTCTTTTCCTAGGAAGATCTGCCCTTTCTCCCCACTGAGAATTTGTCATTGCAACTTTTTTTTTTTTTTTTTTTTTTTTGAGACAGAGTCTCACTCTGTCACCCAGGCTGGAGTACAGTGGCACAATCTCAGCTCACTGCAACTTCTGCCTCCTGGATTCAAGCGATTCTCCTACCTCAGCCTCCTGAGGAGCTGGGATTACAGGCATGCACCACCATGCCCGGCTAATTTTTAAATTTTTAGTAGAGACGGGGGTTTCTCCCTGTTGGCCAGGCTGGTCTCGAACTCCTGACCTCAGGTGATCCACTGACCTTGGTCTCCCAAAGTGCTGGGATTACAGGCATGAGCCACCATGCCTGGCCTTGTTTTTTGTTTTTGTTTTTTTTTCTTTTACACTATAATGGTGATGGCAGACACTTGGTTATAGCTTTTTTTTTTCTTTTTAGTGTTAGTAAAGGGTGGTCACCCTTATCTTAGTAACCCACTATTTTCTAAATCGATCTGTTAACTACTACAAAGTTAGCAATGGAAGTAAAATAAAAAATGCTTTTCCACTGTTCTGCCCTCCCCTTTTCCCAACCACCTGCTGTAATTTGAAAAACTTAAGAGAGGGATAGAGTAATACTTATTTACATTTTCCCTGTTCCAGAAAGGATTAAGATAACAGATGAGCTTATGCAAGGAGGTTATAACTTCTTCTTGGGCCAAATGGAAAGGTAACTTGATGTTGATCATACCTGGGCTGAAATTACAAGAGAATTTGGCTCGAATACTTTTGTTGATGAGTAAAAAAGAACAGACTGAGAAATGCCAGCTCAGGAAGCAGATCAGAGCAAACAAGGGCCTGGGGTTTTCCTCATCCATGGAGATCCTGTGTCTCTTTGCACTTGGCAGGGGAAACTAAGGGAGAGCTGCATAGAATGGCTGGAAAGAATGCTACCTTCTGCCCAGGCACGGTGGCTCACGCCTGTAGTCCCAGCACTTTGGGAGGCCGAGACGGGCGAATCACGAGGTCAGGAGATGGAGACCATCCTGGCCAACACGGTGAAATCCCGTCTCTACTAAAAATACAATAAATTAGCCGGGCATGGTGGCAGGCACCTGTAGTCCCAGCTACAGGGGAGGCTGAGGCAGGAGAATGGCGTGAACCTGGGAGGCGGAGCTTGCAGTGAGCTGAGATCACACCACTGCACTCCAGCCTGGGCGACAGTGCAAGACTCTGTCTCAAAAAAAAAAGAAAAAAAAAGAATCCTACCTCCTTTCCCACCTCTTCTCTACATTGCAGATGAGCACTCAGAGATAACACAAGCCCTGGATATGGCCCTGGATAGATCCTGAAGCTGCAAAGAAACTTAAGAAATCAACTAAAATAACCTCCTTGCAGAAAAATAACATCCAAAGACTTCAGTGACTTGCTCCACATCACAGAGGTCAGCAATGACCCAGTCAGAATCAGAATCCAGGTCTCCTGACACCCAGGTGGGAGTTCTTTCTACTATCCTGCAATAGAAGACGTTTAGAGATGACTGGAGAGGGGGCAGGTGAGACGTACACGGGATTTTGAGTTTTAAAATACCCAGCTGACATCTGGTTCTTCCACGCACCACGCAATTTCTAGAATCGCTTTTCGTCTGACTCTCAGTTTTCTCAATTGTAAAATGAGGAAGTAACAACCATACTCACCTCACTGGACTGATATGAGAATCAAAGCAGATAACATATATGAAAAATCATTAAGATACCTTAAGTAGCTGTTAATTAGATTCATTTAGGGAAACAATCAGTACTGTCTCATTTTTTTAAAAGTCATTTAAAAAATTAATGAAGAGAACTGGCCACATCATTAGAGCCCACTATAATGTATAATGAAATTTTTCAATTCCTTCAGAATCCAAAATCAGATCAATTCTGCCAAGTTGTATATAGCCAGGAAAAAATATGCTTCGCAGTAATCAGCCTAGAGAAAGCCTTTTAGGACCATCTTCAGAATAAGAGGCTTTCTCAATTCTCTCCTCATTTGGGTTTACTTATGTATTTTATAAGGTTCAAAACTCACCATTCACTTTCCTGCTCTTGGAACTCAAACAGCTGTTAAGGATGTTACTAAATTAGTCAGTTATTGACATCGCATAGAGCTTTCCTATGTACCAGGAACTATGCTAGGTGCTGGACCCAGTTATGAGAATCCAAATAGATATATGGCCTAATTCCAACAATTCCCATCCATGCACCTCAGCCAAACAGACAGGGAATGTTACTTTCGATGAGATTCTTCAGTGAGGAATGAATGACGGATTCAACTTGTTTAGATAACTATACAGATAACTACATACAAATTCCAGTGCAGGTGACAGATAATTCAGGTAATCCCAAAAGGCGACCCTACAGTTCTCTCAACGAAAACAAAAACTGAAGTAACATATATTTTGCCTATGAAAACTGGTCTCCAGTTGTCATTTAAGCAAACCAAAAGCAGAAGTTACTCTTAAATTCCTATATCTTTCTCTTCTTTACCTCTAACTCAGTTCTTACAAGATAGATGTAAAGAGAAATAGCTATTTATTGAGAAAACCCCTTTGGAAAACCTTAATATAGCAAGTAATTAGTAGCAATTCTTAACAGCAATTAATTATTACACCATAACTTAAATCACCAAAACATCTATACAAAGAAACAGTAAAAAAGAGAGAAAGTTTTTAGCACAGAGACCAAAGGAATAAAAGACCAAAATAATAGTAAAGTCTTCCAAGTGGGAGGAGAAGGCCTTTGATTCTCTCTCCAGATCACTGTTACACCCAGCCACCCCCACAGCCCCCCACATCAACATCATTCTTACCCTGAATTTACTGCCTCCTAGTTGAAATTGCCAGCCTCCTGTCTCCAGACTCTAAACCCTTGACTATGTATATAAGTTGGACATCTGCATATCTTAAACCTAATATTTCCAAGTATATCAGCTCCTCAGAACAACAAGAAAAAAAAATAGATCCAGGAGACACAAAACCTAGTTGAATTACAGTGTTAGAAAATACTCCGCCTTCACGTTTACATCAAATAAAATACAAATCACAAGCACACACAGCAACACTCTGCAGTTCACTTACTTGCCCATCTCTGACAGAGCAGCACAGTAAGAGACCAGCAGAGGCGACTCTGGTGAGGTTTTCGAGGCTGCAAGGAAGACCAGCAGAGGAAAACCTAACAGAAGTCATTCTTCGCTTAGCTCCAAAGACCACACTTCGGCAAGGAGAAACAGGACTGAACAGGCTCCACCCCCTCCTCAAGTTCGGATTGCAGCAAACCTCTGCAAGCTCATTGTTCCGAGGAAATTGCAGCGTCAGGAAGGGAGAAGGGAAGTGGGTCTATGTGGACACCCAGGCGTGACATTAATCATTAACCAGACTTGGAGGAATAAATCTATAAATCTGGACAGTACCATGTTCTGCAGCTTTTCTATAAATGCCTCTTTGATTTCTTAAAAGAAAGAAAAACAATGTGTGGTCAGTTTCCAGCTGTGTTTACTTCACAGCAATCTGTTCCCCCAGGAAGGCAGCCAACACCTGACGCTAACATTGAACACTGTTTAAAAAAAAAAAAAAAAAAAAAAAAAAAAACATGGGAGGGAGCACTATGAATAATAAAGCTAAGTGGCCAACTATGTTCAACAGTCTTTGCCTTTGATATTCTAAAGCAAAGCAGAAAAAATGTCAGAAAAAAAAAGGCTTTCTATGATGTCATATGCTAGAAACAAGCCTTCTCGGAAACAGAGAATTCTGTAGATTTCTGCAGATCGCAACAAGCCTCGACTGCTTATTGGCACAGTCTGCAAAGGGTAAGCCTCGTCGGCCTGATTGGGCATATGCAGCACTATATTGCATCAGACCCTGTTACACGCATGACTGTGTTCTCTGAAAATAGTGTAGTCCCACCACACACATATATTTGCAAAATTCATCTGAAACCAAAGCAAAGCTGGGTCATTTTATAATCCTGGCCTGGAGCAAAGTGGCACTGGAAAAAAAAATTTTAAAAGCCTTGCCAATAGTTAGAAAATATTTACCAGGCCACAGAAATGTTTGCTAGCTTTGACTGCACCGAAAATGATGGGGTACACGAGAGGTCTTGCACACACTCTGAGAGGGTAAGCACAAAGCACTCCTCTGATGTTCCTCATTACATAAAACAGAAGATTATGTTCCACTGCCAACCCAAACAGCATGAGAAGCCCACGCGGTCAACAGAAGGTGGCATCGTGAAGATATGCTGATGCCTAAATATTTGTTAGCGTGGCCGAGGGGTGGGGGGCACAACTATGAGAGTTTATGATTATTGACACAGCTTCACAAAAGGATGGCAGTGTTTCCAGTGCCAAATTTATTTTAAAAATCTGTTTCCCAATATGAATGGGATTTCCAGCCAAGTAACTGGCAATCTAGAGGCCTTGGCTGCCCTCTCCTTACTACTTGCATCTAGGCTTACGTTCCAAGGGTAGTTGGCAATAAAACCAGCAGTGAAGTATCATTCAGTGTTATTAAATTGCAATCAACATATGCAAAGCAACGAACGAAGCAGGGCAGGGGAAGAGGCGTGCAGGAAGAAAGCTGGCTTTGCAACAGCAATGTAAAAGTGAACAGGGACCCTGCCATCCTCCAATCTTCCAAAACCACTGGCTCTTATATACCACTGAGATTCCAAACACTGAGGACAAATCTCTCTGGAATTACAGAAAGTTTAGAGAAGAAAAGCTGAAAACCTCTTTTTTTTTTTTTCTTTTTTTTTTGAGATGGAATCTTGCTCTGTCACCCAGCCTGGAGTACAGTGGCACAATGTCAGCTCACTGCAACCTCCGCCTCCCGGGTTTGTGTGATTCTCCTGCCTCAGCCTCCTGAGTAGCTGGGATTACAGGTGCCCGCCATCACGCCCAACTAATTGTTGTATTTTTAGTACAGATGGGGTTTCACCATGTTGGTCAGGCTGGTCTTCAACTCCTGACCTCGTGATCCACCTGCCTCAGCCTCCCAAAGTGCTGGGATTATAGGCGTGAGCCACCATGCCCGGCCTTTTTTTTTTTTTTTTTTTTTTGAGACAGAGTCTCACTTTGTCACCCGGGCTGGAGTGCAGTGGTCCTATCTAGGCTCACCGAAACCTCTGCTTCCCATGTTCAAGCAATTCTCATGGCCCTCAGCCTCCCGAGTAGCTGCAACTGGGAATACAGGCACGTGCCACCCCACCCGCCTAATTTTTGTATTTTTAGTAGAGATGGGGTTTTGCCATGTTGACCAGGCTAATCTCAAACTTCTGACCTCAGGTTATCCGCCCGCCTTAGCCTCCCAAAGTGCTGTTACTGGGATTACAGGTGTGAGCCACTGTGCCCAGCTGAAAAGCTCATTTTAAAACCTGCAGTCAGTTTGATTTCAGAGTCAGAATGAATCTCCTAAGAGCCTACCTTTGCTCATACTGTTCCTTCTACCTGGAGGGCTCTAGCTGTCTTGCAGACAAGAACTCAACCTTCCAAATTCAAAACCTCCCTCATAGAACCTTCCCAGAGCTTCCTGAACACAATCTAAGGATTACTATCCACACATTCCTGCTTTCACATTCTGGCACCTTACACTCGGCCTGCAACACAATATGGGCTCAAAGCAGCTTCCCTGAAACTTTGATATTTTAGTTGAAAAATGTCCACTGTCTCTACAATAGATCTCCACGACCATCTTCCACTCATTTCCCGCAAACCTTTTCTCACAATCTAGAATTATTTTATTTTTGTATTTATTTATTTACTTCTGCATTTATTTATTACTTGTTTATCTACCTTTCTCCACTAGAATATAAGTTCCATGATGGCCAATGATTTTGCCCAGCACCTGCACATCATAAATATTTGTTGACTGAATGTTTGTTATTCTTTTCTCAACTGTTTTGAACATTTGTACAGAGCTCTTCAAAAAACAAACAAACAAAATGAACAACCAAGAATGGAATGGAAATTGCACAAACCTCTGCATCAATAAGAATCATTTCAAATCCCAGCTGTCCCACTTAGTGACGTAATGTTGAGAAAGTTTCTTATCTTAAACTGAGTTTCCACACCTGCAAACTGGAGATGATGTACAATCTCCGCAGGTCATTAAGAGACTCGATTGACACAGTTCTGTGTGAAGAAGCCTAGCAGGGTGTAGCATAATATAGGTGCTCAATAAATACTTTCTTTTGTCCCTTCCATGTTTACGCTTACATTTTTAAAATATGAGCTAAGCAGAATGTTCCCTGGATGGCATCTTATTTCTTCAAATTCCGTGCTCCATTCTCCCTCTTTCGTGTTATTTACGCTAGAATTACATTTTTCAAACATCTCATCAATCTTGAATCTACCTCTCTTTGTGCCCACTGACTATGGGAACTTCTCCAGGTCTATAGACTCAGGATTTCTGGGACTGAGTGTAGTGAGTGCTTATAATTTTACATTGCCTCAGTATCCATTTTTAAACCTAAGTTAAACTATCTCATCTCAGAAGCAGGGCTCAGTCACTCTTGACACGGTGTCTAATACCACACTCCACCAGAGTGGCTCCAAACCAGTGGCCAGACATGAAACTCAGAGACATCTCTCCTGCCTAGCAAGCTGGCCTGCCTACTTTCCTGCCACTCCCTTTAAACAGACCATGCAGACATTTGCCCACAAACGTTAAGGTGACCACCTCTCAGTCACGCTGTGACCTCCTAGAACTAGTGCCTGCTTGCTTTAAACCCAACAATTAAAGCTGCCTGTAGGAAACTGGATAATGCCCTGTACCCAATAAAGACATTGGCTCACTGGTCCCTTCTCTCTCTCTCTGCGCGCGCACGTGTGTGTGTGTGTGTGTGTGTGTGGCTTCCAGGTGTGTGTGTGTGGCTTCCAGGCGTGCTGGGTGCCATACAGAGTCTCTAAGTGCTAAAAAGTCTTAAAATCTCACATTGTAGTTGTGTCACTGAAGCCACACTTGCAATCCTATCCCTATGGGTGAAACTGCCCCAAAAGAACCCATGCAGGTGGGTCCCCTGCTGATGCCCTTTTGTCCAGGTCTCTCAGCTACTGGGGACAGTAGTTACCAGCTAAGTTGATAGAGTGAGGCTTCAGGATCCATATATTTTTTTAAGTTTCACAAGTGTCTGAGAAATCAGCCACAGTTAAGTAGCCCTTGTCTACCATATGTCTATGTAAAGTTGTTTTGTGTTTGTTTGTTTGTTTGTTTGTCTTGTTTTACCATTTCTCACTTTATGTTGCCAGCGTCACTTTCCTCCCAGGCTCTTGTCACATACCCCACAACCCGCCAGTTCTTTCTGATTAGTAAGAATTAAATTCCAAGCTAGCTCCTCACTGTGTTATCTCTATCTTTGAGCTGAAATTGTCAATCATTCCCCAGCGTACACATTGCAAGGGTCAAAACTTATTAAGATGCAATTCTGCCATCGAAGCATCAGGAGATATGAAAACCCAACTCCATAATAACAGCGGGTATGTGTGATGTGCAATACAAGCATTGCACCCTGAAAGCAGGAGAGAAGAAGCAAGACAAGCAACACTGAGAAATGGTCTCACATACGAAGTGGTATTTGAAGTGGCCCTTTGATTTTGGTAGGATTTAAGGGTACCTGAGGGTTTGTTATACTGTATGTCTTCTTTATATATTTAAATATTTCCAAAATCAAAGTTTAAAAAGACCATGGGTGGGATTTTGACAATCAAGACTTGGAGAGACAATAAGGGGATTCTAAGTAAAATGAGGATGAAATATCTTTGTAAGGAGAAGCACTGTGGTATATTCAAAGAATTCTGAGTTTTCTACTCTGGACAAACTGAAAAGTGGTGGAGAGAGAAACCCGGAGGAGGAAGTTGGAGTCAGAGATCAAAATACTGTAACAAATATATTTTAAATTTCAGATGTAAAAAGAGAAGTCATGTATGTTTTTCAGTAGAGGAACATCATGCCACATCCATGCTTCAGAAAAAAAAAAAAAGATGTAACAAGATGAACTGATCTAATAATATCAGGATGTTTTGAAACTGTGCTACACACACACTCATGCATAAACCCACATACTCTCATGCCTTGATGTTTTATGCCTCCAGGTCTTTGCTCTTATTTTCCTCAGAACGTTGTTATTACCTGTTTTCCCCAGTCAACTGTGACACTCAGCTCAAGTATGTTTTTCTCCAGGAAGTCTTCCATGAAAGTCCCCAATACAATAAATACCTTTCCTCTGTGTTGCTACAGTACCCCGAACCTTCCTATGCCGATTAAGTGAACCCATCTGTTCATCCATGTCTTCCACTAAAAATGCAAGCCCTTTGAAGTCAGGGCCCATGTCTTCTTACCTATGTACAGAGTTTAAGCACTAGACCCAAAAATAAGAGGTAGAGACCACAGTAATCTGGCTCACAAATAAGCTGCTTGAATTTTGCAGAGGCAAAATCTATAGGCTCTGGTCACTTACTGCATAAGAGGAACAAAGGAACAGAAGCGTAGTAGTAGTACTGGAAGTAGTAATAGTAATAGTAGAAGTATTGCTACTAGTAATAGTAGTGGTAGTAAAAATGATGCTCGTCATCTGGCTTTTCCACCCCCAAATGAAGTTAAGTGAAAGAGGAAAGCCAGGTCAGTGGGGGTGGCCAGTGGGGAAAGGGCAGATCATGAGTTCCAATTCAGATGTATTAAGTATAAGATGCTGCAGGGACGGGACGCATGGCAGAATTCAAGCAGGCAAATGGAGCTTAAGAGAGGGACAGGAGGAAATGAGTAGATCTGGGAATGACAAACAGAGAGGTAGAAAGTTGCCTGAGACAGACAGGGAAACAAGAAGAATGAAAGAAGGTGGCCAGGTGCGGTGCCTTATGCCTGTAATCCCAGCACTTTGGGAGGCCAACGTGGGCGGATCACTTTGGGTCAGGAGTTCGAGACCAGCCTGGCCAACATGGTGAAACCCCATCTCTACTAAAAATACAAAAAATTAGCCGGGCGTGGGGCACACGCCTGTAATCCCAGCTACTCCAGAGGCTGAGGCGGGAGAATCGCTGGAACCCCATCTCTACTAAAAGTACAAAAAAATTAGCCGGGTGTGGGGCGCACGCTTGTAATCCCAGCTACTCTGGAGGCTGAGGCGGGAGAATCGCTGGAACCCGGGAGGCAGAGGTTGCATTGAGTCGAGATCGCACCACTGCACTCCAGCCTGGGAGACAGAGCAAGACTCCCTCTCAAAAAAAAAAAAAAAAAAAGAAGGGAAGGCAGCCAGCCAAGCTAAGAACATTTTGAAGAATCAGTGAAGGACACAAAGAATTACGTTCCTGTCAAAGGAGAATGAGCCAGCCTGTCCATCCGCTAATTGGGAAATGGCCCCATTTTAAGAGAATAAAAGTGCTCAAATGGGTTTTATTACAGCTTCATGTGATTATAGCTAAAAAACAAAACAAAAAAAATCCTAGTAGACCTTTTATGTCATGTTAACAATTTTGGTGTTGACTAAGATGTTCTTAAAAGAACCTAAAAGCAAATCACAGCCAATGCCCTGAGTTATGTTCTAGGCCCAGGGAGAAGGCAGGAGGCAGGCAGTAGGGAACTCCTACTGTCTCGGTTCATCTCCTTCCTCATTTATGGGCTGCTTCACTCATTAGCATTGATCGCAAGGAAATGTAGTCATAAGGGTGTTAAAAACATCACTTTAAAATAAAAATATGGCAACGGGTTGCAAAGAAGTTTAGTGGCGTGCTCGAGCTTTTCAAAATACACACTGGGTTTTGGTTAGGTTTTAAAAAATAAGTATTTTTTTTTTTAGAGATAATACTGAAATGTTTACGAGTGAAATGATATTATTCTAGAATTTGCTTCAAAAAAAAAAGGCAGAGTTGGGGATGGAGATGCAGATAAAATAGGATTGGCCATGAGCTGGTCATTGTCAAAGCTGAGTGCTAGATACCTGGCAGTTATAATACAGTCCACTTTTGAATATGTTTGAAATTTACCAAAATAGCCAGGCGCAGTAGCTCAAGCCTGTAATTCCAGCACTTTGGGAGGCTGAGGCGAGTGGATCACCTGAGGTCTGGAGTTTGAGACCAGCCTGGCCAACATGGTGAAACCCTGTCTCTGTTAAAAATACAACAATTAGCTGGGCGTGTTGGTGGGCACCTGTAGTCCCAGCTACTTGGGAGGCTGAGGCAGGAGAATCACTTGAACCTGGAAGGTGGAGGCAGTGAGCCGAAGTCTCGCCACTGCACTCCAGCTCGGGCGACAAGAGCGAAACTCCAGCTCAAAAAAAAAAAAAAAGAAAAGAAAAAAGAAAACGAAATTTACCAATATATAAAGATGTTCTTAAATAGTAACAGAATCACAGAAAATTCTGTTTTAATAGTTAAAAGAGTGGCATAGTGAATAAGAGGGGTGAATTTGTTGTTGTTTTTTTTTTATGTGGAAGTAATGGATTCTTTTTTTCCTCTGGTCCAAGACCACAATTTTGGGTTTTTGTTTTGTTTTGCTTTTTGGTTTTTGGTTTTTTTTCTAGACAGAGTTTCGCTCTTGTTGCCCAGGCTGGAGTGCAATGGCGTGATCTCGGCTCACCGCAACCTCCACCTCCCAGGTTCAAGCGATGCTCCTATCTCAGCCTCCCGAGTAGCTGGGATTACAGAAGTGCGCCACCATGCCTGGCTAATTTTGTATTTTTAGTAGAAACAGGGTTTCGCCATGTTGGCCAGGCTGGTCTCGAATTCCTGACCTCAGGTGATCCACCCGCCCCAGCCTCCCAAAGTGCTGGGATTACAGGCATGAGCCACCACGCCCGGCCCACAATTTTAATAGCACTCTGATCACCTCCCTTTTAACCAAAGGAAACTCCAAGATAGTAACTTTAATTCAACCAGCTGCTTGAAGACTAAGGGGTAATAAAGAAACAAAGGAAAGTTCTTCATCTGCAACTCCTCCCCTAGAATGCTATCAGTACAGGGTCTATTCTGCCTCTCACCCAGCTCCATCTGATTTCTTTGGAGCTGAATTCTATCCCGATGCCACTGGCCCTTGTTGGGGTACACCTTACAAAGAGGCCTCTGGAATACATGTCCCTGAGGATGTTTTGCATTATCTTACATAATGTTCTCTTTATAAAGACTCAGGGGAAAAAAAAATATGTATCAGTAACAGAAAGAATTGGCTTCTCCTGCATAATTGATCAATTCCTGCCTAGAGCAAATGAGAATGATGTTTCCTTCCTTGGGTTAATGGCTAAAAAGCTTAGAGCTAAACTAGGAATTATATTCATATTCATTTCGGAGTCACTGTTTTTTTGCACGTCTACTTCGTTTCTGTCTTATCTATTCTTTTAATAACATTTTATTATAGGACATTTTAAATGCAGGCATACACTGCATAATGATGTTTAGGTCAACTGTCACCTGGTGACATGGTAGCTGTCATAATGTCATAGTGCAATTCATTACACACATTTGTAGTGCTACTGGTGTAAACAAACCTACTGCACTACCAGTCATATAAAAGTACAGCACACACAATTATGTATAATACATAATATTTGATAATGATCATGACTATGTTACCGATTTATATATTTACTATATTATACTTTGTATTGTTATTTTAGAGTGTACTCCTTCTACTTATTTTTTTTTAAGTTAACTGTAAAACAGCCTCAGGCAGTGTCTTCAGCAGGTATTCCAGGAGAAGGCATTGTTATCCTAGGAGATGACAGCTCCATGCCTGTTATTAGCCCTGAAGACCTGGGACAGAATGTGGAGGTGGAAGACAGTGATATTGATGATTCTGACCCTGTGTAGGCCAAGGCTGATAGGTGTATTTGTGTCTTGATTTTTTAAAAAGTTTAAAAGTAAAAATTAAAATAATTTTAATCTAGAAAAAGCTTAGAGAATAACGATATAAAAAAATATTTTTGCATAGCTATACATTTGTGTTTTAAGCTAAGTGTTATTACAAAAGAGCCAGAAGTTTTTAAAAAATTACAAAGTTTAGAAAGTTAAAAAGTTACAATAAGCTAAGGTTCATTTATTGCTGAAGAAAGAAAAACATATTTATAAACTCAGTGTAGCCTATACAGTGTTTATAATGTCTACAGTCATGTACTGTAATGTGAGGCCTTCACATTCACCCACCACTCCTTCATTGACTCACCCAGAGCAACTTCCAGTCCTGGAAGCTCCATTCATGGTAAGTGCCCTACACAGGTGAACCACTGTTTATATTTTATACCATATTTTACTATACCTTTTCTATGTTGACATACACAAATATTGGCCATGTGGTTACAAGAGCCTACAGTTTTCAGCACAGTCACACGCTGTCCCGGTTTGTATCCTGGGAGCAATAGGCCATATCATATAGCCCAGGTGTGTAGTAGGCTATGCCACTGAGGTTTATGTAAGCACATTCGATGATGTTCACACAACGACAAAATCACCTAACAATGTTTCTCAGAACTTATCCCCGTCATTAAGCAACAAATCACTGCATAGGAGAAAATAAACAAAGTAGTTATAATCAACCCCTATATATTCATTTCCCCAGCTTCAACAATATTGACTCATGGACACTTTGTTTAGTCTGTATCCCAACCTCTTTCCCAGACATCAAATTATTTCATCCATATACTCTTTACCAAATATCCCTAAAAGAAACTGACTATTGAAAAAATAGTAACCGTAGTAGCACTATCACACTTAAATAATTTCTTAATATCTGCTCAGTGTTCAAAATTCTAATTGTCTCACAAAAATCTCAAATACTTTTAAATTACTATATGTTTGAATCAAGATCAAAATTAGGAGCATGCCTTATAAGCAGTTAAGTTTCTTAGTTCCCTTTTAATCCAGGGGCTCTCCCTTCATTTTGTTTTTTTCTTTCTTTTTTTTTTTTTAAAGACAGAGTCTCACTTTGTCACCCAGGCTGGAGTGCAGTGGCACGACCTTGGCTCACAGCAACCTCTGCCTCCTGGGTACAAGCGATTTTCATGCCCCAGCCTCCCAAGTAGCTGAGATTACAGGCATGTGCCACCATGCCCAGCTAATTTTTGTATTTTTAGTAGAGATGAGGTTTTACCGTGTTGGCCAGGCTGGTCACAAACTCTCGGCCTCAGGTGATCTGCCCGCCTTGGCCTCCCAACGTGCTGGGATTACAGGCGTGAGACACTGCACCTGACCTCCCTCCGTTTCTTTTTGCCTCTCCCTTTCCTCTCCTCCTGCAACTTCATGCAATTATTTTGTTGAAGAAATGCAGGCCATGTGTCCTGTAGTTTTTTCCACTGGATTCTGCTGCTCTTATCCCTTATTATTGACTCACACATCCCTCTGTTGGTTAGAAATTGATCAGATTCAACTTGATCAGATTGTTTGGCAAGACTACTTTGCAGGTGGCCTCACTTACTTTTAATTTACGCTAAATTGCTTAATTTTATGCAACCTAGCAAGCTAACTTAAACTCTTAATGAAAAAAGGAAAAATGAATAAATATAAATAATCCCTCAGCAAATTAACATTTTCATCTCTGTCAATTTGGTAGGTACAAGGGTACAAGGGGTGTCTCATTGTTTTGAATCACATTTTTAAAATATTTAATGAAGCTGAGTATACATATATATATATTTTTTTTATTCTTTTTTCTTGAGATGGAGTCTCACTCTGTCCCCCAGGCTGGACTGCAATGCACGATCTCAGCTCATTGCAACCTCTGCCTCCCGGGTTCAAGAAATTCTCCTTTCTCAGCCTCCCAAGTAGCTGGGACTATAGACGTACACCACCATGCCCAGCTTATTTTTGTATTTTTAGTAGAGACGGGGTTTCGCCATGTTGGCCAGGCTGATGTCAAACTCCTGACCTCAGGTGATCTGCCTGCCTCAGCCTCCCGAAGTGCTGGGATTACAGGCGTGAGACACCACGCCCAGCTGCAGCTGAGTATTTTTTATATATCCACTGTCATCTGTATTCATTTTTCTGTGAACTCCCTGTTCAAGTCATCTGCTCATTTTTATAACAGGTTATTATTATTGTTTTCTTTGTAAAAGAAGGCATTGCCCCTTTTGTAGTTAGTGTTGCAACACACACACACAAACACATACACTGTTTTTTTTCCTTTTTGGTTATATAAAATTTTAAATTTTTACATTCTTTTATGTTCTCTGCATTTTCATAAGGTAAAAACATTCTTTCCGCTTCCCCAATGGCTAGATAGTTCTTCCAATATCACCTATTAATCTGTCTACTTGTTTCCAAATGAATTGTACACAACTTTTTAATATTTAAGCCTCTTATTCTTTTGTAAAAGTTCATTGGCTGACGTGTCCAAAACATATATGAAATATTCATGTAGACATCTTCGTTTGATCCTCACTTTAAGAGAATTCTTTCTTGCTTTTCACAATTTAAAAAAAATGATGCTGGCTTTGGATTCAGCTGAATAGACCAACTGAATGATTTTTCTCATGTTGAGGAGGTATATCACTCTTTTCATTTTACTGAGTGGGCTAGGCTGAGGATGGTTCCCAAGTTCATGCCCATATCCTAATCCATGCAACCTATGAATGTTATCATGATAATTTTTTGCAGATGTGATTAAATTAAGGCTTTTGAGACGAGAAGATGATACTAAATTATCCAGGTGGGACTTAATTGCAATCAGAAGTGTCCTTACACAGAGGGGCAGAGGGAGAGTAGACACACGCAGAGAGGAGAAGGAGAGGCGAAGGCTGAGTCAGAGACTTTGGTGATGCAGCTGCAATGTAAGGAATGCCAAAGGCCAGCAGCCACCACAGGCATGGATTCTCTCCCAGAGCCTCTGGAGGGAGCCTGACACGCCAACACCTTCACTGTAGACTTCTGGCCTCCAGATGTCAGAGAAGAAATTTCTGGTGTTTTAATGGGACAGAATACAGAGCCCAGAAATAAGGCTGCACACCTACAACCATCTGATCTTCGACAAAGTGGACAAAAACAAACACTGGGGAAAGGACTCCCTATCCAATAAAAGGTGCCGGAATAACTAGCTAGCTATATGCAGAAGGTTGAAACTGGATCCCTTCCTTATACCATATATGAAAACCAACTCCAGAGGGATTAAAGATTTAAATGTAAAACCCAAAACTATAAAAACCCTGGAAGACAACCTAGGCACTACCACTCAGCCATAGGAATGGGCAAAGATTTCATAATGAAGATGCCAAAAGCAACTGCAATAAAAGCAAAAATTGACAAACAGGATCTAATTAAAGAGCATCTGCACAGCTAAAGAAATTATGAATAAACAGACAACCTACAGAACGGGAAAAAATTTTTGCAAACTATGCATCTGACAGAGGTCTCATATCCAGCATCTATAAGGAACTTAAACACATTTACAAGAAAAAAGCAAACAGCCCCATTAAAAAGTGGGCAAAGGACACAAACAGACACTTTTCAAAAGAAGATATACGTGTGGCTAACAAGCATGTGAAAAAAAGCTCATCACTGATCATTAAAACCACAGTGAAATAACATCTCAGACCAGTCCGAATCAAATCAAAACCACGGTGAAATAACATCTCAGACCAGTCCAAATCAAATCAAAACCACGGTGAAATAACATCTCAGACCAGTCCGAATCAAATCAAAACCACGGTGAAATAACATCTCAGACCAGTCTGAAAGGCTATTATTCAAAAGTGAATAATAATAATAATAATAATAATAATAATAACAGATGCCAGCGAGGTTGCAGAGAAAAAGGAACGCTTATACATTGTTGGTGGGAGTGTAACTTAGTTCAACTATTGTGGAAAGCAGTGTGGCTATTCCTCAAAGAGCTAAAAACAGAACTACCATTTGACCCAGCAATGCCATTACTGGGTCTATATCCAGAGGAAAAGAAATCATTCTACCATAAAGACACATACACGTATATGTTCACTGCAGCACTATTCACAATAGCAGAGACGTGGAATCAATCCAAATGCCCATCAATGATAGACTGGATAAGAAAATGTGGACCGGGCACAGTGGCTCACACCTGTAATCCCAGCACTTTGGGAAGCCAAGGCGGGCAGAATAGTTGAGGTCAGGAGTTCAAGACCAGCCTGGCCAACATGGTGAAACCACGTCTCTACTAAAAATACAAAAATTAGCCGGGCGTGGTGGCATGTGCCTGTAATCCCAGCTACTCAGGAGGCTGAGGCAGGAGAATTGCTTGAAACCTGGAGACAGAGGTTGCAGTGAGCCAAGATGGTGCCATTGCACTCCAGCCTGGGCGATAGAGTGAGACTCCGTCAAAAAAAAGAAGGAAGGAGGGAAGGAAGAAAGGAAGGAGGGAAGGAAGGAAGGAAGGAAGGAAGGAAGGAAGGAAAGAAGGAAGGAAGGAAAGAAGGAAGGAAGGAAGGAAAAAAGACAATGTGGTACATATACACCACGAAATACTATGCAGCCATAAAAAAAGAACGAGATCACATCCTTTGCAGGAATATGGGTGGAGCTGGAGGATATTATCTTTAGCAAACTAATACAGAAAGAGAAAACCAGATTATCTCATGTTCTCACTTATATAAATGAGAACTAAATGATGAGAACACACGGACACATGAGGGAACAACACACACTGGGGCCTATCAGAGGGTGGAAGGAGGGGGAGGGAGAGGATCAGGAAAAATAACTAATGGGTACTAGGCTTAATACTTGGGTAATGAAATAATCTGTACAACAAACCCCCATGACACAAGTCTACCTATATAACAAACCTGCACATGTACCCCTGAACGTAAAACAAAACTTAAAAAATTCTGGGGTTTTAAACCACCAAGTTTGTGGTAATTTGTTACAGCAGCTACAGAAAATTATTAAATAATATGCTGTTATCAGAAATGGACAATGAATTTTGTCAAATTTTCTTTCAACATTTATTGAAATAATGCAGCATCCTTCCTGCCACACCCACACTGCCACACTCTCTAACAAATGTATTTCTTGCTTTTCCCATGCTCTTCTCTTCCTTTCCCTACCCCACTTTCACTCTCTTGCCTTCTTAACTCCTGTAGCATTTGGCCTTCAGAAGCATCTTGTGATCCTGCATTGCTAGTGGCGACAGAAACAAAGAACTGGCTAATCCCTGGACTCAAGAAACATCTACAGAGTCTCCATTTGACAATATAAGAAGGCAAAACCACCAAAGTTGAGAAATTAACTGCAAACTATAAAGAATGGATATCAGCAGAGGAGTCCCCTCCTGCTCTTCCGTGGAGCAAGGAAGGAGGAGAGGCTGACCCCCTTCCAGGTCTTTCTAACTCAACGCCATCTTGGAGGAAAAAGCATAAGGAAGAAATGCAGCTCTTTCCCCAGGCCTGAAATTCCTCATGAATTCTGAAACTCTTCATGTTCCCTGCCAACAAGAAACAAGAGGGTAAAGAAACCGCGGCCAAAATAATAGAAAATATATGGCAAGATTCTTTACCCTGTAACTCAAACCCTGCAACCTGGAAAACCTCAGTTTAATCCTTTGCCCCATGGCTGTTTCTGCAATGTCTAGTTACCTTTCTTTCCAGAGAAGCTGGACGTTTGTGAGAGTCATGTTTTGCAAAAGTCATAGCCTAGCAAAAGAACACAGTAGCTTTTGCCTTTTGTTCGGCTACATACTTTCCTGGCTTAGCGCATTTCCCACTGGTGACACTTCTGGCTAAGGGTTCGTGATGCCCAATTAAAAAGCAAAGACAAAGAAATTGCTTCAAGAAAATCAAAAAATTTAAATCTGAGATTTTCTAAAAAGAGAACGCTAATCTACAAAAACTAACAACTTATTTTCAAAGTACTGTAGTTTGGTTCATGCAAGTGTACTCATTTCAATATTAACTAGTTCAGATCCTCACGTAACCCTTAAAGTGAAAATTCCACAGTCCTATAGAAAGATTTAAACTCTGACTTTTTAACTCCTGAAGAAATAATCATTACCGTAATTAACAACTATTGCTTCAGGCAATGCCATAACTCAGGGTGTCAAAAGAAGTGGAGTTCTGTAGTCTTAGGTAATAAGTCTGGAAATTGTTCCAGGCAGTCACCTTGAAATATCTAAATCAGTTAATCGCGAAGACTGAGCACAAGAAAAAGTATATAAATTCTCTATTGTACCAGAACAATGTTCCACCTATGTGATCACAGAAATGTGGGTGAAACGTATTAGAGTAAATATGTTCCATGTAGTCTCATATACACTGTAACCTATGCAATGTTCCCAAACTTATTTTATTTTTCCTTTTTTCCTTTTTTTTTTTTTTTTTTTTTTTTGAGACAGAGTTTCACTCTTGTTGCCCAGGCCGGAGTGCAATGGTGCAATCTCAGCTCACTGCAACCTCCATCTCCCGGGTTCAAGTGATTCCCCTGCCTCAGCCTCCTGAGTAGCTGGGATTACAGGCATGCACCACCATACCTGGCTAATTTTGTATTTTTACTAGAGACGGGGTTTCACCATATTGGTCAGGCTGGTCTTGAACTCCTGACCTCAGGTGATCCGCCCACCTCAGCCTCCCAAAGCGCTGGGATTACAGGCATGAGCCACCACACTCAGCCTAATTTTATTTCTATAACTGCAGTTTTTATTTTAGATTCAGGAGGTACATGTGCAGGTTTGTTACATGGGTATATTTTATGATGCTGAGGTTAGGACTGATCTCATCACCCAGGTAGTGAATACAGTATCCAACAGTTAGTTATGCAACCCTTTCTCCCCTCCCTCCTTCCCCCTTCTACTAGTCTCCAGGGTCTATTGTTGCCATCTTTATGTCCACGAGTACCGAAGTGGACATAAGTGTTTAGCTCCCACTTCTAAGTGAGAGCATGCAGTACTCGCTTTTCTGTTCCTGCACTGACTTGCTTGCCTCCATGTTCCTGCAAAGAACATGCTTTTGTTGTTTTTATAGCTGAATAGTATTTCACCGTGTATATGTACCACACTTTCTTTATCCAGTCTATTATTGATGGGCATTTAGGTTGAGTCCATGTCTTTACTACTGTGAATAGTGCTGCAAGGAACATATGTGGGCATGTGTCTTTTTGGTAGAACAATTTTTTTCTTTTGGATATATACCCAGCAATGGGATTGCTAGGTCAAATGGTAGCTCTGTTTTAAGTTCTTGGGGACATTCTCAAACTGCTCTCCAGAGTGGCTGAACTAATTTACGTTCCCACTAATAATGTATAAGCATTTCTTCTTCTCTACAGCCTCACCAGCATCTCGTTTTTTGACTTTTTAATAATAACCATTCTCACTGTCTCATTGTGGTATTGATTTGCATTTCTCTGATGATTAGTGATGTTGAGCATTTTTTTGTATGTCTTCTTTTGAGAAGTGTCTGTTCATGTCTTTTGCCCACTTTTTAATGAGGTTATTTGTTTTTTGCTTGTTGAATTAAGTTTCTTATAGATTTTAGATATTAAACCTTTGTTGGATGCATTGTTTGAGAATATTTTCTCCCATTCTGTAGATTGTCTGTTTACTCTAGTGTTAGTTTCTTTTGCTATACAGAAGCTCTTTAATTCCCAAACTGATTTTAATGTCTAATCAAAAATATGAGGAGATAATTTATAATATTTCCTACATACAGTAATTTCATAAGATTTTCTTTGAGTTGTAGGTTTTTATTGGATTGATTTTAAGTAAATATTATTGATGGAAATTCTCACAAGTCTTTATTATTGGGAAGCAGAATTAAAGACTGAAGGAAGTACCCACTCATATCCATACAAAGTCAGATGATTTTAAAGTCTCCAACAAAGTTATATGTAGTAAATTGGAAAACAACACAACAAGACCCTGTGAAAAAGAGACCTAGTGGGAAAGGACCAAGCCCCTCATTAGCAGTGAAAACTTGGGATATTATTAATGTAAGCCTCACCCTTAAAATGGGAAAACCAATATCTACCTTGGTGGCATTAAAGGAGCAAATCAATATAGGCTGTGATGCTCAATAAATATGTCTGGGATAAATGAACGCTGTAAGTTACCAGTCAGCTACACTGCTGTTTCTGGCAGGTACCTTCTTATTAACAAGTGGCTGCTCATGAGAATAATAATAGCACCTAGAATTTATTGCATATGTGTTACATGCAAGGCACAGTTCTCAGCATTTCACACGAATTGCTTAATTTAATGATCACTACAGCTGCATGGGGTATTACTTCCTCTGTTTCAAGGACCTTGTCCACATACACAGAGCTTGTACAGATGTAAGCAGTCGGCTTTCCCATATAATTGTATTTAGTCCTTCAGCTGAAATTACTCTTCATCACAAGTCTGTTTCCACTAGCTCGTGTAAGGATTATTGCTGAACTATGTCAGGGCTATATATAAATTCTGTTATCCAAAGGAAAAAGTCCAGGATTAAATCCACTGTACAGGCTTTCTACTCACATGTCCAGGCTCTTCTGGATCACAGAGGCAGGTTATAAAACTGTTTACCAGGAACTGTTTTGACACGACCCAGGTCTATCAAGGGAGATCTAGACTCAATCAAAAAACTAAATTGCCACGACCTTTGCCCAACATATTTTCACCTTCCTGGACTTTGGTTCCCCTGATGCTAAAATGGAAAACGTTTGGGCAATCGACTAGCTGATTTTCTCACTAAACGGTGCTCTGGTGTTTGAGAAGGGTACCACACCAGCTTTACAGATAAGGTCACCAAGTTTTGTATTCTTCAATAGCTCTGTAGTGTGTTTACAAACGAATGCCCCTTCCCTAAGCAGGGGGTTTGGATGACATTGAAAAGCCTATTCCCTACTTGACATAAATTACTTTAGCAGAAGGGTAAGGCTGAAGTGACTGTTTGAAAAGTTGTGTCTGCGATCCTTATTTGCAGATGCTGAGCAAGATCAGTGCTGTTTGTATTATGTGTGGCAATGTCCCCTCTCAATATCAAAGTAAAGGGCTCTTAGTCCCTTAATGGATTCCCTGCTCACCTTATCCCGATGATATTCTCAACCTGATGCTTCTCACTTCCTGGTAGAACACTCATCAGTCTCAGACTAGACTAAACACTCAAGATTACTGAGATTCTGAAATCTGGCTTCATGCCAGAAACCTTAACATTCAAAGTGAAATGAACACACTTGACCAAATACATCTTGATGACTCTCTCAGGGCATTTTCTGTACAGGGAGAACTTCCATCTCTTAATCTCAAGAATGGTGCTTTCTCCCCCAAGAAACTGGCCCATTCTCCAATGCCTAAAATATAAACAAACAAAGTGGGACACCAAATAACACTCTCACTGCATCCAGCCCTGTAGCCAGAATATGAGTCTAATTACAGTCGTTGGGCTTCAAGTACCACAACTTGGAAAGACAATTTAGAAAATGCCTTCTCCTCCTTGTGGCCACCCCACTTCTCCTTCACATGCAGAATGCTTCCAAGTATGATATGTTCTAGACTTAATTTTAGCACAAGGCTCTTTGCGTTGTAACTCTGGTCTCTTCATTCAAAGTTTACATAAATGGAAATAGGAAAATACACAGACTTTTCAAAAAAAAGTTGACTGTGAGAAAATAAAAAGATTGTAGTCTATTGAGAAAGACATAAACATCTAAGGAAAGTTTTGATGCTGGGGACTTTTTGTACATTTGTTACTACTTTCTTAAAAAATGATGGGAAATTTGAGCAACTGTCAAGCCAAGAAAAAAAGCCCATGAGGGAAAGGGTCAAAAGAGGCCAGAGAGGTACACAGAAATGATGAACCAGTGTCCCAAGGGACAACGTGGGATCAAGAACACAGGAGACAGGTAGCCTCAGAGACAGGAGTGAAGGATGTCTCTCTTTAAGACAAGAAGGAAAAGGGGCAAAAGGGGGTGACAAACAGAAAAATCTGATGTGAAGGGAAGCTGTGAGAGGCACTCAGTATAGATGTATAACAGGGTGTTCTGCCAAGATTTCCCATGGGGTCCTAAGCAGCATGAAGCCAAGAAACATTAGGAACAGCCACAATAGGTCAGCAAAGGAGTTCCCGTAGTTTCAAATGAAATTTTACCCAGTACTCTAACAGTGTATAAGCTTCTGAGGAAGTAGTCAGTGTTCCATAGAGATAAGAGAAAATTCAAACAGGCAAACAACTCTGCAAGGCTGAATTGCAGGCATGATCTAAAACTTCCTTCTTTCTTCTAAAGGCCTCCTCCATTCCAAAGTTGCTCATCCTAAAACCTGAAAAAAAAATGACTCAGAAGTGGTTCCCATCTCAAGAACTACCCACGAGTCTCAGTGGACACATGTGAGTATGAGATGTGAGTATGGGATACTTTTCTAGAAATTTTAGAATGTTTGCTACTGAAGAGTTTGAATTGTTAATTTAGAGTTGGTCCATGACATTACCTTTGCACTCTGACTCTTATTAAAATACCTTTATTGAGATATAATTTACCTATTCACTTATTTAACATGTATTTCACCTATTTTAATTGTACAATTCAATGGCTTTTAGAATATTCAGAGCTGTGCAACCATCATCACAATCCATTTTAGAACATTTTTATCACCCACATAAAAAACACCATACCCATTATCAGTCACTCCCTCTTTTCCTTCAACACTACCCTTCCCTCTAGCCCCTGGCAACTACTAGCCTACTTTCTGTCTCTATAGATTTGCCTATTCTAGATATTTCATATAATGAAATTATACAATATGTGCACTTTTGTGACTGGCTCCTTTCACTTTGCAAAATATTTTCAAAGTTCATCTGTGTTGTAGCTTGTATCAGTAATTCTTCCTTCCTATAGCTGAAAATATTCCATTGTATAGAATACCTGTGCCACCTTTTATTTATTCATTCATCAGATATGTATTGTTTCCACTTTTTGGCTATTATAAATAATGCTAAGTACATTCATGTACAAGTTTTTTGAGTGAGCATATGTTTTTAATTCTCTTGAGTATATACCTATGAGTGAAATTGCTAGGTCCAACAGTAACTCTATATTTAACCTTTCCTGGACCTGCTAACCTGTTTCTCAAAGCAGCTACACCATGTTACGTTCCCATCAGCAATGTAAAGGGTTCCAATTTCTCCACATCCTCACCTACACTTGTTATTTTCTGTTTTTGTTACAATTGTCATCCTAGATGTGAAGTAGATCTCACTGGGGTTTTGATTTGCATTTCCCTGATAATCAATGATGCTGAACATAATTTTACATATTTATTGGCCATTTATAGATCTTCTTTGGTAAAATGTCTGTTCAAATCCTTCACTCATTTTTTTAGTTATCTTTTCAGTATTAAATGAAAGGTTCTTTACATGGTCTACATACAGGTCCTTTATCAGATACATAATTTATAAGTATTTTCTCCCATTCTGTCAATTGCCTTTTCACTTTCCTGATCGTGTCTTTGCCACAGAAAAAATTTTAACTTTGATGAAATCTAACTTACCTATCTTTTCATAGGTGCTTACGGTTTTGCTATTATATCTAAGAAATCATTGACTAATCCAAGGTTATGACAACTTACACCTATGTTTTCTTCTAAGAGTATTACATGTTTAGCTCTTATATTTAAGTATTTGGTTAATTGTAGTTTTTGTATATGGTGGGAGGTAAGGGTCAAAATTCATTCTTTTACATATGTATATCCAGCAGTCCAAGCAACATTTGTTGAAAAGACTACTCCTTTCCCCCTGAATTGTCTTGGCACTCTTGTCAAAAATCAACTGATTGTAAATGCAAGGATTTATTTATGGACTTTCGATTCTATTCCATTTGTCTATGTCTATCCTTAATCCAGCATCACGCTGTCTTGATTACTGTAGCTTTCAGTAAGTTTTGAAATCAGGAAGTGTGATTCCTCCGAGTTCATTCTTTTCCAAGGTTGTTTTGGCTACTCTGAGGCCTTTAAATTATCTTATGAATTTTAGGATTAGCCTATCAATTTCTGCAAAGAAGTCAGCTGAAATTCTCATGAGAATTGCATTTAATCTTCAGATCAATTTGGAAACTACTGCCATCTTAACAATATTAAGTCTTTTGACTCATGAACATGGTACGCCTTTGCATTTATTTAGATCTTCTTTAATAATCTTTCAACAGTGTAGCTTTCCGAGTATAAGATTTGCATTTCTTTTGTTAAACTTATTCCAAGGTATTTTATTCTTTTTGAGGCTATTATAAAGGAAATTATCTCACCATATTTTATTTACAAATTGATCATAGCTAGTGTATAAAAATACAATTGATTTTTGTATGTTAATCTTGTATCCTGCACCCTTGCTGAACTTGCTTGTAAGTGCTAATAGTTTTTTTAGTGGGTTCCTTAGAATTTTCTATATATAAGATTGTTTTATCTACAAACAGAGATCATCTTACTTCTTCTTTTCCAGTGTGGATCCTTTTGATTTCATTTTCTTGTCTAGCAGTACAATGTTTAACACAGATTGCAAGAAAAGACATCCTTATGTTGTTCCTGATCTATGGGAGATGTCCTCTGATTTTTGCTTTGACTCCTGCCAAGCCCTCATGAAGACAGTCATCACTAGATTAATAAATTAGGGCCTGGTCTAATATATTTGGAAACTACTGCCATCTACTCGTCATTAAAAGTTCCATAAGATGATAGTGAAAATATAAATTGGTAAAGTCCTTTGAAGGAAAGCTTGGCAAAAATCTGTCTTATGAATGCATAGTCCTTTTGTCCCAGCAATTCTACCACTAGGAATATATACTAAAGATATAAAGATATAACATCTCCCGCTCATGCAAAATGATGTATGTACAAGTTTTTTAAACACCGTATTGTCTGTAATAACAACTGTCTAACAACAGGAGATGGCTAAATGAGGAACAGGGCATTCAACAATGGAATGCTATGGAGCCAAAACAAGAATGTAGAAGTTTTTTTTATGTATTGATGTGGTACGATCTCCAAAATACATTAAGTGAAATAAGATGCAGAAGACTACAAATTACCATTTGTATAAGAAAATGGCAAAAAAAAAAAATACACAAATGGAGTTGCTTATACATGCATAAAATATCTTTGGAAGACTACATTCTAAACTGGTAATATCAGTTGGTTACGGGGAAGGCACACCGTTGCTGGTGGATAAACATAAGAGAAAGACATTCTACTGTAAACCTTTATAAACTTTTGCAATTTTTGAACCAAGTGAATATAGTACCTATTCAGAAAACTAAGTTTAAAAAAATAATAAATCACATACCATAAAAGCCAGAAAATAGTTAATAGCAAATAACTGAACAGTCTATGAAGGACTGAAAAGAAATGGTGCATGGTGGTATCAACAGTCCTGACATTGCCAAAACCTAGGTTATTTTTCTGAATCTGATGCTAACCAGAAACTTGAAGATGTAAGTTGCCTAACTTTTGTGGACTCAATTTCTTTGCCTAAAAATCCAGGGATCAGAATAGTTAACTTTACAGTTTATACAGCTAATTGAAGTCAACTTTTTCTGGGGCCAACCCTACACTAGAACTTTTACGGGCATTTAAATCTCACAGCCACCCTATAAAAATGAACTATGTCCTTTAAAAAAATTAAAAATAGGATTACCATATAATCTAGCAACTCCAGTTCTAGGGATATATCCAAAAGAATTGAAAGTGGGGTATTAGGGGCCAAATTGTATTCCCACAAAATTTATGAAATCTTAACTCCCAGTACTTCAGAACAGCATTTTATTTGGAAATACACTTTTAAAGAGGTAACTAAGTTAAAATATGGTATTTAGGATGGGTTCTCATCTAATATGAATGGTGTCCTTATATGAAGAGGAAATTTGGACATGGACACACAGACGCACACACACGAAAGATCATGTGAAGATATAGAGAGGGACAGTCATTTATAAGCCAAGGGGAGAGGCCTCAGAAGAAATTAATCCTAATAACACCTTGATCTCAGATGCCTAGCCCGCAGAATTATGAGAAAATAAATTTCTGTTATTTAAGTCACTCAGTCTAGGGACTCTGTTATGACAGCCCTAGCAAACTAACACGGGTCTCAAGGAGATATTTGTACACCCATGTTCATAGCTGTATTATCCACAATTGCCAAAAGGTGGAAGCAACCCAAGTGTCCACTGACAGATAAATAGATACACAAAATATGGTATATAAAGACAACATACGGATGATGGAAGATTATTCAGCCTTAAGAAGAAAGGGAATTCTGACACATGCTACAACATGGATGAACCTTGGAGACACTATGCTAAGTAAAATAAGCCAGTCATAAAATGACAAATACTGTATGATTCCACTTAAATAAGGTACCCGGAGTAGTCAAATTCATACAGACAGAAAGTAAAGCGATGGCTACTAGGGGCTGGAGGAGGGGGAAAAAATTGGGGAGTTACTCTTTAATGAGTGTGGATTTTCACTTTTATAAAATGAAAAAAGAGTTCTGGAGACAGATGCATACCAATGTGGATGTACTTAATGCCACTGAATTATACTATAATGATTAAGACGATAATTCTATGTTGTTGTATTTTACCACAATTTAAACATCTTTCAAAAGGGAACAAATGAACTATTATTCTCTCATTTCACAGGTTCAGAAACTAAGGTTTAGATGCTAACATTGTTTTCTCAAGTTCTAACAGTTAGTATTCCCATCCAGGTCTGAATCCAAAACCAAGCTAGAAGTACTACTTTCCCGTCCTACCATTAAATTTTTCCATTTTAAATAAAATTTTTTAAAAAACTTTTTTTTTCTATTACCTCCAAATTCAGGTTGTTTTCAGATGATTTTGCTTCCCCAACAAGCATTCTGCTTGTTTAGCTACCCTGGAGGTGTACGCTTTCTTCAGAAGTTTACTTGAATCATTCCCATGCTTCCCAATCTCTATATTCCTGATGGCACTATAGCTTCTTGTTTCAGGATCCAAAAAGAGGAAGAATGAAATGGACTTTTTCCAAAATACCCAGTGGCTCTAATGACAGATGCCAAGACAGCTTCCTCCTTGTATGCCAAAGGCTACATTCTCTGCAGTTAAACATATTACTACTTCTCCTCAATTGTCTCAATTTCCAAATACTGTTGGACCAGAAGCTTTGCTCTCTGAAAAGCTGAAACTAGTCCCCGGGGTAAGACTATGTGGAGAGTCCTGTTCCCCGTGCTTGCCAAGTGGCAAACAGGTTAGGGCTGGTGAGAAGAACAGAATGTCCTGTGAAAAAAAGGAGGGACGTAGAGGTAGCCACGAGCAATAAGGGTTGCTGCCATGGTGTTTCATGTGCTGGGGAACGAAAGTGAAAGAACATGAAGGAGCTCAGGATACCGATGCAAAATTCTAGGAAATGATGCTACGTTCTTTAGAATGCTCGGCTCTCCAGAACATAAGGCCCTGAATTGCTGGAAGATTTTAAAAAATACTTTTTGCTTAAATTTTATGAACAAATAAAAAAACATTCAACCTGGGAATATCAGATTAATTCTCCAAATCCCTTCATACTGTGAAAGAGCCAAGAGCTAAGTAACTCTGCAGCCAGAGTTGGGAGGCCAAGCCGGGTGGATCACTTGAGGTCAGGAGTTCGAGACCAGCTTGGCCAACATGGTGAAATCCCGTCTCTACTAAAGATACAAAAATTAGCCAGGCACGGTGGTGTGCGCCTGCAATCCCAGCTATTCGGGAGGCTGAGGCAGGAGAATCGCTTGGAGGCAGGAGAATCGCTTGAACCCAGGAGAGGTTGCAGTGAGCTGAGATCGCACCATTGCACTCCAGCCTGAGCAAGAGTGAGATTCCATCTCAAAAAAAAAAAAAAGAACAAAAGGAAAAGTACATTTCCTGGGCTCAGCTCCCCAAATATTCTCACAGTAAGGCAAAATCAGTGACATAAGCCTCCAAGTCATTGCTCAGATTCTGTCGTGTTACTGAAATTTTGTTACATTTAATACAGATTGAATATACTTTATCTGAAATGCTTGGGACCAGAAGTGTTTTGAATTTTTTTTTAATTTTGGAATATTTGTACATGCACACTGAGATATTTTGGGGATGAAACCCAAGTCTAAACATAAAGTTTATTTATGTTTCACAGACACCCCTTTACACATAGCTTGAAGGTAATTTTATACAATATTTTAAATAATTTTGCACCTGAAGCAAACTTTGTGTTAAGTACCCGAGTGTGGCATTTTTCACTTGTGGCATGATGTTGGTGCTCAAAAAGTTTCACATTTTGGAGCTTTTCAGATTAGGGATGCTTGACCTGTACTGCTTGGAAGAAGTAGGCCATGAACTAGGGCTAAGAATTTTTTTTTATAAAATAAATAGCTACAGCTATTGTAGTCTTCTCTTTCATCGCAGAATGCATCCTGTTCTAGATATTCTGGCAGAAGCTGTGATCACCGGTCACACCACACTTCCTTCTGAGTGTTTACACAACCACATTATTTTTCAGTGAATTGAATACTGTATAAGCACAGGCTGAAACACAGCCACATCAGACCTAGAAAGAAAAATGGAGACGCACACATTCAACATGCATCTAAGCTCAAAACCTGTCCAAAGTCTTCAACCTCAGAACCTAAGAGAAGTTCGCCCCTGTGCTAGCTCACGGCTGGCTCTGGCACAAGGCAGGCAAATGTCTTACCCAAGGAGCCACATAAGCTAACAGTGCCACCAAGAAGAGAACTGGAAGAGATAAATACATAGCACTTTCATTCACTCATCCTCTCCTCAAATATTTACTCAGCACTTACTATACGTTAGTTAGCACTGGGCACTATACACTACGCCTTGAAAGTAAAATATGAGGCCAGGCACCGTGGCTCATGCCTGTAATCCCTGCACTTTGGGAGGCCGAGGCAAGTAGATCACATGAGGTCAGGAGTTCGAGACCAACCCGGCCAACATGATGAAACCCCATCTCTGCTAAAAATACAAAAAATTAGCTGGGCATGGTGGCAGTCACCTGCAATCCCAGCTACTCAGGAGGCTGAGCCAGGAGAATCACTTGAATCTGGGAGGCAGAGGTTGCAATGAGCTGAGATTGAGCCACTGCACTCCAGCCTGGGCAACAAGAGTGAAACTCCATCTCAAAAAAAGAAAGAAAGTAAAACATGAATGAGAGCTAGCCCCCTACTCCTGCCCACCCCCATCTTCCCATATGTCTCTTCTGGAATGATTAAATTACACAGTGATATCCCCAGAGGCTACAAGAAGGACACATATGCAATGGTAACTTCCTGCGTGGCCTGAATGAGCTGAGGGAATGGGGAAACTAGAAAGCAAACTGGCCTCTTTGGTTGAATTTCCAGTCTTTGGAGAAGTTGTCTATAGCTCCTTCTAGGCTGCCTACCAAGTATAATTCAAACTATTCAAACTGGCGTTCAAGCGCCTACCCCAGCTGTGCTGTCTTCTGTGTCCACTCCTAAGAAATAACTACAAGGCACTCAAATGGAAGTCCCGCTATTTCCCGGAACACACCCAATCTTGGTCTGGACTCTACTTTGACCATACTAATCTTGCCACCTTTAACACCTTTACCTGTCCTGTCTCCCTGTAACACATGCACACCACTCTCTGTTTATGAAGAGTTCTTTTTCCTGCATTTCTGTCCAATGCCCTCTTCCTATGAACCCATCCCTCATCCACTATCTCCTTCCCTTCCCTTCTACCTACAAGACTAGAAAGTTATCTGTGCATCTGCTGCTTTGCATAGTCATACCAGGCCCAAAGCAGGAACTTAACAGATGTCACATCTGCTAACTCTCCCAGTTGCATAACGAGCTGATATCCTCATTGTGCAGACGAGAAACTGAACTTTAGAATAGTCAGGTAAATAAACCAAAGTATTACAACTAGATAAGAGTGGAGCCAGGTGTGGCTTGTTCAAAGCCTGCATTTTCCTCATTAGACCCTTTGGAGTGTAGTGTGTGCATGGGACACAATTTATGTAACACTCCTAATTTATCTCCTCTCACCTCCCACTTCAGTCCCCGATGCGGCTTTCCAATCCAGCAGAGGTTCCAACCAACTTCCAAACAGGTGCAACTTGATAGCACCTCATCTTTGGCTGTACCAGATGCCTTCTATCTCTGGACTCCTGCCCTCAGACTTCTCCGACACCTGAAGAAAGCTTCTGGGACAGCTGACATGCACAACCTGGGAGCTAAAACATGTGGGACCAGCTGTGACCAATGAACAATGATGGACAGGAGACGATAACCCCATTAGTTCCTTACCGTGCTGAGATAAATTTCATGAGTCTCCTAGAAGATCTGATGGGATTGAACATCAGTTGTACCTAGCATGGCCGCTGTACTGGCTTTCCTTCCTTCCCTATTTCATCCCCCCTCGTCCCTCCTACTCCTTGGGATCACATTGACAAATAAGTGTCTTGCACACAATTCTCTATTTCAAGCTCTGTATTCAGTTAGCAGACGGCAGAAATGTGGTCCAAAGCAGGAGAGGACTCAGCAGCAGCAGGCTCTGGTACAATCTGCCCTGTCACTCAAGCCATGTGAATGAGAAGATCCAGTGGTGGCTGGTTGAATGCATGACTCCCCTGTGGATGTCACCCAGAGTCTTCTTCTCAGACAACCAGTGCTAGCACAATGGGCCCATGGATGAGATGGCTCAGGTGGCAGGATAAAGGCTGTATGTGGGCTCGGCATTGTGGGCTTTCTCTTAGCAATGACCCAGCTATTACCACTGCTGAATGGTCCAGCCAACCAATAGCAGAGGGAGATGCCAATCTCTACAGCACCTTCACGGATATCAGCCAGGCCCTTGGGGAAAGGCTGATCATAACAGACCACTTCCACCCCAAAAAGGAGAGGGGAGATAGAAATTCATGCTTACATAAATTGACATGTACTCCAGTTTTGGGTTTGCTTTCTCTGCCTTTAGGGTCTCTGCAAGTGCCACTATTTGAGAACATAAGAATGCCTAATCTATCAGTGTAGTATCCCACACAACATTGCTTCAGACCCAGGGATTGATATATGTCAAAGGAGGTGCAGCAATGAGTGTATGAGTAGGGACTCCATGAGTTTTCTCATATACCACCTCATTCACAAGCATCCAGCTTAACTGAAGACTGGATTGACCTGTTAAAGGTTTAGTTAGGAGACTAGCCTGAGAAACACAATCTGCGATTCCAGTATCACCTTGATTCACGCCCCAGCCCTGGAATTTCTGCAAGGTAGCTTGGTTTTTTGGTTTTGTTTTCGAGGGTTTTTTTAGTGAAGAATGGTGTCAGAATCTGGGTAGCAGGTGTTCTCATTGTTATTGGGATCTCATTTCTTCTTGGTCCTTTTAAGAGGCAGAACTAGGAAATATATGACCGTATGTATACTATATATATATATGTCTTCACACATATTTATAAATATACACATACATACATCTGCACATAAACACACATATATGCATTCACTTGCATATTTTAGAAATCATAAATTCAATTCACACCAATATGCCAATTCCAATCCACTCCATAGGGCTATTTCTGCCTTTTCTCATTTGCTCAACCTTATTATACACCTAAAAAGGGTTTCGAGATTGCTTCATCCATACTACTACATGGTTCGCATCTTAAGAGTGATGAAACTTTGTCCCAAAGCTACCCGGCAGGATTACACTCCTCTTATTTGTGAGAAATGTATCACATACCCATGGCTGAACCAGTCTCTAGCAAAGGAGACAGGGGACCATCATGATTGGTTTAGACCAATCATTCTCCCCCATCCCCACCACCCCTGGGACCAGAGGCCAGGGCCCCCTCTCAAACACACCATCCCATGGAGGAGGGTGAGCTACCTGGAGATAATAAGGTTTCTCCTAGGAAGAAGGAATGCAGGCTACAGAGCATGGATATGGGAAAGGCAACCAACTATCTCCTATATTAACCTACAATCCAGAGTGGAATAGGCAACATAAAACTTCTGAAGTTATATATAAAATGTTCTTTGTGTGTACACACGTGAGAGGAGAAAATCCTCAGTCATCATTTTCTCAGAGGGCTCAGTGACCCAAGAAAAGTTTAGAACCATTTTCATTTTAAACAAACACAGATTTCAATCTTAAATTGAACAAGAACAAGAGGTTTCCAGGAACTTAAACCCTAATTCAGAAAATACAAGTGTTTTCTCAATCTCATTTATTACACTCTGCTTTGAGGGCAGGAATCAGAAGACTGCACAGCCTTTGTCAAAATACAAATGTTTGTCTCAATTTGAGTCTTCTGAGCTTATTCCTAGAGCCTGACTTTTCAGGCTTCTAAGGCAATTAAGGGGCACTGAATCCTCAGTGAATTAGACATGCTGCCTTTTAATTTCTCATTCTTCTAAAGAAAAAAGGGGATGGAGCAGGAGTCCCTGAAGGAATAAAGGAAACAGAAGTGCAAACCGCCATAAAGAAGAAGTGAATCCATGGCTTAGGAGCTAAAGAGCAAATGTCAAGGCAGCTTGTCAGTTTCAATGTGCTCTTGGGATTTCATCCCATTGGCCCCAAATGCAGCATTCAGGGTCCTAGAAGTATTACCACCATCTGGAACAGCTGTGGTCATAGAAAGAGATCAACTTGTCCAGAGCTTTAATCCTCTAGGGCTTCTTCAACAGTTCTATTTAATCTATCTGAAAAGGCTTAGTACAAAACTGCAGCCATTACGCAGGGTAAGAAGGAGAGAGGGAGCATTAAAAAGCATGTGCTTTTGGGTGTGGCTCTTACATTTTTGCCAGGCAGACAACTGCTGTTCAGGCAGAGATGAACGCATGGAATCTAGAAGATTTTACTCAGCCACCTCAGTCAAAAAGTGGCCCTATAAAACAATCATCCAAATGAAAGACTTTTGAGAGTAAAAGAGGATACTATTAATGATTAAACCAAGACAAAAGCCACGAAGCAGGGCAGACTCAGCCAACCTATGACATCCTCATCAATCAGTACTTTATATTACTCTCCTCTGCTCTGGTCTCTGTCATTGACTCAGCACTTTGTACATGCCCAACATTGTGTTAGTATCATAGAGAATACGCAAAATTAATTAAAATGAAATAGCATACCATAAATACCATAACACACCAAAACATGTAGCCCTTGCCCATACGGAGCCAGCTCTTCACATTAACATCACTCTGGCCGCCTTAAGCAATAGCCATTTGGCTAGCCTTAAAATTAAAATTAACTGATGTTTACTCTGAGCTAAGGCATTAGGAGCATTTATTTGCATGCTTTGGTTTTTAAATCTTTGATTCAGAATATGTCCAAGTGACTCATTAGTCTATTTTGGTCTTGGGCATTAAGCTGCATTCAGAAAGTCTGGCTTACGATCACACATACCAGGGTAGAGGGAGGCTCTCCTAAGAAACCACTGGAACATCTGCCAGAGGTGATGAAACCAAACAGATCTGATCAATAACACCTTGAAAATAGATATATTGAACCCTGAACACATTTTTACATTTTAAGTCAACTCCAAAGCATCTCCTTGATCAATTATCATTGATGTACATTAACTGCCATTCTCTAGTCCTCTTAGCTAAAAACATTTCAAACCTAGGACTCCCAATTTCTTGCACTCTTCAACACTGGAGGGGGACAAAAGTAATTTTACCACTGATGCTTAAAGAAAAATTTACCTTGAAAAATAAATACCATAGATTTCCTGAGTTCAAAAAGAAAATATTTATTATAAAATTTAGAAAATAAAGAAAGGTATAAGGAAGAAAGCTGAAATTACCCAAATTCCACTACCCAGGCAAAACTGCTATTAGTATTTTGGTGTATTACTTTACAGCCATTTTTGTACACAAACCTATAACTATATATGCTTTCATAGATATAGAATTTTCTCCTAAAATTAAGACCATACTGTGTATATAATTTTTAATACCATTTTTATCCCTTGGCATTTTACTGTGAACATTTTCTGCAGAAATTAATCCTATTTTTGTAAACTTTTTTCAGTTGCAAATTATTCCACTCAAAATACAGTTAAGTACTCACTTAACATTTTCAACAGTTTCTTGAAAACTGTGACTTTAAGCAAAACAACATATAATGAAATCAATTTTACCACAGGCTAATTAATATAAACAAGAATAAGTTTCCTACGGCATATTTCTGATCACAAAAAATAACCAGATTTCTAAATAAAGACCAAGACACATCTAATATTAACACTGAAGTGAAAGTGGGCTATGCATACATTTAAGAAAGATGAATAGGCCAGGCGCATTGGCTCACACTTGTAATCCCAGCACTTTGGGAGGCCGAGGTATGTGGATCACTTGAGTCCAGGAGTTCGAGACCAACCTGGAAAACATGGTGAAACCCCATCTCTACTGAAAATACAGAAGTACAGAAATTAGACGGGCATGGTGGCGCATGTCTGTGGTCCCAGCTACTTAGGAGGCTGAGGCAGGAGGATTGCTTGAGCCCAGGGAGTAGAGGCTGCAGGGAGCCGAGGCCATACCACTGTACCCCAGCCCGAGCAATAGAGTGAGACTCCATTTCAAAACAAAAGAATAAAACAAGTAAGATAATGATGTTGCCAATTACTCCAGTTCAGGGTGGCCAGATCTTATCCCAGTAGCTCAGAGTACTGAGCTGGGACCCAACCTGGACAGGATGCCATCCCGTCTCAGGGTGCACCCACCCTCACCCACACTCACTCAGATGAGGACAATGTAGACATGCCCACTAATCCACATGCACATCTTTGAGATGTAAGAGGAAATTTGAGTGCCCAGAGGTTACCCTTGCACACACGGGCAGAATGTACAAACTCCACACTGACAGCGGCCCTGGTTGGGAACCGATTTTGTTTTCTCATCAACACTATAATAAAACAATGTTGAATGAAATGGCATTATTCAAGGACCCACTGCACTACAAATCTTGCTTGTAACAATGCATATTTATTTGTAATTTATTATTGTTAATGTTAAACTTTTTTTTTAGATTCAGGGGTACACGTGCGGCCTTGTAACAGGGAGTATGTTGCTTAATGCTGAGATTTGAGCTTCTTTTGAACTCATCAAGTAACCAAATGCAGAGCTAGCATGCATTTGTAGCATGTGTGAATATGTTTGGCTCTTTAAAAACACCAAGTTGAAGAACGATATGTTAAGTCACTCAGCTTTACAGGACTTGAAATCAACATGCTCAGAATAACCCAAGGCCTCTGAAATGGATAAAGAGATAAAAATCAGGGTGGTATCAGACTACTTTCTCTAAAGGCCAATCAGAACAGAAGGACATCCCTGGGGGGAAGATGTGCTAGATACTGCAGCTTCTAGAAACAGATAGTAATTTTTAAATCATACAAAATCATTCATCTAAACATTTTAATACTTTCTACAGGCTTTATATTTTGTGTCAAGTACTGACAATACAAGGAGGGCTGAACCATAATCTTTTCTCTCACGGACTTTACAGCCTACAGAATAATACAGATTTAAAGCTGACACTTTGTTGTGTTTTTTAACATATGAATTATTTATGGAATTTTTTATTTGTTATTTTGTTTTTTTTT
Organism: Pan troglodytes; assembly: GCF_028858775.2. Lineage (NCBI taxonomy): Eukaryota > Metazoa > Chordata > Mammalia > Primates > Hominidae > Pan > Pan troglodytes. The sequence goes on along the minus strand of NC_072417.2, from coordinate 82,446,781 downwards.
GTTTTCCTTTATTTTATTGTATTCTATTATTTTAGATTCAAGGGAACATGTGCTAGTTTGTTACATAGGTGTATTGCATAATCATGAGGTTTGGGCTTCCAGTGTACCCATCACCCGAATAGTGAACATTGTGCCTAGTAGGTAATATTTTTAATCCTTACCCACTTTCCACTCTCCCCTTTTCTGGAGTCCCCAGTGTCTATTATTTCCATCTTTATGTACGCACTGTTTAGCTCCAGCATATAAGTGAGAACATGCAGTATTTTGTTTCCTGTCCCTGAGTTACTTCACTTAGGATAATGGCCTCCAGCTCCATCCATGTTGCTACAAAAGGCATAATTCCATTCTCCTCTGTGGCTGTATAGTATTCCATGGCATATATATATACCACATTTTCTTTATCCAGTCAACCACTGATGGATGCTTAGGTTGATTTCATGACTTTGTAAAGCTGACATTTTGAATGCTTGAGCCCACTGAAAGCTGGTGGTTGAGAGTGAGCAAAATGAAATTATACCAAGTCGGCAAGGAGTATAACAACAGTTCTTTTCCACTTAATACATTTCATTTTTTTCTACCCTATTTTGATAGTTTGAGATATATGCTCAATCAATTAATTTACCTGCAATGAAGTTATTATATTGAAAAACATATACTGAGCTCTTCCTGTGTGCAGGTACTGTCCTAGGTGCTGTGAATTTCCCAATGAAAGCACCACGGCCTCTGCCCCTATAAACAGCCAGGGTGAGGGTGTGTTTCAAGGCTGGTTCCTGGAAAAGGAGTGTGCATTGGGAGGTGGGGATGGGAGACGGTAAAAGGGAAAGTGAGAAGAGGCAAGGCATTCTGGTAAAGGCCATAAGCAAACACACCATCAAAAGCAAAGAGGTGTGGTGTGTCCAGAGGGCTAGGCCGAATGCGTGAGGAGGTAGTGTCAAGTTCTAGGCAGACAGCACCAGGAAACAAAAACAGAGGTAAGCAGGTAGTGCCGTTGAGGAGTTTGAAGCAAGGTTGGTATGGTCACAGTTCTGTTAGATGATGCCCTGCTTCATACTTCATTGACAAAATAAAAGCCATGAGATGGCACTTCACTTATCTCCCATCACAATGTCACAAAGCATCCAAATCCTCCATCTTCCCTTCTATACACAAGGGGGCATGTCCCTCCCATCAAAGGCCAAGCTCTCTGCTGGCTCTGGATTCATCCACTCTTGTCCTGGGAAAGATTCCAGTGCTTCCTTGCAGGGTTTCCTCCCTTCCCTGACGGATGAAGCATCTATCCTCCCTGGATGAAGGATTCCAGGGCCTCATCTTGGTGATGCTCCGAGTATCATCATCATGCTACTTTTGCCTGGTTTATTCTTATCAGTAAACATCATTTGTATTTGCCTTAAAAAATGCTTCAGTTCATTCCACATCCCCTCCAACCATAATCCAAGTTATCTAAAGAGTTGTCTACACACTACATTGTTTCTACTTTATGGTTTTCTTTTTGCAACAGGGTCTCGCTCTGTTATCCAGGCTGGAGTGCAATGGTGTGATGAGGCTCACTGCAAACTCCACCTCCTGGGCTCAAGGGATCCTCCCACCTTAGCCTCCTGAGTAGCTAGGACTACAGGCACACACCACCATGCCCAGCTAACGTTTTGGATTTTTTTTGTAGAGATGGGGTTTTGCCATGTTGCCCAGGTTGGTCTTGAACTCCTGGACTCAAATGATCCACCGGCCTCAGCCTCCCAAAGTTCTGGGATTACAGGCATGAGCCACCATGCCAGGCCCATTGTTTCTACTTTCTAACTTCCGCTTTCATTGCTCCACCGACCATGATGTGGCTCTCCTTTGCCATCATATGTCCAAAAAAGCTCTTGTCAAGGTCATCAACCACCCCAAAGATACTTTTCTCTTTATTTACTTATTTATTTTTTTGAGATGGAGTCTCACTCCATTGCCCCCAGGCTGGGGTGCAGTGGAGCGATCTCCATTCCCTGTAACCTCTGCTTCCCGGGTTCAAGCAATTCTCCTGCCTCAGCCTCCCGAATAGCTGGGATTACAGGCGCCTACCACCATGCCTGGCTAATTTTTTGTATTTTTCGTAGAAACCAGGTTTCACTGTGTTGGCCAGGCTGGTCTTGAACTCCTGATCTCGTGATCCGCCCACCTCGGCCTCCCAAAGCACTGGGATTACAGGTGTGCACCACTGCACCTGGACCCCTATAGATACTTTTCTCATTTGACTCTACCTTTGTGGTAGGCAGAATAATATCCACTCCACTCTCAAAGCTGTCCATGTCCTACTTCCCAGATTCTGTGAATATGTTACCTTCCATGACAAAACGATCTTTGCAGATGTGATTAAAGTTAATGATTGATCAGGATTACTTGGATATTTTGTGCGGGCTCAAAATAGTCCTTAAAAGTGGAAGAGGAAGGTAGAGGGGTTGGTTAGAGAGATGCAATGTGAGAAGAACTTGACCAGCCTTGCAGGCTTTTAAGATGAAGGAAGGGGACAGAACTCAAGGAATGCATGTGGCCCCTAGAACCTAGCGACAGTCCTCAACTGACAGCCAGCAAGAAAACAGGGATCTCATTTCCACAATTACAAGAAAGTGGGGTCTATTCTCCCCTAGAAAATAGGTCCTGCACTCTCTGCTGCAGACCACAAGGGCCTCTGTAACACGATTCTTGCCCATTTTTCTGATCCCATCTCCCATGACTTGTTCAATTGCTCTGTGCATTAATCACTCTCTTCTAGTGTTCAGTTCTTTGAAACCAATAAGCTCTTACACATCTTTGCACAGACTGTTCATTCTGTCTGGATTGCTTGTCCAACCCGCCTTTTGTTGTTTTTGTTGTTCTGTTTTGTTTTGTTTTGTTTTAGGCTTTTTGCAGCCTGAAATCATGGTTTTTAGTTTCTCTCTCTAGTGATAAGCAGAAAAGAGGGATGATGAAGGGGCTTTACTGGCCCAACCAGAAACAGAAACTAAGAACCCATAACTGTATTCTCTCCCTTGGACACCCCTGGCTCCCTTCATTCCTCTTCTAGTTTCTTCGCACCTTTTCGAACTCAGCTTCGATGTCATCATCAAGGACAGCCCTTGTTCATCAACCCTACACAAAGGATACCTTCCCTTTCATCCTCCACCTCAAATCCTGGTTTGTTTCCTTTGCAACAGTTTATAAACACATTAGTTATGTTTGCGTACACGGCTTTATTGGCCTTCAGTACTAGAAACTAAGTTTTGCGAGAGGAGAAACAGTGATTCGTTGGCTGTGTTATCCCAGCCCTGAAAAGAGTAATTGGCTCGTAAATGGTTGTTGAATTACTTCCTTAGTCATTCTGGTGGCAGATGGAGAGTGGGTCAAATAGAGGATGAAACTGGAGTCAGGAAAACTCATTGAGAGATTACAGCAGAGGCTCAAATGAAGGATGAGAAGGGCCTGGATTGGATTAGTGATGGTAGAGATGGGGAGAAGGAACTCTGAATTACACTAAAGGTCCTTCTATGGAAATAGCAGGTAACAACTGAGAACACTATCACAGGAGAAGCAATCTAGGAATGCGGGAAGGGGTGCACTTGGGCTGAAACAGGTTAAGATTCAGGCACCATCCAGGTAAAGAAATCCAAGGCCAGTTGTGATGGCTCATGCCTGTAATTCCAGCAGTTTGGGAGGCCAAGGCAGGTGGATCACTTGAGGTCAGGAGTTCGAGACCAGTCTGGCCAACATGGTGAAACCTCGTCTATACTAAAAATACAAAAATTAGCTGGGCGTGGTGGCACATGCCTGTAATCCCAGCTGCTTGGGAGGCTGAGGCAGGAGAATCACTTGAACCTGGGTTGTTGCAGTGAGTTGAAATCACATGCCACTGCACTCCAGCCTGAGTGACAGAGTGAGACTCTAACAAAAAAAGAACACGAAACTAAGAAAAGAAATCCAGCAAACAACTGCTTACTCAATTCTTAAGCTTCAAGGAAAAGACTGAATAAAAACTGAGATTTGGGAGGTACTGTTATACATAGATATGTACACATTAACATTTTTATAGTATGGTAGTTCCAGGATGTTCTCAGTTGTCTCACCAAGAAGTCTAAAAGCATTACTTAACAGTCAACCTAGCAACAGTGAAAATGGAAAAAGACTCAGTCCAGAGCTGTCCTCTAGAAAACCCAATCAATACACAATGAAAGGAAACTCACCACAATGGCATTTCACAGCTCCATACAATCCATTCTCCTCCCACTTTCCCCCTCCTGATTATCTCAAGCCTTCCTGGCTACAGATGGCCCACTTCCTAACAAACATCAGCCAATGAGCACCACATGGCTGTGCTCCCTGCAGAGCAGAGCAGTCAGATATCATTAAGTATTAGGTAAAACATCATTCCAGGAGTTCTCCCTGACAAGTATCAAAACACAAATTCTAACATGTTTCAGTCTCTTCTTGTACCTATTCATATATGGTACCTCGCTTACTTAATTCCATGTTCTTTGCCTTATATAGAGACCCCTTTATTACTGCCTAGGATGCAGGTATGAAGAAATAATTAGTGGAACAAAACTCAGCTTCAAGTAAAGCATTAACCAGAAGGATAGAATGGGAGCCGCTGAGATTACCAGTTCATGAGTCATTACCAATTCTTATTGTAATCCATGTAAATATTAAGATGCACTTTTCTGCTTTGTTAGTATTATCTTTGCAACAGATTTCATGGTAGAACCACCATAATAAACAGATGGTACATCAAAAGTTCACTCGTTAATCTGATTGTTTAGCTCTGCATATATTTCTCAGATACACAATATTTCAATGGGGAGCCTCCAACATCAGCCCAACAAAAGCCTATTTAACTGATAACATAAGTGAATCCTAGATCTTTGAACCTGGAACAGGCCTTAAGTGAGTAGAAGTCATTTTATGAGGAAAAATGAGGAAAGATGAGGAAACCGAGGCTGCTCCAAGTCATACAATTAGTCCTGTGAATAATGCTTTAAACCCATCCACCCAGTATAACCTGTTTCTGTAAGAAAATGCCACGGGATTTCCCGGCATTCACAGGGATTGCTAAGAGCATCTGATTTCCACTTTTGCTTTGGAATGCAAAGTCTTGCCTGGTTTCAAACCACTGGAGGGGATGCAGTGCCGATGGCTTGAGAAACAAATTCCAGAAAGGAATGGGCCAAGGAATAGACCTGAGGGATGATAAGGAGGGTCTACACACTTTCTGGGAAAACGGAGATCATAGTAAAAGTAAAAATACAGAATACCCTCTTGCATTTTTGACTTCTTTAATTTACAATATGCTTTTCCATAGAGGAAGAGAAGATAAAGGACAAGCTACTAGAGGAAGGGGGTGGAAAGAGGAGGTCTATATATTTCTTTTTTTCTTTTCTTTTTTTTTTTTTTTTGAGACAGTCTCACTCCATCACCCAGGCTGGAGTAGGGGCTTGCTCTTGGCTCACTGCAACCTCCGCCTCCTGTTTCAAGTTATTCTCCTGCCTCAGCCTCCCGAGTAGCTGGTAGCTGGGACTACAGCTGTGCGCCACCATGCTTGGCTAATTTTTGCTTTTTTTTTTTTTTTTTTTAGTAGTGACGGGGTCTCATCATGTTGGCTAGGCTGGTCTTGAACTATTGGCCTCAGGTGATCCACCCACCTTGGCCTCCCAAAGTCCTGGGATTACAGGCATGAGCCACCACACCCAGCCAAAGGTCTATATATTTCTAAGAAGTGGAGGAAAAGGCTCAGAAGAATTAGAGGCACTAAAAAGCATCACCAGGGCTGGGTGCAGTGGCTCATGCCTGTAATCCCAGCACTTTGGGAGGCCAAGGCGGGCAGATCACCTGAGGTCAGTAGTTTGAGACCAGCCTAGCCAACATGGTGAGACCCCATCTCTACTAAATACAAAACATTAGCTGGACATGGTGGCACACGTCTATAATCCCAGCTATTTGGGAGGCTGAGGCAGGAAAATCTCTTGAACTCAGGAGGCAGGGGTTGCAGTGAGCCGAGATTGCACCATTGTATTCCAGCCTGGACAACAAGAGCGAAACTTTGTTTCAAAAAGAAAAAAAGAAAAAAACAAAACATCACCAGGAAGGGCACATCCCTCCTCTGCATCCCCTATCTTGTCACCTCTACCATTAACAAAATCAGCAATAAGGATGTATCAGGAGGTGGCCTTTTGTCTTTCAGCCTGCTGCCAAGTGTACAGTAGGTCGCTTCACAAACATTTGCTGATTGAATACACATACACTGGGAATCTTAAAGCAAAAGGAAGAAATGTTTACCTTTGCTGAAGTTATTAAACTTAGGTTGCTTTTGATACAAAATGCAAGAAGGCAGGAAAAATTTAAATAAGGGAAATAAGGGCAGGCTGTAACTTTTAGATTTATAGAGCATAGTAATATCATTTTATTAAAGACTTTGTGTTCCAGGCAGTCATTTCAGTTAACCCAACTAGGGTACTGACAAGGACAGGATGAATCTGGAATTCTTGCCTGGATATGGTCCAATCTCGTATGCATAGATTACAACTTAAATGAGTCCAGGTGGCTCTGACCATTAAAATAGCTACCATTCATTCAATCAACAAATATTATCAAGGAGCTATTATGCATCAGGCTCTGTGGGGGTCTGTAAAAATAAACACAATATTTATTCTCTTAAATAAATGCACAATCTGGACGGGTGCAGTGGCTCACGCCTGTAATCCCAGCACTTCGGGAGGCCGAGGCGGAGGGATCACAAGGTCAGGAGTTCGAGACCAACCAGACCAACATGGTGAAACCCAGTCTCTACTAAAAATACAAAAATTAGCCAGGCGTGGTGGCACGTGCCTGTAATCCCAGCTACTCGGGAGGCTGAAGCAGGAGAATTGCTTGAACCCGGGAGACAGAGGTTGCAGTGAGCTGAGATCACACCACTGCACTCCAGCTGGGGCAACAGAGCGAGACTCTGTCTCAAATAAATAAATAAGTACATAATCTATCAAAGATAAAAGGACATCTTACAAAAATAAGTAGCGGCGGCTAACGCCTGTAATCCCAGCACTTTGGGGGACTGAGATGGGCGGATCACTTGAGGTCAGGAGTTTGAGACCAGCTTGGGCAACATAGTGAAACCTCATCTTTACTAAAAATACAAAAATTAGCCAGGCGTGGTGGCGCACGCCTGTAGTCCCAGCTACTCAAGAGGCTGAGGCAGAAGAATCATGTGAACCTGGGAGGTGGAGGTTGAAGTGAGCTGAAATCGTGCCTCTGCACTCCAGCCTGGACTCGAACTCCAGCCTGGACAAAAGAGCAAGACTCTGTCTCAAAAGTAAAAAATAAAAAATAAAAATAAGTAGTGAGTGTTTATAAGGGGAAAGCACTATACTAAACGTGCAATAACTCATTTAATCTTCATGAAAATTATGTAATCAACTATTACTGTCTCCATTTGACAGATGAGGAACCTAAGACCCAGACACTGTAATCCCAGCTACTCGGGAGGCTGAGGCAGGAAAATCGCTTGAACCCAGGAGGCAGAGGCAGCAGTGAGCTGAGATCACACCACTGCACTCCAGCCTGAGCAAGAGTGAGACTCCGTCTCAAAAAAATAAGTAAATAAATTAAAAAATAAAATAAAAACATACAATATTTTAAATATTTATTTATCAATCAATAAACTGGTTTTGTTGTATTGGTGAGCCTATGCAATGTATAGCTGGAGTGCAGTGGCGCAATCTCGGCTCGCTGCAACCTCCGCCTCCCAGGTTCAAGCGATTCTCCTGTCTCAGCCCCCAGAGTAGCTGGGATTACAGGCACACGCCACCATCCCTGGCTAATTTTTTGTATTTTTAGTAGAGATGGGGTTTCACCATGTTGGCCAGGCTGGTCTTGAACTCCTGACCTCAGGTGATCCACCCACCTCGGCCTCCCAAATTGCTGGTTATAGCTTATTTTCAAAATAAAATTCTTTCTAAGTAGATTCACTAATATACATATATGTATTTGTGTGTATATATATGTGTGTGTGTATATATACATATATGTATGTGTATGTATGTATATACATATATGTGTGTGTGTATATATATAGAGAGAGAGAGAGAGCGAGCTAGCTACTCTGGGGGCTGAGACAGGAGAATCGCTTGAACGTGGGAGGTAGAGGTTGCAGCGAGCCAAGATTGCGTGTGTATATATATACATATATGTGTGTGTGCATATATGTGTGTATATATATACACACATACATATATGTATATTAGTGAATAATATATTCACTATTATATAGTGATATATACATATAATTATAGATACACACATATATACACATACATATATGTATATTAGTGAATAATATACATATATTCACTATTATATAGTGATATATATACATATAAGTATATATACACACACATATATACACACATACATATATGTACGTGAAAGCAAAATGTAAAAAAATGCTTCATATTGATTATCTGAACATTATAAAATAACAAAAGCCGAATCATTTTTTCTTGGCACACGTTCACACACTTCAAATCAGTTTCTTAGCCATAAACCTCTAACACTGTGTCTCATGGAGGTGTCCCGGTGGCTGGTGCACCCACAGGTCAGCAGGGGCAGCAGTGTCAAATACATCTCCCATTACCATGAAGGAGTCAGCCAATCCTGACCGTATGGATTTATCAGCCAGAAAGCACCCTGCGAGCTGCCCATGAAAGGCAAAAAAAAAAAAAAAGACAAGTCATTGCTGGGCCTCTTTCAGATGGGGTTTCACTGTGTTGGCCAGAATGGTCTCCATCTCCTGACCTCGTTTTCCGCCCGCCTCAGCCTCCCAAAGTGCTGGGATTACAGGCGTGAGCCACCATGCGCGGCCAAAAACATGACTTCTTAAAGGCAAATATGGAGAAAAGGGCATTCTAAGGGCAAGGGGAAGGAAAGCAGCAAGAACAAGAGCATGAAGGTGGAAAATCCAAGGGCTTTGCAGAACGTCTAGCTGACGCCCGGAGTGTGAAAAAGGAGAACAGTGCAGGAGAGGCCCAGAAATGAGGCCGAGACTTAATCACACAGGGTCACGTATGCAGGGCAAAAATATCCATGGCGTATACACATATTGAAGAAGAAACTGTAGTTCTGAGTGGTTGAGAAGGTGACCCAAGGCCGTCAAACTCAAATGGGGTGGAAATGGGACTTGAACCTAAAGCTCCTTAGATGGCTGGTCTAGAATTCACTTGAAAAACCATCTTTGTCATGGCTCTAGAGGAAAACGTAGATGGCTCAATACAGATCTAGTGGTGTTCAGTAGCACACTGTGTTCTTTTGTTGTTTTATGGAGGGACTGTGTGTGCTGGAGTCCACAGAGACCAGCCAAGCATCTCTTTACTCTCGGAAGAATGTACGTGCCACACCAATCAGCTGACCAGAGTCCATCCCCTGGATAGAGGAGGTGCTAACCTGTCCCCTGCTAACTGAGGTAGAGGTTCTCGTGTCCTCTATGGCCAGTGTTGTGCCTTGCTATATTTAAACCCTGCCTGTGAAGGATTCTGCAATGTGCCCAGGGCTATGAGATGAAGCAGGGGGCGCTGAGAAGGAAAATGCAGCATACTTTCGCATGCCACCATCCCGAATGTCTGTAATTCGTCCCAAGTGCGAACTAAAACCTCACTAATTTCACCTTCCTTTCCAAACTGCCTCCTTGCGAATTTCTACACATAAATTCTGACTAAACCTGACATCGTGTTTTCTGCAAAAGAAAGCAATCTGACTGCCAACCACGGAGGAAAAGTTATGAAGAGTGGCACACAGCTGCAGCCTTTTCTTTCTTTTTTATTTGGTAATGTGTGATTGATGATTAAAATGGAATCTTGCTGGCCTGAACTCCTTCCTGACTACTATTAAGCTGGTGAAGCTGGCAACAGTTTCTCTCCCCTCCACTATCTGAGTTAGACTTGGGACGAGGATGCAAAGGGCCTCAGATGACCTCCGTGAGCAAGGGGTGCCTGCGGGATGCTAAATCGCAGCTCCCTGGGGGGCCTTGGAGATATCCCCAGAAAAAGTGGAGCCCCACAGCTTTCTCAGCAGCCTGCTTTATCAAATGAGCTCTCCCCAGAACAAAAACGACCCTGTCAGGCACCATAAACAGTCAGGAAAACATGCCCCTAAACAAAGCTAGGCTATTCAGTGGTCCCAGAGCTGTCTCTTCCACCCCTCGGGTTCACCAACCCAACAACTCCCACAGAGTTGGCTGCAGAAATTGGAAGAAATAAATCTCCGCTGAAGGAGAAAAGGATGAAGACAGGGCCAGTCACTGCCCTCATTCTTTCCATTGCATCGGGACCACGTGCTGCTGGCTATGTTCACAGGGCAGGTGAGTGGTTTAGAAACCATGTCACATACAGAGCAGTGAGGACACCCAGGAGTACATAAACCAGGGAGGAAGAGATTGAGGAAAGTCATGAGAGTTTTCTTTCAATCATTTCAAGAGCTGTCTTGTTGAAAGGGGAGTCAATTTGCTGTGAGTTACTCCAGAAGGCAAAGGAATAAGGGAATACCACTCACATCTTTTACTATATGCTTTTTATAGTAGAAAAAGGACTTTCTTGTTAGTCAGAAAGGGATATTGAGTGTTTTGAATCTGTATCACATCCTACTTCTCTAAGGAGCTCTTCCTTCACTCCTCCTGATCAAAGGTTGATTCTGTCTTCAGCCTATTCTTTCCCTGTGCGGCTCACCCACGGCAACCTATTCTCCAGGTTTCTACCACTCTATGTCACTTCTTAATACTGCACCCCAACCAGGTATGGTGGCTCAGGCCTGTAATCCCAGCACCTTGGGAGGCCAAGGCAGGTGGGTCTCTTGAGCCCAGGAATTCAAAATCAGCCTGAGTAACATGGGGACACCTCCTCTCTACAAAAACACCAAAATTAACCAAGGGTGGTGGCACACCCCTGTAGTTCCAGCTACTTGGGAGGCTGAGGTGGGAGGATCACTTGAGCCCAGGAGGTCAAGGCTGCAGTGAGCCATGATCATGCCACTGCATTCCAGGGTGACACATTGGGACCCTATCCCAACAACAATAACAAAATACTGTGCCCTGGTCTAACAAGTCTTAGCCAGACTTTTGCACTGGTTTTCTTACTGATCTCTCATTTTTGAGGACTGCACTTCTCCTATCCACTGTCCTCCATCACAGGCATATGTTCATGCTACTTCCCACATTAAAATCCCAACACGTTCCTCCTTGCTTGCCCCAGCCTCATCTCTCAATACTCCTTCAGCTGCACCAGGTAATCTCACACCTCCAGGTCTTGCTCATGTATCTGCAATGCGTTAAATACCTCCGTCTTCCTAATGGTGCAAACTTTTGACATTCAGCTCAAGCACCTGTCCTTCTAATGTGAGTTTCCACCCTTTCTCCATGTACCCCACCTTCATGACACCCTCCCCTCACCACTGGACCCTGACTTTCCCAGTATGTTTAGCAATCTGTTATGTTTATTTGATGACAGGACTGCCCCACGCTAAGCTGGAAGCATCTCAAAGGCAAGGGGCCACTTTTGTTTCATTGCTCTATCCCCAGAGCCTAATGTGCTATCTGGGATCTGTCTGATGAATATGTAAAAAGAAAGAAAGGAGGAAAGAAAAAGATGAAGGGAGGAAGGGAGAGAAGGAGGGTAAAAAGGAAAGAAGAAAGGGAGGGAGGGAGGGAGGGAAGGTAGAAGGCAGGGAGAAGGAAAGGAAGGAAGGAAGAAAAAGAGGAAGGGAGGGAAGGAGGCAGGGAAGAAGGAAACAAAATTTTTTTTTTTTAAGAAAGACACCTTGCAATCTATGTATTTCTTTTTTTCCTCTTTTTTTTTTTTTTTTTTTTTTTTGAGACAGAGTCTTGCTGTTGCCCGGGCTGGAGTGCAGTGGTGCAATCTCGGCTCACTGCAGCCTCCGCCTTTCGGGTTCAAGCGATTCTCCTGCCTCAGCCTCCCGAGTAGCTGGGACTATAGGCACGCACCACCACATCTGGCTAATTTTTGTATTTTTAGTAGAGACAGGGTTTTACCATGTTGGCCAGGCTGGTCTCGAACTCCTGACCTCAGGTGATCCACCTGTCTCAGCCTCCCAAAGTTCTGGGATTACAGGCATGATCCCCAGTGTATGTATTTCTTATTCTATTTCCTTTTAATCTAAGTTCTTCTCTTTTCCTTGAATTGTAAAGATTTAGTTCACATATTCTCAAAGGAAAGATAATGACTTATTTAGTTACTCTGAATATGGGTGCATTGCAGAAAACAAGGGAAAATTCTAGTTAGAATCAACTACATAATATTAACCATCACAAGAAAAGTACAGGCAATTATTTGCCTGAAGGAATTCAGTAATCAAAGGAATTAGAAATTAAAATAACTAGCTTAATCTTTTAAAAAAATCACAGTAAACCTGAATTTGTAAAACACGTTTTTAAGTATAAAAACTTTCAGTGACCAACTACTTTCCTACCCTGGGGGCTGGCAAGTAAAGACACAGTAAGATCCAATTTCTCTCTGGCTTAGAGGTTGCTATTCATGTTCAACTTTGCACACCAGCAAAGGAGGTTAGAACCAAACACAAATTTTTTTATAAGGTTGCCAACCTCTAAGAGGTTTGCTTTAATGTGCTCCAAAAGGTCAGTGAATTTGAAAATAAGGAAGTCCCTGGTGACTTTTGAGAGAAGAGTTTTGGTGGAGAAGTGGGAAGAGAAGGCAGACTACAACAGAGAACGGGGACAGGGGCGACACACCATGAACTTGACAGGAAAGTAACACCTGCAAAGAAACAGGACAATTACTAGAAAAGGCCACAGATGCTAACCAAAACTTCTTTTCTTTCCTGAAACCTGGAGACACTGCACAAGGTAAGAGTATTTCAATAATGGGAATGAAAGCCAGGTGGAAATCTAGGGACAGTAGGAGAACGATAGTGCTATTAACAGCAACAGGGAAACTGGAAAGGTAGATGGGTATAGACCACAACAGAGTTAACACTAATTTTGAAGGTGAGCATCTTCACTCCACAGTTTTGGGGAAAATCAGAGACAACTAAAGAGTTAAAATTTGCCCTGGAATGTGGTCCTTATACTTCAGGGTGATAAGAATCTCCTGAGGTATTTGTTTAAAATACAGCGGCCCTCCCCACTGGGATTCTGATTCAGTAAGTAGAGGGCAGGTCCTTGAATGTACATTTTAAGAAAGGAGCGGCAGGGTGCAGTGGCTCACGCCTGGAATCCCAGCACTTTGGGAGGCCGAGACAGGCAGATCACTTGAGGACAGGAGTTTGAGACCAGCCTGGCCAAGATGGTGAAACCCCATCTCTACTAAAAATACAAAAATTAGCCGGGCTTGGTGGCGGGCACCTGTAGTCCCAGCTACTTGGGAGGCTCAGGCACGAGGATCACTGGAACCCAGAAGGCGGAGGTTGCAGTGAGCCTAGATGGCACCATTGCACTCCAGCCTGGGCGACAGAGCAAGATTCTGCCTCCAAGAAAAAAATGAAAGAAAGAAGGAGGGACAGAAAGAAGGAAGGAAGGAAGGAAGGAAGGAAGGAAGGCAGTTGCAATTTTGTTAGGACTCCCTGAATTCTAAGGTATTGTGTTATAGGTAGTAATGGGCCATAATTTGAGACCAGCCTAGAGCAGTGCTTCCCGAACTTTAATGTGCACAAGAATCTTCTGCAGACATTGCTAGAAGACAGATCCTGATGCAGCAGCTCTGGGGTGAGATTGGAGATCCTGCCTTTTTTGTTTTGTTTTGGTTTTGGTTTGGGTTTGAGACAGCATCTCGCTCTGTTACCCAGGCTGGAGTAGTGTGATCATAGCTCACCACAGCCTCTATCTCCTGGGCTCAAGCAATCCTCCAGCCTCAGCCTCCTGAATAGCTGAGATTCCAGGCACAGGCCACCGTGCCCAGCTAATTTTTGTTTGTTTGTTTGTTTGTTTTTAGCTCAAGTGATCCTCCTGCCTCGGCCTCCCAGAGAACTGGGATTACAGGTGTGAGCCACTGCACCCAGCTGCAATCCTGCATTTCTAACAAGCTCCCTGATGTTGCCAGGCTGCTGGTCTGCAAGTCCAGGGACCATACTTGGAGTAGCAAGCCCCCAGGGAAGGACAGACTTTAATAAGAAGAGGATCCCCTGTGAAAATTCCAACTTGAGCTCCTTTGTTCATTCAGACATTCATACAAATACCAACTGTGAGCCAAACACTGAAGATTTCCAGGTAAATACCACTCAACCTGGGGGATAAACGTGTCCACAGGCATCAGATAAGACAGGGAAAATAGTGTAATGGTGCTGGCGTGGGAGTCCTTCCTCAAATGCTTCCTATTAATGCACAAAGGTAATTAGAAGGACTAGCAAGGGCCATGCTTTGATCTGCTAAATCCCAAGCTGCATCCTTCAACAGAAGAAACCACCATTGTAGAGAGATGCTGAGGTCTCTCTGGGGTAGGAACTCTTGCTGAGGAGGTCTCACAGAAAAGACATTTGATTTAGATCAGAGAGGATGGTTCCACAAGGAAAAGGAGATGTTCTAGAAGGGAACAGCATATGCAAAAACGTGGGTTGTGAGAGGATTCCGTATGCGCGGCCATGAAGCAGTAGGTCAGGTAGGGCGTCCAAGCTAAGAAGCTGGCATTTATCAGTCAAATGGAAGTGTCCAAAGGAAGCAGCAGGGACAACTTTAAAACGGAAGCGTGGGGACAGATGTGTTGTAGGAAGATAGTCAGCAGCAGTGCAGGGCAGGGATTTGTAGAGTGATGTAAGTGTAGAGTGGGGTAAGAGTACTCATGAAATGGTCGATACCCACAAGAAAGCAATTAACTAGGATGAAGGAGGAAGGCTAGGTGGGGAGACATCTCTGGGTAGAAATAACAGGGTTTAGTGGTGACAGACCAGTGGGGAAAAATCACTTAGGGCAGACATCACCAGATGCCTAGACCCCACTGAGAAAACAATTGATCCAGTCAAGCAAATCTCTGTACACAACAACACCTCACCCTCCAATTACCATCCACCTTATGAACGTCACAGTTGGGTAGCTCTGAGTAGACCAAACTCTAATGAGTTTCAATATCTGATAATTACAATGGAGAAGGTTAATTCAAGCCAATCTCTAGAATCAATGATTTCCTGAAGTTCTAAAGACATAAAATTGCCTTACTTTTAAAATAAGACTCAACACAAACCCCAGGCCATCCCTAACCAAGTTTCTTCTCTGTAATGGAACAGAAGAGACATCTCAAGACACAGGTGTTATTTTCCACCAAAGAGGCCCGAAGCATAGGCACTCACCGCTCCAGACCAGCCACAGCCAGGTTCCTAGAAGGTCCACTAAACAGGATGATCAACTACACCCAGTTTGCTCTGGATGTTTCTGGGTTTAAAACTGAAAGGCCAGGACAGGCGCTGTAGCTCACGCCTGTAATCCCAGCACTTTGGGAGGCCGATGCGGGCGGATCTACTGAGGTCAGGAGTTCGAGACCAGCCTGGCCAACATGGTGAAACCACATCTCTATTAAAAATACAAAAATTAGCCAGGCGTTGTGGCACGTGCCTGTAATCCCAGCTACTCGGGAGGCTGAGGCAGGAGAATCGCTTGAACCCGGGAGATGTAGTTTGCAGTGAGCCAAGATCGCGCCATTGCGCTCCAGCCTGGGCAACAAGAGCAAAACTCTGTCTTAAAAAAAAAAAAGCAAAAAACTGAAAGTCCAGGAACCCACTCAGTCCCAGGCATATCTGTAGGGTTGCTCATGCTATAACTAAACAAATCAGTTTTTAGAACTTAAGTTCCAAAAAATGATTTTTGCATTTTTACAGGGTTAAGGGGGGGGGAAAGAACCAAGAAGAATATGCAGAGACCATATGTGGCCCACAACACCTCAACTACTCACCATCTCACTGTTTGTAGAAAAAGTTTGCTAATCCCTAGTTTACGCCAACCATAATGCCCCGCCTTTGACAGGACAGGTTTGAGCATGAAAAAGTGACACAGCTTTGGGTTCCAGGTTCGAAACCTAAAAGAAAGTCGGCTGGGAGCTCCTGAAAAGATTTCCTTCCTGATTAAAAATAATGAGACTCAGGAGAAATACTGTCCTCTCTTCCTGCCTTTCGAGGTTGTCGTATTACATCATGATATTTAGAACTACAGTAGCCCTCCTGTGACCAGAAAGAAAAAGTCAGGCAATCAGGAATTGCAGGGATACCATCCCTCACCAGGGCATGGCTAAACTACTGAATTAACCAGCCCTGGAACAGTATAAATCCAGTTATCTTCATAAAGGGTGTAATAAATCCCTATTGTTGCAACCACTTTTGTTGGGTGTTTGTTTACATGCAGTGGACAGAATCCTAATCTCTTTCCATTATCCCTCACTAAATGAAGCAACTCTCATATCTCCAATATAATGGAGCTTGGGAAGTTACAATAGGCATTAAAAATAGTTTGCTCCTAGCTGGAAAATTCTTCAGAACATTGTACCCTTACCTCCCCTCCACCAAAAAAAAAAAAAATGATAGTAAGAATGACTCTCTAACTCTTGCTTAGGAAAGAAAGCACTAAGTCTTTGAAATTTAGCCTATTAAATGCTTGAGCAATTCAGTGTCGTAAGATTAGACCTTCTATTTGTAAAACGAAAAGAATGATGTTTGTAAGCAAAATGCCGTAAGATCCCTTTAAAATGTTCCTACTTGCAAAATATTATTATACCCATATCTATATCTTCAAATGAATTTCCACATATTTTTATCAGATAGTCCTTGAATTTACCTTTTGAATTGTCCTATGTTGCCTTAATAACAAAAATTACCTTTAGCTTAGTCAAATAGGTTATCTCTAAGAAATATCATCAGTTAGGCTGGGCATGGTGGCCCACACCTGTAATCCCAGCAGTTTTGGAGGCAGAGGCGGGTGGATCATGAGGTCAGGAGTTCAAGACCAGCCTGGTCAACATAGTGAAACCCCATCTCTACTAAAAAAAAAAAAATACAAAAATTAGCCGGGCATGGTGATGCGTGCCTGTAGTCCCAGCAACTCAGGAGGCTGAGGCAGGAGCATCACTTGAACCTGGGAGGTGGAGGTTGCAGTGAGCCCAGATTGTACTACTGCACTCCAGCCTGGGCAACAGAGCAAGACTTGGTCTCAGAAAAAGAAAGAAAGAAATATCATCAATTATGTATGCACCCATGATAATGTTAGAAGGCTATGCCCTCCGGACACAGTGAGAACATCTGCCCTGATCATTTTCTCTGTAAGACTGGCTTCTAGGAGTAATGGCTTAATCACTGGAACCTGGAAGCTTTCACAAAGCTCAAAGGCTGTCACCACACTCACTGATGGAGGAAGCGCTTCTGGCTAGAAATATAGACATCAGTCAAATCCCAATAGCTTCCTGATATTTCTTTTATTGCTCCTACCAAACCACAACAAAGAGTTTTTGACCGTGTCACTAGGAAATACGTTTTTCTGAAAATAGCCTTTAAAATCTGAAAACTCCTATGTTTGCGGCTATAACTGGAGGGCCATAAAGGTTACCGACACGGGTAAATTTCCTTCTTTATTCCAGCATCTAAAGCAAATGTTCAGGACTTTTCTTTCTTCTTTAAATCCAAGGACGTGATTCTCAGCCTTGGCTGCACATTGGAATCCCCCGGGAAGCTTTAAAATATAATGATGCCTGGGCTATCCCTGGAGTTCTGATTAACTGTTCCAAACTCAGCCTGGGCATTGAGATGTCTAAAAGTTTCCCAGGTAATTGTAATTTACACCCAAGGTGAATGGTAAGTAGAAGAAAATGTAACTAAGAACTATACCCAAGACAAAAATTGCTAAATTGCATTTACAAAGGGCTAAAAGAGAGGACTAGAAAAGGTTTCTCCTACTATTCAAGACTTCCAAAAAAGAATAGAAAATTATCAATCAATAAGCAATTCAAATATATATGCATACATATGCATTCTAAATTACTTAAAAGGAGAGAGGTGAGCAGGAGAAAGAGGCCAAAATAAAGGAAAGAAAATGAATGTGTTTGACCCCCTTAATCATCAGTCTTACAGTTGAACCTACATCTCCATGTCCACACCTTCCTTTAAGTGCAGCAAAATCATTTTTTCAAGTACACCTAACAGCAAGCTACTGCCCAAGGGCCAAATCTGGCCCACCACCTCTTTTGGTAAATAAAGTTTTATTGGAATGCAGCACTTGGATTCATTTGCCTGTCATCTGCCTGCCTTCACAGCAGCAGAGTTGCCACAGAGACTGTACGGCCTGCAAAATTTTAAATATTTACTATGTGGCCTTTCACAGAAAAAGTTTTCAGACCACTGCTCTAGTTCTATCACGTAGTTTGTCATACCAGGAATTAATGCATCTCCCTTTTATTCTCCTCCCACTAGTGCCTATCCCAGAAATCTGCACTCCTGTTCCTGCCAAACTCCTGCTCTGCATCATCAGGTAATCCCCAGCAAAAGGCAAAGTGTCTCCATGAGTCACTTCGTCCCAACGCTTAAATGGTGTTGGCTTCTTAGCTATGACAGGGACATCACAGAGCACCTGGTTGAGGCTGTCACTCTGTGCAATAACCAGCTTTCGGCCAAATGAAAGACAGCACCAAAGTCATCACCAACTGACTATAATTGAATATGCCAATGTTAAGATGCAAACAAAGACATTTTATATTATGCTTTGGTACGACCTAAATCCTTATCGCCCTAATCAACTTCTGCTTTTGCCTAATTAAATTTAATTGTCATCATCTGCTTTGCTACTTTGCTAAAACCTAAACAATCCATTTTAAAATTATCCCCATAGTTCTACTATTTCTTTGCAAAATTTTTACTACGGTAGCAAAAAATAGAGGCTATTGTAAGAGCCCCTCATCTGTCTTATTATTTGCTTGCTTTCACCTACACCTATCTCTGTGTTTTTAAATAGAAATGAAACTCCACTTTAATCTTCTGGAAGGAAGACAGTGGGAAAGACATGTGAATCTACTGCTATCTAGATTTCTTGAAATTTTCCTATGAGGCAGGTAGGGCTTTAAAAATAATGTGATACGCATTTGCTTACAAGATGAAAGTTCTCTTCTCTATCCACCTGTAAATTATTATCTTCCCTTTAGCTATCTGGTAATGAATTGTGGATTCAATACTCAGACATCCAAGGCAGGAACAGAGAAGGTAGGCATCTTATACTTCCTTTCCCTTACTCCTAATATCATTAGGGTAGAATGTGTCAAATTCAGTACTACTGACATTTTGAGCTTGCCCATTCTTATTGTGGGGATGGTCCTGTGCAGTATAAAATACTCAGCAGCATGCCCGGCCTGTACACACTAGATGCCAGTAACACCCTCCCCCTACCCCAGTTATGAAAACCTAAACTGCTTCCAGATGTTGTAAATGTACCCTAGGGGTAACCTCCCACCCTCCGTTGAGAAGCACTGCGTTAGGGGAACTTGTCCATAGACTCTACCTACACCCTTGTGGCCGCATTCCTACTGCCTCCATCCCCACCGCTGCTACTTTAGCTCAGGCCTTCATCATCTTCAACATGGACTATTACAGTACACTCCCAACAGCCTCCTTGCCACCCACCTCCAGGGATCTCACACATTCTCCAAACTGCCAGCGGTGTGCAGTGGATGCTGGAGTGCACCACCAGAATCACCTTCAGCCTGAGGCACTCTCTCCTCTAGTTGCTGAGCCTTCTCCAGGAACTGCCCTCAGGGAAAGAGAACCACTTCACTATGGTTATGTGCCCCTCTGCAGGGGCAGCCTGTATCCAGTCATGCTCAGCACAGGGGTATAAAGGCCTGATCTCTCTGCCTCTCTGGATAGGGCCACTCCACCTCCAAAGCTTCCCTGTGGGACCAGGTGAATCTGTTACAGCTGGTTCCTCATTCAACTCCTCCTTTGCCCAAACCTGCTTTGTTAGCGTCCCCTCAAATGCTGGTCCCAAGAACACTCCCCAGTAAACTTCCTGTATGCAAATCTCCCCTCTTGGGTCTCCTTCCTGAAGGGCAAGACCAAAAACACAGAGCTGTCTTTCTAGATTACAAACCTGACCATGTTTCTTCCCTGCCAACCTTTCCACATTCACTTCTCATCGCCTACACTGAAGAGTCCTAAAATAATTTTTAGAGTCGCATCAAGGGGTCACAATCAGTGATCTGCTGCGAAAGCAGCTCTTTGGTTTGTGGGGTGGGGAGAGAAGGCCCTAATGTGTAGCATTTGCTGATTTCCACGGTGCAAATATTTCCACCACTGTTGATCTCCAGCTACCACCGGCTTGCAACCGGCTTGCAAAATGACTGGCTATGTAATAACCAGCTCCCATAAGCCAGACACAAGCCAGCTTGAGCACACCACTGATAGCCCCTGACCATTCGCTATTGTTAACTCTAATTGTTTGCCTTCGCTTCAGCCATGACAAATTCTTGCAAATCTCAGACCTCCAGGATGCACTGAGGTTCTGTGCCCTTATTCACGCTGTTTTCTCTGTCTAGAGTATGTTTCCTTTCCCTGTCTGACTCATGCAAACCTACTCAATGCTCTGGATCCAGCTCACATAAAATCTCTTCCATAAACATTTTCAGGATTCACCTCCACCCATCCCATTTCACTCAAAGGTGAAGCAGAACCCTCCTTTTTGTGTGTCTGCATGTGTCATAAATACTTTCTATCATAGTGCTCTTCTTATATTTTATTACATATTTCTGTTTACAAAACTCTACTGTCTAGACTGTAACTACTCTGAGGGCAGGGTCTTATTTATATTTTTAGTAACTGGCAAAAAGTATACTCATGAGATGTGTTTAATGAATAAACTAAAAAAAAAAAAAAATTGGCCCCACTTCCTAGCTCAACTTTATCATGAAGTACAAGTCTTAAAAATGTCTCAAGGAAAAGACATTCCGTTGCCCCAAATGTGAATCATAAGTTTGACCTCCCACGTCCTATTTCCAGAATGTTTCAGAGAGGCAAAGCATGGATGAAGGCTGGGACAGGGCATGACCTCTAAGGCTTCATCCCAAACCCAAGGGTCTCTGTATCAAGGAAAAAAGCACTTGTGGAAACAGGAGCAATTTTTGCTGGTCCAAGGGGAGGGTGCAGGTGCACCATCTGGTTACCTCCTGGCCAGGCAACTTGGAGACCAACCTTTTCAGATGCTACTGCCTCAGACTCAGAGTCAAGCTGAGTACTTTATTGTGATTCATTTTTAAATCAAACTACATGAATTCATGCAGTGCCTACTGCTTGTAAAATGCTGTATCTTTAAAATAAGAATAGAAAGGCCAGGTGTGGTGGCTTAGGCCTGCAATCCCAGCACTTTGGCAGGCCGAGGCAGATGGATCACCTGAGGTCAGGAGTTCAAGACCAGCCTGGCCAACATGGTGAAACACCGTCTGTACTAAAATTATTAAAAAAAAAAAAAAAATTAGCCAGGTGTGGTAGTGCACACCTGTAGTCCCAGCTACTTGGAAGGCGGATGCAGGAGAATCACTTGAACCTGGGAGGCGGAGGTTGCAGTGAGCCAAGATTGTGCCACTGCACTCCAGCCTGGGTGACAGAGTGAGACTCCATCTAGAAAGAAAAGAAAGAAAGAAAGAGAAAGAAAGAAAGAAAGAAAGAAAGAAAGAAAGAAAGAAAGAAAGAAAGAGACAACCAACAGCTCAGAGGACTCTGAGGAGTAATAATCATCCCTGCCTTTAACTCAAATGTACCTCCCCACCCAAAAAAACTTCTGCAAAACAAAGAAAAATAACCGTAAACTCTTCCACAGCACCTGCTTGCTGTATACCACTTCTTTTTTAAAGCCTTCACATATATTAACTATCTATGTATAGTTTATGTACTATATATTATATGTAACATTTATATGATGTATATTATATAGCATATAATACTAGTATTAACTCTATGTCCTGGATACCAGTATCATCCCCATTTTACAGATTAAAAAACAGAGATGTTAAGTAATTTGCCTAAGACTACACAGCTAGTAAGTGGAAGAGCAGGGATTTGAACCCAGGTAGCCTGGCTCCAAAATCCATGCCCTTCATAATGCTAAAAGAAAGAGAAAAACGCTCCTTTACAGCTTTTCTCCACTGTCATCGAAAGATAGGTAGTATCCCTTTCAAAGACTGTAACCCGGGAGTGCCGGCCTTTGCCCTTAACCTTGGCACGCCACACATGGCTGATCACCTGCAACAGCTACACCCAGCCAGCCCTACACCTACTAACACCTCCGTTGTCAAGGAAGCCTTTATTTTTAACAACTTCAGTGTGTGGAAATGCCATGAATCCCAAGGACAGAAGAAAAGAGAGGCGAAAAAGGAAAGGCAACTCCACCTCCGGCAATGAAGACAAATCCCTCTGAGCAATGCTGCAAAGCGCCAGGATGAGTTAAAGCAGCAGGAGGACATCCGGCCCCGCAAACAATCAGTTCACTGACCAGGGAGAAGGAGCCTTCTCATTACCTGGGGATGGCTAAAAGAGTGAGCCACAGGGGGTCAAGAGTGGAGATGTGGCTGAGAAAAAAAAAGCAGAAAGAAAATACAATGGAGAATGAAAAGAGCCCTGGCCAGGGCCGGCTGCAACTGGGAGTGAGGCCAAGGCAGTGATGGGCAGACTCGGCAGCAAGCAGCAAGACAGCCATGGGGGAACCACAGACCTCCAGCCTCGGGCTGGGAACAGAAAGGTCCGCACCTTAGCAACCTTAATGGGCTCTCCATGCACTGCAGACCAGCAAAATGACTGTGTTTCCTAAATAAAAAGTTAGACTGCATTTAAGTGACAAGAAAAAAAAGACAGTGATTTTTTAGAAAGAGTCCAGTGAAAAACAGAGTCAAATTAGGCCTCTGCACTCAGAAAGCTAAACTCGAATTTGAAAAAAAAAAAACAAAACCATATTACAATATTTCCCTACAGGGCTAGATAATTGAGCCATTGCTATTGGGGTAAGGGGTCCTGGGGATATACATTAGAAACAACAAGACAAATTAGGGAAACGCTGTAACAATACTTAGGTGAGTCTGTCAGGGTTTATTGATAGAAGAGGCATTTAAAGATGCCTCCCTGTTTCAGTCCCAGGCTAACGGGCTGACTTCCCTTCATCTCTACCCCAAGAACGGCTCAGTCCTCTTTCTGCTGTATTCCAGATGCAGCCTCTCAATTTCGGGTTGAAACAGCCCTGTTTGCCAACTGACCTCAACAGTCTGGCAGTTCTGCACTCCCCTGGACTCAGCCCAGTCTCTCCCTTAGCAAGTCTCCCCAGCACGGGCTCCCCGCTAGGAATAAGCGTCCCTCAGCTCCTGCTCACTCCTAGTACACCTTCATTAACTGTCTCTTCCCTGATCCACTAATGCTCACCCTTCTGAATGCCCCAATGGCCCAAACTAAGCCGTTGCCCTATTTCTTTCTTTCTTCATCTCCTTCCTCCTCCAATGCCTTTTACTCAACTGCCTTCCATGCAATCATCAAATTCCAATTCCTAGCCGGGCATGGTGGCTCACGCCGGTAATCCCAGCACTTTGGGAGGCCAAGATGGGCACATCACTTGAGGTCAGGAGTTCAAGACCAGCCTGGTCAACATGGTAAAACCCCGTCTCCACTAAAAATACAAAAATTAGCGAGGCATGGTGGCAGGTGCCTGTAATTCCAGCTACTCGGGAGGCTGAGACTGGAGAATCACTTGAACCTCGGAGGCAGAGGTTGCAGTAAACCAAGATCATGCCACTGCACTCCAATCTGGGCGACAGAGCAAGACTCCATCTCAAAAATATAAAAATGACATTAAAAAACTCCAATTCCCAAACCTACTTCTACATGAAACTATTTTGTATGTAAGAAACAAAGGTTAGGCTGGGCGTGGTGGCTCACACCTGTAATTCCAACACTTTGGGAGGCCGAGGCGGGTGGACCAACTGAGGTCAGGAGTTCGAAACCAGCCTGGCCAACATAGTGAAACCCCGTCTCTATTAAAAATACAAAAAGTAGCCAGGCGTGGTGATGCATGCCTGTAATCCCAGCTACTAGGGAGGCTGAGGCAGGAGAATTGCTTGAACCTGGGAGGCGGAGGTTGCAGTGTGCTGAGATCATGCCATTGTACTCCAGCCTGGGCAACAAGAGTGAAACTCCGTCTCAAAAAAAAAAAAAAAACAAACAAAGGTTATAATAAAATACAAAGTTATATAAATCACCCACAACATCAAGTGGTCCAATGAATGACCACTTCAGATAATTGCATAATTCAATATCTTTAAAAAAAAAAAAAAAAACCTTATTCTTAAGTCTAGCAATTGTGTTTTCCAGTACCCATTCTGCAATAAGCTCAAAGCACAGCAATTGTAAAAGGGTGGAGGAGGCGTTCGTGCATGTACTTTGGCGTCTGTGGGGGGTACTCAAATGATATCCAAAAGGCAGGGTAAGCAGAAGCAATGAGACTGAGTGGCTCTGGAGTGCCCCTGATCGAAGTTGGCATCCCGACTCTGCAATTAACTACTTCTGTGACTTCAGAGAAAATTACTTAACCTCCCTGAACTTTGGTTTCCTCACCTGTGAAAGGAAGAAACAACACATACCTAATAGGTTAGTAGTGAAGGAGCAATGAGCTGATACACATGAGAGCTCTGGAATACAGTAAGTATCTATCAACATTGGTGGAGAAACTGAGGTACAGAAAATGGCTTAGCTCAGCCAGTCCTACTTCTGATTTAGCCTGAGTAACATGATTCTTAATCCAGCAATTCAATCTCTTAGCATTTAGTATAGCTTAGGCTTTCTGTGTGTCACTCAAAAAATTTGTTGACTAATGTAAATCCAGGCTGTATCCTTGTATTGTGTTCCCATTCCCTAGCAGAATGCTAGAGTTCTGTTGCTTAATGGAAAACTGTCAATTATTGGCTTGAATCTTGATATTCTTAGGCCAAATGATAGATCCACCCTCCCCCATCCCGGTGTCTATTAATCACCAGAAGAGACTACAGCAATAAAAGTAAATATAATGCTAAGGTAGCAGCTGGTAAAACAACATGCTGCATACCCAAAATACCTTTATTGCAGGGTAAAAAATAAGCACTTCTTTTCTTGCTTAAAACCCTTAACTCCTTAGGTGTATGTGTACCCATTTGATTTCTTATGCAGTGTTCAATACATATTTTAATAAATTGAAGTAAATTGGAACTAAACCTAAGATTGATACATTTGAAACTGAAGCTGATAGTATAAATATCTCAAAATAAGAAAAAGAGACCTGCACAAGCTTTACTTTTCCAAGCCAGATTAGAGAAATGCACCATATCTCTCATCTAAATAACTATTAAGGAGAAATAAAGGTAGTGTGTATGTCCTGTCAACCCAATTATTACACATAAATCAGGAGCTCTTTTAGTATTCTTAATGACGCAGGCTTTAAAAGCAATTCATTTGTTACCCAAAGAGAATTCTTATAGGGAAATACTCATGGTTCAGTGAGAAGAATATTTAAAAAAAAAAATGGAGAGATTCGGTCCTAGCCTTGGGTTCACCAACTGGTAGTCATGTAAGCCCAAAACAAGTTACTTCCTTTAAATATGCAGAAGTTTTCTCATCTACAAAACAAGAAAAAATACGTATTCTTCTTTGTTAACTTTTTAATATGAACCAAACAACATTTATCCATGATTTGATCTTTGATTTCTGAAAATTGTTCACAAATCAAGGCAGGGCTGTCCACATTTACAATTTCACTTTTGTTAAATGAACCAGAATTAGCTTACTGACAGACAGACTTAGCTAAGGCTGAGCCAGCCCTTTTGCTTTTGAGGTCAGGAAGTAATCTAAGACCCAAGAGTTTTCTCTCCACTGCTTAACTTCCCTGAGTCAAGTTTCCTTCCTCTACCTCGGAGTTGGTAAAATTTCTTTCTGATGAAAATGTACTCTGGGGCCGGTGTGGTGGCTTATGCCTGTAATCTCAGCACTTTGGGAGGCCGAGGTGGGCAGATCACCTGAGGTCAGGAGTTTGAGACCAGCCTGGCCACCATGGTGAAACCCCATCTCTACTGAAAATACAAAAATTAGCCGGGCGTGGTGGTGCACACTTGTAATCTCAGCTACTTGGGAGGCTGAGGCAGGAGAATCTCTTGAACCCGGGTGGCAGAGGTTGCTGTGAGCCAAAATCGTGTCACCGCACTCCAGCCTGGGCAACAAGAGTGAGTCTTCATCTCAAAAAATAAAAATAAAAATAAAATAAAATGTGCTTTGGATTTCCAGTAAGTCTCCAGTAAATGAAAGTTAGTGGCATGTATGCAATAGCCAACTTGGAGAGTTCAGTGGACGTTTGTCATGCATTTGCCATCTTCATTCCCTTTTATGTTTGGTGACTCTTCCACCTCTTGAGGCAGAGTCTGCTATCCCTTATAGGAGCTAAAAGTGCTGGATACTCATCTCCCAGCATTCATTGCAGCTAAAGTGTGGGCCCTGGGCAACCACTGCCACCTCAGAATCAGTCCCCAGTGATGCAGACATGGAGAGACTGCAAAGGATCCATTTTGGGACTTGACAATGATAGCAGCAGCCCCATCCAGTTGGGGAGGCTTTATTGGCAGCAGTTTTGTTGAACTGGTGGTAGCTGTGTTATATTGCACCAGACCCCTTCCTTCAATATGTTTCGGGGCTTCACTCCAGCTGGATTGCCTCTTATTCTAGTTCTCTGGCCCTGTGGAGTGAGCTACACCAAATTCTTTTGATGGATTCTTTTTCTTGCCAAAATTGGCAAGAATCCGTTTCTTTTAACAAAAAACTCATTGACCCAGAAATCATCCTCAAGGCCAAGAAATCAACCAGGACCAGCAGAGTACCCTGCTCTATCCTAAAACCTCCCAGTGAGGTGCCACTAAACCTCCTGACTCCATTCAACCTTTCCATTTACAATATATATCACACAGTGAACCACAGGGATGAAAGGGGGAAATCCCAAAAGTAACCAAATTGTAGTTCAATGGTACAGAAAGAC
Organism: Pan troglodytes; assembly: GCF_028858775.2. Classification (NCBI taxonomy): domain Eukaryota; kingdom Metazoa; phylum Chordata; class Mammalia; order Primates; family Hominidae; genus Pan; species Pan troglodytes. The sequence goes on along the minus strand of NC_072417.2, from coordinate 82,419,786 downwards.
AAACCTAGGAGATTAGATCATCTAAAATATTTTAGGACCAACCCTACTCAGACCTTTTATATGGAAGCAGAATGGGATGTTAGAAGAAGAGCACGGACTTTTTAGTGAAATAATCTTTAAAAATCTAGTTTTGGTCATTCCCTTCATCATCTCTTGTCCTTCAATATCCTAAGGACAATACACCCAGACACATCCCAGTTGTAGCAACAAACTGATACCCCACACAGGACATGTTTATGCCTCCTTTGCTTTTCCCAGGCCTATCACTGTGACTAAAATGCATTCCTCTTTCTGGAGAACTCTTATCCTTCAAAATACAGCTCAACAAGCCCTTCCTTTGTGAATCTTTCTTAATTCCACCTCTCCCCCTACCAACTTATCACTACTTTCTCTGCGTTATCGGAATCTCTACTGTGGCCACTGTGCTTCCCTCGGTTTTGAGAGTGTCAGTCAACCCCTTTACCCTAAACCCCAGTGATGAGCTCCCAAGACAAGTGAAAGTCTTACTAGGGCAAGGATTAGGGTAAGACAAGTGTGGCACCTAGGGCACAAACTTTATGCAAGTACATAAAACTGGTCCTTACCCATCTTTCTTTCTTCAGTAACTACCTCAGAGAACTACCGTAGAATAACCGCTCAGATTTTTATCAACTGAATGGTCAATAATATAACAAAGTGTATAGGATTCAGAGAATATTTTATATGACGTAGAGAGGGTAGGGTCTAATACTACCACAAACAGGTCGGATAACCTTCCTGAAGCTTGTAACCTGGCCAAATGGGAAGAACTACACAGCCTCCATGGCGCCTTACACTGCCATGGTCTATTGCTTGGTTACTCCAAGTTCAAAGGAAGTTCACAGAGGAAGAGATCAGGACAGAAGGGAACAGCCACAGAAGACTCCAGCACTTGTGCTGAGGGCTGACAAATGCATGGATGGGATTTGAAGGGGAAGGAGGGGAAATGGGCATTCTAAGAATAAACATAAGGTATGAGAGAGGTACAATGAATTCAAGGTAAATAAAGATAAGAGGCTGACTAGAGGAAAGAATGCATGTTAGGGTGTGAAAAACAAGCTGAATATAAACTGGATGGTCTGGGTGGGAAGAGACAATAAAACACCTTGGAAAATCAAGCAGGAAAATTCTGGGGTTTGGGACTGAGCAATAGGATGGAAAATACTGTTTTATATTAATAGAAGACCAAGAGCTATAATTACTGAATCTCTATTAGATGCCAGATATGTTTAGGTATTACACATAAATAAACTTATTTCATCCTTGAATCAAACCTCTGCAGTTGCTATTATCACCATCCCCACTTTACAGATGGGGAAACTGAGATTACTGAAGTTAAGTCAAGTATTCAAGGTTACACAGCTTACAATTGGCAGAACCAGATTTAACTTGTGCTTTTTGCCCTGAATACACACCTTAGGTAATGCATGTTGAAAGACAAAGGGACAAAGGGAACTAGGTTTGTCTTTCTGTACCATTGAACTGCAATTTAGTTACTTTTGGATTTCCCCCTTCCATCCCTGTGGTTCACTGTGTGATATATATTGTGAATGAAAAGAAAGAAACCAGATGATTTAATGTCCACAGGCTTATGAAAACAATGCTATTATGGACAGAGGTTGGGAAATTGAGAAGGAAACAAAACTGGGATAAAGAAAGCAAAACAACTGCATTTTTTGTGATAGTTATCAAGTATGAAGTGGTGGCAGATGAAGTCAGAAGTGTCTTTCAAGGAGGGAGACCATCAGGATTAAGGATCCAAGGAGAGGCAAGATCTAGGGAGCAAGATCTGGAAGTTGCCATCATGAGAGGTAAAATCCAGAGGTCTGGAAACAGTGAAGCGCTCTTAGAGCAACAGCATACCTCAAGAGAAAAGCCATTCTGGGAAGGGTCCACATTTGGGAGGGAGAAGATGAAGAAGGAGTCAAGAGGTAACAGAAGGAATAATCAAACTAACAGGAAAGTGAGAATAGCACTGTGTTTATAAAAAGGTAACTAAATGGATTTTCAATAAGTACAGATAGCACAAATCAAAGAAAATGTCCAGAAGAAAGTTACTTCCTCTCCCCACAGGGAGAGTGTCAGATAAGACCTAGTAAAAAATCAAGACCTCTACCACCGTTGAGTGGTAGCAAAACCACCCTCTCTACAGCATCAGTGGAGGCCAGATGGGGAGCAGAAACCAAGTGCCTTTCTCCCTCCCAGCCAGAGAACTGTCAGTGGAGGCCTAGGAGGAAGCCTGAAGCACCCCCACCTATCAGTAACAGGGAGTCCCTTCTCTCCAGGTGTCAACAGAGGCCCCGTGGAGAATCTAGATGTCTACACCCACCTGGCAGTAAGGAGGCAGCACCCCCTTTCAGCCACCAGGTTAGTGTCAGAGGAGATCTTCTAAATCATAAGGTTTAGGTAAGAATCATAAGAATTAAGTAAGAATCGGATATCACAAAATGTCCAGATTTCAATCAAAAGTCACTTGTCATACCAAGAAATAGGAACATCTCAAACTGAATAAGAAAAACAATCAATATTGAAACGACACAGAAGTGAGAATTACCTGACAAGAATTTTAAGGCAGCCATCAACGAGCATTTGAATATGCCTGAAACAAATGACAAGAGGACATCTCAGCAAAGAAATTGCATATATAAAGAAGAATCAAATGGAAAATTTAGAACTAGAAAAATACAACAACCAAAATTTAAAAACTCAATGGATGGTCTCAAGAGCAGAAAGGAAGATACAAAGCAGAGAATCAATAAATTTGAAGACATATCAATAGAAATTACCCAATTTGAAAAATAGAGAGAAAATAGACCTGAAAAAAAATCTTCAGGGACATATGAAACTATAACAACAGACATAACATTTGAAATCTCAAAAGAAGAAGAGAAAGAATTTGAGGCTGAAAAAGTATTCAAAGACATACAATCTTCATTGGTTAATTGAGGGACTAAAAAACAAACAAAAAAAATACAGTCACACCCCACATCATGACATTTCTGTCCTACATACACAATGGCGGCCCCATAAGAGTATAATGCCATATGTTTACTATACCTATAGTCACATAACACATGAATGTAATGGCTGACATTTGAGAAAGGTATATATTATCTGCACACACACATACACACACACACACACATATATATACACACTCACACATGTGCCCCTATGGATTCATGCTGTGCAAACTCCAAATAGGATAAACTCAAAGAAATTTAATGAAAACATATCATAGTAACCAGAAAACTAAAGAAAAGAATCTTGAAAGTAGCCAGAAACAGTGCATTATGTATCAGAGAAAATAAGTTGAGTAACAATAGATTTCTAATCAGAAACAATGGAGGCTAGAAGGATTCAGCACATTTTTCATGTGAAAAAAAAAAACCTGTCAACCCGGAATTCTATAGCCAGAGAAAATACCCTTCAGAAATGAAGGAAAAATCAAGAAATGTTCAGATAAAGAACAACTCTGAGAATTTTTCACCAGCAGATCTACTGTTTTTAAAAAAAAATGGCTAAAAGAAGTTCTCTAAAGTGAAAAGAAATGATAAAAGAAGTCACAGGTGAGCTGTGAAAGCAATGTTAGTATTAAAGAGAAAGTAGGTATCACACTATGAGATGCAGAACAGAATGGGTGGTTTTGAAAAGGAAGAAGCCAGAGGGGACCACTGTAAGTCACAAGAGGAGATGAGTTATATGGGGTGAGGCTGGGGTAGGGATAGGGAAGTAAGGCATACTGATTGGAAAGTACAGAGGGTTCAAGTCTAGGCCAGGCGTGGTGGCTTATGCTTTTAATCCCAGCATTTTGTGAGGCCAAGGCAGGCAGATCACCTAAGATCAGGAGTTCCAGACCAGCCTGGCCAACACAGTGAAACCCTGTCTCTACTAAAAATACAAAAATTAGCCAGGTGTGGTGGTAGGTGCCTGTAATCTCAGCTACTCTGGAGGCTGAGGCAGTAGAATCACTTGAACCCAGGAGGTGGAAGTTGCAGTGAGCCGACATCATGCCACTGCACTCCAGCATGGGTGACAGAGCAAGACTTCATCTCAAAAAAAAAAAAAAAAAAAAAGAAAGTACAGAGGGTTCAAGTCTCTATTCAGATTCTTTCCAACTATATGCCCTTGGATAATTTCTTACCCTTTCCAAGGCTTGGTTTTCCCCCCTTTTTAATGGTAATAATAGTAGCAACTTCGTAAAACTATTATGAAATTTAAATGAGACAACACTTATACAGTATTTAGCACAGTGTCTGGTGTGTGAATGTAATGGCTCAAGAAATGCTATTCCTATTCTTAGTAGCTAAAGTAGCTATTTTAGCTAGAAGACGAGCTGGCCTAAGGGAATGTTGTTCTCAGGAGGCAAACTTAATACCAAAAGAAATGATTAGAAAAAGAAGGGAAGAAATCAAGAGGGCATACACAGAAGAACAGGGTGGAGTGTGGTGTGGAGGAGATGGCTTTTGGTGCACAGAGCGCAAAGATAAGAGAAGACAAGAGAAGTAAAGTCCCTCTGATCAGAAAGACGTGTTCAAACTCTGGCACCACAACTTACTAATTGACACAACCTAGAAAAGCAATTTGACCTCCCCAACCTTCAACTCCCTCATCCCAGAAATGGAAATAATAAGCCTGACCTTACATTTATCATCTCTGAACCTTCTTCACAACTCTGTAGAATGCTAGAAATCTCAGGCATCTAATAAATGATAATATTGTTATTTCTCAGAATAGAGGAAATCGAGAATTGATGAAAGGACACATACAGAGAGAGAGATGGGAAGTCAGCATATGGATGTATGACTGGAGATGAGGCATCTATTTTAGATAGACTCAATCTTTTTAAGAAAAGAGGCAAACTCAACTGTTGAGAATGAGAGAGGGCAGGGAGAGATGGAGACCTCATAGGAAAACAGAAGATGTAAGCAATTTTCTCTGCAATTCTCAGAACATTTAAGTTGAAAGGGACCTGAGGAATGACTTAATTCTTTCTCTGCCTCCATTTTATGAATGATAACCGGCAAATTTGTTCTTTAAAGGGCCAGATAGTAAATATTTAGAGCTTTTGAACCAGAGTTTCTGTGCCAATAACCCAACTCTATCATTGCAGTACAAACACAGAGCTATGCAAGTAGGGCTGTGTTCCAATAAAACTTTATTTATAGACACTGAAACTTAAACTCCATGTAATTTTCAGGTTCATAAAATATTCTTTTGACTTGTGTAAAGCATTTTAAAATGTACCAGCTGGGCGTGGTGGCTCATGCCTGCAATCCCAACACTTTGGGAGGCTAAGGTGGAAAGATCTCTTGAGCCGAGGAGTTCAATATCAGCCTGGGCAGCATAGTAAGACCCCATTTCTACAAAAATAAAATAAAATAAAAATTAGCCCAGTGTGGTGGTGCACCTGTAGTCCCAGCTACTTGGGAGGCTGAGGTGGTAGGATGGCTTGAGCCTGGCAGGCCAAGTGAGCCAAGATGGTGCCACTGCATTACAGCCTGGGTGACAGAGCAAAACCACATCTTAAAAAGAAAAAAAAGAAAAGTATCAACAATTTTAGCTCAGAGGATGTACAAAAAAATGCAGAGATTCATAGTTTGCCAGCTCCTACCATATAGTGATTATGAGCTCAGGCTAAAGAGAGTCAGACATGAGTTTGAATCTCTCCCTCACAATTCACTGAAAGTAAAACTTCAGCTATTGTATTTAGTCTTCTATGACTTCCATATAATTTTTTGTGAAGAATTAAATGAGATAATGCATGTAAATTAGCTTAGCAGAAGGCCTGATAGAAAGCCAAACCCAAGGTAACCAAAACAACAAGCAGAAACATTGGACCCAGGGAAATGCAGGCAACCCAATTAGTTAACATCTAAACCAGAATCAAAACCTGTGTGTCCATCTACTCAATGCAATGCTTTTTCCAGTCCCATAGCTATTGGTAGACTTAGCTTTACAACAAGTCAGCCATTCATGTGGCACCAGAAAGTCTCCTGTCCCCCTCGGAAAGGTTTCCTCATCCCTGAGATTTCACCACAGGAGCAACGCACATTCCCCTGGATGAGTTCTCAACTCACTTTCTATTAGCTACACTTAAGTGTAATTTATTGGCTACTTTTTCAGCGGCTCTCTAGATACTAGGTTTTCATAGGAAATATAAAGAGAAAAATGTGGTAAAGCAATGCAACAGAATTATTATTCAGCTATAAAAGGGATGAACCACTGATACATGCTACAACATGGATGAACCTTGAAGACTTTTTGCCAAGTGGTAGAAGTCACACACAAAAGGCCATACATTGTATAATTCCATTTATAGGAATATCTAGAATAGGTGAATCCAAAGAGGCAGAAAAGTAGATTAGTGGCTTCCAGGGACTGCAGGAAGAAGGGTTGAAGAGCAACACCTTCATAAGTACAGGGCTTCCTTCTGTGATGATGATAGTGTTTTGGAATTAGATAGTGGTGATGATTGCACAACCTTGTGAATAAACAAAAGGCCACTGAATTGTATACTCTAAAATCATTAAAATGGTGAATTTTGCATTATGTGTGTTTAACCACAATAAAAATACATACATATACAGTTGGCCCTTGAACATCAGGGGTTTGAACCGCACAAGTCCACTTATATGTGGATTTTTTTTCAATAAAAGTTTCACCAAATGTGTCTGCCTCTCCTGCCTTCCTCTCCACCCCTGCCACCCCAAGACAGCAAAACCAACCCCTCTTCTTCCTCCTCCTCCTTAGCCTACTCAATGTGAAGACGATGAGGATGAAAACCTTTATGATGATCCATTTCCGCTTAGTAAATATATTTTCTCTTCCTGATGATTTTGTTAATATCATTTTCTTTGCTCTAGCTTAGGTTATTGTAATAACATAGTATATAATACACATAACATACAAAATATATGTTAATCAATTGTGTATGTTATTGGTAAGGCTTCTGGTCAACAGTAGGCTATTGACACTTAAGTTTTAGGGGAGCCAAAAGTTATATACAGGCAGGCACGGTGGCTCACGCCTGTAATCCCAGCACTTTGGGAGGCCAAGGCGGGAGGATCGCCTGAGGTCAGAAGTTTGAGACCAGCCTGGCCTACATGGTGAAACCCCGTCTCTACTAAAAATAAAAATAAATTAGCCGGGCCTGGTGGCAGCAACCTGTAGTCCCAGCTACTTGGGAGGCTGAGGCAGGAGAATCACTTGAACCTGGGAGATGGAGGTTGCAGTGAACCGAGATCATACCATTGTACTCCAGCAGCCTGGGTGACAGAGTGAGACAGTGTCTAAAAAAAAATAAAGAAAAGAAAAGAAAAAAAGAAGAAAGAGAGAGAGAAAAAAAATTATATGCAAAGTTTCAGCTGCATGGGGGGGTCAGTGTCCCTAATCCTCACATTGTTCAGGGTCAACTATATAGAGGACACATGAGGATTCTGCAGGTGTGACAAGATATTCTCCTATGAGAAGAAGGAAGAGGAAAGACTAGAAAAGGGAGGATGAATTTAGCAAAAACCAACTTAGTCCACTTTACAAGTTTGCATAAGGCTCGCCCTGGATACTGATAAAAATAATTTATTTATTCTAAAGGTACTCGTTGACCACCTACTACGTGCCAGGCACCGAGCCTGAATCTGAGGATAAAACATTGTAAACAAGATAGAAAATTCTTAAAATTCTTTCCAAGGTTTAAATAACCAAAGCACAAACTCCCATATAGGTATTTTTGTAAAACTATATAAAAAATATTTACTGTACCATCACTATTATAAAACAAAAATAATTATAGTATTTTTTTATCAATTTTCATTTAACCCTACCTATTAGCATATCCAACAGTGAGCGAAAGGAAGTAAAAGTTCTTTGGATCAAGTAAATCAAAGGGCTGTGCTCTTGGAGGGGGAGGGATTAGGATGGCAGAAGCTCCAGGAAAAGGATGGAATTTAGATAAGATCTGTTAATTTACAAACTTGTTATCTTTCCAAAGCTAAATCTCTACAGAGGACAGAGAAGTGTGACAGCTGTTCACTTCTTTTAAAGTGTTGTTTGCAGTCTAACAATCTAATGCTGGCAGCACATTTGTTTTTTTTTTATTTTAAATCGATTCCAAATGATTGGAACATATTTGAAATTATTGTTTTTTTGGCTGGGCACAGTGGCTCACGCCTGTAATCCCAGCACTTTGGGAGGCCGTGGAGGGCAGATCACCCGAAGTCAAAAGTTCGAGACCAGCCTAGCCAACATGGCGAAACCCCATCTCTACTAAAAATATAAAAATTAGCCAGGCATGGTGGCGGGTGCCTATAATCCCAGCTACTCAGGAGGCTTAGGCGGGAGAATCACTTGAACCTGGTGGAGGTTGCAGTGAGCTGAGATCATGCCACTGCACTCCAGCCTGGGTGACAGAGCAAGACTCTGTCTAAAAAAGAAAAGAAAATTTTTTTTTAACTTTTACGAACATCAGATCTAAACCAACTCACAAAGCCAATGCTGTTCTTTCCTTGAAAACTTCACAACCTTTCTTAATTTTACATTCTACCATTTACAACTCTTTCTTTTCTTTTTCTTTTTTTTTTTTTTTGAGACAGGATCTCACTCTGTCACCCAGGCTGGAGTGCAATGGCACGATCTCGGCTCAAAACCACCTCCACCTCCGGGTTCAAGCAATTCTCCCGCCTCAGCCTCCCGAGTAGCTGGGACTACAGGCATGTGCCACCACACCTGGCTAATTTTTGTATTTTCAGTAGACACGGGGTTTCACCATATTGGCCAGGTTGGTCTCGAAATCCTGACCTCATGATCCGCCTGCCTCAGACTCCCAAAGTGCTAGGATTACAGGCTGAGCCACGGCACCCGGCCGCATTTACAATTCTTATTCAAAGGCCATTCTTCCTCTATCTCCATTGTTTATCTTTTATTCCTAGCAGAGTGAAAATGGAAAAATGCATTTTGGAAAACAAACATGGGTCAGTTTTATATATAAATTCAGGTTACTATTAGAAAATGGTTTAAGTCATTCATTTTTTCAAGCTTTGACCAAAAACAAAAGCATGGATGATATCCTTGAGCCCAACTGGAGTGCAGGAAAGGTAAAATGTTTGAGATATTTCATCCGCTAGCATTCACCCATCTTAATTTTACACTTTTGCTTTTGTACCCTATCTCTGTATTCACATTTTTTGGCCTTAATGGATTTTCTTAATCAAATTAGGTAATTCTTTAAATAATAGTATGTAGTGACCGTCCAGTTACAGACAAAAAAACTGAGGCCCAAGGCGGTTAGAGGATGTGGAGGAGATCACAGATCTTGTTAAAAATATAGATAACTAATTTTTTTCTCTGATTTGTTGCTAAGTTTGTTGCTAAGAACTATGCAAGGCTGTGGATACAGACTTTGGAAATTTCAAGATTAAAAAAAAGAAAGTGGAAAAATAAAAAATAATGTGAACTGCTTATGAAATTTGGAAGAGCCCATGTTAGGTGTGGCTTTGCATTTTATCATAACCTCGGTGCATTTTCCTGCACTTTTGTAAGACTCTGGAACCCTGGAGCACTCTCCTGTTTCAGAGATTAAGACTGACTTCCAAAGGCCCAGAAGCTCCAGCTCTAGAACACAGAGGCTGAGTTTTCTGTTCTGTAAAACCTCCAGAGTGGCAGGCACTCAAATGTGAGTGAGCAGCACTCACATGACCTCATGGAAGAGGCCAATGGGGAGAGCCAGCAAGCTCCCTCGTTCTTGGCAAGCAGGAATGTTAAGTTACAAAAAGCAGAGGGGGAGACATGTCGTATGAATGAAACCGTATAATCAGACCTCAAGGCATGCCCTGTTGAACAGAGGCAAGTGCAAGTTGGAGAAATGCCAACAAAATGTCATTATGAGTTGAGTCATCAAATGGTAGTTAAAGAAAACTACATTCAGTACTAATCAACCCATGCAAACTCTCTTCTCTGTAAAGGTTGGTATCTTTTAGGGGTAGATTTGCCAGAGGAAAGCTCTTCAAAGCCAATTTGGCTATCCATTCCATTCTGAGCTCAGAATATTAACAAAAACCTGTTGCTAAGGGACATAGATGCATAGTTGAGTCTAAAATACAAAATGATGCTAATCTAGCTGCTGGAAGAAACCCTCTCTCGGCAGCACTTCATAGTATATTGAAGTCAAGCAATCAATGCCTCTTCAACTGCAAGGCCTTCTGTACCCTGGCTCCTGTCTATTTCTCCTGTCTCATCTCTCACGGGTCTGCTAGGTGACCCCTACATCCCAACCATACAGAACTTTAGAATTTTCTAGATACTCGTGTCATTTCACTTGCCCCACAGACCAAAGCTGTATCTGCTTTGACTGTCCACTCCCAATCCTTGATTCTCCCATTCACTTTTCAAGATCCAAGCAGTTAATAATCACTTTCCCTTTGAGGTATCATTACATCACAAACATTGGCAGAGACATCTGTCCCCCATTAGAATGTGAGTTTCTAGAAAGTAGGAATCATCTCTCTTTACACTCTCCATGCCTAGCAGTGAACCACACAGTGAAGCAGCTAATACATGTCCAAGGAATTAATAAATAGAGGAATGGCTACATGCACGATTGAACAGACCCACTCAATCAGCAGATGACCGACTGAATAAACAGAGGTCCTGATTTCCACCATGCCTGGTGTTCTTGTTTGTTTTATATCTTAAAGCCTCAGCAGTTAGTTTCTGTCTTTATAGGAAGACTATAAGGGCTCCCCAGAGAGTCAAAGTCTGACTTAGCTTCAAGATGCACTGAGATCCTAACAAGAGCCCAGGCATGAGTTTTACAAGATCTGTGTTCCACACTTGGCTTACCGCTACCTTGGCCTTTCCAGTTACATAATCTCTCTCGGTCATAATTGCTGCATCTATAAAATGAGGTGGTTGGGCTAGCTGATTTCCAAAGTCCCTGCTATGTGTAATATTCCATGATTCTGAAGTCTTGTCTTTAGATTTTGCCTGATATCTCTTGCCCTGACTCTTTGTACCACATATCATTGGGCAACTGTTACATCATTGGACAATTAAGCTTGTACTTGTCACTTAACCATTAGAGAGCATCAATGTGCCTTTTCTGGTTCTCTTGGTTCAAGAGCATTGCCTCAGTTTGTTCACCAGAGGGTATTGTAGCCTTTTTTACTGTTCCAGTGGTCTTGTTATAAAGGTAATCAGCAACAGAACAAATCATAGTGTATATGGTCTGAGTCTCTTCCCCTCACAAAGAATATAAGCAAATCCAAGGAGATGCATCTGTAATAACCAAGATCCTTTTTTTTTTTTTTTTAATTTTAGGTTCCAGGATACATGTGCAGAACGTGCAGGTTTGTTACATAGGTAAACGTGTGCAATGGTGGTTTGCTGCACCCATCAACCCATCACCTAGGTATTAAGCCCCACATGCATTAGCTATTTGTCCTGATGCTCTCCCTCCCCCACCCCTCCCGATAGGCCCCGATGTGTGTTTTTCCTCTCCCTGTGTCCATGCGTTCTCATTGTTCAGCTCCCACTTATAAGTGAGAACATGTGGTGTTTGGTTTTCTGTTTCTGTGTTAGTTTGCTGAGGATGATGGTTTCCGGCTTCATTCATGTCCCTGCAAAGGACATGATCTCATTCCTTTTTATGGCTGCATAGTTATTCCATGGTGTATATTTGCCACATTTTCTTTATCCAGTCTATCATTGATGGGCATTTGGGTTGGTTCCAAGTCTTTGCTATTATGAATAGTGCTGCAATAAACACACTTGTGCATGTATCTTCATAATAGAGTGATTTATATTCCTTTGGGTATATACCCAGTAATGGGAATGCTGGGTTAAATGATATATCTGGAGTAAAAATCAAGTTCTTAATGATCAATAGTATGTAACCTTATGCAGAGTTTGTATTAAAAGAATGATGTAAAACGCCACAGGTCACAACACTACAAAGCTTCATTTAAATATCAGTCTAACCAACCATATTCATTCCTTTCATTTGCTTAATGCATTTCCTTTCAGTCTGCGTATGACATCAGCCATTTGACTGTTCCTTCTGTGACCCCTACCCAGAGAAGCTGGATCTACAGCACCTCCAAGTGGGTAGTGAGCCAGGGGGTAATGCCTCATATGCACAGGGGTGAACACCTGACTCAGATCCAGCCAATCCGGCAGCCACTCCTCATCACATTATCCCATTTTTCTCTTTTTTTCTGAAAGACAGAGAATGTCATCTCAGACCAGAAAGTTTAGCCAAAATATGGTGGGTACTGAAACAACTACACATCATATAGATGCAAGAAAGTCACAGAAGGTGAGTCTTTTAAACTAAGTGCATGTTGATTGATGAGTGAGCAAAAAGCCTGGTCCACAAGAAAGGCAGAAAGCAGAGAAGACCCTCAGAGAAAAGCCGAATGAGGGACCCTGCAAAGGGAGGGGATAGACCGGATAAAGAAAGAGGGAGGGAGTCAGAGAATGCCTTACTTAGCTCCTACCAGGCCTAGCTATACCTCCTGCAACTGGACTCCATGAAATTCTCCTTAACGCAGACTCTTACTTAAGGTAAAACAAAATACACATAAATACACAAACACATGCACTTATTTGTAATCATAGTCCAGATATATTTATATCCACTCCTCCTGGGTCACAGGCATCTTTCCATTAATGGTACTGCCATCTCCTCACAACCTATTACATCAAGTGAGTATTTGATAACTTAAGCTATCCCCTTACTATTATAATTATTATATATAATTATAAGACATAATTATATGTATAATATACAATATAGTATAATTGTATATTATACAATAAGGGTGTTTCTATTTTTCACTGTTTGGACACAGCAGTGGTATAGAAAAGAAGCATGAACTTTAGTGTTTAAATAAACTAGATTCAAATCCCAGCTCTGCACCCATTAACGGTATAATCTGAGACAAGTTATGCACCAAAGTTGCAACTTCCTCCTTTGTAAAAAGAAGATAAATATTGCCTACTGCCCAGGTTTTGAGAAGGATTAGACCTAATTAGCAAAGTGCTTATCACAAAGCCTCGCACACGGTAAGCACTCAATAATCACTTTTATAGGCTAGATTCTCATAAATAAAAATGCTGGATCAAAGGGTATGAAAATTGTCCAGGTTCTTGATATGGGCCAAATGCTTTCCCAAAGACTGAGTGAGTCGCTCTACATCCCCCTGATACATTGTTAGAATAGAATAGCAGTATAACCCTTCCTCTAGCACTTGCGTTTCTTCTATCCAGCTTTGCCTTGAATGTAGAAGTCCAGAGCTGAGGGTTGCTTGTTCACATTAGACTGCGTGCTCCCTCTAACCTGACAGAGAAAACCAGTAGCTGGTTTCTGTCTTAACAAAGTGGCTTGACAGTCCAGCTGATTCACTGCTTCCTGTTTTCCTCTGACTCCATTGGTCCCACTTAGAGAGCTGTGTACAGGTACTCAGCATGGAAGATAAGTCCGGGCTTGTTTGAAACAAGCCCCAAACTAGTTTCTGTTGCTCTTTTTCTGTGTGTCCTTCTACACCCTACCTACTCAGGCTTCTTATGAGTGCATCTTCACAAAATAGCTAGATGAACAAAGATTGCTGCTGAAGCTGAAAGAATCAGAGATGTATAATCATTTCTTACAGGCAGAACTAATATGGAATAAAAGCTCACGTGATTGCCTGGATTCTGCAGCATAGTTTCTTGAATCTTTTCACTCTCTGATTCCTGGTTTCCAATTGGCTTCTCTATTTTATTCTTTCTCTTTTTTTCTCTTTTTGACAGAGTCTCGCTCTGTCACCCAGGCTGGAGTGCAGTGGCACGATCTTGGCTCACTGCAACCTCCACCTCCCAGGTTCAAGCAATTCTCATGCCTCAGCCTCCCAAGTAGCTGAGACTACAGGCATGTGCCACCACGCCTGGCTAATGTACTTTTTTAATATGTTTTTAGTAGAGACGGGGTTCCACCATGGTGGCCAGGCTGGTCTCGAACTCCTGACCTCAAGTGACTCACCCACCTCAGCCTCCCAAAATGCTGGGATTACAGGCATGAGCCACTGTGCCCGGCCTATTTTATTATTTCTTTCTTCCCCTTCCACATTGACTCATCTAATTCTTGACTTTCTGCTGAGCCTCTGCTGCTCACCTGTTCTTTTGTTATTCGGATCACCTGTCCCACGACTATCCCTCCACCTAGCTCCAAGGGATGCCCAGGCCCCACGCCCCGGCTTCACCTTCCTGTGACTTTCTCTGGGTTGCCCACCTGGCCCCCACACTTGAAGCCTGCTGCCATCAACACCCCAGCAGGATAATCTGATGGATGATGGACATCAGCTCTCAGCTGGAAAAGTTCCTTTCCACTGACCTGACCCCCAACCACCTCACACAACATGCCTAACAATTTCTTTCCTTAGTGCCCTTTCTTACTGAAACAGCTTCTGATATTTTACTCATAATTTTATACTAAAGGTACCCAGATCACATAAAGAAAATAAAGTTGCATATTAGCTCTAGGAAATATACACATAGTTGAAAAGACCTTTGTTAATAATCAATATTGCAAGAGCTTGGTAACACATGAATACTTTTTTTTTTAAGACTTACAGGCCTTATCTAAAAATAAGCTTTGCCATGGCTTGGTTCTTACTCTCTCTCTCTCACTCTCCTTTTAGAGGCAAGGTCTTACCCTGTTGCCCAGGCTGGAGTGCAGTGGAATGATCACTGCAAACTTGAACTCCTGGGCTCAAGTGATCCTCCCACCTTAGCCTCCCAAGCATCTAGGGCTATAGGCATGCACCACCATGCCCTGCTAATTTTTTTTTTTTTTTTTCACTTTTTGTAGAGACAGAGTCTCACTATGTTGCCCAGGCTGGTCTCAAAACTCCTAGCCTCAAGTGATCCTTCTGTCTCAGCCTCCAGCCTGACTGGGGTTTACAGGCATGAGCCACCAGCCCAGCCCACTCTCTCCCTCTGAAACTTTGTCCCAGTAGGACTAGGACCATTTGTTACAATGGGAAGGATGATCCTTTCTCCCAACCACCAAGTCCTGTCCCTGTATCTATACATCAAAGCTGCCTGTGACAACCACAGGGAGTGTTGTGTAGGTCTCATTACCACTAAACACAAATTCAGTTTTGGGAATCAATACAACAACATGTGGTGTGTGTGTGTGTGTGTGTGTGTGTGTGTGTGTGTGTGTGTTCTCTAATTTAACACACCCCAGTTTAGAACTATCCAGTCTGTCATTAACAATTAAAAAAAAAAAAAAAAAAAAAAAAAAAAAAAACAGAAGAAAGGGCAGGTAGTCTGTCCGTTCAAGGACCAGATGGGAAGTCTCTTGTTTTACTTCCTTATTCTCCTGAGAACCACACTGCAAGTTCTGCTATACCAACTTAAGGTCCTTCCTCTACCAACAGACTCCTGATCTTCCCAGGCTGAGTTATGCACCCACCTTCTTTGGTATCCTACTCGTATCTTATACCAGAACTTACATGCATTTCACACAGAGTATCATTAGTTTGCTGACCATGTTTGCCTGCCACGTTACGGGTTGAACTATGTCCTCCTAAAATTAAAATACTGAAGTCCTAACCCTCAGCTAACCCTCAGCATCTCTGAATGGGATCTTACTTGATGACAGATGATGTCATACTGGAGTAGGGTGGGCCCTAACTTTAATATGACTGGCTTCCTTATAAAAAGGGGAAATTTGGATACAGACACAGACAGGCAGAATGCCATGTGAACATGAAGGCAAAGTCTGGGCTATGAGTATACAGGGGAAGAAATGCAGAGATTGCCAGCAAACACCAGAAGCCAGGGAAGAAGCACAAAACAGATTTTTCCTTATGGTCTTCAGAAGGAGCCAGCCCTGCCGCCAACTTGATCTTGGACCTCTGGCCTCCAGAACTGCGAGACAATTAATTTCCGTGGTTTAAGCCACCCAATTTGTGGTACTTTGTTACAGTAGCTCTAGCAAACATAGACATCCCACTAGAATATGAGCTTCTTGAGGGTAGTAAGAGGATTCTGTTCATTTTTGTATCAATCTAGCACAGAGTGAGGTACAGGTAATTTATTTGGTTGTTCTATAATCCTTGTTAAATGCAATCCAGAGACAGCTAGTCCTCTACCTGCCATGTCTTGCTCAACACTGACTAGCTATCCTGTCCTTAGATAGGGTTATATCAAAAAGAAAGAATGAAACTCGGGATGGAAAACAATTATTCCAGACTGAATATATCAAAATTTCTCAATCCCATTCTTAAACCAATTTCAGAATTAAATCTGCATTGTTTTCCTCTACTTTCCTTACAAAAATAGAGGCTCATTCAGGAACAAAGTCCCAAGCAAGAAGACTTTGCAGGCCACTTGAATGAGATGATATGGCTGACAGGTCTTCTACCTGGCTGGGTCATATGTTACCTTTAACCACACAGCAAAGTGAGGCCAAAACTGCCCTGTGGCTTACATGAATCTGAGTAGGGGTGACTCAATTCACCTCCTTCACACTGTACTGACTCTGTTTAAATGGAGTTATTGAGGGAAAGAAGGTGATTAAATGCTAGGTTCACAGAGAAACAGCCCACTGTGAGCCCCAGAGCTATATGTCACTCTGTTTTTGAAACCAAAATAATAAAAGAAAAAATGTATTTAATCTATTAATTGTATTAAATATTTTATCTTTTATCCTGTATTTTTATCTTCCTTTTTATTTTTATATGTTTATCTTTTTATCTCTTAGAACTGTATTTTTCTGAAATTAAAAATAGAAAATAAATTATGAACTCCCTTGCTAATATCTAATACCATGCTTGAGAAAGTCAATTTGGTAATACGAAGAACTTTCCAGAACACTATTTTACTTGAGGTAAATAAAATGAGAATTCAAAAGTACATTGAACAGGTTTCCTTCTCTTACACTGATTTCAGATGATTCGAGAAAAACAAAAAGAAATGGAAAAGGCAGGTTGGCATGTTAGCAGGTTATAAAAAATGAAAATTACAGCCGTGGCCAAGCTCTGGAAAATATTCCCTGACCCAGCTACACGTTGATTATTGAACCAACAGCTTGCTTATGTAATTACAGTGTGTCTATAAACCTGGTTGATATGATATACTTGTTTAACTATTAACCTCTAGATTTCCTGGAGTTTCCACAATCCAAAAAACACCTAAAAGTATGAGATATGATATATTCCATTTATTCACCTATTGCAATCACAAGCAATAGCTACAGTATTAATCTTGGTAAGAAAAAGGAAGTTCTTAGAAAACACAAGTAAGGTCTCTTAAGCTTCAGATACTTTGCTGGGGCATTTTCTTTTCTTTTTTTTTTTTAATCCTTCTAAAGAATTGCTCTATTTTATTGTCCTATTGTGCCACTGGATACTAGAAGTCAAGAGTCCTTCCCGTACCTATGTTGGATCTAATTTCCTCATTGATTCTAAAAATCACATTGATACCTCCACACCTGTCAACACTTTCCTGATCTCTCTCTTATTCATAGGACTTTCCCACTCAATAGTACCTCTTTTAAGCTAATCTAGGATTCCAGTTTAGATTCTACACATTTTTATGCTTTTCTTACCTCCTCCTAGACAATAACCTCCTTAAGGGCTGGAAGGAAAGGAAGAGTGAAGCAAATGTATGTTTATAGAGAGAGTACTATAGCAAAGTACCTCAAATATAAATTGCACTTAATAAATATTTGTTGAATAAATGAATGCCAAGCACTGGCCAAAGCATGTTACATATATGACCTTGCTTAATCTTCATAAAGACCTCGTGAATGAGTGTCAGTCTTTTTATTTAGAAGGTGAGGAAACCGAAGCTAGAGGTTAAGTAGATTTTCCAAGGCCACATGGCTAATCAGTGGAAGAGTAAAGTCAAATGCATTTCTGTCTATTTCCACCCAGCATGATGTCCTAAACATAACAATAGATCAAAAATGTATTCGTTGAGCCGGGAACAGTGGCACTGCCTGTAATCCCAGCTACACAGGAGGATGTTTGAGCCCAAGAGTTGAGGCCAGACTGGGCCACATAGAAGACCCTGAATGAAAAAAGCAAACAAACAAACAAAAACCTTTGTTGAATTGATCTAAACAAACTCCTTATCCAAGTCCTCTTTTTAGGTATATCCAGAGTTTGTGATTTTTTTTTTCAAATGGCAAAGGTGTTTCGGGTACAGGAAGGGGTAAATAAACTGTGAAGACTGCCTCGCAAGGTTTACAAATATCACAAAAAGGTTATCTCTACATTTACTTCAAACTAATTTCCATACTCTGAACTATTCTGTTCCCACTGATTCTTCAGATTCTAGCCCTACACTTACAGCTATCTCCTCTCATCCCATTTGAAATTGGAGGAGGGAGAATAAAGGAAGGGAATAAATAACTTGTCACTCAACAACCAGACCATCTATTTCCGCAGCTTCGGCATGGGATCATGAAAAACAACTGAGGCATAGGTATAGCTGTTCTGCTTTGGCTGGAGAGAAAGCCGAGAAAGAATTCATTGGTTTAGGCCGGGTGCGGTGGCTCATGCTTGTAAGCCCAGAACTTTGGGAGGCCGAGGCGGGCGAATCATGAGGTCAGGAGTTCAACACCAGCCTGGCCAACACAGTGAAGCCCCATCTCTACTAAAAATACAAAAAGTAGCTGGGTGTGGTGGTGGGCGCCTGTAATCCCAGCTACTTGGGAGGCTGAGGCAGGAGAATCACTTGAACCCGGGAGGCGGAGGTTGCAGTGAGCTGAGATAGCACCACTGTACTCCAGCCTGGGTGACAGAGCTATACACCGTCTCAGAAAAAAACAAACAGAAAAAGAATTCATTGCTTTAAAAGGAAATTCATTTCCATCCCCATCTACCTCCTCTGCCACAAAAACAGGCAATTCCAGTTTCCTCCACTCTGTCCAGTACAAGAGGAAAACACTGGAGATGTGGGTTCATTCATCATTTCAAGGAAATTGTTACATTTACATAGAAACAACCAGGAAGAAAAAAGTCACTAAGCCAAAAAGGGGCTGCAAAATCCCCACACTTAGGTATGCTGCCACACTGGCCACGTTCCTGTTACTGTTTTAATACAATTTAACTTAGATGTGTAAGGAAACACACAAGGTTTGAGTCGGCTTAGTTTCTGTGTGATACAACCTACAGAACAGCAAATGGAAGCGATATTTGTTACCTACATTTTAACATAACATTCCTGTATATCTAGACCAGTAACTATCAGTGGGCCAATTGTAATCAGCCTCCTTCAACCAATGGGCAGTTTCTATTTGGAACTCAACCTTAAGAGTCAAAATGAGTCAGACTCTGTACTCTGTGATCAAAAGACATATAAAGGGACATGTCAAAAAGAACCTATAAATAGCTAGACACAGGTCAGCCCTTCTTAATTACCATACTTGGCCCTGGTATGCCCAAATCTATCCAAATTCCTACAGAATACACTCGTTTTTCATTCTTCGACCATGTCTTTGGTGTAATGGATTTCATACCTTTATTTTGGAGTGACGTCTCAAGTGGAGTCGCCAGGAGCTCAGATTCTGAGGTCAGACAGACCTTGGCTAAAACCTCTGCTCTGCCACTATCGGTTTGGTAACTGAGGCAAGTTCTTAACCTCTCCGGCCTCAGTTTGCTGATCTACAAAATGGGATATCACCTCACTGATCCATAGTGAGAGTAAATGATAGAATTCACATTCATCACTAAGCACAGTATCTGGAGCACAGAAAGAATCACAGCAGTGATACCATCTGGGATGGTAGAAATTAGCACTTCTTTGTACGTGACTTAAATTTACATCATTCTGGATGTGGTGAACAAATCTGGGCTCATTCTACCAAAGCTCCTCTGTCTACATGTAGTTTTCACCTCCCTTCATTTTCAGACCCTCTATCAAAACCTTCTCTCCTAAATATACCCAATATCCACGATGTAAGCGACTCTGTGAGCACAAAGAATATTCGTCCTCAAAAGAAAATTGCCCACCCGGGGTTAGGGGGTTAATGTAAGAAAACAGCTCTAAACTTTGCAGGAGATGACAACTGGAAACCTCTCTGATCCCGTGCAGGGAGGCTTTCACGTTGACACAAAAGAAATGATGGAACCTCTGAGCTGGGTCATGATAATAACCAACAAGCCAGGCAATGGTGGTAGCAGGAGAGTTATTTTTGATTTCTTACGTCGGTGCAAAAGTAATTGTGGTTTTTGCCATGAAAAGTGATGACAAAAAACAATATTACTTTTGCACCAACCTAATACTTTCTAAGGAAATGTGGGCTCAATAAGGGGAGGATGAAGAGTCTCAGGGAAGAATTAATAAGCAGCTTCTCATCGAAGGGAAGAAAAAAAGAAAAGAAATATAAAGCAAACAGGAAGAACACAACTAAGGGGAAAAGACCCCAGGACGGGCAAAAGGAGACGGGTAACTTAGTTCAGAGGAAATGAGCCATGACCTACAATTCTTATAACTAGGAGAGACACCACTCAGACATTTCCTGTGGGCTGGGCCCAAGAGGTCTCTGGCTGAGCAGCAGACCAGTAGTTATCCAGGTTAACAACTTCCAGTTAAAGCCAGAGAGGAATGTTTCTGGGAGCTCTGTCATGAAGAGACCCCAGTATTCGATGGAATAAAGTCATAAAGGAAAGGGTCAACAAACATTTTCTGCAAGGGACCAGATAGCAAATATTTTTGGCTTTGTGGGACATAGGGGCTCTGGTGCAACTACTCAACTCGACAGCTGTCGAGCAAAGAGCAGCCATGGAAAACATATAAATGAATGACCATAGCTGTGTTCCAATAAAACTTTGTTTGTCGATGCTGAATTTGAATTTCGTATCATTTTCATGTGTCATGAAACATTGATTTTGATTTTTTTTTCAATCATTTAAAAATGGGAAAACCATCTTCGCTCACAGGCTATACTTAAAAACAGCTGAGGCTTGGCCAGGCACGATGGCTCACGCCTGTAATCCCAGCACTTTGGGAGGCCGAGGACGACGGATCACAAGGTCAAGAGATCGAGATCATCCTGGCCAACACGGTGAAACCCCGTCTCTACTAAAAATACAAAAAATTAGCTGGGCGTGGTGGTGCACACCTGTAATCCCAGCTACTCGGGAGGCTGAGGCAGGAGGATCGCTTGAACTCAGGAGGTGGCGATTGCAGTGAGCCAAGATCGCGCCATTGCACTCCCAGTTGGGCAACAAGAGCGCAACTCCATCTCAAACAAACAACAAACAAACAAACAAAACAGCTGAAGCCAGATTTGGCCCAGGAGCTGCAGTTTGCTGCACAGGCCCTCCAGTCAGACATCCATCCTGCCTCTGCCACCGACTGGCTATCCAGCCATGGGCACATTGGTTAACAACAATTGATTTCCTCACTCGTAAATTAAGGATAATAACACCACCTTTGTCCATAGTGTTTATGGGACATCCTAAAGCATACTATATGAAAAGTAACTGGCTTAGGGTAAGTGATGATGACAACAGCCTTGGCAGTGGTACAGGGAGGGGTTGTGATCAGCAGCTCCACCTGGGGCTAATGGTCTGTCCAAAGAAGACTGATCTCAAGAATCTGACTTAAGGAGGGATGTACAGACCAGAAAGTAAAACAGATGACAGGGATGCTGCAAATGCTTATTTAATGCTTCAACTCAGAGTGGAGTTGACTAAATTACGATGATTTGGCCAGGCGTGGTGGCTCATACCTGTAATCCCAGTGCTTCGGGAGGCTGAGGTGGGTGGATCACCTGAGGTCAGGAGTTTGAGACCAGCCTGGCCAACATGATGAATCCCTGTCTCTACTAAAAATACAAAAATTAGCCTGGTATGGTGGCGGGGACCTGTCATCCCAGTGCTTCGGGAGGCTGAGGTGGGTGGATCACCTGAGGTCAGGAGTTTGAGACCAGCCTGGCCAACGTGATGAATCCCTGTCTCTACTAAAAATACAAAAATTAGCCTGGTATGGTGGCGGGCACCTGTCATCCCAGCTACTCGGGAGGCTGAGGCAGGAGAATTGCTTGAAACTGGGAATCAGAGGTTTCAGTGAGCTGAGGTTGCACCACTGCATTCCGGTCTGGGTGACAGAGCAAGACTCCATCTCAAAAAAAAAAAAAAAATTACGATGATTTCTGATAGACTTCATTGTATGGGGATTATAACCTGAATATCCTCCTCAACTCAGAAAGAGGGAGATTATGGACTACATACTGAACCGCATGGGCCAACTCAGGAAGACCATCAAAGGAGACAGAGTGGGGAACAAGCCAGGGAGGAAGGGGCTGGGCAGAGGCAGTGGAGGTGGTCAAGGAGGAAGTGAAGAATCATTTCACTGGGAGGTGATCCTTGCGGAGTTCCCTGTTTTGTTAGAGGGCAGCCAGCTGTTAAAAACACTGTCTCTGGGCCGGGCGTGGTGGCTCACACCTGTAATCCCAGCACTTTGGGAGGCCGAGGCGGGTGGATCACGAGGTCAGGAGATCGAGACCATCCTGGCTAACACGGTGAAATCCCGTCTCTACTAAAAATACAAAAAAAATTAGCCGGGCATGGTGGCGGCAGGCACCTGTAATCCCAGCTACTCGGGAGGCTGAGGCAGGAGAATGGCGTGAACCCAGGAGGCGGAGGTTGCAGTGAACTGAGATCGCACCACTGCACTCCAGCCTGAGTGACACAGCGAGACTCTGTCTCAAAAAAAAAAACAAACAAACAAACAAACAAAAAAAAAGGATTGTCTCTGACAATCCTTCAGAGGCCTCATAGACTTAAAAACCAGCTCCTAAAACCAGCACAGGATGCAGAAATCACTTCAATTCTATTGGATGGGATTCTTTGGACAATTCATCTTCTCATATTTTTTAAAAAGAAAGTTAGCAGAGAATCGTGCAACCTTTAAATCTGTTCAGAAGGCTTAGGTAGGAGAAATGACACTTCGCCAGCCATTATAAGTTGCTTTTCATGCTGTTCTTGCAACTTCCAAATAATTAAGCAAATACATAATGGGAATATCAGTGCAAACAAAGAAGAAGCACAAGAAGAAAACTGCATTGTAATTTAATTACCCCAAATCTTT
This sequence comes from Pan troglodytes, assembly GCF_028858775.2. Taxonomy (NCBI): domain Eukaryota; kingdom Metazoa; phylum Chordata; class Mammalia; order Primates; family Hominidae; genus Pan; species Pan troglodytes. The sequence goes on along the minus strand of NC_072417.2, from coordinate 82,396,683 downwards.
CATAAAACTTAGGAGCAAATGAGAGCTTATCCCTACTGATGAAAAATACTTTCATTGTCAGACATTTTTTGAGCACCTATTATTTATAAGGACAATGCTATAAGAGTCAGAGATGTAAAGATATATAAGAAAAAGTTTAGTTACCCAGCAAGGGCTTTCAAACAAGACAGCCCATAAAAGGCAAACAACCATTACAGTGGTTAAAACTTGCAGCTGTACTATGTAGGCACTGGGAATCAAAATGAGAGCATTTGCAAAATATCCTTTGGCAGAGAACTGGTAAGAAACCCCACCACCATGATTCACATGTCACCATTTCTTGGACACAGAAGAATAACCCCTGCTCATTATACCATCAGCTCCCCCTTGCCAGACTGCTCCCAACAAAAACAAGCAAAGCTAAAAATGTGAAATATACTAAAGATTCTGAAGAAAAAAAAAATTTTATAAATGTGGATTATTAGTGTTCACGTGTGGTTTGGTGAAAAGAACTTACGGACAGAGAATCTGTAGATCTAACTTCTCCCTGTGACTCCACTCTACTGTCTTCAGGAAAGTCACTCACTTCCAAGGCCTCAGTTAGCTTATTTGTAAAATGAAGTGATTGGACTATAAAACTTTCACAGCTCTAAATTCTATCACTTAATATCAGGATGCATAAATAGGCACATTTATTAAGGCTATGTTAAGGATATGTTAAATCTGATTGACTTATATGACTTGTGAGGTCATTAAAATTGATTCTTAACAAGAATCTTAAAGATTCTAGACTTAATTATTTTAACAAATGTAGGAAATTTAAGTCAACCACCTTTTGTGATTAGGCATTGCACAGGAAGCTAAAAAAAATTAGATTAAATTTCTCTGCAACAATGCATATAACACAACCAGGTGTTATGTAAGAATTATTTATAAACCTAAAGAAAAACTAATTTTGCCTGAAAAGATAACTGAAAATGCAGGAATGCCCAAAAGTAAGCTATTTCTCAGACTGGAATTTAATCAGATCACTACATTTTTCTTATTATTTTCATATAGGTCTGGATAGCTATAGACTATATAAATAAAATGAGTTTATAAAATATGTGATAGCAGCTTAAGACATTAGGTTAAAATTAAAATTAGAACTCATCAAGGAATTAAATTGTTTAGATACACAGAACCCAACTATCAATCCAGGATTACCTAACCTCTACAATATTGCTATTTTCTGGCTAACTTTGAAAATAATTTGATCCCCAAATTAATTAATTTTTTTTTTTTGAGATGAAGTCTGGCTCTGTCACCCAGGCTACAGTGCAGTGGCACAATCTCTGCTCACTGCAACCTCCACCTCCCAGGTTCAAGCGATTCTCCCAAGAAGCTGGGATTACAGGTGTGCACCACCACGCCTGACTAATTTTTGTATTTTTAGTGGAGGCAGGGTTTCACTATGTTGGCCAGGCTGGTCTTGAACTCCTGACCTCAGGTGATCCACTTGCCTCAGCCTCCCAAAGTGGGGTTACAGGCGTGAGCCACCATGCCTGGCCACCCAAATTAAAATTTTAAGGATATATTTCATGAGAAAAAAAGAAATTTGGGCACATGAAACACAAATGTCAAAAAAAGTGAAAAATGCAACTGCCTTATCACTAATAATATTAGAGTAGAATATTAATAGCTTTCATCAAACTGCCAAAGATTTTTTCAAATTGTTATACCCAGGATGAAGAAAGGAACCATCTTCCTGAAGAGCAGTTTACTTGGCAATATTTACCATTATGCTTGAAAGGACAGAATGGGCACGTCTAAATATTATTGGTAGAAATGAGAATTAGTGTTACCTCTATGGAGGGCAATTTAGCAATATATCTATACATGCCCTTTGACCCAGGACTTCCACCTCTAGGAATCATCCTAAAGAAATAATTGGGCAAATGTATAAAGATGTATGTTCCAGGTATTCCTTACAGTACTGTGTATAGCTGTGCAAAAAAATGGAAACTGTTTGAAAACTCAATATGACATTAAGTAAATGGCTACATTCTTACAAATTAAAATACACGGTTGTTAAAAAATAGGTAACCTTATGTGTACTACTACAGAAAGATATCCAAGATATATGGTAGAGTATAAAAAAGCAAGTTACAAAATACAATATATAGTGTGTAAAATAACATGTACATACAAATATGGAGATAGTACCCAAAAAACTAACAGTAATTAGCTCTGGGTGGTATGACTTTGAGTGCGTTTTATATTCTTATTGTGAATTTATCTTTGGTTTGAATTTTTTGATTAGCATATGTCTTTTTTTTTTTTGCAATAATAAAAAGCTATTTTCAGAAGGAAGAAAAGAGAACGGAGAGTGAAGAAGAACTGGACATTCAAAGCCTGTGGTTTTGCTCCCTGGAATTTAATCTAAGGGCATAGTATGCATGATAATGTAGGAACTGGTATGATCATCACGGAAATATTCACAATAGTGAAAGTTAATAAACATTAAGAGTCTATTTAAATAAATACAATGGAAGAGGATACTATGAATGTAGAAATATATAAACTTGGGAATATTTTGCCATATATTGGTAAGTGAAACAAGAGGGAACGAAATAGACTTAGTTTTACACACATTTTGGATGCTTCATACACAGATAGAAAAAAAAGTCCAAGAGAATAAATGCCAAAGTGTAGACTGCAGTAACTAGTCATTCTTATTTTTCCTTCTCTATGAAATGTTTCTATAATGAACAAGGGTTATTTATGAAATTTCTTTTAAGTTTTAAAAATATTCCTTGTAGATCTTTCAGATTTTAAAATACTGGGGAGTCATTAAAGCAACACTAATCTGAAAAACAAAGACAAGAGAATCTCAGCTCTTTTCTCCAACATTAAATTTACCACCCAGAGACCCCTGAAGCCCCCTACAGTTAACAGGCCGCATGCTCTAAAGAACTGAATGCAATGCTAATACAAAGCAAGCTCAGGAAACCCAAGCTACCTATTCTGATTTTGTGTCCTGAGATGTACGGGGTTATAAAACATACTGGCTCAGATTACAGGCTAAGCATGACAAGTCCGTCTGGTACAACCTAACAAAGGAATTTATAGAGAACAAGAAATTTACACATTTCATTTCCCAGGGTGGAATGAATTACAGAAGCAAAGAACCCCAGTAGAGTTAAGACCTTTCCTACCACTCTGCTATATGCTTCTGAATTGTGCCTCATAGGCATTTCTTACATGATTTACTTATTGCTCTCTAGAACTAAAATAAACTAATATTTTTTAAAGGTGAATAGGAGGAGAAGTGAGAAAAGTGTATTTTAACAGGGTCAAACTTTTTGTGTATTTTCAGGTGAACTAGGGGATGCCAGATCTCCCTACCTCCCTCTTTCTCTCCCTCCCTCCGGAGATCATTATGGCTGATAACAATAGTTTTTCTCTCCCGGGTAGTGTAGATGACACATTTTTCCTGTAGCTTGTCTTCCTGTAGTGTGCAGGAATTCCTGCACTTTCTGGGTGCCCTTCCTGTTAACTTACATTTCAGATTTCCTCAAAAGGCATTCTACTGCTTTAATATTTGAAAAATGTCAACTCAACCCCAGACAGCTAATATAAACAAGCTGAAAAGCATACCACCTAAAGTTACAACTGTGGAAAACAAAATTTCTTTTTAAGAAATTCTTTCTCGGAATCTCACTGTTGGTAAGGCTGTAGAGCAGTAACCCAGTCCTTCCAGCTTCCAGAGAGTCTGTAATTCCTTTGCCTCTGCTGTGCCTTAAATTAGAGGTCTGTTAAACCGAATTATAGTGATCTAGAAAGTTCGTAAAGGTCCTTGAATTGAACATGTTGTTAAATTCTTCAATACTATGAGATTGTATCCACTTTTCACTTTTCCTCCCATTTCCTTGGTTAGAATATTAAAAAAGAAGTTTGGTACTGCAAAAAGTATTTTGGCCATTTGAGAATAGCGTAGCTGAATAAGGCCAATTCCACATTTAAAGTCCAGGCCAAGGCGGCTGGCTCTTTTGCCATTTCTAAAATGATCACCCACTTCTTTCTACCAATAATTTTCCTTTCGGACAAGAACCCCATGTTCATTCCAGATGTACTTTCCAAGCAGAATCCAATTAAGAAAACTCATCTGGGTAAATGGGGATTGATTTGAAGGACCACCAGTACCTGATCCATTGTAAACACATCCATAGGGAAGAGTGCAGTGCTAATATCTCCTTTGGCTTCTCAACTCAAAAACTGGCTCTACTAAGAGGGAGCTACGTTCATAGTGAGCCCAAAAATATGCAAAAAGGAGCCTGATTTAGTTTAGACCCTAAAGTCCAAAGATAAGATCACAGTAAACACCACCTTCTTCATAAACCTTCCTGACTATCCCCCAAATAGATAAATCACTTCCATTTTTAAACTCCAATAGCACCATTTCTCTTCAATACCTGTCCTATTATCTTGTATTATAATGATTTCCTTACATTCTTGTTTTCACCAACCCGAAGGAAAAACTTCATTTTAAATATTTTTGTGTGTCCTTAAATCATGTGCACACATACACACACAACACATACATATACATGCATATATATACACACATACATATGTATATACATGCATATCACAATATATTACACATATATTAAACTGAATTGAATGAATGAACGAATGTTTACCAAATACAAAGTAACTAAATGCCATCTCTTTAATACATCAAAGCATGGACTGCCTCTTCTGAACTATTATTTCTCTACTCAATAAGGAGATTTTTAGGTTTTCCCCACTTGAGGAACATCTCCACCTGATATGTCAATTCCTAGGTTCTTCAGCACTCTTAACTTTTCAGATTTCCATTCTCCCCTAATACTCAAAGAAAAGCAGAGTGCTACTTTGAATGCTTGAGATTACTACTTCCTTCTTGGGCTGCTGAGATATATGACTCCCATCAGGTAGAATTAAAAAGCGGTGCAACAACTCCCCACACTCCCTCCCAAAAAAATAGCAAAAAGCTTGTTAGACCCTTTAATTTCACCATGTCTTACTCAAAGAGTGCCCTGGGTAGCCTAATTCAATAGTATCTAACACCTCTCTTCATCATCCCATACTTCTCATATGGCATATGCTTTCTCTATGGTAAAGAAACAATTGTTCTGAAACAAGTGACTTGGGGTCCCAGGGGCACCTGACAGCACCTAGTCTGCTCTTTGATGTCATATCAGGAATTTTTTAAATCCCCTTGCCAGGGTGGCATTAAGCCTGCAAAATACAACTGTGTTTAAAAACAAAAATTAAGAAAAGAAAATAAAAGAACATAAAGAAAACAACCATAACGTGAACTTCCAACCTATTACAGCTGACTAAATACACGCAGTTACACACTTAAAATATTTCATTATGCTTGTCAATGAAACAGTGCAGTCCCTTCACACTACTGTAATGCTTAAAAGTACAGTTTTACCCCCAATATTTTCCCCCAAGATGCAAAGCATCCCCCAAATGGGCAGACATAAAACATTAGGTCTTCACTGCTGCTTCTAAATTTTGCGAGCCAATAAGCAATTGGTGTAAAGTGCAAAATCTCAGAAGAGCAAGACTCGTCTGCTTTTTTGTGATATGCTGTTATTCACCCTTCACCTTTACTTCCTTTAAAAATCAAAAGTTACCTAATGTTCAAGGCGATATCAATGGAAATTTAGCTAAATACTGGCACCGCAACGGTCTATTTCCCCCAAAGAATATAAGATTACATTAATTTCCTAGTAGTTTAACTCAAGTTTTACCTTTCATCTTCACCTATAGAGTTTTTAAAAGTTTCTATTCCTGTTGCATACGAAATTACTTACAATATCTGTGCATAGTAAAGAATTTTACAATTATATAAAGCCTTGCACATTTAGACGCTACCAACCTGCTCTGTCTCTCCTGACTGTGCAAAAGGCAAAAAGAGCTCAGTAATCCTAGCAGAAGAATGCAAATAACGTCAATGCACAGCTGAACTGCAAGCCCTGCCTTACAGGAACTCTCTGTGTCTGCAAAAAAAGACACATACTAAACAGGAAATGCAACTGAGCTGTGGAAAACCTCAAACTTAAAAATGCACTCGCCAGGCGAAAATTGCATCCATGCATTCATAAATGCATGCACAACCCTTTGCATTTTTGCAACTAATGCAAACAGCCTCTTACCTTTCGACTGAGACATTTTCCCCTTTCCTTTGATGGGGGAGGGGAGCACAAAAGACTTTGCCTTGCTTCTCTTCTGTAGCTAGTTTTGCAACAAAGATGCAAGCTGCAGGCGTGCAATCTTCATGCAAGTGGAGTTTCTCTTGACCGATGCAGCAGATGGACTTTCAGGGAATCAAGATGGAAATGCACACCTTGCAAAACAGACTGGAAAGTGATTTTTCCCCCAGTTGCAACGTTAGGGAAGGCTGTGCTGCAGCTACATGATGGGCCAGGGCTGGCAGCTAAAAGCTCCAAACTTGGAACTGAGTATCTTAGTGCGCAGACGTCCTTCCTGCGAAGGGCGCGAAGGCCGCTGGGTAATGTAGTTCTCCGGCGGAGTCCACCGGGCTCTGATTTAAGGAAACGTGGTGGCCCCGGTCGCTGAGCGAGATAACTGGGTGCGACAAAGATTGCGTCCAGATAAACAAGTCAGACACACACTCAGTAGAGTGATGGGTGAAAAGCGGCAAGGCCAAGACGGGGCGGCAGTTTTGTTCTCGAAAAGCCTCTGAAACAACAGCTAAAGAATATTAGGTTAGCTAAAGAGCTTTTAGCTTGTCTAGAAGGTCTGTTTGGGAGTTTAGTGTGTTGATTTTGCAGCTCAGCACCTGTTGTGCTGTTCTTGCCTGTAGACGTTTTACCCTCACACCTCCGTTTTTTGTTTGTTTGGGGTTTTTTTTTGTTTTTTCTGTTTTTTTTTTTGTTTGTTTGTTTTTCCGAGAGTGAGTCTCGCTCTGTCGCCCAGGCTGGAGTGCAGTGGCGCGATCTCTGCTCACTGCGAACCTCCGCCTTCCGGGTTCAAGCAATTCTCCTGCCTTAGCCTCCCAAGTAGCTGGGATTACAGGTATGCGCCACCACGCCCGGCTAATTTTTAGTAGAGACGGGTTGTCAACATTTGGCTAGGCTGGTCTCGAACTCGTGACCTTATGATCCGCCCACCTCGCCCTCCCAAAGTGCTGGGATTACAGGCGTGAGCCACCGCGCCCGGCCACACCTCCATTTTTAAAAACATTTTTTCTAGTATGAAAAATGTATGGATGATTTGGTTGGCTAGAGGTAAGGTTACCTTTGCTCTGTGGAGAAGATGCAAAGTTTCATTTTTGTCAGAAACGATCCAGGTCAGTTATTTCCAAGGAACCCGAAACTCAATAGGGGGTAGGTGTGGGGAAGAAGATTGGAGGCTTCTCATTTCTCACAGGGTTACAGAGGAAGTTCTGCTTTTTATACATCAACGCTAACTTTATCAAAATTAAGGTATCTAGATGATTTTTTCTCACCTGGGAGGAGAGTCCCTGGCCTAGGGGGAAAGTGGGTGGAAATGAATACCGTCGAATATCTTGAATTTATTCATTAAAATTAACAGATACTTGTTCAGTGTCCAGGATGTGCCAGGCGCCTTTCTAGGGCCCTGGGGTGTTCATTCATTCTGTACCGCTCACACATAGTGGGTACACAGCACCCCGATGGAGAACGGCATCACCTTTTTCACAAGGAAGCCAGAGATGCTTAGAACAATTCACTGCAAGGAATGGAGAGGAGTGAGCAGGGCATGGGCAAAAATGAGCTCGGACTTATACTTCATGGAGCAGACAGACTCAGAAATGTTCTTTTAAGACAGAGGGAGGAATTGAGGAATTCAAGGAGGCGTGGACAAAGCACTGTGGCAGAAATAAGGACAACCTTCCTCAGAGGCTGCCAAGGAGACCTTGTTGCCTTGTGTGCAGGAGTGGTGAGGGCGGGGGGGAATTTACAGGTGAGGACTCCACAGGGCCTTAAAAGGTGGGCTAGAGGTTTGGACTTTATTCTGCAGGTACTTGCGGGGAGGTGAAAGGGTCTTGCAAAGGGGCGTAACTTAATCCAAGCATTGTTTTAAGAAAGTAAATTTGCCCTCAGCAATCAAGGTGGGTTGGAACTGGGAGAGGCTAGAGATAGGTCAGGTCAGTAGTGAAAGGCAAAAAGAGGCACTTTGAAAGAAGATTCAGCTAGATTTGATGATCTCTAATGAAAACTATTGGAATTGTATTTAGGATGCTGGAAGCCAGGACCATCTGCATAAGGGATGCATTAGAGGGAAGGAAGCCGTCTTATTTCAGCTGCAAATCAGCAAATCAAATCTTAAATATGCAATAGGTTGTGAGACTAACATTAATTTACTTAAGTTGGTCCCCTTTACTGACATTCTTGAGAATTAGTGAAGGCAATCTAATCTCCATATTAGCTTCTGCCCCTAAGAGGAAGGCATTTCTGGTCTGTGAACACAGGTGCAAGGACTTTCTAACTCTTTTATTGTCCTTCTAGGCTAATCCATGTTGTCCCTTCCCTCCTATCGTATACACACAAGCTCAGCACCCCCTCAAACCACCATGGTTTCCTAAGTCTCATTTAACCAGGAGACACGTGTGAAAATCTAGTTCACTTTCCCAAACACTGATGGAGCCAGGCCCTGGGATAGCTACTGGAGCTTTCTGTAAACTGGCTTAGCCCAGGCAGGGCCTGAACAGCCACCTAGAGCTTGCTTCAATTTGCATTTTATGTGGTCAGCTGCATTGCTCTTAAGTAGCCCCAGACTCCCTTCTTTATGGAAGAGTTCTAATCACAACTTGTCTGGTGCATTTTGCCACTGTCATTACTGCTCTTACTTTCTCTGCATAGGCGTGCAGAGTCCACAGCTGGCAAATGGATTGTAGCTTGAAAGTCAATCTGCAATTCATTTTCCCATAGCACCAACAATATGTTCAGCAGCTAATATACGCACACAAGCACACATGCATACACAAAACACCTCTCATCCATAAATTGGCTGAATCATCCGTTTAAAAATAGCAAAATTTTGTATCATATTTCTTGCTGGGAAAAATGTATCCTGAATTTCAAGTAGGAAATTGGGATGACAGGGAACTCGACCTCTCTGTGAAGTCTTGGTTCCCAGAAGAAAAAGTTCTTCTTCCTGCCTTGGTGTTCAAAAGTTTCCTCTCCCACATACGTGGGTGGTGGAAGAGGAGGTACCTGTGCTCTTCTTCCTGCCAGTCTTCGTGGTATCATTGGTACTAGGAGGAGAATCCTCCCCATTGTGGCGTAAGAAGGCAGGAGTGAATTCTGGCAGGTGTCTCCTTTTATATGCACATCAAGTGTTCATCTTCAGGTGGCCCATGCTTCTGTTTTAAATCCCCCATCTTTTTTTTTTTTTTTTTTTTTTGAGATGAGTCCTCGCTCTGTCACCCAGGCTGGAGTGCAGTGGCGCGATCTCGGCTCCCTGCAACCTCCACCTCCCAGGTTCAAGCGATTCTCCTGCCTTAGCCTCCCGAATGGCTGATGTTACAGGCACCCACCACCACACCCAGCTAATTTTTGCATTTGTAATAGAGACGGTGTTTCACTGTGTTGGTCAGGGTGGTCTCAAACTCCTGACCCCAAGTGATCCACCCACCTTGGCTTTGCAAAGTGTTGGGATTACAGACGTGAACCACCGCGCCTGGCCTCCCCCATCTTTTTAATTGTTTGTTTGTTTTTATTTTATTTTTTTAATTTTTTGAGACAGAGTCTCACTCTGTCACCCAGCCTGGAGTGCAGTGTCATGATCTCAGCTCACTGCAGCCTCCACCTCCCAGATTCTCCCACCTCAACCTCCAGAGTAGCGAGGATTATAGGTGCATGCCACCAAGCCCAGCTATGTTTGTTTGTTTTTAGGGAGAAGGGTCTTGCTTTGTCTTCCAAGCTGGAGTGCAGTGGCCTGATCATATAGGTCACTGTAGCCTCAAACTCCTGGGCTCAAGACATCCTCCCGCCTCAGTCTCCCAAGTAGCTGGGACTGCAAGCGTGAGCTACCATGCCCAGCTAATTTTTGTTATTTTTTATTGTAGAGACAGAGTTGCTACGTTGCCCAGGCTGGTCTCAAAGTCCTGGCTTCAAGCAATCCTTCTGCCTCAGCCTCCAAAAGTGCTGGGATTACAGGCACCAATCTTTGTAATTTTCTGTACTTCAGATCTTTCTAAAATGCAAGTCAGATGCACTCTCCTCTCAGTTTCTAAATATCCTCAGGATCTATTCCAAACTCCATGGCATGGTATAATTGGTTCCTCAAGACCTGGGCCCTGCTTTATCTCCAGCTTCATTTCTCATCGTATGTTGACATTAGAGTCAGGAGAAGGCAGCTTTTCTCACTCCTTGCCATTAGGTACATGCTCTCATGCTCGCTCGCTCTCTCTCTCTTTTTTTTTTTTTTTTTTTTTTTTGAGACACTCTTGCTCTGTTGCAATGGCATGATCTTTGCTCACTGCAACCTCCACCTCCCAGGTTCAAGCAATTCTCCTGCCTCAACCTCCTGAGTAGCTGGGATTACAGGTGTGCACCACCACATCCAGCTAATTTTTGTATTTTTAGTAGAGAAAGGGTTTCACCATGTTGGCCAGGCTGGTCTTGAACTCCTGACCTCAAGTGATCCACCCACCTCGGCCTCCCAAAGTGCTGGGATTGCAGGCATGAGCCACCGCACTCAGCCTGGTACATGCTCTCTGTCTAGCAAGCCTTTTCCATTTTCTTACTAGTTCCTTCTGACTTGTCCTTGAAGACTCAGCGGGCATGTCCTTTGGACTTTCTCAGCCACCCTCTGTAACACATCACCCTGGATTCCAACAAGGTAGTTACCACTGGCAGGGAAACCTGAGCACCTCGCCTGGAAAGAGCCTTGTGCTGTCACGTTCGAGGTGTGAGATCCTTGGAAGGAGGCCCTTAGGTTAGGTCAGACTGGCATCTGAAGGAATTATTCTAGAGGCATATGCAGGGAGGAGGAGGTCGGGGAGGTGTCACATATATTCCACAGGCCAGGAACAGTACCTGCGACTTAATATCCGAATATCAGTGTTTCTCAACTGGGGGTAATCTTGCCTCCCAAGAGATGTTTGGCAAGTCTGGAAATATTTTGGGTTATCACAATAGGGGGAGAGAGTGTGATACTGGGATCTAATGGGTATATTGGTATACAGGGATACTGGTAATCATACTATAGCATACAGAAAGCCCCACAACAAAGAATTATCTGGTCCAGATGTCAATAGTGCTGAGTTTGAGAAACCCTGCTACATACCATGGAAAGTTACTAGATGCTCTGCTTTTTTCTTTTTTGAGATGGAGCTTCACTCTTTTTGCCCAGGCTGGAGTGCAGTGGTGCAGTCTCGGCTCACTGCAACCTCCGCATCCCAAGTTCAAGTAATTCTGCTGCCTCAGCCTCCCGAGTAGTTGGGATTATAGGTGTGCACCACCATGCCCAGCTTATTTTGTATTTTTAGTAGAGACGGGGTTTCACATGTTGGCCAGGCTAGTCTCGAACTTCTGACCTCAGGTGATCCGCCCGCCTCAGCCTCCCAAAGTGCTGGGATTACAGGCATGAACCACCTGGTCTGGCCTAAACGCTCTACTTTTAAGTTAATTTAAAGCTAATGAGATTTAGTAATGGGATATTTTGACATAGGAAAAACACTAGAATCTAAGAGATTTGGATTCTAATTCCGGCTGTAGAAAAAGTTAGCTGTGTCTCCTAAGGCAAGTCATTTTACCTCTCTGGGCCTCTTTTAGTTCCACTATAAAAGAAGGAGACTCAGACTAAGGCCTCTTCCAGTTTTAACATTCCATGTCTCTAAACCCAACTCACCTGTTTGATTAAAACCACTAATGATTTAAAGAGAGAAGGGAATTGTGATCACACATTCTATTTTATACACTGGCTAAACATCTTCCTGATCCCTTGCTTTGGCAAGCCACTGATGACTCTCATAACAACGTCTCTTAAGAGATGAGACAGGCCAGGCGCGGTGGCTCACGCCTGTAATCCCAGCACTTCGGGAGGCCGAGGCCGGCGGATCATGAGGTCAGAAGATCAAGACCATCCTGACTAACAGGGTGAAACTCCGTCTCTACTGAAAATACAGAAAAATTAGCCAGGCATAGTGGTGGGCTCCTGTAGTCCCAGCTACTCAGGAGGCTGAGGCAGGAGAATGGCATGAACCCGGGAGGCAGAGCTTGCAGTGAGCCAAGATTGGGCCACTGCACTCCAGCCTGGGTGACAGAGAGAGACTCCGTCTCAAAAAAAAAAAAAAAAAAAAAAAGATGAGACAAGAAATACTTGTATTACCATTTGAAATACTGCCTTCAAAGTAGTAATACAAATCTGCACATGACATTTATGAATGTTTTCCAACAGTGTCTACTAGATGTCAGAAACAAGAGAAAGGAAGCTACCAAAGTTCAAGCTAAGAACTCAAGTCTAAATATCTACTTTTCCAGACTCTAGAAAATCATTGCATATTACAGGTGTGTTATATATAGTGAAGTATATGGGGGACAAGCAGGTGGAGGATTCATTTAAGGGACTGGATGGCAAGTTGTGATGGTAAAATATTTTTAAGTACAGTTTTGTTTTTTTTTTTTTTTACTGCACTAAAGTGTCACAATGAACTATGATTACCAGCAGAAATTCTAGAAATCTCAGTGTGATTCAACTTACTATATGGCTGGCTATAGCTGTTCAGCCTTATGTCTCATTCATCCACCATAGGATTCCTTTGTTTAAGCAATCCAGTCCAAACAGGATTACTTATCCCAATGAGCCATGAATTGACATGGCACCACTTCTATACCTTAGTGCCTACTGTCCAATGACTTTGTTCTATGACTTTGCCTTTTTCTGGCCTCCACTGCCATCTCTGTTTTCTAAACTCTGTTCTTCATTTGAGGTTCTAGCTCATCTCTTCCATGAAGATGTCCTTGATCACATCCCTCTGTCCCATTAAAGAGTATCCACCCTTTTAAATTCTGGTGGCATCTATTAGCTCTTATGTGCCATATATCTGATATTATCTCTCAGTAACATTACTTAACTACAGATTTTACCTTTTCTACAAAATGGTGTGTTCCCTGCACCTTCCTAACCTACTCCTTTGGGAAGACCTTGCTTGTCTGTATTTGGCCCTTGACTCTAAGCTTAAGCAGGGACAGTTTCATCAACATCATGTAGCCCCAGGTCTGGCATTTGTCATGCATATAATATGTGCTCAACCAATATTTGTTTATCTGATGTTTGCATGGATTTATTATCTACTGAATGAATTCATCTAAAATAGGTTGATTATCTGTTAGCTTATCTTAGCCTTCTTTGTTAAAAGTTAAAGAAACACCAGCATAAAGATTTGCTAAGAAGAAGAATTTCTTTTTTTTTTTTTTTTTTTTTGAGACGGAGTCTCACTCTGTCGCCAGGCTGGAGTGCAGTAGTGTGATCTCAGCTCACTGCAACCTCTGCCTCCTGGGTTCAAGCGATTCTCCTGCCTCAGCCTCCCGAGTAGCTGGGACTACATGTGCACGCCATCACACCCAGCTAATTTTTTTGTATTTTTAGTAGATACAGTGTTTCACCATATTGACCAGGATGGTCCAGATCTCTTGACCTCATGATCCACCCGCCTCGGCCTCCCAAAGTGCTGGATTACATGCGTGAGCCACCACACCCGGCCTAAGAATTTTTATTTAATTATCTCATTAAAAACATTTTGGCTAATACTTTCTTGAAACTCCTATTAAGATTCTAGATTTTCAAATTACTGTCAACAAATCTTTATAATTAACAGTGCCTAATATATCTTATGGAAATGCCAACGAACTATCTAGAGTCCTTATTGGATGACATTCTCATTGAATTAAAAAATGTATAAACTGAATGTTCGACATTTCTTAGTAATTAAATAGCCATTTAGAGCCCCAGTGTGATGCTGTTACATACTTTTCCTCCAAACCACATTGCATCTTGGACAGGCATGTTAGCATGAGCCAATTGACAACAAGATGTATGTTCTGGGAAAGTAAGAATAGACATTATTCCAGCCTAGCATTCACCCTTTAAAAGTGTCAGCATATCATCTGTGTATTAAAGCACTGGCAAGTAGTGAACTACGCTGAATCATTAGATTGAGTAATACAGGGCACACAAAAAATTTCAAGTTCTGTTAAGAGAGGAAATTGGAATGGTGTCTAATCTCACAAACAGCATATATTTTTCTCTTCTACCCTAATCAATCAATTTCTCTTTCCTGATACAGTTGTCCCTTGGTATCCACGGGTTTGGTTCCATGGCCTCCCTCAAATACCAAAATCCATTGATCTCTGATGCAAAATGACATAGTATTTGCATGTAACCTACACACATATTCCCATATACATTAAATCATCTCTAAATTATGTATAGTACCTAATACAATGTAAATGCTATGTTAATAGTTGTTAGACTATATTGCTTAGAGAATACTGACAAGAAAAAAAAAGTCTGTACATGTTCAGTACAGGTGGAAATTTTTTCTGAGTATTTTTGATCCACAGTTGGTTGAATCCTTGTATATGGAGAGCCAACTATATATATATATATATATATATATATATATATATGGAAATATATATATACATATCACACATCTGTGTATATTTTTCTCTTTCTTACCACACTCACTCATTTTCTGCCGGTCCTGCCCTGCCTGGCTTCAGAAAATCTGAAGACACCAGAGCTCTACAGAAAGCCAAATAAATGGCTGTGCTCTCTCTGTAAAGTTTCAGTTACACTTAGATTCGGAACTCCTTTGTAACTCACCTAATCAATTTCATATTTAACTAATTACTGGCTTGTCTTGTATGGGGTCATTGAGAAAGAATTGCACATTGGTCACCCAGAGTCCTAGTTTCTCACTTTACCACTTCTCCCCGAGAGGATGACTTCATAATCTCGTGTTTATACTGTATTTTCTTTTTCAAACTTAAAGAATTGAAGAATCTCACTGTGGCTACCACTTCAGCTTTCAAAGGTAATATGCTACAGAGGGCTCAGGGTGATCGATGGATGCCCAGTGACATGAGGGGTGTGTAGTGAACATTTATTAAGTTATAGAGAGAGCAGAGAGAATTCCTTTAGAATGAGCATTGTCAAATTGTGGCCTATGGTCCAAATCCAGCCCACTGGCTCTTATTATAAGTAAAGGCTTTTTTGTTTTTGTTTTTGTTTTTAGTTTTTTTGTTTGTTTATTTGTTTGTTTTTTAGTCTTGCTCTGTCACCCAGGCTGGAGTGCAATGGCACGATCTTAGCTCGCTGCAAACTTGGCCTCCCAGGTTCAAGCGATTCTCCTGCCTCAGCCTCCCAAGTAGCTGGGATTACAGGTGCCCACGACCATGCCCAGCTAATTTTTGTATTTTTAGTAGAGACAGGGTTTCACCATCTTGGCCAGGCTGGCCTCGATCTCCTGACCTCAGCTGATCTACCCGCCTTGGCCTCCCAAAGTGCTGGGATCACAGGCATGAGCCACCACGCCCTGCCATAAGTAAAGTTTTATTGAAACACAGCTATGCCCATCCATTTAAGTATTGTCTATGGCTGTTTTTGTATTTCCCCAGAGTTGAATATTAGCAACAGAGAGCATCCGGCCCCTGAAGTCTAAAATATTTACTGTCTGGTCCTTTACAGGATAAATGTGTAGATCCCTGCTTTACAAACTGGTCTTGACTGCATGTTTCCATAAACTCGAGTTACTGACAAATGCGTCATAAGTCATGAATCTTGCAACATAAGAAAAAAGGATTGGCCAGGTGTGGTAGCTCATGTCTGTGATCCCAACACTTTGGGAGATCGAGGTGGAAGGATTGCTTGAGCCCAGGGATTCAAGACCAGCCTGGGCAACATGGCGAGACCCTGTCTCTATTTAAAAAAAAAAAACAAGTTAATAAAATAAATAAATAAAATTTTATAAACAGACAAAAGGATTTCTCAGTTTTCCTTGAGTATATATCGGAATTTCCACCTATTTTACTTTTCTTACCTATCTCTCAGGATGTCCAAGTCCTGGTACATTTAAGTAGTCGGTCTATGTATTTAGAGAAGGACTAGGAAAAATCAAAATATAGAATTCAGCCTAAGAAATGCCAGCTGTAAAAGACATATCTCACAAATCTGCTTTTTAATCTCAGGGACCAAAAGAAATAAGAGGGAAACACCTCAGTTTATTATATTTCATTTTTTAAGTCTTCAGTCTTAAGCCTTTTCTTAAGACTTACAATAATGATAGGGTATAGGTTACAAAAATGTAAAAGTATGATTTCTGGTCAGAGAAGCTTAAAATTCTGAGAAACCCTGCTATACACCATGAATAATGTTAATAACATTTTTGTAATATTTTACAGTTTACGGTCTCTTTCCACACACACCATATCATTTTATCCTTACGATGACGCTGTGAAGTGGGTTGTCCCAACAGCCCAGTTTGTCATCATCACCTCAGGGTGCTTTACTTTCGCAAGATGGAAAAATCTGTGACCTGAAACCATCTTGACTGCAGATGTAAAAATGTGTCTTCTGATTCCTACTTCCTAACTTTAAACGATCTAATCTAGTATTAAGCTAGGTAACTTTTCCTAAGTGCCCTGGAAATGTGTCCTTTTCAGGCTAAGAGTCATCTAGCAACATTCTGGCTCATTTTATATTAGTTGTTAATGGGACAAGCTCAATTCAGGACTTACAAAGTCCACAGCAAATCTGTTTTTCTCCTTACCACCCTGTACCTTGGCCAATACACTGTGACAATTCAATAAATGCTGTACTATTTGAGGATGAGTTAGAAACACTGATATAGGACAAAGTGTTGTACCCTTCAAGGCTCCTTGGTCTGTTCACATTGATATTAATAAATGGTTCTCAGCTTCAGTCACAGAACTGAATAATTCAGGTCATACTGAACTACTGCACTTTTTTAAAAACTATAAAATATTCTGGGAAATTTTTTAGGTAAGTGACATATGCAAGTTATAGAAAAAGTTTAAAAGTCCACAGAAAATGAAGTTGTCTGAACTACAATTGTGTAGAAATAATCAGATCCTCAATATAAGAAATAAACTTGTTCTTAAGCTGTTGCATCTGGATTTGCATCTAGAGTGAATGTTTTATAATTAACAACATATGGCAGATAAGTAGAAAATACTACTGGTTTTTAAATATTTATTCTCTTTTGAGATTGGTAGACTAATAATTGTATCTGCAGACCAAAGTCAAAAAACCAATCAGTTTTGTCTGTTGGGATTTTTGTTTCATTTTTTTGTTTTGTTTGAGATGGGGTTTCACTTTATCGCCTGGGCTGGAGTGCAGTGGTGCAATCATAGCTCACTGCAGCCTTGACCTCCTGGGCTCAGGTGATCCTCCCACCTCAGCCTCCCAAGTAGCTGGGACTACAGATGCACGTTACCATACCTGGCTAATTTATATATATACATACACACACACATTTTGTAGAGTCGGAGTTTCATCATGTTGCCCAGGCAGGTCTCAAACTCCTGGGCTCAAGCAATCTGCCCACCTCAGCCTCCCAAAGTGCTGAGATTACAGGCATGAGCCACTGCACCTAGCCTAGTTCTAACTGTTTTTTAATTAACATATCACACAATTGGGTAATATTTAATCAGTATTATGTGGCTGTGTAGTATTGGAAAGTAGCTATTTGAGAGTATAATGAACACTAATGGCATTTTATAAATGGGGCTTCCTATTATCCATAAAGATTATGGCTAACCTCGTAGCGCAGCAGCATGAGCTACATCCTGTACATTTGTTAATGATTCTGTATCAGACAGTATAAGAAGTAAAACGGCAGAGACATTAGACTGTACTTTATGGCCACCAGAATTCTTTGGAAGTGTGTCCTGGAACCCCTTTCTGGCAGCCTTACCTTACTGGCATTTAGATGGAAAATGAAGAGAACCTAGAAACCCTGCACGTTTGCTAAAGATAACTGAAGATGTCCACTTTATAGGTCCTTATTTATTCTTTTGGTTCTGGTTTGTTTTTTGACCCAAATAAATATCAAAATGAATTTATTAAACATTTTTGGGGGCATATTGCCAAATCGGATGCTACTATATATAAAGAAACTGTGTGGAGTATGGTAACACCATCTGGCACGATGAATAAATTTTGGGATGCTTGTGGAAATTTCAAAGAAAAATGTAGGAAATTTTGTGCATAATTTTCTTAAACTTATTTGTATGAGATCTAAGATTATACAGGTTTCCAATAGACATTTGGATGAATTTTGTTAATACTCAGATAATCCTTTAAGAAAAAATATAATGCCTGGCTTTTAACTTTTAAAAATTCATTGTTTTGGGGCCAGGCGCGGTGGCTCATGCCTGTAATTCCAGCACTTCGGGAGGCCGAGGTGGGTGGATCACAAGGTCAGAAGTTCAAGACCAGCCTGGCCAAGGTGGTGAAACCCTGTCTCTACTAAAATACAAAAAATAGCTGGGTGTGGTGGTGGGCGCCTGTATTCCCAGCTACTCAGGAGGCTGAAGCAAGAGAATCACTTGAACCTGGGCGGCAGAGGTTGCAGTGAGCCGAGATCACACCACTGTACTCCAGCCTGGGCGACAGAGTGAGACTCCATGAAAAAAAAAAAAAAAAAATCCATTCTTTAGAACAATAGGGGCTTCTAACAGTAGCTATTTAAAATATGCTGTGTAAAATATTTTTAAAGGATTTGTGAACATCGTAATGCAAGCATACCTCAGAGCTATTGAGGGTTTGGTTTCAGACCACTGCAGTAAAGCAAATATTGCAATAAAGTGAGTCACACGAGTTTTTTGGTTTCCCAGCGCATAGAAAAGTTATGATGACACTATACTATAGTCTATGAAGTGTACAATAGAATTGTGCTCATAAAAAAGTATACACATTAATTTTTAAATACTTTTTCTTTTTTTAAAAAAGACCGTTTTTTTTTTCCTTCAGACGGAGTCTCACTCTGTCAACCAGGCTAGAGTGCAATGGTGCAACCTTGGCTCACTGCAACCTCTGCCTCCCAGGTTCAAGAGATTCTCCTGCCTTAGCCTCCCGAGTAGCTGGGACTACATGCATGTGCCACCATGCCCGTGCCACCATGCCCAGCTAATTTTTGCATTTTTTAGTAGAGATGGGATTTTGCCATGTTGGCCAGGCTGGTCTCGAACTCCTGACCTCAGATGATCCACCCGCTTGGACCTCCCAAAGTGCTAGGATTACAGGCGTGAGCCACCGTGCCCAGCCCTTTTTTTTTTTTTTTTTAGAGATGGGCTTTCGCTCTGTTACCTGGGCTGGAGTGCAGTGGCATGGTCATAGCTCACTGTAGCCTTAAACTCCTGGGCTCAAGCAATCCTCCCATTTCAGCCTCCAGACTGGCTTGGATTACAGGAGTGACCCACCATGCCCAGCACAAAAAAAATACTTTGGTGCTGAAAAATGCTAATGAGCACCTGAGTCTTTAGCAAGTCATAATCTTTTTTGCTGCTGGACAGTCTTGCCTTGATGTTGATGGCTGCTTACTGATCAAAGTAGTGGTTGCTGAAGGTTGAGGTGGCTGTGGCAATTTCTTAAAAGAAGACAACAATGAAATGTGTGACTCAATAGGCTTCTTTTGATGAAAGATTTCTCTGTAACATGCGATGCTGTTTGATAGCATTTTACCCAAAGTGAAACTTCTTTCGAAATTGAAGTCAATGCCCTCAAGCCCTGTTGCTGCTTTATTAACTAAGTGGATGTAATATTGTAAATCCTTTGTTGTCATTTCAACAATGTTCACAGCATCTTCACTAACAATAGTTTGCATCTCAAGAAGAAACTTTCTTTGCTCCTCCAGAGGAAGCAACTCTTTATCCATTCAAGTTTGATCGTGAGATTGCAGCAATTCAGTCCTATCTTCAGAGTTCACATCTCATTCTAGTTCTCCGTATTTCCACTACACCTGAAATTATTTCTTCTACTGAAGTCTTGAACCCCTCAAAGTCATCCATGAGGGTTGGAATCAACTTCTTCCAAACTCCTGTTCATGTTGATGTTTTCACCTCCTCCCATGAGTCATGAATGTTCTTAATGCCATCTAGAATGATGAAGCTTTTCTGGAAGGATTTCAATGTACTTACTTTGTCCAGATTTATCAGAAGAATCACTGTCTATAGCACCTGTAGCCGTACAAAGTGTATTCTTTAAATAATAAGACTAAAAAGTCAAAATTACTTTTTGATCCGTGGGCTGCAAAATGCATGTTGTGTTAGGCATGCAAACAACACTCATCTCTGTACATCTCCATCAGCACTCTTGGGTGACCAGGTGCATTGTCAATGAGCAGTAATATTTTGAAAAAAAGTATTTTTTTGAGCAGTAGGTCTCAACAGTGGGTTTAAAATATTCAGTAATCCATGCCATAAACAGATGTGCTGTCTGTCATCCAGGCTTTGTTGTTCCATTAACAGAGTCCAAGCCAAGTAAATATAGCATAATTCTCTCTCTCTCTCTCTCTGAGACAGCCTCACTCTGGTGTGATCACAACTCACTGCAGCCTCAACGTTCTGGGCTCAAGTGATCCTCTTACCTCAGCCTCCCAAGTAGCTGGGACTACAGGTGCATGCCACCACCCATGCCTGGCTAATTTTTGTTTTTGTTTTTTTTGTAGAGGCAGGGTTTCAACATGTTACCCAGGCTGGTCTCAAACTCCTGGGCTCACCACCCACCTCAGCCTCCCAAAGTGTTAGAATTACAGGCATGAGCCAACGCACCCAACCCTAGCATAATTTTTAAGGCCCTAGGATTTTCAGAATGGTAACTAAGCACTGGCATCAACCTAAGTCACCAGCTGCTTTAGCCCCTAACAAGAGTGTCAGCCTGTTCTTTGAAGCTTTGAAGCCAGGCATTGACTTCACCTTTCTTGCCGTGAAAGTCTTAGATGGCATCTTCTTCCAATAGAAGGCTGTTTCATCTATACAAAAAATCTGTTGTTTGGTGTAGCCATCTTCATCAATGATCTTAGCTAGATGGTCTGGATAACTTACAGCAGCTTCTGTATCAGCCTTTGCTGTTTCATCTTGCAGTTTTGTGTTATGGAGATGACTGCTTTCCTTAAACCTTATGGACCAACCTCTTAAAGCTTCAGAGTTTTCTCCTTAAGCTTCCTCACCTGTCTCAGCTTTATAGAATCCAAGAGAGTTAGTGCCTTGCTCTGGATTGGGCTTTGCCTTAAGGGAGTGCTATAGCTGGTTTGATCTTCTATCTAGATCACTCAGAGACTATCTTCACATCAGCAATCAGGCTGTTTCACCTCTTCTTCTTCTTCTTCTTCTTCTTCTTTTTTTTGTGATGGAGTCTCACTCTGTTGCCCAGGCTGGAGTGCAGTGGCACGATCTTGGCTCACTGCAACCTCTGCCTCCCAGGTTCAAGCAATTCTCCTGCCTCAGCCTCCCAAGTATCTGAGACTACAGGCACGCACCACCACACCTGGCTCATTTTTTTTGCATTTATAGTAGAGATAGGGTTTCACCATGTCGGTCAGGCTGGTCTCGAACTCCTGGCTTCAAATGATCTACCCACCTCAGCCTTTCAAAGTGCCGGGATTACAGGCGTGAACCACTCACTTTTTTTTATCATTCGTGTGTTCACTGGAACTGGAGTAGATAGCACTTTTAATATGTTTTGAGAACTTTACCTTTGCATTTACAACTTGGGTAACTGTTTGGTGCAGGAAGCCTAGCTTTTGGGCTACTTCAGCTTTCAACATGCTTTCCTTACTACGTTTAATTATTTCTAGGTTTTTATTTATTTATTATTTTATTTTATTTTGTTTTGTTTTTGAGATGGAGTTTCACTCTTGTTGCCCAGGCTGGAGTGCAATGGTGCGATCTTGGCTCACTGCAACCTCTGCCTCCCTGGTTCAAGTGATTCTCCTGCCTCAGCCTCCCTAGTAGCCGGGATTACAGGCACGCTCCACCATGCCCAGCTAATTTTTATATTTTTAGTAGAGACAGGGTCTTGCCATGTTGGCCAGGCTGGTCTTGAACTCCTGATCTCAGGTGATCCACCCGCCTTGGCCTCCCAAAGTGCTGGAATTACACACCTGAGCCACAGTGTCCAGCCCCTAGGTTTTGATTTAAAACGACAGATCTGCAATTCTTCCTTTCACTTGAATACTTAGAGGCTATGATAGGGTTCTTAACTGATCAAATTTGAATACCGTCATGTCTCAGTTAATAGTGAAGCCAGAAAAAAGGGAGAGGAGACTGGAATGGCCAGTGGGTTGGTGGAGCCATCAGAACACACATAACTTTTATGATTAAGTTCAATGTCTTATACAGGGGTGGTTCAAGATGTCCCCCCAAAATTACAATGATAACATCAAAAATCACTGATCATAGATCACTGTAACAGATATAAGAATAGAAAGCTTGAAACATTGCAAGAATTACCAAACTGTGATGTAGGGACACAAAGTGAGCATATGCTGTTGGAAAAATGATGGCAATAGACTTGCTCCACTCAGGGTTGCCACAAAACTTAATTTGTAAAAAAAATGCCATATCTTCAAAGTGCAACAAAGCAAAGCACAATAAAACAAGGCATGCCTGCGTTCATTCTGACCCCATCTTAATGAGGTAGCCAACCAAAGTGCCTCCCAGTTTGAAGCTAGGGAAACTGAAGTCAGTCCACAATATATATTTGATTCTTATAGAATCAAGAAAGAAAGTATGGTACTACTAATTTTAGGTCCCAGTTTTGTGTTTTAAAGACTTTGATAGAGATAGTAAAGTATCAAATAGCAAATATACATTGCTTATGACATCTAACTACTTACTTAGCTAGGACCTTAAAAATTACTAAAACTCGGCTGGATGCAGTGGCTCATGCCTGTAATCCCAGCACTTTGGGAGGCTGAGGTGGGTGGATCATGAGGTCAGGAGTTTGAGACCAGTCTGGCCAACATAGTGAAACTCCGTCTCTACTAAAAATACAAAAATTAGCCAGGCATGGTGGTATATGCCTGTAATCCCAGCTACTTGGGAGGCTGAGGCAGGAGAATTGTTTGAACCCAGGAGGCAGAGGTTGCAGTGAGCCGAGACCATACCACTGCACTCCAGCCTGGGTGACAGAGCAAGACTCTGTCTCAAAAAAAATAAAATAAAATAAATAAGTAAAATAAAATTACTAAAACTCACAAAATGTAAGCAAAATGGCAGCCTCAATGTAAATTACATTGCTCTATTTATTCCTTTATCTATAGATACTGTTGATCTGTTCATCAACACTGGAGGAGTCAAGTCGATTCGGCTTTTCATTTGGTAGGCTAAAGACACTGTTTTAGTTTGCAAACTGAGAATCATTGTCACAATTTTAAGTGGCCTGATTTTATATAACGTTGATCTAGAAGTAATATCGAGGTAAAATGAAACAAATCATTACTGACTATTCTCTGTTATATTTAAAATTAAGTATCAGAGCAAAAAGTGTTTTAAAAATATGATTAAAATAAGATTAAGCTATTTGGATGTTACCAACATATTAGTACATCTCACAGCCCAGACACATAAATCTTGTGTTCTACAAAGAAGTGTAGTTATTTTACATTCAAGTCTTTACATAACCAATAGCCATGGTTTTTTGAAGGACAGTAGGTAACTCTAAAATATGGAATTTATTGGCTGATAGTGATTTTCAAGTGTCCTTCTAAATAAAATGTTTCATATGTTATATTTGAAACCCATTTATTATAACAAATGTTACAACACCATTTGTTACAAATGTTGCATTAAAAAATTATTCTAAGGGTGCTTGCTAGTTTTTTCTCCCATTCACATATGATTTGGGAAGGGATTTTAGTATTTAATACCTATCCTACGTATCTTTAAGGTTAATATAGTATATATTTCAAGATAGCTATAAAATAGGATCTTGAAAGTTATCATCATAAAGAAATGATAAAGATTTGAGGTGCTTGACATGCTAACTACCCTGATTTGATCATTATACAATGTACACATATATTGAAACATCACGCTGTTTCCCATAAACATGTACTATTACTATGTGTCAATTACAAATAACATCTTTTTTAAAGTTTATGTAAATAGAAGAGTCAGGTCGGGCACGGAGCCTCACACGTGTAACCCCAGCACTTTGGGAGGTTGAGGCAGAGAATCACTTGAGGTCAGGAGTTCAAGACCAGCCTGGCCAACATGGTAAAACCCATCTATACTAAAAATACAAAAATTAGCCAGGTGTGGTGGCACGTGCCTGTAGTCTCAGCTACTCGGGACGCTGAGGCAGGAGAATTGCTTGAACCCGGGAGGAGGAGGTTACAGTGAGCCATTATTGTGCCACTGCACTCCAGCCCGGGGAACAGAACTAGATTCCATCTCAAAAAAGAAAAAAAAAAATAGAAGATTAGATACGATGAGTGTTCCTTAAAGTCAAGTGCTTTACTGAAACCAGTTTAGGCTGGAAAAAGTAGCAAATATCCAGATGACAGTATATCATATTAAATTACAAGCAACTATTTCATGTAAATTAGTAGATATGGTCAGATATTAACAAAGAAAGATAAGAGTTTCAGTTTAAAGCATATTTGATCTTCTTATAATTTATACCTTGAATACCAAATTAATATAACAAAAAAGCAAAGTAATCAATTTCAGATTAAGGGAAAAAATTAGGTTCATTTCATGGGAAATTGTCCCTGCCTCATATCTCAGAGTAACTGAGCTTCTCTGTTATTTCAGCTCCACTTATGATCATCATTGTTTTCATTCGGCTGAACAGTTAGATGATGGTTAAGACTTAAGACGTTTCAGCTGATGGGATACTATTCATTGTGATTTAGGCTATAATACTGTGAAGCATTATATACAATAAAAATTCAAGCGAATGTGAATTTGGAGCTCCGCTTTTCCATTTTGAAGACTTTGGTAGAGATTTAGTAAAGTGTCAAATACGAAGAACATATGCTTGGAAGATTTTGTTTTCCTGTACTGTACTCCGTAGAAGCAGATAAATTGACACAATGCTGGCACTTGCTTCCATCACCCATTCTGGTTTCCATTATCTTCTTCAGTTGTCCATAGATGTAATTTGACTACACTGTAGCTATATAGTTTGGCCATAGTTGTGAGGGGATCAAAGCACAGGCTCTGAAGCCACACTGCCTGGGTTGGACTCCCAGCTCCCAAATTGCTAGTTCTGTCATGTCAAGCTAAGCAAATCACTTTCTATGCCTCAGTTTCCCCACCTGCAAAAAGTTGATGATAATAGTACCTACCCTATGGCGTGGTTGAGAAGATTAAGTGAATTAATTACACTAAAAGCACTAAAAAGAGTGCCGGGTACAAAATAGTGCCTGGTGCATATGTACTTAAGAGCTATTAGCTATTGAGGTTTTGGCTATTATTATTGGTATTAAATTTCCACACATTGGCTTCTTTCTTGAGAACAAAGATATAGTATTTGATATGGAAGAAAATTAGGATGTAAGAACATGTGTCCTACCAAATGATAAAAGAAAATCTTTTCTTCTTTTTTTTTTTTTTGAGATGGAGTCTCACTCTGTCGCCCAGGCTGGAGTGCAGTGACCCGATCTCGGCTCACTGCAACCTCCGCCTCCCAGGTTCCAGCGATTCTCCAGCCTCACCCTCCTGAGTACCTGGGATTGCAGGCGTGCACCACCACACACAGCTTAATTTTTGTAATTTTAGTAGAGACAGGGTTTCACCATCTTGGTCAGGCTGGTCTCAAACTGCTGACCTCAAGTGATCCGCCTGCCTTGGCCTCCCAAAGTGCTGGGATTACAGGCATGAGCCACCGCGCCTGGCAGATAAAAGAAAATATTTTAAGACCAGAGATAAGAAAGCTCTGAAATTAGAGAGCTGTTAACACCAATGTGAGGAAATATTAATAGAAATGCTTAGTTTAATGAAAGGGAAAGGGAGAAGAAATTTTTTTTTTAATTGAGGGAAATCAAAACACTGTTGGATGCTTGTGAAGAGGAAATGGAGGCCATCTGGAGAAAACAATTCCATTCCACAGTGTGGAATGAATTTAAAGGACAGCTGAATAGCCTGGACATGCATTATATAGGCCCTCGGCCATATAATGTCGTAGATTAACAAAGTGAACAGCAGGGGGCGTAGTGGTGGTTAATGAGAGATGGTAAGAGTTGCCCAGCTTCAAGGATCGGTGTTTATGATGTGGTTTCCCCTGTTAAAAAAATATACTGGCCAGGCGTGGTGGCTCACGCTTGTAATCCCAGCACTTTGGGAGACCGAGGCGAGAGGATCACCTGAGGTCAGGAGTTCAAGACCAGCCTGGCCAACATGCTGAAACCCCGTCTCTACAAAAATACAAAAATCAGCGGAGCATGATAGCAGGTGCCTGTAATCTCAGCTACCCAGGAGGCTGAGGCGGGAGAATCGATTGAACCCGGGAGACGGAGGTTGTAGTGAGCTGAGACTGCACCACTGCACTCCAGCCCGGGCGACAGAGCAAGACTCCGTCTCAAAAAACTCTCTCTCTATATATATATGTGTGTGTATATATATGTATATGTGTATATATGTATATATATGTGTATATATGTGTGTGTGTGTATATATGTGTGTATGTATATGTGTGTATATATGTGTGTATATATGTGTATATATATATTCACACATACATACACATATATGCGTGTATAGATAGATAGATAGATAGATAGATAGATAGATAGATACAGATATAGATGACATTATTTTGGTCTTTCCAACCATTTCAGTACATTAGGACCTTAAGATTCAACATTCTTCCATTTTATTTATTCTGGCTATATATTTCTTACACCCATTAACTTTTTTTTTTTCTTTTGAGACTGAGTTGCCCAGGCTAGAATGCAGTGGCATGATCTTGGCTCACTGCAACTTTCACCTCCCAGGTTCAAGCCATTCTCCTGCCTCAGCCTCCTGAGCAGCTGGGACTACAGGCGCCTGCCACCACAGCTGGCTAATTTTTGGTATTTTTAGTAGAGACGGAGTTTTGCCATGTTGGCCAGGCTGGTCTTGAACTCCTGACCTCAAGTGATCCGCCTGCCTCGGCCTCCCAAAGTGCTGGGATTACAGGCATGAACCACCGTGCGCTACCCCATTAACTTTTTATTAATTTTTTCCTTGTAACCATTACTAGTGGTTGCTGCCTTTTCACTAGTTAACTTGTTAATTAACCAATTGGTTCAATTAAAAAATTTATGTTAGGCATTGTATGTATTTATTTATTTTTTAGAGATAGGGGTCTTGCTATGTAGCCCCGGCTGGTCTCACACGACTAGGCTCAAGCAGTCCTCCAGCCTCAGCCTCCAGAGCGGCTGGAACTACAGGTGTGTGCCACTGCACCTAGCTGTTAGGCATATTTTTAAAATATGTTTTCCCTAGTGGCCTGGTTACCTGATGAATAAATAACAGAGAGGTTTAGGCATGTATTAAGGATATTTTATTATTATTTAAAATGGAGAAATTCTTATTAAAGATTTATTCATTGAATATGTGTTTAAAATAATTGTTTATTATCTATCCAGAATGATCCGCATGGATTGTTTGGGATTAGAGGTAAGAAGAACCAGAAAACAAAGAAAAATTAGATAATTTTGTATTAGCTGAAATATTTACCTTCTGTCATAATGAGTTAAAAAACATACATAGAAAATAACTCTTCTTCCTTTATCAATATTAAGAGAAATCCAGATGTGAAAGCTATCCTGTAAGAATCTGCAGGATTTCAAAAAGATATTCATAGACTTATATTGAAGCTTTAATATATTCAAAAAGACTTTAAAACCCAACCTACAGGTAGCATGCTCTATTGCTTTCTTTCCATAATATTTTTATCATATTCTTGGGTTCTTATAGACTCTAAAGTTAAATTTTTGACTTGACTAAAATTGTTACATTTAACCCCTTTTAATTTAAATCTTTTAATTTTAATCTAACTTTAACTTTCAAATAGTACATTTTTTAGAAATTTATGATCAGTGCTAGTTTTGAGTAGATCATAAGTGAAGAAAATTAATTTTTATTTTTGAGACGGAGTCTTGCACTGTCGCCCTGGCTGGTGTGCAGTCGCGAGATCTCGGCTCGCTGCAACCTCCGCCTCCCGGGTTCAAGTGATTCTCCTGCCTCAGCCTCTCAAGTAGCTGGGATTACAGGTGCTCACCAACACGCCCGGCTAATTTTTTGTATTTTTAGTAGAGATGGGATTTCACTATGTTAGCCAGGCTGTTCTCAAACTCCTGACCTCATGATCCACCTTTCTTGGCCTCCCAAAGTGCTGGGATTACAGGCATGAGCCACCGAGCCCAGCCGAAAATTGAGTATTTTTAAGATTTCATGTTCACAGTGACTGAGATTCTTTCAAAGAAAAAAAAATTTCTGCAGCAAGAGCTGAGCAAATATCTATTGGGGTGCCTTCCAGAAAATGAACTGAGCCTTGTGTCTTAAAAACAGCACTTTATTCGCAGCAACTGGGATGGAATTGGAGACCATTATTCTAAGTGAAGTAACTCAGGAATGGAAAACTAAACGTTGTATGTTCTCACTTGTAAGTGGGGGCTAAGCTATGAAGACACAAAGGCATAATAATGATAAGATGGACTTTGGGGACTCAGGGGAAAGGGTGAGAGGTGGGTGACAGATAAAAGACTACATATTGGATACAGTGTACACTGCTCGGGTGATGGGTTCATCAAAATCTCAGAAATCAGCACTAAAGAACTTATTCATGTAACCAAACACCACCTGTTCCACCAAAAACTTATTGAAATAAAAATAATAATACATAACAATAATAACTGCACTTTACAAATGTCATGAGGGGGATGAAGAACTAAGCAGAAACCTTCATCCATGCTGGATGATATTCTATTCCAGTTTCCTCTTCAATCAATTTTGTATAATGCTTTAGAAGCAGAATAACAAGTAATATGAAATCATTTTTCAAGATGCTATATGTACACACTCTTAGTTCTATTTCTGTATTCATCGGAACAGACAATTTATGCGATGCATTTGTAATACTCAGGAACAAAGACCTATTTCCCCGAAGGTTATGAGCATTCTTGAGTGTTACAAATGCAAAAAACAAAATTATTTTCATGTTGTCACATTTAGATAATGAAATGTGCTAGGTTTACAGCATCTCCACGATGAGTCTCAGGAAGTATGCCCACGGTGTATGTGAATTTTATTCTGAGATTCCAAAAGTGGATGTAGGCAGTTCTTAACAAGCATCGACAACAGTAATTAAACAGTGAGTGTTTGGGAAGATGGAGGGAAAGCAGGATCTGGACCTCAGCTTCTGAACATGAGTATCTTTCATCCTTGGAAAAACAGGTATTCAGTTGATCTGTTTCTTATCTTTCGTCTGAGTTTCAGGATGGGAACATGAATCAGTGTGTGACTGCAATGAGCCACCTGATTTCTTCAAATGCAAGTAAGGAAAAGGGTCCAGTAAGGATGACATATTAATCCTTTTGGCACATGATAGCCATTTTGCTTATTTTGTTTTACTTTGAGTGGATGTGTCGGGCTGAGGGTAGAATTGCCACACATTTGGACCCTCATGATTCTACCCAAGATGATTGCATGCTGTTAAGCATGCACTAGCAACGTAGGAGATTCCAAAGTTCAAAAGTAGCCGCGTTATCTTTGTTCCTTCTGTTATTCCCATTAATGTTTACATGGAGTTGTTTGCTCTGTAATTGTGCCAATGGTGTTGTGCTGTAGAACACATGCAACATATATAGAAATAATATTCATGTTAACATTTTCATAGCTACCCGACTAATAATCAAATACAGAAATCCATGTATTGCCAAGAAGCACAGATATTTTATAGCTCTCTTTCTTTTTCATAAAATCTAACCCGAATGAACAGAACACAGATCTTGGTTGATTACTCTCTCCACCAACTTCCCCTGAAGTTCTCCTATCTTTGGGGGCACAGTTCTGCCTAAACTCGTCTCTGTCACATTCCAGATGCACGGCAGAGTTCCGCATGTGTAAACACCCTACCCCTGCTTTGTACCATGTTATGTAATGACTGTAAACGCTCTCGTGTACCTGAGCATAAACTAGAAGGAGGAAGAGGCAGAGGCAGGTGCCGATCTAAGCCTTCATGAAATTTCTACCAGAAAAAAAAAACGTGGCCGGGCGCAGTGGCTCACGCCTATAATTCCAGCCCTTTGGGAGGCTGAGGTGGGCGGATCACCTGAGCTCAGGAGTTCGAGACCAGCCTGGTCAACATGATGAAACCATGTCTCTATTAAAAATACAAAAATTAGTTCAGTGTGGTGGCACGTGCCTGTAATCCGAGCTACTGGGGAAGCTGGGGCAGGAGAATTCCTCGAAGCCGAGAAATGGAGGTTGTAGTGAGCCAAGATTGTGCCACTGCACTCCAGCCTGGGCAACAAGAGTGCAACTCTGTCTCAAAAAATTAAATAAATAAAATAAATAATTTGCTTTATAGCTAATAGTTAGCTGGCATGCCAATCTCAGATTCCAGCAGCTAACGGACTACCATGTTCAATCAGGTATATCCAACTGTTGGAGTTGTCTTATTCAATGACTAAATTTGGTTGGAGAAAAGAAAGGAGAGGGGAATAAAAACACGAGGAGCTGGCCGGGCGTGGTGGCTCACACCGGTAATCCCAGCACTTTGGGAGGCTGAAGCGGGTGGATCACCTGAGGTCAGAAGTTTGAGACTAGCCTGGCCAACATGGTGAAACCCCGTCTCTACTAAAAATACAAAAATTAGCTGGGTGTGGTGGCGGGCGCCTGTAATCCCAGCTACTCAGGAGACTGAGGCAGGAGAATTGCTTGAACCTGGGAGGCGGAGGTTGCAGTGAGCTGAGATTGCGCCACTGCACTCCAGCCTGGGCGACAGGGCGAGACTCCGTCTCAAAAAAAAAAAAAAAAAAAAAAAATACAAGGACCTAAACTGAGACTAAAAGAGAGGTTTGAGGTCAGCTATTGTGAGGTTTCAGTTATAACTTCACAGATGGTCCGAGCAGATAAAGAAGAAAAGGATAGTTTCAGAGATCTGGTAGTCAGTCTCTTGAGTTCTGCTACCAATGTTAAAGGTGTTTTCATTTATTTATTCATTCATGTATTCACTTACTTATTCATTCACACACCCATTCGTTCATTCTGCTTTGCAGGGAAGATGAAGTGGGGATAAGAATGAGTTTGGGCGCCAGGCATGGTGGCTCATGCCTGTAATCCCAGCACTTTGGGGAGCTGAGGTGGCAGGCAGATCACCTGAGGTCAGGAGTTTATGACCAGCCTGGCCAACATGGTGAAACCCCATCTCTACTAAAAATACAAAAATTAGCCAGGCGTGGTGGTATATGCCTGTAATCCCAGCTACTCAGGAGGCTGAGGCAAGAGAATCATTTGAACCCAGGAGGCAGAGGTTGCAGTGAGCCAAGATCGCACCATTGCACTCCAGACTGGGTGACAGAGTGAGACTCTGTCTCAAAAAAAAAAAAAAAGAATGAGTTTGGCCATCTGACTTGATGATCTTATTCTTCCTGAGAGCTTTACCCACTTGTCACTGATAGGAAAAACTTTGATTGTAAAACCAATTACAGATCACTCTATTTAGAGGTGTGGCGATCATGGCAATCATTTTGCTTAAAGTTACCCTTAGCCCCCTTTTCTATATACTTTGAGAATCCAAGAAGCTATCAGAACCAATGATGTTGTAGCTGAACTGAGCCTCTGGCAAAAGAAAAGATAGCTGATGCAAAACAAAACCACAATTAAGTGATGCAAAACAAAACCACAATGAGATACCACCTCACACCTATTAGGATGACAACTACAAAAAAAAAATAAACAGAAAATAATAATTGTTAGTGATGATGTAGACCAATTGGATCTCTTGTCTACTGTTGATGAGAATGTAAAAGGGTGTAGGCATTATGGAAAACAGTGTGGAGTTGCCTTCGAAAATTAAAAATAGAATTGCCATATGATTCAGCAATCCCACTTCTGGGTATATATTCAAAAGAATTGAAAACAGATGTTAAAGAGATATTTGCACGCCCATATTCATTGCCGCATTACTCCGGATAGCCAAGAGGTGGAAGCAACCTAAATGTCCATCTAGAGATGAGTAGATAGAGAAAATGTATGTACATACAATGGGGATTCGATTCAGCTTTAAAAAGGAATGAAATCCTGTCACATATCTCAACATGAATGAACTGTGAGGACATTAAGTGAAATAAACCAGTCACAAAAAGAAAATACAGTATGATTTCACTTATATGAGGTATCTAAAGTAGTCAAATTCATAGAAATCAGAAGTATAATGGTAGTTTACAGAGACTAGGCATAGGAAAAAAAGGGAATTGTTCGATGAGTATAGAGTTTTGGTTTGGCAAGACAAAAAACTTCTAGACATGCGTTGTACAACAATGTGCATATAGTTAACACTACTATACCGTATACTTAAAAATGGTTAAGGTGGTAAATTTTACGTTATGTGATTTTTATGCAATAAAAAAGAAGGAAAGAAAGAAGGAAAGTGAGTGAAGTTCCCAGTAAAACCCTAGTTGTAACCTTTTTTTTTTTTTTGAGACAGATTCTCACTCTGTCACCCAGGCTGGAGTGCAGTGGCACAATCTCGGCTCACTGCAACCTCCGCCTCCCAGTTTCAATCAATTCTCCTGCCTCAGCCTCCTGAGTAGCTGGGACTATAGGAACGTGCCACCACGCCTGGCTAATTTTTGTATTTTTACTAGAGACGGGGTTTCACCATATTAGCCAGGATGGTCTCGATCTCCTGACCTCGTGATCCGCCCACCTCGGCCTCCCAAAGTGCTGGGATTACAGGTGTGAGCCACCACACCCAGCCTTCCCTAGTTGTAATCTTAAGGCTGATTGGCTCTATAAATTCTTCTAAATGTATAATTGCTTAATTAATACTTTGTTACATTCATGACTAGATGCCTTTTTTGCTAAATGGCCTCATATCTTTTTGAAAGTATGCTGGGTAGAAATGATCAATGAATGAAGAATAAGCATCCTTGTAATTTCTCTCTTCAATTTTAATGATCTTTATCTCCATTCATTTCAGCAAACCTAGCCTTCTCATTCTCTTTCCTAGTTCTAGGGCAGAGTTTCTCAGCCTCAGCGCTATCGACATTTTGTGCCAGGTCTTTGTTTTAGAGGACTGTGCTCTGCAGTCCCCTAGTCATGGCAACCAAAAATATCTTCAGATGTTGCTAAATGTCCCATTGCGGGCAAAGTCACCCCTGATTGAAAACCACAGCCCAAGGGTGAAGAAGTTTTCTAAGATAGTCCTGGATTACAGGTGTTTTCCCAAGTGTATGGCATCCCTTTTCATTCTCAACAGTGTTGTAATTTGACAGTGAATTAAATGGTCACCCAATTTATCTCAGTAAATAGCAACTCTATGTTTCTAGTTGCTCATGTGAAAACTTAGAGACATTCTTCACCCCTCTCACTTTCCCATTTAGCCATTAGTAATCCTGTTTTTTTGTTTTGTTCTGTTTTTTGTTTTTGTTTTTGTTTTTTGAGACGGAGTCTCACTTTGTCGCCCAGGCTGGAGTGCAGTGGCGCAATCTCGGCTCACTGCAAGCTCCGCTTCCTGGGTTCACGCCATTCTCCTGCCTCAGTCTCCGGAGTAGCTGGGATTACAGGCGCCCGCCACCACACCTGGTTAATTTTTTTGTATTTTTAATAGAGACGGGGTTTCACTGTGTTAGCCAGGATGGACTCGATCTCCTGACCTCGTGATCCGCCCATCTTGGCCTCCTGAAGTGCTGAGATTACAGGCGCGAGCCACCGCACCTGGCCAGAAATCCTGTTAAAACCACTTTCAAACTATATAAACTATCCAGCACGTCTCTCTTCAACCACACTGGTCCAAACAACCTCTTCTTGCCCAGAAGAATATGTGTTCTTCTTCAGACTCTTCCTGAACGGCTGCCAAAGTTATTATGTTGAATTAGTCATTTGGATTATGCACTCCTCTGCTCAAAACGCTCCAATGGCTTCCCATTCCACTCCGAATAAAAGCTAAAATCATTACAAGATCTTCAAAGCAGCCTTACAGGACTCGCTGTTGCAGCCACACTGGCCTCTTTACTACTTCTTGAAAACCTCACACTGTCCTCTTTCTTTTTTTTTTTTTTTTTTTTTTTGAGACAAAGATTCACACTGTCACCCGGGCTGGTGTGCAGTGGGGCGATCTCGGCTCACTGCAGCTCCCGGGTTCAAGCGATTCTCCTGCTTCAGCCTCCCAAGTAGCTGGGACTACAGGCATGCACCACCACGCCCAGCTAATTTTTGTATTTTTAGTAGAGACGGGGTTTCACTGTGTTGGCCAGGCTGGTCTCGAACTCCTGACCTCGTGATCCGCCTGCCTCAGTCTCCCAAAGTGCTGGGATTATAGGCATGAGCCACCGTGCCAGGCCAGCACTGTCCTCTTTCAGATCTTTGCTTTGTCAATTCCTTTGGCCTACAATCTTTCCCCTAAGATACCGTAAAGCTTGAGCTCTCAATTTTCAAGTCTGTTTTCTAACGTCTCCTTCACAGTGAAGCCTTCTCTGGCCATCCTATTTCAAATTGCACTCTCTGTTCTCCTCCCTCATTTCCTTTTTACTGTAACCCTTATTACCATCTGATATACTAAAATTTTACTTGTTTATTTATTTATTTACCTGCTTATTTATTGTGTGTCTCTCTGAATTAGTACGCAAAGTCCACAAGGGTATGGATTTTTCTTTATTTTGTTCACTGTCATACACTCAGTGCTTATAGCAGTTCCTAGGAAACACGTAGTAGAAACTCACCAAATGATTACTGGACGCATGCAATGATGAATTTATTGAATACTTACTATCTTCTAGAGGTCAGGCTAGATCCTGAGTGTACAAAAGTGAGTGCAATATGGCATCTGCCTTCAAAAATTTACAATCTAGCTAAGGATGCAAGTGCATAAATAAACAAGCACAGTACAGTACGATGCCTGCCATAAAGAGAATGCATGGCTGTAGCACAGAGGAATTGATTTGTGAGGCTCAAGGACTGCATTGCAGATTGAGAGGAGTAAGAGGAAGTGAAGGGATACTACTTTAGGGGCTGTTTCTTGTCACCCAGTCCCCATCTATTATCTGTGTAGCTGCTGCAATGCAAACGTACTCTAAATGGCAATGTAAAGCTGTGTTCCAGTGGCTCATTATCTTACACACCTACACCTGCAGTGAGAATTCAAACTCTTCAGCATGGTATATAAGACTTGTCATAATCTGACTTCCTGTCCAAATCTATTTGCCATTCTCCTCCAAAGAGCCTTTCCCTCTAACTAGACTATTGGGAACAAAATGTGTTCTCAACATTTTTAGCTTGTCTTTGTTCCTTGAATGCCCTCCCCCACAAAGTGGTCTGACATGTTTCAAGAGCCAAATAAAATAGAATCAATTCTACTAAAGGCTTTCTTTCTTTTCTTTCTTTCTTTTTTTTTTTTTCTAAGGCAGAGTCTCACTCTCTTGCCCAGACTGGAGTGCAGTGGCACGATCTCAGCTCACTCTGGCTCCCAGGCTCAACCTCTGCTTCCCAGGCTCAAGCGATTCTCCTGCCTTGGCCTCCTGAGTAGCTGGGATTACAGGTGCACGCCACTACCACCTGGCTAATTTTTGTATTTTTAGTAGAGATGGGGTTTCACCATGTTGGCCAGGCGGGTCTGGAACTCCTGACCTCAAATGATCCACCCGTCTCAGCCTCCCAAAGTGCTGGTATTACAGGTGTGAGCCACCGCGCCCAGCCTATATGCATAAATTAAATGTGTACTAAACTATATAAAGTTGTATCATTTATAACCACTAATTTCTATTATCCTGATGAAGCCATAAGTTGAAAGTTCTACTCAAGTGTTTTTAAAGGTAAATACCACAATCAAATAGACCACAGTGATGGTTACAATCAAGATTCAAGACTGGGCATGGTGGCTCATGCCTGTAATCTCAGGACTTTGGGAGGCTGAGGTGGGCAGATCATTTGAGGCCAGTGGTTCAAGACCAGCCTGGCCAATATGAAACCCTGTCTCTGCTGAAAATACAAAATTAGCCTGGCATGGTGGCACATGCCCGTAATCCCTAATCCCAGCTATTCGGGAGGCTGAGGCAGGAGAATCGCTTGAATCCCAGAGGCGGAGGTTGCGGTAAGCCAAGATTGCGCCGTTGTACTCCAGCCTGGGCAACAAGAGTGAAACTCAGTCTCAAAACAAAACAAAAATTAGCTGGGCATGGTGGCACATTCTGGTAGTCCCAGCTACTTGGGAGGCTGAGGCACAAGAATTGCTTGAACACAGGAGGTGGAGGTTGCAGTGAGCCAAGATCACTGCCACTGCACTCCAGCCTCGATGACAGAGCAAGACTCTGTCTAAAAAAAAAAAAAAGAAAAGAAAAAAAAATTCAAGTGACCATAGTCAGGCCAGATGAATTAGAAGCATACTTTATAGAATAGTATCTCTATATGACCTATTACTCCTTGAATATTTATTCAACAACTGAATAATTCAATACTCCATCGAGCAATCCTCCCACCTCAGCCTCCCAAATAGCTAGGACTAGAGGCGAATGCCACCACGCCTGGCTAATTTTGTATTTTCTTGCAGAAATGGGAGCTAAATTCTCACTATGTTGCCCAGGCTGGCCTTGAACTCATGAGCTCAAGTAATCCACCCACCTCGGCCTCCCAAAATGCTGGGATTACAGGAATGAGCCACTGCACCTGGCCACTGTATTAATTTTATCACATTCTCAAGAACCCTATGACTCAGGAGGCTGAAGCAGGAAGATCGCTTGAGCCAGGAGTTCAAGACCAGCCTGGACAACATAGCAAGACCCTGTCTCCAAAAATCAGACCCCTATGAAATAAATTCTATTTTCTTCACCCATGAAGCTGAAGCTTTAGGGAGGTTTAAGTACCTTCACTAGTCAGCACATGGAGGACTTAATATCTGAACCCAGTCCTTTCCAAAGCCAAACCTCATTCTTCACTCTGCACTTCTGCTTCTGTGTTATGTGTCTAGATGATTTCATTTCACAGGCATTATACCTGAATTGAGGGTACTCTTTTTCACCACATGTATATGTTTTTTGATAGTAATCTATGTATTAGGAATCCTGGTTGGTCACAGAAATTATCTAGCTCATTTGTAATTGTTAACTTATTGAGATTAATACATTGATTGATAATAATGTTTGAGTTCAAGTTGTTAGCTTGAGCCAGTGTACAGCAGACTGGTGTTTAATTACATCACATGCTTTTGTGAAAACAGACCAGTTGTAAGACCATTATCAGCAACTCATGAGGGAAGATTCCAAGAAGAAGCTGACAAGACTTAGAAATTTCCCTGGGTATTACGGACTTTATTTCAAGTGAAATGCAAAGCAATTAAGTTTCTTTTAACTGAATTCCTTAATTATACATAATTGTTACTCTTATTTACTTTTTATTTAAAAGTCAAGAACCATGATTTCTTGCAACTATACAAAAATACTAGTGAAAATGGAAAAAACACTGGAAGATGATAGGCCAAAAAAAATACATATATATGTGTGTGTGTATATATATACATATATACACACACACATATATATATATTATATATATATATATTTGGTCCAAGAATAGTAGGAAAAATAGGATGAGTTTTTTCCATTTATTAAAAATTTCATATCATTTTAGTTTTTCTTTACTTTTCTTTCTTTTTTTAAGACAGGGTCTCATTCTGTCACCCAGGCTAGTGTGCTTCCACTTCCTCAGGCTCAAGCGATCCTCGCACCTCAGCCTCCCAAGTAGCTGGGATTACAGGCATGCACCATCATGCCTGGCTAACTTTTGTATTTTTCATAGAGACAAGGTTTCATCATGTTGCTTAGGCTGGTCTCAAACTCCTGGGCTCAAGCGATCCACCTGCCTGGGCCTCCCAAAGTGCTGGGATTACAGGCTAAGCCACCACAGCTGACAGTTTTCCATTTTTTAAAAGAAATAGATGTAAAATAAGCAACACCATTCTGAGATAATGTGATGTATTTACTGCATAAAAGAGCATAGTGAATTGTATTCTAATTTACAGTTTATGTAATATTATACAAGCCATTCAATTCTCTATACACAAGTAAAATATTTTTCCTATGTATAAATATTATAGTTAGAAATATGGAGTCTAAGATGTATATTTAAAATGTTTTCCTCTAAATTCAGCCAGTCCTGGTGGTTCATGCCTGTAATCTCAGCACTTTTGGAGGCCAAGGCAGGCAGATCATTTGAGGTCAGGAGTTCGAGACCAGCTTGTCCAACATGGTGAAACCCCGTCTCTAATAAAAATACAAAAATTAGCCGGGCATGGTGGCACATGGCTATAGTCCCAGCTATCCCAGCTACTCTAGAGGCTGAGGCAAGCGGGCCGCTTGAACACGGGAGGCAGAGGTTGCAGTGAGCCGAGGTCATGCCACTGCACGATCAAAAAATTTAAAATACAAAAATTTTTCTCTAGATTTTTCATTAATTTTAAAATAGGTATTTTTCCAGCCTGTTTTAGGGTAGAAGTACAATTTAGATGTGTCTTGGGTGATACTAATGTCTAAAGCAAACTTGTTTTCAGTCCACCATCTTGTATTCTTTATTTTATTTTATTTTTTTGAGACGGAGTCTCGCTCCGTCACCCAGGCTGGAGTGCAGTGGCGCGATCTCGGCTCACTGCAAGCTCCGCCTCCTGGGTTCACGCCATTCTCCTGCCTCGGCCTCCCGAGTAGCTGGGACTACAGGTGCCCGCCACCACGCCTGGCTAATTTTCTGTATTTTTAGTAGAGACGGGGTTTCACCGTGTTAGCCAGGATGGTCTCGATCTCCTGACCTCGTGATCCGACCACCTCGGCCTCCCAAAGTGCTGGGATTACAGGCGTGAGCCACCGCGCCCGGCCTATTTTTTATTCCCTTAAACCAACACCCTCTTCTTCCACTACAAACCCTATTCAGCCCACTCTATTCCTTAGGTATCCAGTGCTTTCACCTTTTAGAAATCTCCCCATTCCTGACCAAAAAAAAAAAAAAAAAAAACCACCTAGGAAAATAGACGGAAAATCCCTGAATGGCCTCCATAACAAAACTCTACACGTTATCCCCATGCCCTCTTCCTCCAGTAGGTTCATTGGGGGAAAACACCTATTCTAGGTTGAATTGTATCTTCAAAGAGGTATGTTCAAATCCTACTCAGTATCTTTGAATGTGACCTTATTGGAAATAGGATCTTTGTAGGTGCAATCAAGTTAAGATGAGATCATGCGGGACAGGGTGGGCCTTAATCCAATGATTAGTGTCCTTTTAAGACAAGAGAAATTTGAGCACACAGAAGACACATATGGAGAATGCCATGTGACAATGGAGGCGAAATTGGAGTGATGTGTCTTCAAGCCAAGTGATGCTAAGGGTCGCCGGCAACCACTGAAAGTTAGAAGAGAGACAAGGAGGGCTCCTCCCCCGGAACCTTCAGAGAGAGCATGACCCTGCAGACTTCCGAACTCCAGAACTGTGAGACAACAAATTTCTGTTATTTTAAGCCCTGCAGCTTGTGGAAATTTGTTACAATAGACCTAGAAAACGAATATACCACCCGAACCTACAAGGTCTGTGTGGAATCACCGTTTATTTGGGTGAAGTGAGGAAAAAAATGTGGTATCTGAAAAGAGAAAATGAGAGATGGAGGATCCCAAAGTCTGTGTAAAAAAGGATCCCTAAGTCGCTGACAGGCACTCACTGAAAACATCAGCTCAAACCAGGAAGGATTCTGCTGTATCCAGTTTATAACTGTGTGCAAGAGGTCGTGATAGGATATGGTCTAATAATGTCGAATAATACTTGAGAAATCCAATCTGCATAAAGCTAGCCACAAGGACAGGCACGGTGGCTCATGCCTGTAATCCCAGCACTTTGGGAGGCCAAGACAGGTGGATCACCTGAGGTCAGGAGTTCGACACCATCCTAGCCAACATGGTGAAATCCTGTCTCTACTAAAAATACAAAAATTAGCCAGGCATGGTGGCACACGTCTACAATCCCAGCTACTCAGGAGGCTGAGGTAGGAGGATTGCTTGAACCTGGGAGGAGGAGGAGGAGGAGGAGGAGGAGGATGCAGTGAGCCAAGATCACATCACTGCACTCCAGCCTGGGCGACAGTGTGAGATCCCATCTCAAAAAAAAAAAAACTAATACACCAAAGATCCATGCTTTGAACTTCTTCTGGTCAGAGGAATCAAAGAAAGGGCTCAGGAAAATCAGAGCATTCAGAGAGGGAAGGGAGAATCCCAGAAAAGATAAAATGAGAGATGGAGGATCCCAAAGTCTGTGTAAAAACTCTGCCAAGTCTCTGGCTCACCTTGGGATCATGCAAGAACAGAACCAGCTGAAGGCAGTCTGAACTGAGATCTGAGATACCTCCCACACAGAGTCAGTCAGTTGAACCAAGTTAATTGCCAACTAAAACATAAATATCAACACTTGGAGGAAAATAGCAGAATCCATAATGTCCAGAATACAACGCAAAATTACCCAGTAATAGCAAAACTAACAAGAAACATCAAAAGCTTACATAAGAAAAACTGTAAAACCTTCCTGGAAGACACAAAGATAAACTTAAACAAATATACACATTCATGTTCTTGGATAGGAATACTCAATATCATGAAGAACTTTTCTCTTCATTAACTTATCAATTCAATGCAATCTCATTAAAAATTCTATTATGTTTTCTCCTGGAACTAGACATGTGGTGTATAAAACGCATTTGGGAGAATTAAACAACCAAGAAGACAAAATAGAGCAATGGGTGGAGATGGCAGTGCCAAATATTAAAATATACTCCAAAGCAGTGATTCTCAACCAGGGACTATTTTGCCCCCCAGTGTTTGGAGACATTTTTCATTGTCATAGCCAGGAGTGGGAGTAAGGGTAGAGACAGGGGGCACTACTGGATTTTAGTAGGTAGAGGCCAAAGATTACACAGACCAGCCCTCAACAGCAAAGAATTATCTGGTCTAAAATGTCAATGGTGTTGAAGTTGAGAATCTAGGCACTAAATCTTCTCTAATTAAACCATCTTGGTATTGGCGCATGAGTAGATGGGCCAGTGGAACAGAATAGAAAATCCAGAATTAGATCCACTTGTATTTTTAATTTAGTATACAATAAAGGCACATTGTGCCAGGCGCAGTGGCTCAAGCCTGTAATCCCAGCACTTTGGGAGGCTAAGGTGGGCAGATCACCTGAGGTCAGAAGTTCGAGACCAGCCTGACCAATATGGTGAAAACCCCTCTCTGCTAAAAATACAAATTATTTTTAAATTTTAAAAATTAGCGGGGTGTGGTGGTGGGCGCCTGTATTCCCATCTACTTGGGAGGCTGAGACAAAATTGCTTCAACCTGAGGTTGCAGTGAGCTGAGATCGTGCCACAGCACTCCAGCCTGGGCGACAGAGCGAGACTCCATCTCAAAAACAAACAAACAAACACAAACAAACAAACAAACAAAACCCAGCACATTGCAAATTCATGGGGGAAAGATCAACTTTAAAGTACCAAATATAGTAATATGTGGATAGCTATATAAAAAATGTTAAAAGTTGGACCCATTCTTCAGACATACTTTAGAATAAATAAAAAATAGATCAGCTATTTAAATGCAAAAAAAGAAACATAATATACATACAGAAATTTTTGTTCAACATATAAAGCCAACTTTATAAATTATAATGAACACCCACTATCCACGTTAATAAGTAAAATATTGCTCTCACTACAGAAGCCGCTCCTCTATGGTACCTTTCTAATCACAACCCTTTCCCTCACTCCATAGGTACTCATTATCCTAATGTTTTGACTTTTATTTTTATTTATTTATTTATTTTTTTGTGACGGGGTCTCACTCTGTTGCCCAGGCTGGAGTGCAATGGCGCTGTCTTGGCTCACTGCAACCTCCACCTCCAGGACTCAAGCCATCATCCCACCTCAGCTCCCAGAGTGGCTGGGATTGTAGGCATGTGCCACCACGCCCAGCTAATTTTTGTATTTTTAGTTGAGATGGGTTTTGCCATGTTGCCCAGGCTGATCTCAAACTCCTGTACTCAAGTGATCCACCCACCTCGGCCTCCCAAATTACTGGGATTAGAGGTGTGAGCCACCACGCCCAGTCTATGATATTCTGACTTCTAGGGAAATCGCTCTCTTGGATTTCTTTATATCTCTAAGAATCTAAATACAACTGTTGAGTTTTGCCCTTTATCATATTTTATATAAATGAAAGCATGCTATATCTCTTTTTATGTATCTTGCTTTTGTGTCTTTTAATCAAGATTATGTTTGCATAATACTTCTATGTTGGCATGTGTGACTATAGTTCGTTTTGGGTTTTTTTGTTTTGTTTTGTTTTTGAGACAGAGTCTCCTTCTGTGACCTAAGCTGGAGTGCAGTGGTGCAATCTCAGCTCACTGCAACCTCCGCCTCGCCAATTCAAGCGATTCTCCTGCCTCAGCCTCCTGAGTAGCTGAGATTACAGCTGCCCACCACCATGCCCGGCCAATTTTTGTATTTTTAGTAGAGACGGCATTTCACCATGTTAACCAAGCTGGTCTCAAACTCCTACCTCAGGTGATTCACCCAGCTAGGCCTCCCAAAATTCTGGGATTACAGGCGTGAGTCACCGCACCCAGCCCATTTTGTTTTTTTAATAATATTCTTTTTATGGATTTGTTTATCCAGTATACTGTTGATAAGTAGTTGGGTTGTGTCCAGATTTTGGCTCTTATAAATAATTACACTATGAACATCCTTGTATATGTGTATGGTGTTATGTCCATGCCTTGTTCCAAATTATATAAGAGCATCTTGGGTACATGTATGTCTATGTAAATTCTTGAAAAGAATGTGCATTCCACTGTGGTTGCAAGCCATGGTCTATAAATGTCCATTAGTTCAAGTGTTGTTAATCATGTTGTTCAAATCTTCTGTATCTCTCTGTTCTGACATTTTAATGTGTTTGTTCCATCAATTACTGAAACAGTTGTTTTCGTTTTGTTTTTACAATATAACTTACAGATTTTTTTTTCTTCTTCTTTTGGTTCTTTTTTTTCTTTATATATATATTTTTTTGTTTGTTTGTTTGTTTTTTGAGACAGAGTTTCGCTCTTGTTGCCCAGGCTGGATTGCAATGGTGCGATCTCAGCTCACCGCAACCTCCACCTCCTGGGTTCAAGCGATTCTCCTGCCTCAGCCTCCTCAGTAGCTGGAATTACAGGTATGTGCCACAATTCCCGGCTAATTTTGTATTTTTAGTAGAAATGGGGCTTCTCCATTTTGGTCAGGCTGGTCTCGAACTCCCGGCCTCAGGTGATCCGCTCGCCTCGGCCTCCCAAAGTGCTGGGATTATAGGCGTGAGCCATCGCACCCGGCTCTTTATATGTCTTTAGGCTGTATTATTAGCTGCTTATAAAATGTAAAATGATTACCTTCCTTTTAAATTGAGTGCTTTAACCTAATGAAGCAACCCACTTTATCCCTAGTGTACTAATCCTTTCTGTCTTAAAGTCAACTTTCTCTGATATCAATATGGCTACCCCAACTTCATTGTGGTTAAAACAATCTGATGCATATGGTCGTATTTATCTTCTTATTTGCCTTCTTGGGATTTACCAAGCCACTTAAATCTGTGGATTGGTACCTTCACCAATTTTGGAACACTTTCAGCCATTATCTCTTCAAATATTGCCTCCATTACTTTTCCCTTTTCCTTCTATAATTGATCAAATGTGTTAGGCTTCTCCACATCTCTTAAGCTCTCTTCTGTATTTTGCATATTTTTTTCTTCTGAGCTGAAATTCTGAGTAATTACTTCAATCTTCTCATTAACTAATTCCACTAGCTTGTTTTATCTGTTTACTAACATATCTGTTGAGTCTTCATTTTAGCTATTACATTT
Source organism: Pan troglodytes (assembly GCF_028858775.2). Classification (NCBI taxonomy): domain Eukaryota; kingdom Metazoa; phylum Chordata; class Mammalia; order Primates; family Hominidae; genus Pan; species Pan troglodytes. The sequence goes on along the minus strand of NC_072417.2, from coordinate 82,352,588 downwards.
TTCATTTTGAGACAGTCTGGGTCTGTTTGGTTATTTTTCTAATCTTCAAGGTCAGTCTTGTAGGTTCATGCTGCCTGCAAATATGCCCAATCTTTCGTCACTTATTCCTTTGAGCACATTGAGGATATTTGTTTTATAATCTGTATGTGGTCATTTGTGGGACTGTTTCTGCTGTCTCTGTTTCTGCTGGTTTGAGTTCATGTTGCCTTGTTACCTGTATCTGGGTTATCATCATTGATGGAGCGCTGGCCATTGTCCTTGAAAAACTCTGTGAGGATTCTTCAGTGCTTATGATGATGGTAGCCTCTTCCTGAGAGATCTGTTATTTGTATCTGCAAGTACTTGAGTGAACTACCAATTGGGAACCATCTCAAACCAACTTCAAGGCTTGGGAGTCCCCATCCCATCTCAGTTGGGCATACCTAGAGTGCAGATCTGCTGGTTTGTAGCCTTATCATGTCAAGAATAATAATTTTATCCAGGCGTGGTGGCTCACGCCTGTAATCCCAATAATTTGGGAGGCCAAGGAGGGCAGATCATGAGGTCAAGAGATTGAGACCATCCTGGCCAACATGGCAAAACCCTGTCTCTACTAAAAATACAAAAATTAGCAGGGCGTGGTGGTATGCACGTGTAGTCCCAGCTACTTGGAAGGCTGAGGCAGGAGAATTGCTTGAAACCGGGAGGCGGAGGTTGCAGTGAGCTGAGATCATGCCACTGCACTCCAGCCTGGCTACAGAGTGAGACTCCATCTCAAAAAAAAAAAAAAAAAAAAAAGAATAGTAATTTTATCTCTATCCCATTTTCTTCTCTTCCATACCAAGGGAATATTTATGCCAATGCAACTCTGTGGCTGGGATGCTGGATAGGTCAGTTGCAGTTTAATTTACCCCGAGAGTGTATCCTTTGGGAATCCTGGCTATTATATGGAGAGAGAGAGACTTCTAAGAACCCCTGCTTTAGATGTGCTTTGGCCTTGACTTCTGCCTCTCCATTCCCCTACTTAAGGCCATGGGACTGAAGCCCAGCTCTGACATAAAGCTTGGCTAAATTTTTTTAAAATAAAAATTAGATAAAAAATCAAATAAGAGAATCAACTTTTTTTTTTCTGCCACCTACAATTAACTACTATTTATTGGCTGGGCACCGTGGCTGACATCTGTAATCCCAGCACTTTGGGAGGCCAAGGCGGGTGGATCACTTGAGCCCAGGAGCTCGAGACCAGCCTGACCAACATGGCAAAACCCCATCTCTACCAAAAAAAAAAAAAATACAAAAAGTTAGCTGGGCATGGTGGAGAGGGCCTGTAGTCCCAACTACTCAGGAGGCTGAGGTGAGAGGATCACCTGAGCCACAGGAGGTCGAGGCTGCAGTGAGCCATGATCACACCATTGCACTCCAGCCTGAGAGAAAGTGAGACCCTGTCTCAAAAAAACAAACAAACAAAAACAGCAAAAATAAACAACAACAACAACAAAAAAACCCCACTACTATTTATTTGCTTATTTTTATTTATTTATTTATTTAGAGATGGGGTATCACTCTGTCCTCTAGGCTAGAGTGCAGTGATGCAATCATAGCTCACTGCAGCCTTGACCACACACCACAACGTCCGGCTAATTTTTTTTAGTTTCCTTCCTTCCTTCCTTCCTTCCTTCCTTCCTTGCTTTCTTGCTTTCTTTTTTTAAAAGACAGGTTCTTGCTATGTTACCCAGGCTGGCCCTGAACTCCTGGCCCCAAGGGATCCTCCCACCCCAGCTTCCCAAGTAGTCAGGATTACAGATGCAAACCACCTCACCTGGCTAATTAACTACTATTTATGTCTTCTCATATTTGTTTTGCTATATTATTTTTTAAATTATACATGCTCTTTTGAAATAAGTTAGAAAAGGAAGAAATATAAAAATATGAACATTTAAATACTTGTGTTGTCAACATTGAACATCATTCTAGATACCACGAATGCACATGCAACTCTTTGTGCATATGTGCTGATAAAAGGTCAATGATGGGCCGGGCGCAGTGGCTCACACCTGTAATCCCAGCACTTCGGTAGGCCGAGGCGGGCGGATCACGAGGTCAGGAGATCGAGACCATCCTGGCTAACACGGTGAAACCCCATCTCTACTAAAAATACAAAGAAAAAAGTTAGCTGGGCGTAGTGGCGGGCTCCTGTAGTCCCAGCTGCTCGGGAGGCTGAGGCAGGAGAATGTCATTAACCCAGGAGACGGAGCTTGCAGTGAGCCGAGATCATGCCACTGCACTCCAGTCTGAGTGACAGAGCGAGACTCTGTCTCAAAAAAAAAAAAAAAGATCAATGATGGATGGATGGAGGGTTAAAAAGTGAAAGATCAAAATGCTTTTGTAAAAATGTTAACTATAAATGCTGTAACTATAAAAATGGGCTGGGTGTGGTGACTCACGCCTGTAATCCTAGCACTTTGGGAGGCCGAGGCAGGTGGATCACCTTAGTTCAGGAGTTTGAAACCAGCCTGGCCAACATGGTGAAACCGAGTCTTTACTAAAAATACAAAAAAAAGTAGTCGGGCATGGTGGCACATGGCTGTAATCCCAGCTACTTGGGAGGCTGAGGCAGGAGAATTGCTTGAACCTGAGAGGCAAAGACTGCAGTGAGCCGAGATCACGCCACTGCACTCCAGCCTGGGCGACAGAGAGAGACTGTCTCAAAAAAAAAAAAAAAAAACCTATAAAAATGATAACTAAAATGTTAAATTTTCTTGAATTTAGTATAACAAAAATAAAAGGAAGTGAAATTGTTGAATTTCTTGTGTCTTTTCACCACGGATGAACTCATTTCCTAAAATTTGTCTGTAGGTTAATTTTTTTTTTTTTTTTTTTTTTTGAGACAGAGTCTCACTCTGTCGCCCAGGCTGGAGTGCAGTGGCACGATCTCAGCTCACTGCAAGCTCCGCCTCCCGGGTTCACGCTATTCTCCTGCCTCAGCCTCCCGAGTAGGTGGAAGTACAGGCACCCGCCACCACGCCTGGCTGATTTTTTGTGTTTTTAGTAGAAATGGGGTTTCACCATGTTAGCCAGGATGGTCTCGATCTCCTGACCTCGTGATCCGCCCGCCTTGGCCTCCCAAAGTGCTGGGATTACAGGTGTGAGCCACCGTGCCCGGCGGTTAATTTTTTTTTAAGGAACAAGTGTAAACAATAGAAACATTAAGATATTGGAGTCATTATGCTATTTAGAAAACATAATATGCTTCGATTTTAGACAGTATGTATAGTCTGTCTTCTGTGAAAGTGTAAAATATTCTTTCTTTTCTCTTCCCTGTTATATCATTTTTACTTCATCCACGTTATTGCATTCACATTAACTTCCTTGACTACAACTGTCATGGCTGTTTTTGCTCTATATTCAGAGGAACTCAAAGTTATCACAGTATTTTCACTTCTTGCTTCTTCGTTTTTGAATTCTTTTTTGAGACATGAATGTTTGTTGTCAAGCATTCAGAAGGGCACCTGGGGGCTAATTCCCTAAGTCATTTCATGTTTGAGAATATGATCTTATAAATGGAATGACAGTAACTGCAATTGAATATTCCTGGCAATACCTTCATTCCATAAAAGCTTTGTAGGTTAATAATTCTCAAACTTCAATATGCAAAGGGAATTTTCTGGGGGCTTGCTGAAAATGTAGATTCAGTAGGTCTGGCACTGGGCCTGAGATTCTACATTTTTAACAAGCTTCCAGGTAATGTTCATGCTACTGATCTGCAGACTCCGCATTGAGTAGCATGTTTGTGGACTTTGCTTTATCATCTTTGGACTCCAAAGGCTGTTATAGAGAAGTCTAACACCAACTTTTTCTCTGTCCTCTTGAAGGTGATTTGCTTTTTCTACCTGGATGCCTAGAGAATTCTTCTATCATTGAGATTCAGTCATCATGTTGAATTTGAGCCTTCTTTATCAGACTTTCCTAGGAAAAAACTGTGTCCTTGTAAATTGAGAGATGAAGTTTTTTCTAGATGTATAGGATATTCTCTTGAAGTCTATTTTTAAATACATTTCCTATACCATCTGATGGGGTCTCTATTTCAGGGAAAGAAATTATTTTTATTGGATTATTTTAGTCTGTGTCCTGGATCTCTCTTTTAAAAAAAAAATTTTTTTTTTTTTTTAGAAACTGGATCTCACTATGTTGCCCAGGCTGTTCTCAAACTCCTGGCCTCAAGCAATCCTCTGGCCTCGGCCTTCTAAAGTGTTGGGATTACAGGTGTGAGCCACAGTGCCCAGCCATGTGTCCTGAATCTTCTCGACTTCATTTATTGCTTTATTCTCTATATTCTTCATATTCATTTACGTTGATTATCTAAAGCCTTTCCTCTATGTCAGTAATTCAATTCTCAATAGTATATATTTTAATTGTTATTTCAGATTTTTTAAATTTGGTGGTGTAATTACGTTGTTTTGAATCTTGTAATGCTTTTCCTTGGATGAATATTATCCCTTTTTATATTGTTGTTGACCTATGATTTCCTTTAAGGTGGCCGTTTGCCTCTTTCATGCTACATTCCCTCTTCGCCCATAGGATACTTATATTGTTACCAAGCTATTGCTTTTGCTAAGATTCGCATGGCTCTACCTGGACCTCGTGTTTGTCCTGATATAGTACAGGTGACTTCTTGTCTCTTTTTCTACAGTGCATGTCATCTGTTTATTCACTTTTTGTGTTATTCCACTCGATTTGTGTGGCCCTGAGTTTTGTATCCATTGGAGACTGAGCCTCCTTGTTCATTCCTCTATCTCGCCCCTGCCCCTTCAACAATAGTTTTTACTAATCTTCAGTTCAAAGAGAAAAAAAGCAAATGAACCAACTCAATTTGATTGTCCCCAGATTTGGGGGAGAATTCTTTCCAATATGCCTTTTGGCAGTAGGAGGTTGGGGTGAGGGCGGCATAGGAACAAGGTTTAGAGACAAGCACTTCTCTGTTTCTCTTTATAGACTTGTCCATCTCTTTCTCTGTCGACCCCTTTCACTTTTGGATCACAATTGCTGATGCCTTTTTTCCCCCCTAGTGAACCTTTATAAATTTAAGGCAGGAGATATCGCCCCACGGTTTCAAATTCTCCAGTAGCTCCCTATTTCATTGAGAGTGAAAATCAAAGACTTCTGACTGGCTCACTGGGCCCACAAGGATCTGCCTCCATCCTTACCCCATTACTTTTCTGCCTTTGTCCACTTTTCTTGACCTTGCTCATTCTGCTGAGGCCAGCTGACCTCCTATTCTTCAAGCAGGGGCGTTTACTTGCCTCAGGGTTTTCTACCTGAAACACTCTCCCCTCCCCCCACCCCACCCCACATGCTTAGGGCTTGCTCCTTCCCCTCCTTGTCTTTGCTCAAACATCACCTCAAACTGACCTCTGACCAAGCTATTTAAAACTGCAGCCCTCAGCCCTTTCCCTGCTTGATGTTTTCATTTTTCTCCTAGCACCTACCACTTTCCAATACACCATGTCATTTACTTCATTTCATTCCCTGTCCCCCTCTCCTGCTCTGATCCTCACCCCCTCCCAAGGTGAGCTTCCCAAGGACAGAGAATTTCCTGGCTGTAATAGTACCTGGCACCTAGTCAGTATTTAATAAATGTTGGTTGCATTTCTTTATTTGTTTTGGGGACTAAACTCAAAAGATTTTGGGGGCAAAAAATAAAAAAAAAATTTTATCTTGCCCAAGTTCCTATCTAAGGAGTCTGGGGAGTCATGCCCTAAAAAGTCATAAATTCAGATGGATTTTAGTTAACTCTATATATCATGATTTACTTTCCAAACTGACTCTGGCATAACATTACAAGACAAAGAAAAAAATCAAAATATTTTACCCCAGAACATGTTTATTTGCCATATTTTGAAATGGCCCTGGCCGGGCGCAGTAGCTCACGTCTGTAATCCCAGCACTTTAGGAGGCCGAGGCAGGCAGATCACTAGGTCAGGAGTTCGAGACCAGCCTGGCCAATACGGTGAAACCGTGTCTCTACTAAAAATACAAAAATTAGCCAGGCATGGTGGGGCGCACCTGTAGTCCCAGCTACTCCAGAGGCTGAGGCAGGAGAATCGCAGAAGAGTCGCTTGAACCTGGGAGGCAGAGTTTGCAGTGAGCCGAGATAGTGCCACTGCACTCCAGCCTGGGTGACAGAGCGAGACACCATCAAAAAAAAAAAAAAGAAGAAGAAGAAGAAGAAAAAGAAAGAAAGAAAGAAAGAAAGAAAGAAAGAAAGAAAGAAAGAAAGAAAGAAAGAAAGAAAGGAAGGAAGGAAGGAAGAAAAATGGCCCTGCAAAGCTGTTCTTTGTAGGGGAAAATTTGTATCTGTAAAGAATCTCTATTAACATAGCTAGATCTTTTTCTTCCAGATCCTCCCAATCCTAAAGAGATTAACTAAGATCTGAGCAGGAAACATTTGTCATCTATTGTCTCTAAAGGCAGCCACTATAAAACTTCAAAAGAACTTTGGTCCCCACAGTCTCTATCTTGAACATTCCCTTTCTGTCTATCCCAGGTCTTTAGACAAACCCAACCAATTGTCAGCCAGAAAATGTTTAAATTCACCTATTGCCTGGAAGCCCCCCACTGCTTTGAGTCGTTCCACCTTCTGGACCAAACCAATGTATTTCTTTCTTTTTCTTTTCTTGTTTTGTTTCGTTTTGTTTTGAGACGGAGTTTCGCTCTTGTTGCCCAGGCTGGAGTGCAATGGCGCGATCTTGGCTCACTGCAACCTCCGCCTCCCAGGTTCAAGCGATTCTCCTACCTCAGCTCCCTGAGTAGCTGGGATTACACGCATGCGCCACCACGTCCAGCTAATTTTTTGTATTTTTAGTAGAGACGGGGTTTCTCCATGTTGGTCAGGCTGGTCTCAAACTCCCGACCTCAGGTGATCGTCCCGCCTCGGCCTCCCAAAGTGCTGAGATTACAGGCATGAGCCACTGCACCTGGCCTAATGTATTTCTTAAATGTATTTGATGTCTCAAGCCTCTCTAAAATGTATAAAACCAAGCTGCGCCCCGACCACCCTGGGCACATGTTCTCAGGACCTCCTGAGGGCTGTGGCATGGGCCATGGTCACTCAAATTTGGCTCAAAATAAATCTCTTCAAATATTTTACAGAGTTCAACTCTTTTTGTCAGCAGTTTGCATGTTTATTTTGCTCATCCTAGTATTCAGGAGAGATGTTCTTTGAAGACATTTCTATTGTCACTTTCACCCTTCTCATTTCATCTTACAACCTATTTAATCTATTTCAATGAAGCCCGATCTTATTCCTAGAAAACCTGCTGGAGTGTGTAATAAGCTTGTAATCAGGAAGCCTTCCTCTTTATCCAAACCGTATCTTGAATGCTAGCCAGCTCAGATTTCTTTGCTCAATGGAGTAATATAGAAACACATACAGAAAGAAAATATTCTTCACTTATCTGCACTGCAAAGTCTGTTTATTTTTGTGATAAGTTAGGCTTGGAGACTTTTAAAAAATATGACAGTTGGACAATTATTTTTATATCTATCTATTTATTTATTTATTTATTTTGAGACAGGGTCTCACTCTGTCTTCCAGGCTAGAGTGCAGTGGCACAATCACGGCTCACTGCAGCCTCAAACTCCGGGGCTCAGGTGATCCTCCCACCTCAGCCTCCCGAGTAGCTGGGACTTCAGGTGTGTGCCACCACGCCCAGCTAATTTTTTTTAAAATTTTGGTGTGTTTTGCCATGTTGCCTAGGCTAGTCTCAACCTCCTGAGCTCAAGCAATTCGCCTGCCCAGGCCTTCCGAAGTGCTGGGATTACAGGTGTGAGCCATCGCACCTAGCCCGGAAGTTAATTTTTACTCCCTTACTTTGACTCTTATTTGCCCTTTCCCTTTATATTTCCCCCCATGGTGACAAAAGCCATATTATTAATTAATCTGCAACAAGTGAGTGATCTCTGTAAGTGAGAGAACTGTGAACAGTGGGAAGATGGTTCCCTTCAAACTCCACTGCATATATTTCCAGGAGTTTTTCCTGAGCCTCTGCACCCCTAGGCACTTCAGGTAGTAATAAATCCCTGCTAGCCCCTTTGCGGATTTCAAAAGCATTTAATATGAAATCAAAACATGGTTTTAAGTGAGATATCAATACTTAAACATTTATAACACAATATATGTATTTTAATGAAATGTAAGTCTTTCTCTCAAGTCTACTGTGGTCTTCACTATTTTTAAACCATCTCAGCTAAATCTTTTATGTTATTGTATTTTTAATTCTGGTTTGATCCCTGGAGGTGAAGGCTACAGTGAACCATGATTACACCACTGCATCTCAGCCTGGGTGACAGAGCAAGACCGTGTCTTTTTATAAAGAGAGAAAGAGAGAGAAAAAGAGAAAGAGAAAGAGAGAAAGAAAAAGAAAGAAAGAAAGAGAAAGAAAGAAAGAAAGAAAAGAGAAAGAAAAGAAAGCAAGAAAGAGAGAGAAAGAAAGAAAAGAAAGCTGTGAAGATGATACTTGTTAACCAGAATGAAAGCTCATTTGGTCAGTAGATTGAATACAAATAATAATTCTATCATTATGTCTCAGGCAGTGTGCTATAAGTGATTATTACGTGTCATCTTATTTCATCCTTACAGTAATCTGATTTGGGTAAATTTTAGGATAATTTCTGGCTGGGTGCAGTGGTTCATACCTGTAATCCCAGCACTTTGGGAGGCCGAGGTAGGGGATCCTTTGAGCCAAGGAGTTCAAGACCAGCCTGGGCAACATGGCTAAAACTTTGTCTCTACAAAAAATACAAACATTAGCCAAATGTGGTGGCATGTGTCTGTGGTCCCAGCTACTCTGGAGGCTGAGGTGGGAGGATTGCTTGAGCCCAGGACGTAGAGGTTGCAGTGAGCCATGATCATGCCACTGCACTCCAGCCTGGGTGACAGAGCAATATCTTGTCTCAAAAAAAAAAAAAAAGAATAATTTTTTCTTTTCCTCCCAGATTATGTGTACATAAAGGATACTTTTTAAAAAGGTTAAAATCGTGACTCAAATACAAACATAAAATGAACATGTGCAAGATTTTATTTAACTTATTAATTAATGAGGCAATGAATAAGATATTAGAACTGAGTCAAAGGAGAATTCAAAGACTACACATGTATAGGTATTAGGAATGTTGGAATGAATAAATAAATGTAAATGTAAAACAAGTTAATATCCAAAGGCAATGTTCAATTGCATATCAGTGAACACAATTTGCATTTCTGCAGATAAGAATCATTTGTATCACTATCTGTATTTTATATCTTATGGAGTTATAAAATAGCTCAAAGACAATGAAAGGTGGAGATAGCCCAAAGGTTGTTCTAGACAGGACACTCAGTACTCTTTGTCCATTTCAAAGTAAGAAAGGAGTTCAGCAGGACTGGTTTCACAAAGTACAGGTCACAAAAGCCCTGCTGATAAAACAGGATGCGGTAAAGAAGGCAGCCAAAACCTAGATGGCAATGAAAGCAACCTCTGGTCGTCCTCACTGCTCATTATATGCTAATTATAATATATTAGCCTACTAAAGGAAACTCCCACCAGCCCCAAGACAGCTTACAAATGCCATGACAACATCCAGAAGTTACCCCACATGGTCTGAAGGGGAGGAACCCTCAGTTCTAGGAATCCCCCACCCCTTTCCTGGAAAAGTCATGAAAAATCCACCCCTAGTTTAGCATATGATCAAGAAATAATCATAAAAATAGCCAACCAGCAGCCTTCAGGGGTGCTCTGCCTATAGATTAGCCACCCTTTTATTCCTTTACTTTCCTAATAAACTTGCTTTCACTTTATTTCATAAGCTCACTCTTGAATTCCATTCTATGCAAAGCCAAGAACCCATGCAGCCTCCCAGGCTGAACCCCAATGTTGGGGTTCACCATATGACAAAAGAAGTCTTTCACTGTTATTCCAACTTTATAGATTTTAGAACTCAATACACAGCCTGGCCACAATGACAAGTCCCCATCTCTATAAAAAATAAAAAAATTAGCTGGAAGGCCGGGCACGGTGGCTCACGCCTGTAATCCCAGCACTTTGGGAGGCCAAGGCAGGCAGATCACCTGAGGTTGGGAGTTTGAGACCAGCCTGACCAACATGGAGAAACCCTGTCTCTACTAAAAATACAAAATTAGCCAGGCGTGGTGGCAGAAGCCTGTAATCCCAGCTACTTGGGAGGCTGAGGCAGAATTGCTTGAACCCGGAAGGTGGAGGTTGTGGTGAGCCGAGATCGCGCCATCGGACTCCAGCCTGGGCAACAAGAGCGAAACTCCGTTCCCCCACCCCAAAAAAAAAAAAAAAATTAGCAGGGCATGGTGGCACGTGCCTGTGGTCCCAGCTACTCAGGATGCTGCAGTGGGAGAATGTCTTGATCTCTGGAGGTGAAGACTACAGTGAACCATGATTATACCATGGCATTTCAACCTGGGTGACAGAGCAAGACCCTGTCTTCTTATAAAGACAGAAAGAGAGAAAAAGAGAGAAAGAAAGAGAGAGAGAAGGAAGGAAGGAGGAAGGGAGGGGAAGGAAAGAAAGAAAAAGAAAGAGAGAGAGAAAGAAAGAGAAAGAAAAGAAAGAAGGAAAGAAGGAAAGAGAGAAAAGGAAGGAAGGGAGGGAGGGAAGGAGAGAAAGAAAGAAACTCGATACATAAAAATAAAAGATCAATTTAATATATACAAGATCTTTAATTTTTGGAAAACAAATGGTAATCTTTAAATAAAGCAAATAGGCCAGGCACGGTGGCTCACACCTGTAATCCCAGGACTTTGAGAGGCCGAGGCAGGTTATCACTTGAGTCTAGGAGTCTGAGACCAGCCAGGCCAACATGAAGAAACCTCGTCTCTACAAAAAATACAAAAATTCACTGGGCGTAGTGGCACATGCCTGTAATCCCAGGTACTTGGGAGGCTGGCTGAGGCATGAGGACCACTTGAACTGGGGAGGCGGAGGTTGCAGTGAGCTGAGATCGTGCCACTGCACTCCAGCCTGGATGACAGATGTCTCAAAAAAATAAAATAAATAAACATAAAATAAATAATAATAAAAAAGCAAATAATCACAGAAATTAGATTTCAACCAAATAGTACAAATCAGTCTTCACAATTTATAGATGAAGATCAGTCCTCACATTTTATAGATGAAAGTATCCAAGGTTAAATAATTTGCCCCAAATCAGAAAGCTGGCTGCTGGCAGGGCTAAGAGAAGAACAGGGAAACTTGGGCTTTCTAGAGAATTATCAAAATAAACAGAAACAAAAAATTAAAAACGTTGTGTATTAAAATTACCTTTAAATATTTTACACTTAATGAATTACCCATCTAAGATAAGAATAAACTGAAGCAAATATCAGTTAGGAAAATTCCTAAGGTCATAGGGCTGGATAAAACCAGAGATTGTTTTGGTATCAGAAAACTTATTTTTGACAGGGTGCGGTGGCTCAAGCCTATAATCCCAGCACTTTGGGAGGTCGAGGTTGGAGGATCACTTGAGGTCAGGAGTTCAAGACCAGCCTGGCCAACATGGTGAAACCCCATCTCTACTAAAAATACAAAAATTAGCTGGGTGTGGTGGCATGTGCCTGTAATCCCAGCTACTCAGGAGGCTGAGGCGGGAGAACTGCTTGAACCTGGGAGGCGGAGGTTGCAGTGAGCCAAGACTGCGCCACTGCACTCCAGCCTGGGTGACAGAGTGAGACTCCATCTCAAAAAAAAAAAAAAGAAAAGCTATTTTTTTTTCCATCAGGGCAAATGTGGTGAACTCATATTGCTTAATTACATAATGATCATTTTTACATTTGTACAATTATAATCATTTTTAAATCACAAATATGTTCTCTATTGGGTTTTACTGACAAACTCAGTGTTTCTTTGATTTGATTGCAGCGTAAGCAAGGAAGCTTTTTCTGAGAAGATATACTCATTCACAGACATTTTCTTTTTAATTAAGTCAAAGTATTCCCTTGCCTTATAGATAACATTAACAAAGAGATTATTACTTCAATTACAGATGTGAAGGCCGATTTAGTAAATTAAGGATGTGCCTGACTTTTTTCTTTTTTCTTTTTTTTTTTTTTTGAGATGGAGTTTCGCTCTTGTTGCCCAGACTGGAGTGCAATGGTGCAAACTCCGCTCACTGCAACCTCTGCCTCCCGGGCTCAAGTGATTCTCCTGCCTCAGCTTCCTGAGTAGCTGGGATTACAGGCGTGCACTACCATGCCCAGCTAATTTTGTATTTTTAGTAGAGACGGGTTTTCTCCATGTTGGTCAGGCTGGTCTAGAACTCCCGACCTCAGGTGATCCGCCCGCCTCAGCCTCCCAAAGTGTTGGGATTTCAGGCGTCAGCCACCACGCCTGGCCAGTGTGCCTGACATTTAATCCAACAGATAGCTAAACTGAGTTCTACAATATTTAAATTGAAAATTAAGTCATTTAGTGGAGTGTGGTGAGACATGCCTGTAATCCTAGCTACTCAGGAGGCTGAGGCATGAGAATCGCTTGAGCCTGGGAGGTGGAGGTTGCAGTGAGCCAAAATCACGCCACTGCACTCCAGTCTGGGTGACAGAGCAAGACTCTGTCTCAATAAAAATTAAAAAAAATAATAATGTCATGTTCAGATTTGATTTATGTGTAAAAAATTTTTGTTAGAGTTAAGAGGCATTTTTCTCAGGTACTTGGGCTGCTGAAACACAAATATAGGCAATCAATGCAACTTCATTTAACATTCAGACACTTTAACAAGTGTGTAAGTATTGCAGACTCATGGATCTGCTTGTTCAGATTAGCATAACCAATATAACAATACAGTAAATACTACTGATAATAATATCTACAATAAATATATACAATATATAATATACAATAATATACACAATATATTGTATACAATAATTGTATATTATATATAATAAATAATATATATAATAAATACCAATATTACCAATATAATAATGTATACAATGAATAATAACATATACAATAAATAATATATACAATAAATACCAATATTACCAATATAGTAATACAATAAATAGATACCATAACTTATTATTGTGAAAAATACGCAAAGGCTCCTGAGTCATACAGCTCTGTTCTTTGGACTTACCCGATCTATGTCCCTATAGTTATAACCCTTAAGTTAGAGTGAAATAATCACTCTAACTTGGAGGAAGCATTTCTTCTTTGATTAGTCAATGATCCGTCAGCAGTAGTTTGGGAGAAAGATTGTTTAACTATTCTATGACCTTAAGGCTGGCACACATCTGTTGTACAAAGAAAAGGAGTGTTGCAACCTTCCTTTGGAATAGAGATTGCCTGCTTTTGTGCTAATACATGTTTGGCTTAAAAATTATTTCTGTTGGCAAGGGCATAGGCTTTTCCAACATAGTGAGATTTTCTTTCCAGGTACATCTTACATTTGGAGAAAACATACACGTAGGAAGGACTGCTGTGAAGCCTTTTCACTGTACTTGTGATTTTGCTTGACCTCTCTAGTACCAAATTGAATTTTAGACACCACAATTTGAATTTTATATTGAAAACTTTGGGTCTGTAGGAAAAGAAAAACTATCATTAAAATTGCAAAGTGGACCGGGTGTGGTGGCTCACACCTGTAATCCCAGCACTATTTTGAGGAGAGGAGGGCCCAGGGCAGATCGTTTGAGCTCAGGAGTTCAAGACTAGCCTGGGCAACATGGTGAGACCTTGTGTCCCCCAAAAAAAGCTTAGCAGGGTGTGGTGGTGCATGCCTGTAGTCTCAACTACTTGGGAGGCTGAGATGGGAGCTTGAATCTGAGAGGCAGAGGCTACAGTGAGGTGAGATGGTGCCACTGTACTCCAGCCTGGGCAACAGAGTGAGACCTGTCTCATTTCATCTTATCTCATTTCATAAAATAAAATAAAATTCCAAAGTGGATCTTGAGAATATAGAGTGTTTATTCTGCTCAGGCTGCTATAACAAAATACCATAGGCTGCAGGGCTTCAACAATAGACATTTGTTAATATTTCTTCTGAAAGTTGGGAAGTCCAAGATCGAGGTGCCGGCAGATTCTGTGTCTAGTGAGGGCCACTTTCTGGCTCGTAGACAACCATCTTCTCCTTTTGTCCTCACATGGCAAAAGGAAAGAACTCTGACCATTTCAGAGTTCTCTATAAAAGCACTAATCCCATTCATGAAGACTCCACTATCATGATGTAATTACTTTTCAAAGGCCCTGCCTCCTTATACCATCACACTGGGGGGTTAGGGTTGCAGCATATGAATTGGAAACTAGGGAACACATTTTGTCTGTGGTACTAACCCACATCCAATTCATGAGCAAATCCATAGGCTCCACCTTCAACATTTATTCAGAAGTTAACTTTGATCACCACCTCCACAGCCACCATCTTAGTCCAGGACATCATCATCTCTTACTTGGATTATTGCAGTAGCTTAACTTGTCTCCCTGACTGTGCCATTTCTAAGGCAGTCTGTTCTCAACCCAGCAGGTGAGAGTGAGTGATCCTTTTCAAGTAGAAGTCAGATCACCTTATGTCTCTGCTCAAATATTCTCCAATGGCTCCCACCTCACTTTGAGTAAAAGCTGAAGTTCTGGCCAGGCATGGTGGCTCATACCTGTAATCCCAGTACTTTGAGAGGCCAAGGTGGTTGAATCACTTGAGGCCAGGAGTTTGAGACCAGCCTGGCCAACATGGCGAAACCCTGCCTCTACTAAAAACACAAAAATTAGCTGGGCGTGGTGGTGCACTCCTGTAATCCCAGCTTCTTGGGAGGCTGAGGCAGGAGAATCTCTTGAAGCCGTGAGATGAAGGTTGCAGTAAGCCCAGATGGCACCACTGCACCCCAGCCTGGGTGACGGAGCGAGACCCTGCCAAAAAGAAAACAAAGAAAAGAAAGGAAGGAAGGAAGGAAGGAGGGAAGGAGGGAAGGAAGGAAGGAAGGAAGGAAGGAAGGAAGGAAGGAAGGAAGGAAGGAAGGAAGGGAAAAGGGAAAGAGAAGAAAAGAAAAGAAAAAAAAAAGCTGAAGTTCTTACTATGATCTACTAGTTGTCTTAGCTCTGGTTTCCTCCCCACCCAAAGTAGAGCCTGGTATAGGGGCTGTGTGCAGGTAGCTTATGGTTAAAAATGATTCCCCAAATGAAGACTGTTTGAAAAGTGAAACAAGGAAAGAAGGAAAGGAAATCCAAGTGTGTGTTATTGAGCTGACCTCCACAATGGGCAAAATTGGAGCTGGGTCCCTCTGAGGAATCTCAACAAGCTAACTCTGTATTCCCTCAGAATGGTCCTGCAAAGGATAGAAGAAGGATGTAATTATCCATTTGCTCCCATACCCCATAAGGATTCCTGGCATGCGCAGGGCTAAGGGGTTCATGCAAGTGTTCCATGCCACAGTGGGGAAGGAGCAAGAGATAAACAGCCATCAGAAGAGGTGCTGTGGGATTACCTCTGTGCCGCTAATTGCCTAAGCAGTAGCTGGAGTTAAAGGATGGCTGATAGCATGTAAGGTGCAGCTCTAATGGGGTCTGATACAAAGCCCTGTATTGCCCTCACTTCATTACCTCTCTGACCTCATTCTCATTCTTTCCATCAGTCACTCTTTCCCACTTCCTCTGCCCTGCTTGTTGTTCTCAGAACAAAATGGACATGCACCCTCCTCAGGGCCTTTGCACTTACTATTCTCCCTGCCAGAAAAGACAGCTGGCTGGCTTGAAATTCACACAGCTGGCTTCCTCATCTTCTTCAAGTTTCAACTCCAAAGTCACATTTTTTTAAATTTATACATAATATTTTACATATTTTCAGGGTACATGTGATATTTTGTTGCAGCAAATGTGTTATGATCAAGTCAGGGTATTTGGGGGTACCCATCACATTGAGTATTTATCATTTCTATGTGTTAGAAACATCTCAAGTTTTCTCTTCTAGCTACAGGTTTTTTGTTTTGTTTCGTTTTGTTTTTTGAGATGGGGTCCCGCTCTGTCACCCAGGCTAGAATGCAGTGGCAGCGATCTCAGCTTACCACAACCTCAGTCTCCAGGGTTTAAGTGCTTCTCCTGCTTCAGCCTCCCAAGTAGCTGGGATTACAGGTGCCTGCCACCATGCCTGGCTAATTTTGCATTTTTTTTTTAGAGACAGGATTTCACCATGTTGGCCAGACTGGTCTTGAACTCCTGACCTCAAGTGATCTGCCTGCCTCAGCCTTCCAAAGTGTTGAGATTACAGGCATGAGCCACTGTGCCCAGCCTCTCTTCTAGCTACTCTGAAATATACAATAAGTTGTTGCTAACTATTAATATTATCATCCTACTCTGCTATCTAATATTAGAACTTACACCTTCTATCAACTGTACCCATTGACCAACCTCTCTTCGTCCCCTCCCCTCAACTCATACAACCTTCCCAGCCTCTGGTATCTACCATTCTGTCCTCTACATCCATGAGATCAACTTTTTTAGCTTCCATATATGGGTGAAAACATGAAAAATTTGTCTTTCTGTGTCTGACTTACTTCACTTAACATAATGACCTCCAGTTCCAGCCATGTTGGAGGCAAATGACATGATTTTATTTTTTTATGGTTGAAAAGTATTACATTGTGTATATATATTACATTTTATTTATCCATTCACCTGACGATGATCACTTAGTTGATTCCATATCTTTGTTTTTGTGAATACTGCTGCAATAAACATGAATGCAGGTATCTCTCTGATATACTGATTTCTTTTCCTTAGGATAAATGTCCAGCAGTAGGATTGCCGGGTCCTATGGTGGTTCAGGTTTTTATTTTTTTGAGAAGCCTCCATACCGTTTTCCATAGTGGCTGTACTAATTTACATTTTCACTAACAGTGTGTAAGAGTTTGCTCTTCTCTGCATCCTCACCAATATCTGTTATTTCTTTGTCTTTTTAATAATAGCCATTCTATGGCTGGGTGCGGTGGCTCACACCTGTAATCCCAGCACTTTGGGAGGCTGAGGCAGGTGGATCACCTGAGGTTGGGAGTTTGAGACCAGCCTGACCAACATGGAGAAACCCCGTCTCTACCAAAAATACAAAAATTGGCTGGGTGTGGTGGCACATGCTGGTAATCCCAGCTACTTGGGAGGCTGAGGCAGGAGAATCACCTGAACCCAGGAGGCAGAGGTTGCAGTGAGCTGAGATTGTGCCATTGCACTCCAGCCTGGGCAACAAGAGCGAAACTCCATCTCAAAAAAATAAATTAATTAAAAAAAATAGCCTTTCTAAGTGAGGAAAGATGATATGCCATTGTGGGTTTGATTTGCATTTCCCTGATGATTAGTAACGCTGCACTTTTTAAAAAAATTTGCCTGTTGACCATTTGTATGTCTTCTTTTGAGAAATGTCTGTTGATGTCCTTTGCCCAATTTTTAATGGGATTACTTGCTTTTTTTTTTTACTGTTGAGTTGTTTCAGTTCCTTGTATAGTCTGGATATTAGTCCCTTGTAGGATGAATAGTTTGCAAACATTTTCTCCCATTCAACAGGTTATCTTTTCACTCTGTTGATTGTTTTATTTGCTGTACAGAAACTTTTTAGCTTAGTAGAGTCCCATTTATCTATTTTTGTTTTTGTTGTCTATGCTTCTGAAGTCTTAGCCATGAAATCTTTGCCTACAATGTCACATTTTAATTGAGGTATCCTTAGCTATCTCATCTAAAATTTAGATTCCCACTCTCCCAATGCCATAGCTCTTCTGTCAGTTTGCCAGGACTTAGACTTCTATGAATCCATGAATGTGGGCTGGCTCTGCGAACACTGCTGTGAAGGCTACATTTTTTGCGGACCACCTAGGCACAGGTAGGTTGGTCTGCCTGGTTTGTACTGCAAGAGCAAAATAACACAGACTGGGTAATTTATAAATAATAGAATTTTTTTTTTCTCACAGTTCTGGAGGAGAGCAAGTCCAAGATCAAAGCACTGGCAGCTTCTTTGAGGGTCTGTTCCAGTAAAAGCATCTTCTTGCAACAACATCCTCACATGACAGAGGGGGGAAGGGCAACAGGACATGAATGCTGTGCCCTCACCTGGTGAAGAGAGGAAGAGCAAAAGGGTCTCAGCTAGCTCCCTCCAGCCCTTTTCTAAGGTGCTAATTCATTCACGAGTTAACCACTTCCCAAAAGGCCCTACTTCTCACTACTACCACAATGGAGATTAAGTTTCAACACATGAATTTGGGGGGACATTGAAACCACAGCATCTCTCTTGCCAACTTAATTATTTTTCTCCTTCACATGGGGTAACATTTCATATGCTTTACTTTTTATCTTGTTTATTTTTTTCCCTCCTCCACTGAAACTCTGTGTGTGTGTGTGTGTGTGTGTGTTATTTGTGTATGTGTGTTTTGTTCATTGCTCTACCTTTAGCACCTAGTACAGTGCTTTGCACATAGTAGGCACTTAATAAATATTTGTTAAACAAATGAATAAAATGAATTGAAATGAATCAAGATACTGCTGGCAAACCTTAAATTCCCTTATTTATGAACAGTGTGGACAGTACAGAGGGAATGGTGTACCCTAGTTTGAAGCTATGATATTCAAAACAGAGGTACTTGACTCAGAAACAGAGCAGCTACGTTTGCCAGGACTTAGACTTCTATGAATCTATGAATGTGGGCTGGCTCGCAAACACTGCTGTGAAGGCTACATTTTTTGCAGACCACCTAGGCACAGGTAGGATAGTCTGCCTGGTCATTTATGATACCTGCAAGCTATGTAGTTGGTAGTTTTATGTGGCTTAGATGTTCTGAATTATCCGGGGATCATGAATTTCCAGTCAAGCCAGGGGCCATCACCAGCATCCTGGAGAACACAAAGATGTTTCACCCAAGAGCATTGGTTCTTTTCACTTGCAACCATGGGTTGAATGTGGGCCTTAGTGGCACTCATTTCACTGTAGATGCTAATGAGCAAATGTGGCCAGGTGGCTGGTCTCTTCCAAGCAAACACACGAGGCAATCAGTTCAGCTGGCTATCAGCTTTGGGAGTTCATAGTATCCGGCTCCAACACGTCCTAACAAACCCTTCTATAACTACCCACAGAGGGCAGTGCTTTTCTAGGCTATGTCAAAATATTGCTCTAGTGTGGCTGCTGAGTTCTTATGCCTGAATGAACCATTGAGTAATCTGTGCTCTCAGCTTAGGACATGCTTTTATACAGTCAGCACAGGTGGGCCAGGAAGCCTGTCTGGTTTTCACTAAACTAGACCCTGTTAGTTTTACAGCATAGTTCACCTTCCACAACAGAGAACGGCATGACCAAGTATAGAATGTAATTTCTATGCAAAGGTGGGAAAATTAACCTCAGGCCTTATTTAGAAACTATTTTATTGTGCTATGATATAAAATAATGACTTACTATGCCAAAAATTCTAGAAAAAATGTCAGTAGGGAAAGTTGTGTATTTATAATGTTTATTCAAAACAACTGTTTATATAGCAGTCTTGTTATTTACAGAACCAAGATGAAAGTCAAAGGGTGGATTTCTCTAAAAGTTTTACACTTGTTATATGAACTTAATACATAATGGGGTAAGCTAGTAATGGCATCTAATGGCAATTAATATGTATTTTATTTTATATACATGAAACATCATGTTTATTGAAATTGTTATGCAATTTGAATTAAACTGGTTTGGCTCTTATGCATTATCATGTAAATATGAATGTATGTTTTTAAAATGAGTTTGGTTAGCCCTTTTATGTTTGCTTTTTGTTTGTTTTCCAGTGCAGAATTTTATTGGCTTGTCATGAATTTTCAGCAGAAAGTTAACAGGTATCTACTTAGTAAAAAATGTATTTATTTATTCCAATGTTTATCCAATCAAATGTATTTTCTAATAAGTTAGAAGACCAAAAAATCTGGCAACTTCTAGCTTTTTATTCAAGTCTTTGTATTCCTGCTGCTACTACTCTTATTGACTCTAAAATAACATTTCTCTTTGAGTCTGTTTTGGGTTTTTCTTTATTTTTTAATTTAACTGTATTATTGTTATTTTTAGACTCGCTCTGTTGCTCAGGCTGGACTGCAGTGGTGTGATCTTGGCTCACTGCAACCTCTGTCTGCCAGACTCAAGCAATCCCCCCACCTCAGCCTCCTGAATAGCTGGAACCACAGGTGCGTGCCACTGCACTCAGCTAATCTTTGTATTTTTGTAGAGATGTGGTTTCGCCATGTTAGCCAGGCTGGTCTCCAACTCCCAAGTTCAAGCGATCAGCCCGCCTCAGCCTCCCAAAGTGCTGGGATTACAGGAGTGTGCCACCACCTTCGAGTCCGGCCTTCGAGTCTGCTTTGAATGCACTGTTATCACATCTAGTGCTCACAACTGAAGAACAACATCTATAATAATCTGCATTTTGCAGATATTGAACAGTTATCTACCCTCGGTCACATTGCCAGAAGGTGGTAAAATTAGAATTAAAATTCAGGAGTTTGTTTCCACACCAGATACTCTTAACCATTTTATTAAAACTTGACAAAACTTAAATATATATATATATGTTCATATACTGTGCATTTCTTATTAATACCACTTTATTATGCTTATTGAAAAAATATTCTCCCAACTGAAAACCTTTGGTAAGGTATAAGATCTCCCCGGTGAAGAAAACTTCCATTCTATGTAGTGTGTGTGTGTGTGTGTGTGTGACAGAGAGGATGTTTTAACAGCCTGTTGCTCTGTTGCCCAGGCTGGAGTGCAGTGGCACAATCATAGCTCACTGCAGCCAGAACTCCTGGGCTCAAGGGATCCTCCTGCCTCAGCTTCCCAAAATGCTGAGATTACAGGTGTGAGCCACCATGCCTGAGCTAGTTGTGTGTGTTTTTTTTAAACTTAATTAGAATCTCAAGATGAGAAATTCGTAATGCAATAGTTCACCCTGAATTTATTCTTACCTCCCGAGCAGGAAGGATTCTCTTCTTCTTCAGAAGGCCCATGTCATTCTATCAGTATCACTTTTATAGAATTTCCTCCTTGCAACACATTATTTCTATAAATGTATTTTCTCCTCTTCCAGGTAATAATAAACTCTGGGGGCAGGAGATCTGTATTCTATGTCTGTATACCTTTTATCCACTACAAGAGTATACTCCATACTTGTTTTGTATGCTTAATAGTAATATCATGGCCGGGTGTGGTGGCTCACACCTGTAATCCCAGCACTTTGGGAGGCCGAGAAGGGTGGATCACCTGAGGTCAGGAGTTTGAGACCAGCCTGGCCAACATGGCAAAACCCCATCTCTACTAAAAATACAAAAATTAGCCAGGCGTGGTGGTGCATGCCTGTAATCCCAGCTACTCTGGAGGCTGAGGCAGGAGAATCACTTGAACCTGGGAGGCTGAGGTTCCAGTGAGCCGAGATCACACCACTGCACTCCAGCCTGGGCAACAAAGCGAGATTCTGTCTCAAAAAAAAAAAAAAAAAAAAAGGAGTATCATATATGACCTTTGCCACAATCTCCTTCTATGCACACACAAATACGTGCCCTGCCTAACTCAATTCATTGGATTTTGGGGGTGGAATTGATGAATAACACAAGAAAAGGAAAAAAGAAAGAGAAATGTTGGGGAAGGAAATAACGAATACAGGAGGTCTGTTATGGGTTGCACCCGTTTGAGGAATAAAGGAATTAAAACTCCCAAAAGAGGACAAATATTAACAAAAATGTATGGATAGATGCAAAAAAACAAATCCTCATTTGCAACCCAGAACTAATTGTTTAGTATGATTTTTGACACATATAAGAAGGAGTATTAGACCAGGTGTGCTGGCTGGTGCCTGTAATCCCAGCACTTCGGGAGGCCAAGTGGGAGGATTGCTCGAGACCAAGAGTTCAAGACCAGCCTGAGTAACATAGTGAGACCCTCGTCTCTACAAAAAAAGCAAAAATTAGCCAGCCATGGTGGCACACACCTGTGATCCCAGCTACTCAGAAGGCTGAGGTGGGAGGATCAACTGAGCTTAGGAGGTCAAGGCTGCAGTGAGCTGTGATCACACCACTGCTCTCCAGCCTGGGCGACAGAGCAAGGAAAAAATAAAAAAGGAATAGTCTGATACCTAAGACAGGTTAAAGTTATGGGGGTATTGATGACCATAAAGGTTGGCTCCAAGCCTGTAGAGCTGATCATTTAAAAGCATAAAACCAGCCTGGGCAACAAGATGAAACCTCCTCTATAAAAAATACAAAAATTAGCCAGGCATGGTGGCATGTGCCTGTAGTCCCAGCTACTCAGTAGGCTGAGGTGGAAGGATAGCCTGAGCCCACGAGGTTGAGGCTGCAGTAAGCCATGATCATGCCACTGCACTCCAGCCTGGGTGACACAGTGAGAATCTGTCTCAAAAAACAAATAAATAACAAAAATAAAAAATAAAAAGCATATGACATGGGGAAATTTTCAGCTATGTTGATTTACTATTCCAGTTTCATGTTGGCATAATACATCGAGATGGATTTTTTTTTTTTTTTTTTTTTTGGTTAAGGCTTTTATCTTGAGGACATGATATCTGGATTTGAAGGTAGTGGTATATCCCATGCTATTCTTCAGTGTGATAACTTATGAACAAATATGATTTGAATTCATTTGGGTTTAGAGAGGATGTCAGAAATTGAGAGCCGTTTATTTTTTAAAATGTAGAGAATTTTTGAAAGTGGCATCAGTATGTCCATATTCAAGTGGAGATAAAATGAACCAAAATAAAAGAACTGTGGGCAGACAGGACAACTGTGGATTATGCATCAATTCTTTTGAAAAGCACTATCTGGAAGATAAATCTTGACTCAATCTTTAGAGAAACTTAGGTAACCTTGACGAGCAGGGAAGGAATCACAAGATGTGAAATTCCTTGAAGAAAAATGTATTGACTTTAAATAATTTTGTCTAGTATTACACATAATTTTTAAAACTCTTTACACTGTATAAAGTCAGCATGTATTTTTGGCTCAAAGTTTCTCTAGTGTTTTCTGTAGAGCGAATAAAAATTAAATTTAACAGTTTCAGTTGTGGTATGCTTTAGGCTTGAATCACTGAAGGCCCTCTCCCCATCTGCCTGCTCCCCTTATGAATTTTTTCCCTTGCTCTATTTTGGGTACAATCTTCTTGCTTTGCTTTTTCTAACTTTTGTTGTTTCACTTCAGCTAATTAATTGTATAATCTGTAAAAAATTTATATAGAATTAAGGACAAATACTGCAGGAAAGTAAATTACTAAAATAAAGGAAACCCTATAAAAAATAAGGCAAGTATTAACATTCTCATACTCAAATACTTACCAGTTAGACTGACCTTATTAACTTCCTCCAATGATTATAGCATCAATTAGATGATAAGGGAATAAAGAATACATAACTCTTATCAATGAAGAACTCCTAGTTTATCAAGAGACATGTGGTTCAAAGGAAAATCTAAAATGCTAACAATACATAGGCAATCAGGAATGCTGAAATACATTTTAAAATAGCTGCAAAACTGGTGAAAGTTGTCAATATCCATAGGGCAATAATCAGTTGCTTTCTGCCAGCACACAATTCATCTGCATTTCTATGGTCAGAAATCATGTGTATTATTCTTAGCTCTCTACAATTTACAGAGTTATAAAATACCTCTTAGATAATGACAAGAGATAACCCAGAAAGGTGTGCATAATACGACACCTGGTACCCTTTTATGCCCATTTCAAAGTCTAGTAATGTAATACTATAGTATAATACTAATGTAATATAATCATATTAATACACTTGGGCTTGTTGGTTTCTGTACCACTTTGTACTTGTAGGACTTACTGAGTATCTCAAAGAACTTTTGTCTATGTGGATTATAACTATCAACACTTAATGTTTTGGTAATTGAAACAAAGAAAATTTTAAATATTGATTGATTTTAAAATAGCAATGATGAACATGTTGCATATTAACATTCTATCTTGGCATTGTCAGGAGGAAAACTAATTAATTTTTTCCTAAGCTCCTCCTAGTTCTTAGCTGGGATTTCTATAATGAAAGATAGATTAACAAGAGAAAAGTTAAGTTATTGATGAATATAGCACACATCATGCAGAGAAATCTCAATGAAAAGTAATTCAAAGCAGTGGCTTAGAAACTGTGGGAAGGTAAAATATATGGGAGGAAACTAGTGCAGTAAAGTTTGTTTGCAGATTCCTCTGGTGCCATGTCTGGGCTGGTAAGAGTCTAGGGTTATCTCCAGTAAAGAAAAATTAAGGGAGAAAAGGGGTTGAATAGAGATAGCTTTTCTTCTGTTTGCTGCTTTGTAATGCCATCAGCCTGAAAATAATTTTTACGTCAAAGCAGCATATTTTGGGGTGGCATATTCTGGTTTCCTTCAGTATTATTATATTTGTATTATTTGGATGTTACAGATACCCTGAAAGAGAATCACTGTCTTAAAATGTTAGTTGTTTCCAGAATATGAAAAAGCATAATTAAGTACTGTCTTAGTTCACGCTGCTACAACACAATATCATAAACTGAGTGGCTTATAAACAATTAGCATGTATTTTTTACAGTTCTGGAGGCTGGGGGGTCCACCATCAAGATACTGGCAGATTTCAGTGTCTGATCAGGGCCAGCTTGCTGTTTCACAGGCAGCTGTCTTTTCACTGTGTCCTCATATGGTGGAAGAGCAGAAGAGGAAGGGATCTCTCTGGAGTTTCTTTTTTTTTTTTTGAGACAGTCTCACTCTGTCGCCCAGGCTGGAGTGTGCTTGCATGATCTCAGCTCACTGCAACTTCTGCCTCCTGGGTTTAAGTGATTCTCCTGCCTCAGCCTCCCAAGCTGCTGGGACTACAAGCATGCCATCACACCTGCCTAATTTTTGTCATTTTAGTAGGGATGGGGTTTTGCCATGTTGGCCAGACTGGTATCTGAGCTCCTGGGCTCAAGCGATCCACCTGCCTTGGCCTCCCAAATAGGTGTGAGCTACTGCCCCCAGCCTGGAGTTTCTTTTATAAGGGCTCCAGGCTCGGTCATTGGTCACCTTCCAATGACCCCACCTCGTAATCACATCACATTTTGGCAACAGATTTTAACATATGAATTTTGGCAGAACACAAATATTCAGTCTACATCACTGAGGATTGCTGCTTTAGGACAATACCTGTTTTTTTTTTGTTTGTTTGTTTGTTTGTTTTTGGAAAAGGAAAGCACAGTTTTATTTTTCTGTCACTATTACACTTGATGGAATGTTATCCTCTTTTTTATACTGTTCAATAAAAGTAATCGATTTTATTTTTAAGACAGGGTCCTGCTCTGTTGCCCAGGCTGGAGTGAAAGGTGACCAATTTCTCTTTCACAGAGAAAACTAGGGAATGGATAACTGAGAACAGTCCATCATCGACAAGCATTTTTCAGTAGACTGGCAGCACTCATGAATACAAATAAAACAACTTGCTGCAACCACATACATCTCTTCTACATCTTCTTAAAGTGGCCAAAAAAAATAAAAAGAGGCATTAAAAACAGGTCATGAATATGACCCAGAGATATGCCTCTCTATAGCATATACAAATAAAAATCAAACATATGTAAAGACTACCTCACTGATTACCTCGATTTAGTATGAATCTGAGCCTGGATGGGAATTGTAAGCTAGAAGGATAGTGATTCAGACACAAAAATCAAAGATAGCTTTGAGGCTCTGAATCTGGGAGACTTGGAAGAGGAAGGAGTTTAGAAGAAAAGGGATGGGGGTGGTGCCATGGTGATCACATGCACCATGAAGGGGGTGCATATGATTACAGCAGGATAGATACATTTCCAGGAAGGTGATGTCTGGGACATCGTGAGTTTGAGATGTCAAAACAGTCGGGGAAAATGGCCAGCAAGCATTTGGTGATGCATCACTAGAATTTGGAAGATGTGCCAAGTCATTTGCTTGGGCTGCTCTTACGGGTTACAGATTGAGTATTGAGGTGATACTTGAGGCCATGCAAACAGAAGAAAGCCAAGAGAAAATAAAGAGAAACGAATGTGACTTAGAACTTCGTTGTTATTCAGACTGTGCATAAGTATTACTTAATTTGTTCTAAAATAACTTATAACTTATGTAAGTTGCTTATAACTGTCTTGAAAGTGCAAAAGCAGCCAGGCGCAGTGGCTCACATCTGTGATCCCAACACACTGGGAGGCTGAGGGGGGCAGATCACTTGAGCCCAGGAGTTTGAGACCAGCCTGGCCAACATAGCGAAACCCCATCTCTACTAAAAATACAAAAATTAGCCAGGCATGGTGGAGCACACCTGTAGTTCCAGCTACTCGGGAGGTTGAGGCAGGAGAATCACTTGAAGCCGAAAGGCGGAGGTTGCAATGAGCCGAGATTGTGCCATGGCACTCCAGCCTGGGCAACAGAGGGAGACTCTATCTCAAAAAAGAAGAAGAAAAAAGAAAGAAAGAAAATGCAAAAGCCAAAAAAGATTATTACACTAGCATGATTAGGCTTGAGGCCACTGACACAATGTCAAACATTATATTTAAGTATTCATCAAGATTGGTGAATACTTAAATCCACACTCAGAGAATTATGCCAGTTTCACCTCCCTTCTATTTTGAATTTTTTTTTTTTTCAGACGGAGTCTCGTTTTGTCGCCCAGGCTGGAGTGCAGTGGCGTGATCTCAGCTCACTGCAACCTCCACCTCCAGGGTTCAAGTGATTCTCCTGCCGGGTTCAAGTGATTCTCCTAGCCTCCCAAGTAGCTAGGATTACAGCTAGCTAAAATTAGCCACCACGCCTGGCTAATTTTTGTATTTTTAGTAGAGACGGGGTTTCACCATGTTGGCCAGGCTGGTCTCAAACTCCTGACCTCGTGATCTGCCCACCTTGGCCTCCCAAAGTGCTGGGATTACAGGTGTGAGCCACTGCGTCCAGCCCTATTTTGAACTTTTTTATGCATTGGTTTCCTCTTAGTCTGTGACTTGCTTGCTTTTTTTTTTTAATTAGCTCATTAATCTCTTGTTTGCCTGAGCTGGATTTGTAACACTGTTTGGTTTACCTTGATGCCAATCTGGAAATCGATTGGGATTCTGCTTTTGTAACTAATTCATGGTTTTATTCAGGTGGTGATATGCTCATATTCTTTGCCTAGGTCCCCAGAGTACATTATCTGGTGTTCAACCACCAATGAATTATTGTAGTACAACATATATTTGGGTCACCACTTTTCTTTCAAAATGTTTCAGGGAACTTATTACATGCTGTGAAAACCAACCGTATTTCTATCTTTTGAAGTATACCCATCAGTGTTTAGGACAATGTCTAGCACATAGTTAGTGCTCAACAAATATAGGTTGAATAAATGAGTGTGGTCTTGAACACACAGATAAATTTTGAGTTATTTACTGAGGTTGTTCCCATCTTCTGTAAATTATATTATGAAATTCGAACTACCCAGTATACTTAACATAGAGATGGAATAGTCAAATTGGTGGCATTTGTACTCCAAAATAAGCTTTTGAAAAACACAAATAAAAAAATATTTCTGAGGGGCTGGGTATGGTGGCTCATGCCTGTAATCCCAGCACTTTCGGAGGCCAATGAAGGAGGATCACTTGAGTCCGGGAGTTTGAGACAAGTCTGGGCAACATAGTGAAAACTCGTCTTCACACAGACACACACACACACACACACACACACAATTAGCTGAGCATGATGATGCATACCTGTTGTCCCGCTTATTCAGAGGGCTGAGGTGGGAGTGTTGGCAGTGGCGAATCCATACAGGTCTGCAGCAACGTCAATTCTTGTTCCTCAGAAGAAAGAATCTGATGGAGGGGCATAAGGCAGAGTGAGAGACTGAGGCAAGTTTTAGAGCAGGAATGAAAGTTTATTAAAAAGTTTTAGAGCAGGAATGAAAGGAAGTAAAATACACTGGAAGAAGGCCAAGCAGGCAAACTGAGAGATTCAAGTGTGCAGTTTGGCCTTTGACTTGGGATCTTACACACTGGCATACTTCCAGGGTTGCATTACTTCTCCCCTGATTCTTCCTTTGGGGTGGGCGATCTGCATGCACAGTGGCCTGCTAGCTCTTGGAGGGGCTGCACTTGAAGTGTGTTTACTGAAGTTGTACACAAGCTCACTTAAGGTGTTCTTCCCTTACCAGTCAAGCATTTCCAGAGAAAGGTCATATACCAGTTAAACTCTGCTATTTTGCCTCTTAGTGCACATGCTTGAGCCCAGTTGCTCAACTCCTGAGATCTTATCAGGAAGATGCTGATCACCAGTTTCAGGTGTTTCTAACTGTTGGGCGACTGCCTTTCCCTGCCACCAGCTGCGACTAATTATTCTTTTAAAGAGACAGTGTAACCACTGACTGACCATCACCTGATGGTCACCTGACATTCCTGATGTGGAGAGGAGCCTCTCCTGCTCTGCTCATATCAGACTAATTACCTACTGTAACAGTAGGATCTCTGGAGCCTAGGAGTTTGAGGCTGCAGTGAGCTGGGATCATGCCACTGCACTCTAGCCTGGGTGACAGAGCAAGACCCTGTCTGAATACACACACACACACATATTTGAAAGCCTAGACTTTTACTTCTCAGAGCTGGGCTTTTTGGAAAGTGTAAACCAAAAATAAAATTCTAAATCCCCCAACTAACTGAATAGACTCCACTTCTTGAAATCGCCTTAACAAAAATTATAAAAGTGAGAAAATTATGACAGTGAGAGGACTAACCAACCCGCATCTTGCCTTTAATCTCCAAACTGCCCTTAATTATTCCTGGGCTTAGGCCAAGCTAACTTTGAGAGACATTTAGCTTATAGTTTGTTTATTTATTTAGAGACAGAGTCTCACTCTGTTGCCCAGGCTGGAGTGCAGTGGTGTGATCCGGGCTCACCGCAGCCTTGACCTCCCAGGCTTAGCCTCCCAAGTAGCTGGGACTCCAGGTGCACGCCACACCTGGCTAATTTTTGTATTTTTTTTTGTACAGACAGGTTTTGCCATGTTGCCCAGGCTCACATTTTCAGGGAAATTGATTGGAGTAATAAATTAGTCTCCCATGGGGTGTGACCAGCCTCATGTCAATTAAATTCTTTTTTATTGCAATGCCATGGTCTCAGTGAATTGGTTTTGTCAGTGCAATGGGTAGGAAGAATTCATTAGGCAGTTACGCTGTTGTCCAAGGACATTCTAAAGTAAAACCAGGCCGGGCATGGTGGCTCACACCTGTAATTCCAGCACTCTGGGAGGCCGAGGCGGGCGGATCACCTGAGGTGAGGCATTTGAGACCAGCCTGGCCAACATGGTGAAACCCCATCTCTACTAAAAATACAAAAATTAGCTGGGCTTGATGGCACATGCCTGTAATCCCAGCTACTTGGGAGGCTGAGGCAGGAGAATCACTTGAACTCGTGAGGCAGAGGTTGCAGTAAGCTGAGATCATGCCACTGCATTCCAGCCTGGGTGACAGAGTGAGACTTTATTTCAAATAAAAATAAAAAAAAAATAAAGTAAACCTGAGGCCAGTTGTGGTAGCTCACGCCTGTAATCCCAGCACTTTGGGAGGCCGAGGCAGGTGGATCATGGGGTCAGGATTTTGAGACTAGCCTGGCCAACATGGTGAAACCCCATCTCTACTAAAAATAGAAAAAAAATTAGCCGAGTGTGATGGTGCATCCCTGTAATCCCAGCTACTCAAGTAGCTAAGGCAGGAGAATCACTTGAACCTGGGAGACGGAGGTTGAAGTGAGCCGAGATCACACCATTGCACTCCAGCCTGGGCGACAGAGCGAGACTCTGTCTGAAAAAAGAAAAGAAAGACAAACCAATCCACAATAACAAAAGTCATGTTTCAGTGTCAGGCAGAATTGTTTGTAATAATGAACTCCTCTCCCCTCCTCTCTTCTCCTCTGCGCTCCTCTTCCCTCCCCTCCCCTCAGGCAGAATTGTTTGTAATAATGAACTCAACTCCTCTCCTCTCCTCTCCTCTCCTCTGCTTTCCCCTCCCCTCCTCTCCTTTCTTTTCTTTTTTCTTTGAGACAGAGTCTCGCTCTGTCAACCCGACTGGAGTGTAGTGGCGCTATCTCAGCTTACTGCAACCTTTACCTCCTGGGTTGAAGCAATCCTCCCACCTCAGCCTCCTGAGTAACTGGGACTACAGGCATGCGCCAATACGCCGGGCTAATTTTTGTATTTTTAGTAGAGATGGGGCTTCACCATATTGGCCAGGCTGGTCTCCAACTCCTGACCTCAGGTGATCTGCCCGCCTCGGCCTCCCAAAGTGCTGGGATTGCAGGCATGAACCACTGCACCCAGCCCGAACATTTATTTTCAAAAGGGATCTCATCAAGCTTAAAGATAGAGAGCAGCAGTAGGAGATTCTTTAATAGCAGAAGATCAGGTTTCATCGTTACTTCCACTGAAGCCTGAAATTCAACTCTGTTGTAGAGAAAACTTGAGGACCCCTATGTTGGAAATAAGGCAAGGCATAAAAAAAAGTTACATACAAAAAAAATGGCTTTTCGTGTGTTCCATTCAGCAGCCCTATCTAAAAGAACAATAAATTCAATTTACACACTGTAAACAGAAGCATTCTCCTTATTTTTCTATCTCCAACCTGTAAACATGGGCAGAATAAGGAAGGAAACCCTTTGGGGATTACAAAGAACAATAGAGTTAAAATAAATAAATAAACAAACAAATAAATACAGCCTAAATTTATTTACCTGAGATTTTATTAGAAAATTCTTCATTTCATCTCATCATTAAGATACTTGGTGGGTTTCCTAGATAATCATACACATTTAGCTTTCCTATTTTGACTTTACCCCACATTTACATATTTGTTCACTTTGAAAAAATTTTTTTATGTTATCAATACACTGTATGCTTATTGCAAAAAATGTGATAAAAATTCATATAATCCTGCTACCCAGACATAATCACTGTTAATCTTTTGTAATATATTTCCTAAGGCTTTTCTCTATGCATCTATACATATATTTTACATTGTGGCTATCACAGTACATAAATAACTTTTTATTCTACATTTTTTTCTTTTTTCTTTTCTTTTCTTTTCTTTTTTTTTTTTTTTTTTTTTGAGACGGAGTCTCACTCTGTTGCCCAGGCTGGAGTGCAGTGACTCGATCTCAGCTCACTGCAACCTCCACCTCCTGGGTTCAAGCCATTCTTGTGCCTCAGCCTCCTGAGTAGCTGGGATTACAGATGTGCACTGCCACACCCAGCTAATTTTTGTATTTTTAGTAGAGACGGGGTTTCATCATGTTGGTCAGGATGGTCTCAAACTCCTGACCTCAGGTGATCTGCCCGCCTCACCTCCCAAAGTGCTGGGATTACAGGCGTAAGCTACCACACCCAGCCATTATCCTACATTTTAAAATAGAATGTAATCATTTTCCCATGATTAAAAAAATTAAAAGTTTTGGCTGTCTAATTTTCTGTCTATGTTGTGCCACAACACACTCAACTATTTTTTGAGCGTGTTAGGGTACAAACACAGACTTGTGTATTGTGGTCAAACAAAATATCTTTTGAACATTGTGTTGTTTTTCTATTTTAAATTGTAAATAAAGAATATGATGAATATAAATAAGCTCACATCTAGGGCTACATTTCAGTTCTCTCCCCTTCCTCCCCACCCATACCTTACACTATGTACACAGGATAGATTGCTAGAAGTTGAATTACTTGATCTAAGGGTAAGAACATTACTGAATTATGTTCCCCACCCAAATTCCTATGTGGGTGACTAATCTCCAATGTGGCTATATCTACAGAGAGGTCATTAGGAAATAAGGTCACAAGGATAGGACCCTAACCAATAGGAAGGACTAAAGTCTTAGAAGGAAAGATATTTCTCTCTCTCCCTGCAGCCCTGCTCTGTGAGAACACAGCAAGAAGGCAGCCCTCTATAAGCCAGAGAGAGAGCCCTCACCAGAAATCAAATCAGCTGGCACCTTATCTTGGACACCAGCCTCCAAAACTGTGAGAAATAAATTTCTGCTGTTTAAGCCACTGAGTCTACGGTATTTTGTTATGGCAGCCTAAGCAAATTAATAAAAACACTTTTTTTTTTTTTTAAGACAGTCTCCTTCTGTCACCCAGGCTAGAGTGCAGGTGCATGATCTCGGCTCACTGCAACCTCCGCCTCCTGGGTTCAAGCAATTCTGGTGCCTCAGCCTCCCGAGTAGCTGGGATTACAGGCATGCGCCACCATTCCCGGCTAATTTTGTATTTTTAGTAGAGACGGAGTTTCTCCACGTTGGTCAGGCTGGTCTCGAACTCCCGACCTCAGGTGATCCGCCCGCCTTGGCCTCCCAAAGTGCTGGGATTACAGGCATGAGCCACTGCCCCCTGCCAATTTTTGTATTTTTAGTAGAGACGGGGTTTCACCATGTTGGCCAGGCTGGTCTTGAATCCTGGTCTGAAGTGATCCACCTGCCTTAGCCTCCTGAAGTGCTAGAATTCAGGCATAAGCCACCACACCTGGCTTAAAAACATTTTTAAAGTTCTTGACACATGTTGATAAATTACTTTCAAGAAAGATGTTACCAGTATGCACCACTCTGGCAGTATATAAGAACCTCTATTGCCCTGTACCCTCATCAACATTCAAAAAAATTTTTTTAAACTTAATTCTAAGATATATATCTTTAAAGTGTTTAAAAGTTCATACTTTTAAAGTTTTGTTTCATCAGAATTGTCTTCATTTTTATGGCATTGCCCCCTGAATCTGCCCCTGTATTTTCAAGTTCCCAGTGTAGTAATATTTCATAGCGATAAAAATGTCCACTCGGGAATCCCAAAACAAAGCAAACAAACACATACAAACATTTAAAACTTTTCAGCATTTTATCATCTCCATTTTTATAGTTATGTAAAGGAAAAGCTAAGAATTAAGAACCTGAGATTGTTCCAAAGCCATGTAAAAACAGGATCAACAATCAAAGACTATGATATATGCTCTCTCATTTAAAGCACTCACCTATTTTGGACAGAAAGATTTCATTTTTGTTAGAAAGTAGTCATACAGAAAAATTGCCATAGAAGCAGAAAATACACTCTCTCTTAGTAAATTTAAATAAAGCCTTTACTAGCAGAACACTCCCCTTTTCCTGATAAGCACCCTAAATTCTCATAGGTTTCATGCAAAATAATTTTTCTCTCCTTCAGCTTGAAATAGAAATAAGTGATTTAAGAGATAGGTTGGAGTTTGAAACTAAATTCCACTTCCCCATCTAGTTTTACACCGAGAACATTGTAATGTTCTCTCCACAAAATGCAAATATTTGTAGCATTAATTAGTTTACTGTTAAATAGTAACAGAAATTTGCCAATTAATGCCACTGATAATTATCTTGAGGACAAATTCAGGGTGTTGTGACTTTATGTCTGACTCACTTTTCCATTCTTACTCCATTCTTAACTCACCTGTTCCATTCAGTATTACTTTACAGTACATCGTGGACTGTTTTCCTAACTTGGCCTTGAGTTGGCACCAAGTGCACGGAGATGAAAATATCTTTCACGTCAGTCTGTCTTGCCTCATAACATTCTCAAGCTGTTTTCCCCATTTTAGCATTTCAAGGGCAGTTCTCTCCTACTGGGTCCTCTTAAAGAGGTGCCTGCAGTTGATAATAGAACAAAGAAAAGAGAAAATTAAATTCACCTGTTCTGATCAAGCAGGCAAAAGAGAACAATCCAATGTCAAACAAAGGATATTTCAAAAGTCAACAGACTTTTGCTGTCTGAAAACCCAGCCAGAAATGTCCTCAACCCAGAAAGATTTTCTTATGGGCTTTGAGTGTGCATCTTAATGTTATTTTTATAACATCAATGTTAGTTTTCATCTACTATAAATAGAAAAAAAACCCCACAACAACAACAAACCACTGAGTTGAGGAATTGGAATGATAATTTGAGCAGAGTGATGAGTGAGTAGGGTATGGAATTAAAATGTCAGTTCTTCATATAGAAAAATGTTACATTTCAGAAAAAAAAAATCTTCATGGTTATAAAAAAACTCACTTCAGTGATACTTTTTTTTTTTTTTTTTCAATTTAGAAGTGCAGGGGTCAGAGGTGTTTGAACCAGAGCAAACTCCATCTCGAATAGGAGCTCGGTAAAATAAGGCTGAGACCCACTAGGTTGCATTCATTAAAGCATTCTCAGTCATAGAATGAAACAGGAGGTCAGTATATGATACAGGTCATAAGACCTTGCTGATAAAACAGGTTGCATAAAGAAGCAAGCTAAAACCCACTAAAACCAAGATGGTGATGAGAGTGACCTCTGGGGGTCCTCACTGCTACACTCCCAACAGTACCATGACAGTTTATAAATGCCATGGCAACATCAGGAAGTTACCCTACATGGGAGGTATAAATAGTCCACTCCTTGTTTAGCATATAATCAAGAAATAACCATGAAAATGGGCAACCTGACGCCCTCAGGGCTGCTTTATTCCTTTACCTTCTTAATAAACTTGCTTTCACATTGCGCTATGGACTCACCTTGAATTCTTTTTTGCACAAGATCCAAGAACCCTCTCTTGGGGTCTGGATCAGGACTCCTTTCCAGTAACAGGGTATAACAATTCTAATTTCTTAAATGTCTAATGTGTGCTCTAAATTGAACAGAAAAGATGCAACTAAGTGTCTGTAATTTACTCGAAATAAAATTAGGTTCAAATTTAATTCTTCCTCTGTGTTCATTTGTTTTTTTTTAATTGTATAGAACAAATATGTTTCCTTATATTAGGTTCTAATAAAATTGAATCTATACTGGAAAGTAATATTTGCATAGTGTCAGTTGAGACTTTTAGAAAAGACTTGAGTGTCATTCAAAGAACATTTTGATTCCTATAGAAAATTAGATGGTGTTCCTCTTCTTTCCACTAACCTAAATGTTCACCCCAGGATAAATGGTACCAAAGGATACCTTAGGAGAGGTGTGGCAATTCCATGTCCCTACACTTCAGCAAGGTTCTAGAAAATTGAATGTATTGATATTTCCCACCAAGATATAACTTTCTCTAATAAAACACAAATGTGACATAAATATAGTAACTCACAGCTTTATCAAGAGTGTCCAGAATCATATCTTGGCAAATTTTAGACAAATTAGATGTTATCAAGTCCCTGATCTAAAAGAAAAATAACAGACCTGGGGGTAGTGGCTCACGCCTGTAATTCCAACACTTTGGGAGGCCAAGGCAGGTGGATCACTTGAGGTCGGTTGTTTGAGACCAGCCTGGCCAATATAGTAAAAACTTGTCTCTACTACAAATATAGAAATTAGCCCAGCATGGTGGCAGGTGCCTGTAATCCCAGCTACTTGGGAGGCTGAGGCCCAATAATTGCTTCAACCCAGGAGGCAGAGGTTGCAGTGAGCAGAGATCATGCCACTGCACTCCAGCCTGAGCAACAAAGCAAGACTCTGTCTCAAAAATAAACAAATAAATAAATATCTCAGCTCACTGCAACCTCTGCGCTCCGGGTCAAGCGATTCTCCTGTCTCAGCCTCCCGAGCAGCTGGGACTACAGGCGCCCACCACCACGCCTGACTAATTTTTGTATTTTTAGTAGAGACGGGGTTTCACCGTGTTGGCCAGGATGGTCTCCATCTCCTGACCTTATGATCCTCCCGCCTTGGCCTCCCAAAGTGCCGGAATTACAGGCATGGGCTGCCGTGCCCGGCTGAATTTCCACAAATTTTTAAGAAGACCAATAACAATGGAGTAAAAATAGTGTTGTCAATAAATAACCCCTATGAGGTGCCAGGCTTAGACACTTTCAAAAGTAGATTCTCTTACATTTTCAAGAAAGAGAATACATATGGCTAGCTGTCACTGGAGATTTGTAATCCTCCTCCCATAATATGGAACTATAGCTGGGAAGTGGCCACACAGCCAAGACTGGCACTTGTCTCGCATCTAGGTAGAGCCACATAGCTGTTTCTCATAAAACAAACGCAGGCTTGAGTGATAACTGTCACTTCAGGGTCTGGACTGTTAAGAAGGGGGCCTTTTGTTCCTTTGTGCCTTTTCAACCCACTGCCCCCGACTGGATGACAATGCCTAGGGCATCCTTTTGAATTACTATGTAAGAAGTAAATATCAGTGGTATTTGGCCTGTTGCACATTTTTGGGTCAATTGGTCTATTTGCTCTATCAGTCTATCCTAAGCCATATGTTACATGTGTATCAGAACAGCTAGAGTTAAAATGTTTCCTTTACTTTAATTCATACTTTTTTTCTTTTCCTTAGTTTGTAAAAGAATGAATACAAGCCATTTTAACATCATGAAACAACAGTAAAAATAAAAATAAAAAATTATTTGAAAAATAAAAATCTTCACAAGAAAATAAAAGGTCTACACAAAAATAGGTAAAGTCAAGGAATCCTACTTAGAAAACTTATCTGACTAGATAGACTGTCTTTTTAGAAAATGACACAAAAAACTATGCCAAAAATAATAGTTGAGTTACTTGAAAATAATTGACAATCTAGGAACCAAAAGTGTACAAATATGATTTTTTTTTAAATTAAAGTTTCCAATTTAACAAGCGCTCTTCCAAGTCAGTCCTCAGGCTGAAGTGCAGACATAGAGAAAGTTAAAAAACAGGACCGGCCTCATGGCACAATTTGGACATGGGTTATGTTTATATTTCGTATCCTGTCCCTTCCCCCAACATGTTGGGTGAGTTTGTACCTCTATTCCCTCTTGTCATCAAATGATTTCACAGTGTTCTCTGGCACTCCAGGGCTGAACCCATGTTAATATTCTGTGTTGCAAGTTTATCCTTGTAAGTTTATCCTCCTAAGGAAATGTACTCATATTACGTTCCCTTTCCTTGAGAACTAGGGTCATAAAACAACTGCAATAAAGTAACATAAGCCACATTCTTCTAAGTATTAATAGCATAACATTTATCATGGTTGTTCACAAATCTGGCTAAGTATCAGAATCATATGGAAGCCCTTTTAAATCTATACATTTCCAGATTTCATATCTTAGAGATTCTTTTTTCAGATCTTGGACAGGTTCTGACAGTCAAAAATAATAAATACACAAACAAAAGCTTCTTGGATGATCCTAATACCCAGCTAGATGTAGAATCTACTGACATTATACTGTTTTACAGTTGACTATGTAATGGATATCCCCTTCACTATTAAATTTCTTGATGGCAGGGACTATGTTTTTAAATTTTGCATCCTTTAGTAGAGTTCCTTGTGCATGTCACAGTAAGAGCTCAATGACCATGTGTGGAATTCAGTTGAATAATGGCTGAAATTTCTTGCCAGTTATAGGCATATTGATGGACTTTCTTTCCTATGTAGTAACTAAAAATACTATCTTATGATTTTCACACTGTTACAGATACTATAAATATTCGTATTTGAATTAGTAGTATATGAAGTAACTTCTCTCAAACATATGAAAAGATTAGGCATAAAAGCATCAAATTTACAAAAACTAAAAGAAAATATAATTGACCTTTTGAGAGCTTTGGGAATTGGTGGTGATTTTTTAAGCTTAGAAAACCTGGATTAATAAAGACACGTATGTACTCCTCATATTATTTCAGCTCATTTCCAGTGCCTTTGGGTAGATATTGCTAACAGATGAAGGCACTCTTTTTTATTAAAATGGGACTTCGCTTTAGAATCCTTCTTAACCACGTATTTATACAACCAATAAGAAATTATGTGATGAGGTAGGTGAATTAAAAATGAGTTGTCTATCTTGGAAATAAAACAAAAGGTAATCAAGTTTGATTTTAAGATGCCATTTCTTAATTTTTTAGGCCTTTCTTGCCTTCCATTTGAGTGATTTTTTTTCTTCCCCTTTTATCTTTTACTAATTTACAAGTTATGTATCTCTACCTTTTAGTGGTATGTTAGTGGGAGATTACCTTGATGCAATGGTGTCTCCAAGTCCTTTACCAAAGGGCTGGCCCAGACAGGCTCATGGACCCAAGTAAGATGCTGAGATCACAGTTTATTGAATCAATTTAAAGGATACAGCAAGAAGCAAGGGGAAAGGGGCAGAGTAGGTTAATAATGTACTTAGGAAAGGGTGCAATTAGTATACGATTGAGTTAACTGAAGCCTATTCTATAAAATGTTTATATGTCCTCTCTTCTATTTTTCTATATTAATTCTTCCTGCTAACATTGTGGTTATAAGGACCAGAATTGCAGATAAACAAAGAAGACTTGGCAGATGGAGGGTGCCTAGAGCCAATTTATATTTTCTCTGCAAGAAAGACTCAGGGACTGGTCCGCCTGGCTATAGTTGTAACTCACCACTGTTACCTGTTGAGCACCCATGGATTTTATCTGTCTTGAGCAGAGGATACATGGAGCCAAAATGAGTCCTCATTAATATTTGGTGCCTTGGGTGTTTCATGAATATTTGGTGCTTACCCAGTCCTTCCATATCTTCTTATTTATGCACTCAGTACACACATACTCTACTTACCTTATATATCTAACATATATATGTATCTCTTAATTAATTCTTCCTTTCTTTCATTTTCTAGTCCCTGAATTGAATATTCTTAAATAATGTAGCAAATACACACGACCGATGTCTTGAAATTTTTAACATGCATACTCCAATTTACAATTTCCAAAATTAATAATAACTGTAGCCTCCTCTCAAAAGATGGAATTTAGAAACAGAGTATTTTCAACCTGACTTCCTCTTCTTTCATGTTATAGCATCTTAATTTTCTTGGTTATAATACATTATTTATATGTCAATACTTAGTTTCTCCAAATTTTATTCAGTTTCCTTGTTCAATATTTCTTCGTACATCTTGCTTCTTCCTTTTGGATTCAATTTCCTTCTTTTTGAAGTACATCTGTCAGTAGTCGTTTCAGCCTACGTCTGTGAATGCTAAACTCTAGTGGTCTTTATCCGACAACTTTTCTCATTCTCATTTTGACAGCTTAGTTGAGAATAGAATTTCCCATAGCCCTTTAAAATTTTTATTTTAATCTTTCTTTTTACCAGTGGCACTTCTATTGTCAATTTTATTTTTATTTCCTCATAGGTAGGTTATTGTTGTTGTTGTTTGAGACAGGGTCTTACTCTGTCACTCAGGCTGGAGTGTGGTGGCAAGATCATGGCTCACTGTAGCCTTGACTTCCCGGTCTCAAGTGATCCTCCTGTTCAGCCTCCCAAGTAACTGGGATGACAGACATGGGCCACCAAGCCCATCTAATTTTTTAAATTATTAATTTTGGAGACACCATGTTGCCCAGGCTGGTCTTGAACACTTGGGCTCAAGTAATACTCCTGCCTCGGCCTTCCAAATTGTTGGATTATAGGCGTGAGGTACTATGCCCAGCCTATAGGTATGTTTTCTTTCTTGCTTTGCTCTTAGGAATTGTTTTTCTTGTTTTGGTGCTCTTTAATTTTAACTAGAAGTGTTCTGATATTGATTTCTTTTAAAACATGTATCCTGTTAAGGACTTACTGCATTCTGGTTCATATCTATCTTTGTATCTCACACATTCTCTGCTATCTTCTCTTTGAATCAGGCCTCCCCTCCATTTTATTTCTTTTCTTTCTTTTTAGATCTTCTATTAAATATGTGTTAGATCTTGTTATTATACTCTTAAGGATATAACTTCACTTTTATACTCTCCATTTTTTAATCCTCTGTATAATTTCTTCAGATTTATTTTCCAATTTAATAATTATCTCTTTCACTGTATCTAGTCCATCTATTTAACCCATATGTAGAGCTTTTTATTTTTAATAGAAATAAGCTCTATGACAGTAGGAAATTTGCGTATCTTATTCACTATTTTATCTTTAGAACCCAGAACAGTGCTAGAACTCTGCAGATGTTCAATAAGTATCAAAATTATTAATAGATCAATAAATTCCTTTTTTCAAATATTTTTATTTTTTCTTATACTTTTCTTTCATTTGATTTTTATTTTCCTTTATGTTTTTAATCATTTTATGGATTTTTCTTTGATAGTTACTTCCAGGTTTTTTTTTGTTTGTTTTTTTTTTTTTTGGTAGAGACAGGGTCTCACTATGTTGCCCAGGCTGGTCTCAAATCTAGGCCTCAAGCAATCCTCCTGCCTTGGACCTCCAAAGTGTTGGGATTACAGGTGTGTGTCACTGCACCTAGTGGTCAGATTGCTTTATTAACTCAAGTGGTTGGGGCACAGATTTTTCTATTTGTTGTGTCTTCTCATATGCCTTTTGGTAGATTGTTTCTTTGTGTAGTGTGCAAATTTTATTGAGAGCTCACCTTTACTGAAAGCCATTTATTCTGTGGGATTCTTTTGTTTCCTGAGTTGTGTATATGTCCTCATCAAGGATTTTATATTTGCTTCTATAGGGCCTGGCTCTTTCTTAGGATTCTCTTTTCAAATAATAAGGTAAAATTAGATTTCCATTGGCAGAGGCTTTCAATATTCACAGGAACCATTACTCTCACCCCTACTCATCCTAGACTTCTAAGGCTTCAAAAAGTGAAAACCTCTTTAGGGTTCTAGTTTATGTAGGAATGTTAGTTCCAGATCCTCATAAGTGGCTTTAGGATCACATCTTTTAGTCCCAAATGGGGTTAAACCTCAGCTCCTGGACCTTATTATTGTGACTTTGAATTTCTTCTTCAATTCTGGTATCTGAAGCCTTTGCTGTCTCTGTTTTAAACTCAGCTTTATATTTTAAAATACTCATACTCTATTCATTATTTCTATATATTTGGAGAAGGCAGGAGTCTCATGCCATGGGAAAAAAGGGAAAATGGGAAAAAGATGATTTGATTCCACAGGTTTTGCTAATGAATTTCATCCAATTCACACATGAGACTACCATTAAGAATCACCATATTATTTTGTTATTCTTAGAGTTTTTTGCAATAGTCTTATGGATATTAACATTAAACCCAATTCAATAAATAATAATATGCAAAATATTTCAGGATATATAGATTACTAAGACAGTCTCTGCACTCAAGAGGCAAACATTGTACAGTACAGAGATTAAGTAAATTTCATAAATAATCACAATGCAGGAAGCCTAATTGCTATGGAGATGCATATAGCTCTTTAGAATAATACATTACACGTATTATCAAACAAATTACTAAAATTGTTAGAAGAATGGAAAAGGAATCAGAAGAAGGCATTTTCAAGTAATAGTAACAGGAAAAACTTCATGATAGTGGTACT
Source organism: Pan troglodytes (assembly GCF_028858775.2). Lineage (NCBI taxonomy): Eukaryota > Metazoa > Chordata > Mammalia > Primates > Hominidae > Pan > Pan troglodytes. The sequence continues at coordinate 82,311,368 of NC_072417.2, read as the reverse complement.
AGTTGAAATGTGCCTTGAAGAATGACTAGGATTTCTGAAAATAAAAACTATGAGGGAGGGGTCAGAAGGGAGGTAGTGGCTTTTCAAAGTAGAAAGAAAAGCATTAGCTTAGACAAGGAGCTAGGAGGGTGGAGGGCCTCCAATAAGGAACAAGTAATCCAATTTTCCAGGTTAGGATGTTAGAAAAGCAGTACCATTAGAAAGTAAAAGTAAAGAAATGTAAAAAAAAAAAAAAAGGGGGTATGGGGGTTGGTAAAAAATGGGCAAAAATTAAAGCTAATTTAATTTAAAATGTTTTACTGTCATATTTATCTAAAGAGAAAAGATAATGTTGGGTTAATTTTTAAGGATAAATTTAAAAACCGGGATCACTTACATCTTAGGTTGGGCAAGTTTCTTCTTCTCAATGACCTGATCCTCTGATTGGTTAGTTTTACAGTTTCCAGGAAGGTAAACGGAATCAGCATTTTGGTCTCTCAGGCATACAAGTACCATCTAGTGGCAAAGGAAAGCAACCACAAGAATGAAATTATACAGGAAACATTTGCTTGTTTATTTTGAATTTTATTTATGTTATAATTAGCTAATAACAGAAGGCCATGTTCTACTTGAATAGGGAAATAAAGTACCCTTTAATCAAACATTGCTTGATTATTGGATTAAAAGAATGTGAGATCAGACAAAAATGGGTTATAAAGAGCTTATTAAATATGAAATGTTTGAAAATTTTACAAGAAGTTAATATCAAATTATATTTTGGGAATAAAACTTAAAGAAGGATCTACTTGAGTTTAAAGAGAGAGAGAGAAAAAAAGAAAGTCAATGTAAATGACGAAGAGGCAGAAATACTGAAGGTAACTATTTCTTTTTTTTTTTTTTGAGATGGAGTTTTGCTCTTGTTGCCCAGGCTGGTGTGTAACGGCTCGATCTCGGCTCACCACAACCTCCATCTCCCAGTTTCAAGCAATTCTCCAGCCTCAGCCTCTTGAGTAGGTGGGATTACAGGCATGCGCCACCACACCCAGCTAATTTTGTATTTTTGGTAGAGACGGGGTTTCTCCATGTTGGTCAGGCTTGTCTCGACCTCCCGACCTCAGGCGATCCGCCCGCCTTGGCCTCCCAAAGTGCTGGGATTACAGGCATGAGCCACCGTGCCCGACGAAGGTAGCTATTCTTTTGGAATTTTCTCTGCTTCCACTTTGCCTAACTCCTACGTAGCCTTCAAATCTTTAGATATGTCTTCCTCTAAACAATGTTCCTTGACACCCCAGGTCTGTATTAGATGAATCACTAATGTCCTTCTATGGACCACTAATCCCATGATGCTACTGACCACACTTCTTTGTCACTTCCCATTTTATAGCCCTCATTGCAATCAATAATCCTAAACAGCCGGTGCCATGTCTGTTTCATCCACTGTTCTATCCCAAAGGCTTAGGATAGTACCTGACATGTAATAGGTAATTCACAAATATTTACAGAATGAATGGACAGATTAATGAAGAAAGAGAATAACTGTGATGGAAATGTTCAAGGTACAAATATCGAAAGCTAGTATCAGTAAAGTTTAAGAAAACAAAAAGTTTCCAGAAAATTATTAGTTGAAAAAACTTTTTTTCTTCATTGTACATTGATTCCCTACAGGACATCCATTTATTTATAATTTCTGGTACTTTATAGTTTTCAGAGTACTTTTCTACCTCGGTGAAGAAAAAATAATAGTTCACAGCTCACATATCATTGCAGAGATCAAATAAAAGGCTACACATAAAGCATATAGAAGAGTATGCAGCACATATTACATGCTCAACAGTTGGATTTTATTATTTCCTATACCTCATCTCATAAATTCTTTGAAGCAGCACAGAGTCAAAGAAGGAAGCTATTTTAGATTTCTGTTTTACAAATTAGGAAACTAGTGATTATGGAAACTAACCATGAGTAATATATGATCATGGAGTCACATCAGTTACTAAGTTTCTAAATCCACAACATCTAAGTAATAGTTACTGTCCCTTCTATGGCATCATGTTGCTTCCTTAGAGAGACAAGAGAGAAGAAAGGACATGTGGATGCTAAATAAGCACAGCATTGCAATGCAGAGAAGGAAAATACAATATAAAAAGTGTACTAGCTTTTCTCTTGCTTCCCTGACAAATTGCCACAGCCTTTAGTGATTTAAAACAACACAAACTTATTATTACAGTTCTGTAGGTTAGAAGTCCAATACAGGTGGGGCACAGTGGCTCACGCCTGTAATCCCAGCACTTTGGGAGGCTGATGCAGGAGAATGGCTTGAGCCCAGGCATTCAAGAACAGCCTGGGCAACACAGTAAGACCCCCATCACTACAGAAAATTAAAAAATTAGTTGGATGGGTGGCATGCACCTACAATCCCAGCTACTTAGGATGCTGAGGCAGGAGAATCGCTTGAGCCCAGAAAATTGGGGCTGCAGTTAGCTATGATTTCCTCACTGCACTCCAGATTAGGCGACAGAGTGAGAACCTGTCTCAAAAACAAACAAACAAACAAACAAACAAACAGAAGTCCAACACACAGATCTCTCTGCGATAAAGTCAAGGTGTTCCCAGGGCTCTCTGTTCCTTCCTGGAGGTTCTAGGGGATAATCCGTTTCCCGGCCTTTTCCAACATCTAGAGGCCATCCACATCCCTTCCTCCATCTTCACTGCCAGCAGTGGTGGATTGAGTTCTCCCATCACATAATTCTAGTCTCCTCTTCTGCCTCTCTCTTCTACTTTTAAAAACCTTTGTGATTATATTGCATCCACTGAGATAATCAAGGAAAATCTCCCTATTTTAAGATCAGCTAATTAGCAACCTTAATTCCATCTCCAATCTTAAATCCATTTCTCCACATAAATGAACATATTCACAGGTTCCAGGGATTAGGACGAGTGGGGGTGGGGATCATTATTCTGCCTATTCCAGGGGAATATTGGCAAGGGGATGAAAGGGAGGAGGAAGGTAGGGCACTATTTTCAAATGGAAGTGTTAGAGGTGTAACTTCAGGCTATCCTCACATTGATCTTGGCAGACACTAAAACCTCTGAATGTTTTTCGCATGGCTAAGCTAGAACCCATCCCACTTTGTACTTGTGCTATTGTATTTTTCAACTTGAATGCAGACATTTTCATGTATTTCTGTTAAATTTTATCTTTTAGGTTTTAGCTCACAGTTCAAATTGTTAAAATAATTTTGTTTACTGGTTCTGTCTTCAGTCATATTTTCTATGCTATGTAGTTTTTGTTTCACCTGTTGATTTGACCACAATGATTTCTTCACCTATGTAATTTATGAAAAATATGAACAAAAATCAGGGTACAGTTATCCAACTAATTTTGAATTTACCTAATCATAATTAAATCAGGCCCCTATTTTAGGCACATCCACAAAGATATGAAAGACTGGATTAAATGCTTTGCTGAAATTAATTTATATCATGGCCATAACATTCCATCTTCTCTCAAAGATCAAATAAAGAAGTGTGGTGTGACTTGTCTTATTTTAGTCAGTCTGGTTCCGAGTGACCACCAAATTCTAATACATTTAACTATGGACTCTGGAGTTTTACTTTTCTGTTCTACAGTTTTCAATGTCTACCTTTTCACCATGTTTTAAGCAAGTGATCTATCATCTTTTTCCTTTTTTACAGTTTCTCAGAACTCACCAGCAATAGATCTTAGGTTACTTGTAAACAGCTGTGGGACGTAATTTGTCCCTGGAAACATGAACTTATTTGGAACAGATGGGTGTTTTCTTACTACCTCCTCACCTGTCTCAAGTTTCAGTCCTCTTTGTATGTTGTTTCACCTTTACCGACGTAAAGTCCATTTTCTTTACTGAAAAGGAAAAGAAAAGAAAACTTGAGTCAAGTTTCTCTTTAATGTTTACATTATTCTTTTAGGTAAATTACAAACTGTGTTTATAAAAATTTATGAAGGTTTATTTCTCTCTGCCCTCTATTATAATTCTTCACTCTAATTAAACCAATCTTCCCATTTTTCCCTCTTGAAGTTACCAGGTATCTCTAGTTCTCAAAGATTTCTCTACAGCATTTTATAATTTGCACCACATAATTTAACAGTGGAAGAAATATTATCTTCCTTATTTGATGCTTTTATAGTATTTTTTAAAAAAACTCTCAGAACAATTGTTGATTTCTTTACCTTTTTTCATTTGGTTCACCTAGAAAGTTGGGAGATTTTACCAAACAAGAATACTGGACACTTAATAAATACTTGTTGGTTGGTTAAGTTTTAAACATCAAATTTGGCTATACATTCTTCAAATATCAGTCTCTTTGACTAATTTTTCTGTTTGGAGAAACAAAAAGGGTAAAATACTTAAAATTATTTTTGTTGTAATAAAAACAATAGTAATAATAATATTAGTAGTAATAATAAAAATCAAACTAAAACTACCTTTAGAAGTCATTCTCTTCTCCAATCCCTCCCCTGTAACCCTCCAACAATTATCAATTAATCATATTACTGAGCTATTTAATAATAATTTCAGCCACATTTGATATGCTAGTTTGGAATTCTATTTACTGGTAAAGCTGCTTGATTCCCTGCCTACTTTGTCAGCCAAGGCTGCATTTCTTTATATGTTTTAACTCATTCTAGACAAACGTACCAATTTGAAATAGCGAATACTGAATCTAAACTCTGAATATATAAACCACATCATTTCTCTTGAAACCTTTTTTTACCCTTGTAGAAATGTTAAATGTTTAAAAACAAATAATAGCATTTAATAATCACAGATTTTAAAAAATAGTCATGTAATTTTCAATGTATTTTAATCATGCAAATTAATGTACTAAGTTGATAGTAAAAAAGGTGCTGTAACAATTTAACAATTTTGCTCTTAATTTTGGCAAAAATGGCATAGAGACTCCATTAAATAAGGCTTTGATGTCTAGCAAATTAAAAAGTAACACAAATAGAATTCATTGTTCACCAGCAGGAAGAGGGTAGGTTGTAGGTTCATATCTAGGGTAGCAAGCCTTATTCTCTTACTCTACATTAAATACTGTCAAAATTCCGGTTCACCATTAATTTTGTACAGCTAGGCAACTTGTGAAATCTCAATCTACAACTCCCATGATTTATGTATTCCCATCTGATTTATCTGTCTAAGAAATGTATTAATGAGATGTGGGGACTAGAGTTGCCACCATGGCAACCCATCAGTATGGCTTGTTTCCCTTTCCTAGATACGGAAGCTCAGAAAGGAACATCTTCCCTGAAGCTGCTTACTTAGTACTGGGACCTGGTAACTATGGAAATTTAGATTGAGATTATATGGCTACATTGTTTACAAGGTACAAATAGTTTGATAAATAACCTGTTCAAACAGACAGTAAAATATGTCAGGGTCCATACATCAATTTGTGGCAATCTTTTTATTAGTAGGTCTTATTTAGTATTCCCTCTGTTAAATTATTCTTACAACTGCATTACATCTGTATTAGTCTGTTCTCAGGCAGCTATAAGTACATACCCAAGATTAGGGAATTTATAAAGAAAAGAGGTTTAATTGACTCACAGTTTCACATGGTGAGGGAAGCCTCAAGAAACTTACAATCATGGTAGAAGGCACCTCTTCACAGGGCAGCAGGAGAGAGAATGAGTGCCGAGTGAAGGGGGAAGCCCCTTATAAAACCATCAGCTCTTGTAAGAACTCACCCTCTATCATGAGAACAGCATGGGGAAAACTGTCCCCAGGATTCAATTGTCTCCTCCTGGTCACCTTTGACATGTGGGAAGTATTACAATTCAAGGTGAGATTTGGTTGGGGACACAGAGCCAAACAATATCACCATCATAATTTTGTCATTCATCCTATAAGGGGAATTTGATATCTTCCCTTTTATGAGTAGGTAGCCCTTGTTGAGTGGGTGGTGACATTTTGTGGGGGAAATGAAAATATTTGCATATTCTTGCTTATTATATGTGTTTTCTCATTGGTAGCATTAATAATATTTACTGTATACTATGATGCATAGGACCTGGAAATTTAAATTGGTATAAGAAGAAGCTTTCGCCTGGGTGCTATGGCTCAGGCCCGTAATCCCAGTACTTTTGGAGGCCAAGGAAAGAGAATCACTTGAGCCCAGGAGCTTGATACCAGCCTAGGCAACATGGAAAAACCCTGTCTCTACAACAAAATACAAAAACTAGTCTGTGTGGTGGCATGCACCTGTAGTCCCAGCTACTTAGGAGGCTGAGGCGGAAGGATCGCTTGGGCCTGGGAGGTAGAGGTTGCAGTGAGCTGTGATCACGGCACTGCACTCCAGCCTGGGTGACAGAGCAAAACTTTGTCACAAAAATAAAGAAAGAAAGAAAAGAAAAGAAAAAGACAAGTCAAGAAAAAGCTCTTAACCTAAGACTATTTACAATTTAATTGAAGAGATGGCAAGTAAATAAAATGATGTGAACAAGATGGTAGTATGTAGGCAATTGGGAGGAGAGTGAGATCATTTTGTCCAGGGTGATGAGATTTTTGGAGAATTGGGTTTTGGTCATGTCATTTTGAAACAAGAGTAAAAGCATGAGCAGACAGAATGAATGACAGAGAACATTACAAGGATAAGAAATGTAAGAAATAAATGCCTAGAATAGTAGTAGAAATGAGTAGACGTCTGAAGTTAAGGCAGGTTAAGGCTACTAGTGAGAAGTGTTGGGGTGAAAGTATGGTTCAGTAACATGTTAACCAAGTTTATCTTTCATGTATATTTCTTTACTTGGCCCCAAATCCTAGGCCATTGAGAATTTGTAACTAAAATGTTCTAGATGTTTCCAAAAGAGACACAATATATCATGGATAGTTTTCATTACATGCCTTCTTTAGTTTCCTGGTGTAGTTTTTTGAATATACTTATCTCCCTTTCCCCCATCCCCACTGCTAGATCTTTTAATGCAGGGGTCCCCAATCCCCAGGCCAGGGACTGCTACCGGGATCTGTGGCCTGCGAGGAACCAAGCGGCACAGCAGGAGGTGAGCGGAGGGGAAGTGAGTGCAGCTTTATCTGTATTTACAGGGGCCCCCCATGGCTGGCATTAAGGCCTGAACTCCGTTTCCTGTCAGATCAGCAGTGGCATTAGATTGTGATAGGAGTGAGAACCCTATTGTGAACTGCGCATGTGAGGGATTAAGGTTGCGTGCTCCTTATGAGAATCTAATGCCTGATGATCTGTCACTGTCTCCCATCACCCCCAGATGAGACTGTCTAGTTGCAAGAAAACAAGCTCATGGCTCCCACTGATTCTACATTATGGTGAGTCGTATAATTATTTCATTACATATTAGTGTAGTAAAAGTAGAAATAAAGTGCACAGTAAATATAATGTGCCTGAATCATCCCCAAACCATCCTCCCTCCCCCAGAAAAAACTGTCTTCCATGAAACTGGTCCCTGGTGCCGAAAAGGTTGGGGACCGCTGTTTTAATCATCAAGGATTCTGACGAACCTCTTTGAATTTTCTATTTAATTCATATTCCATAAGTAAAACTTGATTCCTTGTTTGTTTGTTTTTCCCCTAAGAATTTAGAAAGCAGAGTGCATGTTGGGGAGATCTGGTTTAAATTCGAGAAGCAGATAACACAAAGACAAGTAAAAAAAAAAAATACATGATGTACACAGGATTGACAGAATAAAAAAAAAGTCTTTGTGCAAGGGAATGTGACTATACAGAAATGTGGAAAGGAAAATATGTAATGTTAGTGTTAATAACTTTTGACCCCATTTAGGTCACTTTGAGTAATGAAGCTCAAAACACTAGATTATATTTTTAGCAAAGTAAGTGCAGTATCCAGTCTCTCACAGATGTCATGTGTCTCAGGCCGTTTGGAAAATTCAGCATCTGCCGCATTCTCAGTCTTTGATGAGGACACTCCGCGAACTACAAGCACCCTCAGTGGGAGGACCTCCCAGGTCGGGGTGTGAGGGCGAATGAGGAGGCTGGGGAGGGGAGGCAAGAGTTACGGCAACGGGGCCACAGCACTCCAGATGCTGCGGCGGGAGGAAGAGGGGCTGCAGAGGACTCAAAACGCGTTCAGAGAGGCCCATCCAAATGCCAGGAGACAGAGGGCAAGGATGCTTAAGAGGAGACGTGACTGGGCGAGGCAGATGAGGAGAGGGCCGTGGGCCAAGGTCACCCGCTAAGAGGCGGCAGGTTTACCACTGAGACACGAGGCCGTGGTTTTTGCCCGTGCCTCCAGAAAGAGCGTGGCGAGATCCCCGCAGAACCCAGGCGTGGAAGGCCCTGGGGAAGAGCCACGAGGCCCGACTCTAGCGGCTCAGGGACCCTGGGCAGCGGCGCGCCACCGCTCGCCCCACCCTCAGCCGCTCTCCTCTTCCGGGCGCGCCGCTTGCCTGCGTGCGCCGGGACGCGCGGGGCCGAGCGTCTGAAGCGCGCCCGTACGCGGAGCGGCGTTTTCTAGGAGCCCCGCCCTCAGGTGCGCTCTGCAGGAGGCGGGGCGCGACTTCGGCGCCGCCAGCTTCTCCAGCTGGCCCGCGCGCTGCCGGCTCTGCCTGCGCCAGGAGCGCGCGGGTGCGCGCGGCCGCGCCCTCGCACAGATCCCAGCCGGGTCACCCGCACTGAGTCAACAGACTGAGCGCGTCCAGGCCTGACAGCTCTGCGACTCGGGCCCTGGGGTGAGGCGGGCGTCGCGGGCGGCGGCGGCGCTTGAGGCAAGCCTGGGACAGCCGTCCCTGGGGGAGTTGAGGGGACGAGGAGGGGCTGGCCAGCGAGGGACGGCGGGGAGAGAAGGGGAGTTCGGCGTCTGAGGTGTGGGGTGAAGCGGGCTCGGAAGCGGGCAGAGGCGGCGAGCTGAGGGAAACAGACCTCCCTCAGCTCCCGGGAAGCGCGGGTTGCCAGCCTCGGGGATGCGGTGGGAGCGCCCAGGTTGCGGACTTGAGGGGGTCGGGGCCCTGGGGCGGGGGCTCCGCGAGGCTCCCCTGGGACCGGGTCCGGCCATGGGACTTCGGGACACTGCCTTTGCCTGGACGCTGTCGTTCCACCCTCAGCAACCTCAGGGAAAGAAGGAAAACAAATATTGATGTAAATTTCCGTCTGAACAGCTGGGTAATGAGCGCTTGCTCTTCCCTGCGAGGTTACGCGCGGATCATTACCATGCGTGTTAAGAGGAGTTTCAGTGAGAAGAAAATGCGCAGATCTCATGACACAGTTTGGGAGGGAAATTCCCTGATCCTAAAACACGAATAGGAGCTCCAGGCATGGAAATACTTAATTGGATCGGAAAGCTGGGCAGGCTGGAGCTATTAAGCTGAAGGAGGGTTTCCCCTGGGCTCCTCAGGCTTCGATTTACGTTTTAAATAAATAAGTCCGAAAATAATGAAGATAATAACCACGTTTACTTTCTACAAGGGCGTTCTGAAGGAATCTAAGGGAAGAGGAGTATTTGCTGGACTACAGCTTTAAGCCAGGCTCGGTGTATTAGCTCTTTTCATTCTGACAGCAACCCTGTAGGATTGGAGGGGGTTATTCCAGTTGGGCAGGTGTGGAGAATGGGCCTCAAAGAGGTTAAGTAACTTATTAAGGTCTCAACTAGTAAAAGGATGGAGTTGAGATTCCAACCCGGGCTGCCAGACCCTAATTCTGGTGCTTTATTTATTATATTTTGTGTTTGCCGGGAGAGCAATATTGTATGTGTTTTAGGGAAGACTCCATAGTAGGGAACATTATTAGGGCAGTTAGGGCTTTGTGGGTATTTGTGTTAAAATCAAACTAAAGAGGCGTTAATCTTTGCATATGTGCTGTTTGAGTATATTTCCTTTCAAACAGATTTAGTGTAGGGAAATCTTACATTCACTATAAGAGCAAATTTATTAGTACATTCCATGTGTATTGCATGTCTTTTATTTTTAAAGAGACAGCGTCTCGGGCTAGAGTGCAGTGGTGCGATCAAAGTTCACTGCAGCCTTGAACGTCTGGACTCTAGGGACCCTGCTGAATAGCTGGGGCTACAGGCGTGTGTCACTGCGCCCAGCTAATTTTTTTTATTTGTTTTTCAGAGACGAAGTCTCGCTATATTGCCCAGGCTGGTTTGTTGCATGTCTTTTACATTCCAGATACCATACTATGTGCCAAGAGTACCGATATGAATACAATTTATAATCTCTGTCCCTGAGTTTAGTTGAGAGGGTGATTGCATAAAAGAATTTTATGATATTGTACTGTCATAACTTTTCTAGTATGTAAATTAGTTGGATTAAAAATAGTTTTAAGGGCAAGCTTTTAAGAACCTATTATGCATAAGAAAATTTATTGGATGACTTGTCCTCTGTGTACCATTGCATTGTTATTTTCTCCCTCAGCAAGAAACACTGTCATAAAATTTAGGTTAAATTATATTGACAACTAGCATTTTTTTTTTTTTTTTTTGAGACAGGGTCTCATTCTATCACCCAGGATGAAGTGCAGTGGCAGAATCTTGGCTCACTGCAGCCTTGACTTCGCAGGCTCAAGTGATCCTCCCACCTCAGCCTCCCAAGTAGCTGGGACCACAGTTGTGTGCCCCTACACCTGGCTATTTTTTTTTTTTTTTTTTTTTTGGTAGAGACAGTGTCTCTCTATGTTGCCCAGGTAGATCTTGAACTCTTGGGCTCAAGCCATCCTCCCACTGGGATTGCCACGTGAGCCACTGCACCTGACTGCATTTTGTTTTATTATTGCACCACCTTACAGTAAATTTTAAAGCAATAAAGAAGATGAGAGCATTTGTAATTTATCCCTTTTTAAGCTAAAAGGCATATTTTGTAGTGCTTTTATTTCATTGATTGAGAAGCAAATGATGTAGCTAGGCAGGAGTTTGTTTCATGTGCCAGATATGTTCCTAATTTCTCATTCCAAAAATATCTTAGTTTAAAAGTGTAGCTAATACCAAATTGCATTTAATTTCTTGTGGTTCAGAGTTGTAATGAAATCAGTCTTCAGTTTAGGCTGAAATGGCACATTGTTGAAATGTATAACATTACTTTGTGGTGGATTTTGGAAATCTCTTTTAATTGCTTCAGTTTTCTCAGTAAAGTAGGATTCAAGGTCATAATCTGAGGGTGATCCTACAGATGGAAGCTTTGGAGATTTGGGGATTGGGAGAGTGATGGACTAGTGGAATATGTGATTGCTAGGAAATTAAACATGACTCACAGTTGTGAAAAGTACAGTAGAGGAAAGATATGAGTGCACAAATTAGGGTGTCTAATTTTGGATACCAGAAACTTCGTAATCCATTCCCAATGCCTGCCTTTACTGTGTCATCTAGAACATACATCTGCACCCCTTGCTTCAGTTCACTTTGCCTTATGTCTCTGCCATATGGCAGGTATCCCTGTTCTTCACAAAAGTCAAGCCCTTTTGTTTGGGAGTCTAGCTTTACCATTCTTTTCTTTCTGCCTGGAAATTCCATTCCACTCCTTTCCAGGCTCTTTCTCTCTTATCACATTATATTAAATTTTATCTCTCTGCAAAGTTAATGACAGTGTCTAACTTTATTTTTTTTTGCCTCGTAATGTTGGATGCATAAATCCTTCAGTAAATCCTTTTCTCACTTCCCCTCTTCTTCCTTTTTACAGGAGTTGACCAACTTTTTTTGTAAAGTGCCAGATAGTAAATATTTTAGGTTTGCAGACAGTATGGTCTCGGTCTCAATAACTTTACTGTTGTAGCACAAAAGCAGTCATAGATAATACATAAATGAATGAGCATGGCTGTGTTCCAATAACACTGTATTTATAGACACTGAAATTTGAATTTCATATAATTTTTGCATGTCACAAGATACTATTATTATTTTTCAACCTTTTAAAAATGCAGAAGCAGTGTTCCTCATGGGCTGTGCCAAACAGACTGAGGGTTGGATTTAGCCCCCACCTCTTTCATCATAGTTTGCACATCCTTGATCTTTAAGGACTCTCAGGAAGCCTTGATAAAGGAATCTGTGGTAAGATGATACTGGTTATAATATTTCCATTGGTGGTGGAGAAACAAAGATAAATAAGACTGTTGTTTTTTTCATCAAGGATCTCATGGTCAAGTTCAAGATGAAAATATATAAATAAATAATGGTGACGGTATAGTTACTGCAGTTACAGTTATGTTTACTGGGTATAGAGGTAAAACAAAGGAGTGATAATCAGCTCCATGTCAATGTTAATAATGACATTTAGGCAATATGATTAAAAATTGAGTTTATTTGAGCATAAAACTTGAGGATGGTCACACAGGAGGACACAGACTCCTAAAGGATGAGGTAAATGCTCCAAAGTGGAGAGGTTTGAGGGTCCTTTACATAGGCAAGGCCTGGGGATGCTTAACAGGGTTACATCATTTTTCGTACGAGGTTAGTGCATAGTTAGAGCAATTCAATTAGTTATAGGCAGTGTTTCTTTTTGGGGGAAGGGTATATTTAACATTTCACATTAAGGATGTAATGGTCAAAGGGTCTTTTATCACAGTCAGGGGTCTTTTATCCCTGGCATCATCTGGTGTGATCTAGGAACAAGAAAATAAGGAAGGAATTTCATGTATAACAAAAGGTCAGTAATTAAGAGGTCAAGCTTCATGACCCAGTCTCCAAAGTCAACCTTCAGTGCCAAACAACGTTTAGAAGCCCCAAGTAGACAGACTATCCATTTTCTGTTACATCTGCTTAGGTGGATGAGAAGTAACCTCTAACAGTCATTTGTTGGAGGTAGGGAATGTATTTTCAGCTAGCCTTTCTGGAAATCTTTTAAGGATGCTAAGAAGGTGACCACGTTTCTTATCAGGATGGCTCTAAACATCAGGATGACTCAACTTATTTATTTTATAGGGTATAATCTTAATTTGTTTATCACAGAAATATGGATATGTTTTTAATCAGGTCTCTATGAAAATAATTTTAAAAATTTAAAGTTATTTTACCTGCTACATAATAAATGGATTGTTTATTCCACAGATATTTAGTACCTCCTCTGCTGTGCAGTGAGTTGTTTTACTAGCTGAAAATATTTGAAGGAGATAATGGTATCATTAGATAAGTGATGGATTTTGGGGGGGAGGCGGGGGAAGAGAGAGGCTCTTCTAAGGAAAGCACTGCTTTTAACAAAGGCAGTAGGTATAATAGTAGAACTACCTTAGATTTTAAAAAATACTTTATAGCTTTCAAATTTCTTATTTTAATTAATTAAATTCATGCATCCTAAATAATTTTTCTCTAACAATTATTTCTAAAGGTTATGTACATTTTTATTACTTTTAGTGATGTGGAATATGTTTCATAGGACTTGGAACGTAGTAACCAGTACTTTTTTTTTTTTTTTTTTTTTTTTTGAGACAATCTTGCTCTGTTGCCAGGCTGGATTGGCACAGTGTCAGCTCACTGCAACTTTCGCCTCCCGGGTTCGAGTGATTCTCCTGCCTCAGCCTCCTGAGTAGCTGGGATTACAGGTGCCCGCCACCACACCCAGCTAATTTTTGTATTTTTAGTAGAGACAGGGTTTCACCATGTTGGCCAGGATAGTTTCTGTCTCCTGACCTCGTGATCTTCCCGCCTCAGCCTCCCAAAGTGCTGGGATTACAGGCGTGAACCACTGTGCCTGGCCGTAGTAACCAGTACTTTAAGATAAATTAAGAAGTGAATTTTTGATGTTGAACTTTGGATTATGCAACTCCTGGTCTTTAAGTCAATTAATACATTAGAAAAGGAAGATGGGCTTTAGTAGGCTTTCCATTTTCTTGCAATTTATTGGATTTAGTATAAATTATTTTATCTAGTAAATTATTTATCTCGGAAAGTTAAATTTGATTAAATCTTTAGAGATGTTAGGTGTTTAAAACTCACCTAATTATTATTTAAAGCCCCACAACAAACTTAGCACATTTCTCAGGTATGCTGTGGAAGTATGGAAAATAACTTTTTTTTTTTAGATTTTGAACCCGTATTTCTCTTTGTGCCATTGTTTTTTAACAGCTAAGAATTGGCTTTGTTAAAGAGTGTTTTAAAGTATTTCATTGGTAAGATTTTGAGTTGGAACCATACAAATTCTGCTTTGGTCTTGTATTAACTCAGCTGCTAGTGAGTGAACTCCTAGATATTGCCATTTAGAGGCAATTAAACTTAAACAGTTAAACTTGAGGCAGGCCATGCATCTTTTTACTGCGTTTTTCTCTTATTCTTCCAAAAACCATCACATAAAGCTATAAAATTTTGGAATTCTAGTATAGAAAGAGGAAATGTATAGCTCCATGCTAAATACGGGGTTTCTTGTATCCCAAGAAAAGACACCTGATAAGTCAAACCCTTCATAGATGTCCCCTTTTTGGTCATGCCTCATTTGTAACTTTGCAGCCCTGTTTTCACATATATGCTTCTGTCAGGAACACCGCTTTCATGTCACCTCTGCTGTGTGGATCTCCACCTTTCTTTCTGGAAACCTCATTCTTTCATCCACAAGAGTTGTTCCCATCTCAAGATATTAACCCTTTATTTTTGGGTGTTCGTCAATATAGAAAAGTACTGCCTTCCCACATTCTTCCTTCATCCCAGTTTTCCCACCCTAACTCCCTGTTAGGCTAGTCAGTATTGTCCTTTGGGATTCCAGACCCTGCAAAACAGTGGAGGATGTGGTGAAGAGAGGGGCCTTTGTGATTACCGTATCAGTGAGAGTTGTAATCACCCCTTTTTTTATTCTATCTTGTTTCTCTGTCTTCTCCTCAAAGGACAGGTATAATCTCTCGACCAATTGTCAAGAGACAATGTGGTCTCGACACCTGAAAAGGAAGCCAAATATTTTCCCCAGCACCTCATCATTTGCAAAGAATTTATAGGGTAGAGTTAGTGTTTACATTATTATGCAGACCAGTCCTTGCTTATTTATTCCCCATATCCCTTTTCAAATGGGGCCTGCTTAGACACTGTGGACTGGCGGGTTGGAGGATGCAGCAGGCAAAGAGGAGGGTGAATAGGTACGTTGTTGGGTCAGTTTACAAAGACCTGACTATAGCTTTGAAGTTTCTGTTTTAGATCAACATTAAAGTTTAAAGGTTTATGAAGAATTAATGTTAAGAATGTTTCATTCTTTTCAATCAAACAGCTAAACCATATATTTCATACTATGAAGAAAACCAGTGATCAGATGGGCTTAAGAGATTTTTTTTGTTTTAATAACTTGAATTGAAGCTCAAGATTATTGAAAGTTAATATTTTCATATGGTTAGACTAAAGCTTTTGAGTATAAGAAAAATCAGATTGTTGAGGTCATTCATAATACTGAGTCATTGGTATAATTTGATGACAGAGTTTATACTTTCATCATTTTTTTCTCTCTGTCCTTTTGCAATTCATTCTGTAGGGTTTCTTTGACTCACGCTTCAATTTAGCTCACTAATTCGTCTTTAAATGAAGTTCACCCCATCTTTTAGTGCTTTTTTATTTCTATCAGTTTGTTATTTCATTTCTAAGTTCTGTAATTGCTTTTTTCTTAATTATCTTTCTCTTGTTCCAAGAATATGATATTCTCTATTACTCTTTTAAGGATATTAGTTATACTTTTATACACAATTGTGATCAATGTGTATAATTAGTTGCCATGTACAAGCCACCATTTTCAGCTTTTCATGTATTAATTCTTTTAGTCATTTTAACAACCCAAAGAGGTAGGTACTACTATTGTTGTATTTTACAGATAATAAAACTTAGGCACAAAAACATTAAATAACTTGCCCAAGGTCTTGAAGTTAGTATGTAGCAGAGGCAGGATTCATGTTTAGTTGGTTTGGCCTCAGAGGTCATACTCTTAACCTATACTACTTTGGGCATTATTAGTTCTTATGTTTATTAATTTTGGTGCCTTTTTAATATTGGTTAAGATGCTTTTTGCAAGAAATAGAATCTGATACTGGTTAGCTTAAGTGAAAATGAAAATATATTGGGAAGATAATAAGACATTTCACATACTCCAAGGAAGAAAAATCGAGTTGTGAGCACAATAGGTGTGGTACATTAGAAGAAAGCTTAGAGTAAGAATGTGTAAACTTTCTTTCTTAAATGTTGCCATTCATGTAATTCAGTTTCCTTGACTTCCATCCAGTCTGTGGGTCTCTTAGTTAATTCTGCCAAGAGAAATTTTAACTGACACAGCTCAAGAGTAGTGGTGGTGGTGGTGATGGTTTGTGTGCGTTGGGATGGTGTTTGGGGAGTTGGTTTAGTTTTGCTTTAAAAAGCTGTGATGAGAGGTGGAGTGGGTGGGCAGGTTTTTTAGACAAGGCCCTTAGAGACTCAACCTTGAGTTCAGGAAGCAGTTCTCAAAAAAACAAAAAATTTTGTGAATCCATCTACTCTATGAGTCTGTTATATAAAAATGAAGAGTTAAGCATCCAACATTCAAATTGGATTAATAATTTAGTAGCATTCACAAAATCAATGTGTTTTGGCAAGTAACTTGAGAATGTTCATGCTGCATTAGGTTAGTGTTTCTATGTTTGTATTGTAGCAAATAATGCTTGAATGAGTACAGCTTTCTTCCTTCCTTCCCTCCTATTATCAACTCTTTGCTAAATGTGATATAACATAGTTGAGACTGTTAGAAGAATTTATTTATTGACCATTACAGAAGTTTATTTAACAAAGAGTCTAATATGAAAATATACATGACTTAATTTTTACATCATAGTAAAACAGGCCCTTTTGAGAGGGGGACATGGGTTTTTCTGCAGAACAGCCATTATTTATACTTGTTCCAAGGCTTCTAACATGATGATGCCATTACATCGCATTACCACCATTCCAATATTGTTCTGTTGCCCACTAGTTGCCATCTCCACACGTTAATCTATCACAAGATTCATAAAGGGATCAAATCCCCCACAATATTCCTTGGACATGTCTACCACCATTTAATTTTCAATGATAACTTTTTGTCCATCAATTTTTTCAACTCGGGAGGGTAAGCTTTGCTCACACCTCCTGTGGTAGAACCTGTGGTGTCTACTCCACAGGTTCACAGATGCCTTGGAATGGAATGCTGGAAGAATTTATTTTAATGTATCTTCTATTCTTGACTGCTTTTGTTTTGCTGTTTTTAATTTACTCATTTAGTATTTTTACAGTATGTCTAATTGTTTAATTACTTTTTTTACTATGTAAGTAATACATAGAAAAAAAGCATGAAGAAAATAAAAGTTGTCTTTAATTCCATTGCTAATTTAAGCAGTTCTTTCCAGTCTTCCTTCTGTGCATATAAAGAAGATGCTCATTTAAGCCAAACTTTAATTATATATATTTACTGGAAAAGACAAACTGCCTCTCAAAAATTATGGACCAGGCACGGTGACTCACTCCTGTAATCCCAGCACTTTGGGAGGCAAAGGCAGATGGATCACCTGAGGTCAGAAGTTTGAGACCAGTCTGACCAACATGGTGAAATCCCATCTCTACTAAAAATACAAAAATTAGCTGAGCATGGTGGCAGGCGCCTGTAATCCCAGTTACTTGGGAGGCTGAGGTTGGAGAATTGCTTGAACCCAGGAGCCGAGACTGTGCCATTGCACTCCAGCCTGGACAAAAGAGTGAGACTCCATCTCAAAAAAAAAAAAAAAAATTGTGAGTTTTCTTTATTTAGGTGTAGATAGTCCTCCAGCTTGGAACAGATGGTCCTTGTTTTGGAGGAGAGTTATAGCAGTGGCCTCACTAGATAGGTTTATTTAAAACAAGGGCACAGCAATTTCTCTGGAAGGTTTAACAGGATTTTGTTGTTGTTGTTGTTATTTCCCCTGCTATCTTCTCAATACTTCTTAGTATGCAGAGATCCTAGGTTACTGGGTTGAGTGTATTTGAATAGGGGCAGTGGACGTTGCAGTTGAGACTCTGACCACTTCTATTTTGAGTTCAGCTGGAATGAAACCTCTGAAGAATCGAGATAGCTCCAATAGAGGTCCACAGGCAGAAAGGATTTCAAGGATCTTCAAAGGGTAAATGTACCCTGGAAAAGGGATACTGGACCTGTGATAGGTACAATGATTTAGATCATTCAGTGTTATTTTTTGAAGTAATTTATTAAGGTAAAATTTATTTCCAAGGTAAAACTCCTTACCTTGTAAGCAGTTTCTCCTCATTCTTTACTCTCCCTGGCCTCTGACAATCACCAGTTGGCATTCTGTCCCTACATTTATCTTTTCTGGAAGTTTCCTATAAAGGGAATCATATAACATTTGACATTTTTAGTCTGACTTTCACTTGACATAACGTTTTGTACGTTCATTTTAATTGTAGCATATAGCAGTACTTCATTCCTTTTTTTTTTTGAGACAGAGTCTTGCTCTGATGCCCAGGCTGGAATGCAGTGGTGCAATGTCAGCTCACTGCAACCTCTGCCTCCCAGATTTAAGCAATTCTGCCTCAGCTTCCTGAGTAGCTGGAGTTACAGGAACGTACCACCATGCCCAGCTAATTTTTGTATATTTTTTTTAGTAGAGACGGGGTTTTGCCATGTTGGCCAAGCTGGTCTCAAACCCCTGACCTCAAGTGATCCACCCGCCTTGGCTTCCCAAAGTGCTGGGAATACAGGCATGAGCCACTGCACCCTAGCCACTTCATTCCTTTCTATGGCTGAATAATAATTGTATGTATATGCCACAGTTTGTTCATTTATCTGTTGGTAAGTATTTGGGCTGTTGCTACCTTTCTGCTATTCTGAATAGCACTACTGTGAACGTGTGTGAACATGTACTCAATTGAGTCCTTACGTTCATTTCTTTTGGGTGTATACCTAGGAGTGGAATTGTGAGGTCATATAGTAAAACTGTTTTTCTCAGCATCTGAACCATTTGCTTTCCCACCAGTAATGTATTCCACTTTCTCCGCAGTTTCTTATGAGAAGTCTGCTCTCATTCAAATTGTTACTCTCTGTAGGTAATACATCATTGTTCTCTGACTGCTTTCAAGATTTTTTGTTGTCTTAATTTTCAGCAGTCTAATTATAATGTGTATGGGCATGGATTTTCTTTATGTTTTCTGGGCTTCACCAACTTTCTTGAAACTTATGTGTTTATATCCCTTGCTAAATTGGAAGTTTTCAGCCATTAAGTCTTTAATTTTATTTTTTTTTAGCATTAATACTCTTTCTCCTCTCCTTTTATAAATCTGATAATATGAAAGTTAGACTTTTTGTTATTGTCCTATAGTTTTCTTTTTTCTTTTTTTTTTTTTCTTGGAGACAGGGCCTCACTTTGTCACCCAGGTTGGGGTGCAGTGGAACAATCTGGGCTCACTGCAACCTCCTCCTACGGGGTTCAAGCGATTCTGTTGCCTCCCCAGTAGCTGGGATTACAGGCACCCACCACCACACCTGGCTAATTTTTGTATTTTTAGTAGAGATGGGGTTTTACCATGTTGGCCAGGCTGGTCTTGAACTCCTGACCTCAGGTGATCTGTCTGCCTTGGCCTCCCAAAGTGTTGGGATTATGGGCGTAAGCCAGTGTGCCCAGACTGTCTCACAGTTTTCTGAAGCACTGTTAATTTTTTAAAAATCTTTTTTCTCTCTGTTGTTCAGATTGGATAATGCCTATTGATAATCTTCAGGTTTTCTGACTTTTTTTCTGTTGTGTTCATTCTGATTTTGAGCCACTCCATGAGTTTTATTTATTATTGTGTTTTTCTGTTCTAAAGTTTCCATTTGTATTTATTTCTTATTGTGTTTTTGTGTTCTAAAATTTCCATTTAATTCTGCTTAATGTCTTGTTTCTTTGCTAAGATTTTCTATTTTTCATTGCTTTCAAGAGTACTTTCGATTGTTTGCTGAAGCCCTTAAATAGCTGCTTTAAAAGTTTTATCAGATAATTTCAAAGTCTGTGTTATTTCAGCATTGGTATCTTTGATTTTATTTTCTTAGTAGAGTTGCTATTTTTTTTTTTTTTTTGAGACGGATCCTTGCTCTGTCACCCAGGCTGGTGTGAAGCGGTGCAATCTTGGCTCACTGCAACCTCCGCCTCCCGGGTTCAAGCAGATCTCCTGCCTCAGCCTCCTGAGTAGCTGGGATTACAGGTGTGTGCCACCACATCCAGCTAATTTTTATATTTTTAGTAGAGACAGGGTTTCACCATGTTGGTCAGGCTGGTCTCAAACTCCTGACTTCGTGATCTGCCCACCTTGGCCTCCCAAAGTGCTGGGATCACAGGCGTGAGCCACCGCACCCGGTCAGCTATTTTCTACATGCTTCATTTGCAGTGTAATATTGGATTGTATGAGACTTTGGGTTTTGTGTTAATACCTACGGAAAATGTTGATATTTTCTCTTAGCAGGCTGTCAACCAGGTTAGGTTCAGGTCATAAGTTTCTACCCACATTCTTTGAACTGTAGTTGTCATTTTAGTTTATTTTTCAAAAACTTTTGCAGTACCTTTTTGGTCTGTCTTGTGTGTGCCTTGCAGTGAACAGTCTGGATTTGGACAGTGGTCTGTCTGTTAGTTCAGTTTCTCAAGCCTTTGTCACACTAATAGGATTGGATTTATGTATGTCCAGCTTGGGAATTATTACAGGAATTAAAAACAACTTTTTAGAGTGCTTTCCTGAGCTCTCTTTCTATTTGTTCCCCCTTCTACTTTTTGCTTCCCTGTGGCTGCTGTTTTATCCTCCAGCCAGAGAGCTAGTGTTTATTTTCTCCATTGTGTTACACACTTGTGCAGCTGCAACCACCATATCCAGGGCCCAATGGTAGGAGGTAGAGAAGAAAAGCAAAAGGGATTGGCCTCATCCTCTTACAATGATAGTTCCATTGAATAGAGAGAAAGGTTTTCCTGCCTCAGAGTGTTGGCTGCAGTAGGCTTTCGTTACTGTAGTCTGGCCCTGTTACCATGGGATTGCTTGCATGTGGGGATACAGGAGAATTCAGAAAAGAAAAAAAGATTTGCTATTTCTACATTCTCCCTGAGCATTAAGACTTCCCTTGCCCATTCCTCAATTCGAAGCTAAGGCTTCTTCTGGAGCTGCCTCTGTGGGCGGTTCGGGAGATACCAAAGGAGAAAAAGTACCACTGTTGATATGGTGGTATTTCAAATTCTGGTCTACCCTATTTCACATGCCTTGTTTACTTTTCAGAGCTGACAGATTGCTGCTCCATGCATTCTGTCCAGTTTCCTAAGAGAGACAGCTTGGAGTATGCTTAATCCATCTTACCTGGGACTGAAACAGCTGCTTATTTTGCCATTAAAAATTACATGCAGTTTACTGCATGGCTCCAGGTTTGTTTGTTTGTTTTTCCTCTTTAATAGGTTTATTCAGAAAACATGTCTACTGCAATTAGGGAGGTAGGAGTTTGGAGACAGACCAGAACACTTCTACTGAAGAATTACTTAATTAAATGCAGAACCAAAAAGAGTAGTGTTCAGGTAAGTTAAATAACTCTTATGCTTTTTTGCAGTTTATTTTGCTTGATATATTCTATCTTGAAGCGATGATTTATTTTGCTAAATATATTTTTATTATAATTTTATTTTTCTTTGCTTGTAAAGTAAAAGCTTGCCATGTTAGCCACAGAAAAATAACTGAATTACTTAATGCTTTCTAAATGTTAAAAATTTCAATAATAATTTCTACATTTAGTTAATTTCTAACATCTGTGCTTCATTTTCAGCTTTTAGGCATGTGTTTCCTAAGTTTCATGAACTAACATTCCAAAATAACTTTGATTCCAGAGTTTTATATCCCACAACCTCATATTTTATGGACTCTAGATTGAGTTGCCCATGAGTATTAATATTATGACACAGATTTGTACCCACAGCATACATTACTTTTGATAAGGGTAAAAGAAAGGAAGAACTTGGGTAACCAGCTAGTAATAATTTCAAAGGATGAAAACATATTATTCATCTTCCCTGAAACTGGTAAAACAATTAAACAGCAAGATGATATAATAGCTCATTTCTACTAAAACTGACCGTAGAATTTAATTCAGTATGGTTTTGGTAGTATACATTTAGGTATAATTAAAGTATGATTTCTAATTCAGAATTGAATAAAGGCATTTTTATGGTGAATCCGTATAGGGATGTTCGGTAAATTGCTTTAGATAAAATTATATGAGTAAATTTATTATGTTTTATGTCAATAATCTAAGATGTTTAAATATTATCTTTTATGTCACCTTAATTTATTTTGTGACTTGAATTTTAAAATATTTCAGTAAAACTAAATACAAAGGAAAAAATAATATGCATGTTGGGTTGGATGAGGTGTTCAACACAAAATTCTTTTGGGATAGAATTGCTTTTACTTTTTATTCATAAGAAAGGACAACCAAATTTCCTGTTTTTTCTTAGTATTATATTATTTGCCAAGAAATCTTGATGATTTTTGCTGCCATTGTTATACTTTGTAATCACTTTGTTTCTTTTATTGTAGGAAATTCTTTTTCCACTATTTTTTTTATTTTGGTTAATATTAATTAGCATGATGCATCCAAATAAGAAATATGAAGAAGTGCCTAATATAGAACTCAATCCTATGGACAAGTTTACTCTTTCTAATCTGATTCTTGGATATACTCCAGTGACTAATATTACAAGCAGCATCATGCAGAAAGTGTCTACTGATCATCTACCTGATGGTATTGTGAGCTTATATATATATTCTGTTTATAATATTAAGCCTGTTCAATATTTATCAGCTTGCTTTATTGAATGAATAGCAGTCTTAACACTTAGAGATGTGTTCCTCCACCAAAGTCAGTTTTATAAAAATACTAAAATTATTTAATTCTGTTGCCTTATTTTTCTTGTGAAACATTAATTTATATTCTTGGTGGTAGGAAGCATATTTTATGTACTTTTATATTTAATTCTTAGACCATTTATAAAATAGTTTAAATATACTTGTATAAGATACAAGCTTTGATGGGCTATTTCATTTTGATTCTGACTTTCATATAATTATGAAGCTAGCAATGTTTAGCTGAATGTGGTAGCATGTGCCTGTAGTCCCAGCTACTCAAGAAGTTGAGGTGGGGGGATCCCGTGAGCCCAAAAGTTTGGTGCTGCAGTGAACTAGATCATGCCACTTCGTTCCAGCACTCCTTACTCTGGGCAACAGAATGGGACCCCCATCTATAACAATAAAAAATTTAAAAAGGAAGCTAGAAATATGTGATAAAGACTGTAAAGCAGTCACCTTTTCAGCTTACCATGCTTGTTTATAGAAGTGTATGGTGTAAACTGAAGAAGTACCTAACTTTGGAGACTACAACTATGACTATGGCTAAGTCCCTAACTCTGTTTTATTTATTTATATATATATTTTTTGTAGAGATGGGATCTTGCTATGTTGCCCAGGTTGGTCTAAACTCCTGGGATCAAATGATCTTCCTCCCTTGGCCTCCACCTAAAGTGCCACCTAAGTCTTTTTTCTCAATGTGCACTTCTCACAAAGAAATGAACTAGAAAACAGTGTAAGCAGTGAAGTGCCACTGAACTTAAAGTGGCTGTGAGAGAACCTAAAGCAAAAGCTGGAGAAAGTGACAGAAATTCTTATGCTATTAATGATTAAACAAGGAAGTGCTAAATTGTAGAAAATGACAGATTAGCATGTTATTTTTTGCCATATGGGATAGTTGTAATTAGCTTATATGTCATCGCATTATTGGATTTTATGTCATTGAATGGAAAGTGTTAATTATACAGTCAGAAGCCAGGTAACTTTTATTCCATTGGTTTCTTTCTCTGGCTATTTCTATTTAATATTTTGATTAAATACACTTCTTGTTATATGGTAGTGTATCATATTAGGTACAAGTAGTATAGATTACCATGAGAATTTAGTGTACAAGCTCAAAAAGCTGATTAAAAATGTTGAAATGAAATTCATTGGTAATTCTGAGTAGGAGGAAAGAATATAAACCAAAGAAATATGAGGCCGGGCATGGTGACTCACGCCTGTAATCCCAGCACTTTGGGAGGCCGAGGTGAGCGGATCACCTGAGGTCAGGGGTTTGAGACCAGACTGGCCAACATGGTGAAACACTGTCTCTACTAAAAATACAAAAAAATTATCCAGCCATGGTGGTGGGTGCCTGTAGTCCCAGCTACTTGGGAGGTTGAGGCAGGAGAATTGCTTGAACCCGGGAAGCGGAGGTTGCAGCGAGCTGAGATTGTACCACTGCACTCAAGCCTGGCGACAGAGCAACACTCAATATCTCAAAAACAAAAAACAAAACAAAAAAAGAACAAACAAACAAACAAAAAACAACTAAGTCAATGTGTATTAGATGCTAAAATAGTGTATACATATACACACATTTTTTTAGACTTCTGTATGTTTAACAACAGAACTATCTGAAAATGGGTTATGCATACATACATAACATGACTGGTAGGATGTTGAACTAACACCCTCTTTATTCATGTAAATCCTGGAGTTCCCTGTCCCTCTTAAAAGGCCTGGAAAATCTATTAATTAACATTTAAGTAATACTTTAGAATCTACGAAGCATTTTTTTTTGTCTTTTTCTTCTTTTTTTTGAGATGGGATCTCACTGTCAAGCTGGTTTGCAGTGCTGTGATCTCAGCTCACTGCAGCCTCTGCCTCCTGGGCTCAATTGATACTCCCGCTTCAGCCTCCTGAGTAGCTGGGACTACAGGTGCACACCACCACGCCTGGCTAATTTTTGTATTTTTTGTAGAGACAGGGTTTCGCCATGCTACCTAGGCTGGTCTCAAGCAATCTACTCCTGGACTCAAGCAATCTACCTGCCTCCACCTTCCAAAGTGCTGGCATTATAGGTGTGAGGCACCACATCCAGCCTACAAAACATTTTGATGTTTGTTACTTCACTTGTTCTTCACAACAACCCAGTGTCATCAGCTAGGCATTGTAGATAAGGACACTAAAGTCTGAAGAGTTCAAATCGCCTGTCTGTGCTCACACAGTTAATACATGAAGACGTTAAGTACTAATTCTATATTCTTTCCATTTCACCACATGTTTGAAGCTTCTGTAGTGAAAATTAGTTGCTTGTAAACAAAACTACAAGAAAATATTTAAAAAT
The DNA here is from genome assembly GCF_028858775.2 of Pan troglodytes. Taxonomy (NCBI): domain Eukaryota; kingdom Metazoa; phylum Chordata; class Mammalia; order Primates; family Hominidae; genus Pan; species Pan troglodytes. Next base: position 82,286,302 of record NC_072417.2, on the reverse strand, counting down.
TAGTCTTATCTGATGAGAAAGAATGATTACAGTATTTTTTCCACTTATCTCCTAAGAAAGGAACAAGCAATATTGGATTTGAATGACAATTTTTATTTAAGGAGGAGTTGTGTCATAGTTACTAAAATGCCTATTTAGTTTCTGAGAAGGATTGTGGAATTTTCTTTATAAGAAATATTTAAAAATAAAAAATTCATATATTTACTAAAAAGTTATTTTTGTGCAGGTACACTGGCTCATGCCTGTAATCCCAACTAGTCCGGAGGCTCAGGTGGGAGGATCACTTGAGGCCAGGAGTTCAAGACCAGCTTGGGCAATGTAGTGACACCTCATTTCTACCAAAATTAAAAACAAAAAATTAGCCAGGCATGGTGATGAGTGACTATCGACCAAGCTCTACTCCAGAAGCTGAGGTGGAAGGATCTCTTGACCCCTGAAGTTTGAGTGCAAGATCCAATGCACTGCAGGCTGGGTAACAGAACAAGGCCCTGTCTCTAAAAAAAAATAAAATAAAATAACGAAGTTATTTTTTAGTTTAACTTCGAGATAGATAAATGAACTGCATTACTAATAATTTTTATAATTTTATTGCTGCCTGAAATTAGTATAATTAATTGAGGTTTTGAGAAACAGCAATTTCTTGAAGAAATATGAGTTCTGCATATTGTTTTATACTATCATATATTTATAACATAAGTATAACACTGACACATTTCTGTAATCAAATGACAGCTGAGTAGTGTCTGCAACATTGTACCATTTTATTATTTATTATTATTTTGTTGGAAGAATTGTCTTCTTTTTGTTTGTTTGTTTGTTTTGAGACATGGTTTCACTCTGTTGCCTAAGCTGGAGTGCAGTTGCTCAGTTATGGCTCACTGCAGCCTCGACCTCCTAGCTCAAATGATCCTCCCACCTCCGCCTCCCAAGTAGCTGGAAGTGCAGGCACACATCACTACTCCTGGCTAATTTTTTTATTTTTTGGAGACAGAACCTCACCATGTTGCCCAGGTTGGACTTGAACTTCTGAGCTCAAGCAATCCTCCCATCTTGGTCTTCCAAAATGTTGGGATTACAGGTGTGAGCCACTGTGCTTGGCCTGTTTTCATTTTTTAAGAAGTAAATATAGCAAAAGTGTTTATAAAATATTCCATTCATCAAAATAATTGTAAACTTGATCTACTGTATTGTGGTATTTTAATTTGTGAGCTAACTATACTGTTATGATATCTTACAGTCATAATTACTGAAGAATATACAAATGAAAAAGAAATGTTAACATCCAGTCTCTCTAAGCCGAGCAACTTTGTAGGTGTGGTTTTCAAAGACTCCATGTCCTATGAACTTCGTTTTTTTCCTGATATGATTCCAGTATCTTCTATTTATATGGATTCAAGAGGTAAATAGCCCTACATAATCATTGAAGATCAATTAAATGCATATCTTTGCTGCTTGCAGTTCATAGTCAAAATTTTATATAGTTCAATATTGGCATTTTCAACTATTCTTACTTGTTCCAATAGGAAAACTGAGAAGTATAGCATAAAAATATTTATTTATAAATACCTATCTACTTCTACACATAAAACATTTATATATATATCCATTTTGATTTAATACATTTATATATATTAAATACAGTAGCATAAAGCAAAATTGCATTTTGGGTTATATGACTTTCTAAATCTCTTTTTTTCATGTAATTGTTTTTACTTGTGGTATGTACAAATCTTTAAAATCTTAAGGTCTTCTACTAGTGAACTTGATTAGTTTTATATTTGAAACATGGGAAACAACCTTTGGTTGTTTAAATCTATGAAGAAATATTATCAACCACAAACATTTATTGAGCAGTGTTAAAGTCACTATGCTAAATACTGAATTTGTGACTTTATTTCAAAAAGCCCTTCTGAAAATTCTTTTTTCCTGTTTGCTTAACTTTGACTTTTCCTTGCTTCTGGAAGTGCTTTAGAGCTAAGTCATGTAGAATGATTTACTTTAAAACAAAAAAGTAACTTGTTTTAAATAACTACAATTAATTCCTTTCTTTACATTTTTATTCATTTACTATTTAGTATTCTAACACATATAACTTTTATTTCAAAATTTCAAGTAAATGATCAGAAATCTTGTAAGTATTGTTTACCTTTGAAAGTCAGTAGCTTATTTCTTTGGTCCTGTAAAGATTGATTGATTATATTGTTTTGGTAGGTATCTCTCCATATAATATCTTTAAAACAATGCACTTGCATGTTGTACAGAATCTTAGATCTCATATTCTTCCCCCCATAGCTGGCTGTTCAAAATCATGTGAGGCTGCTCAGTACTGGTCCTCAGGTTTCACAGTTTTACAAGCATCCATAGATGCTGCCATTATACAGGTAAATATGATAAAGGAAGAAATACAAAAACTATGCCATTTTAAAATAAATATTTCCTTATTCTTTACAATAGTATTTGGTTTGACTACTGTCAAATGTACAAAATATGTAACCTACTACAACTCCTTTGAGAAAAAAGATAAAAAAAGAAGTCATATTTTCTGATTTGGTACTTTTTGTTGTGTTTCATATTTTAGCAGAAAAACTGGCCATGAAATTTATTTTTAAAAATCTTACTTTTGTGTCTGGGCTAGATAACAGTAGATGAAGTTCCCTTAGGATTCAAACTATTCAAATTAACCATATTTCATTCTTCCGTGTTCTGTATGGATCTGTGGCTTTTTTTTTCCATTTGCCCTTTCTAATTGAATTTACTATGCTACAAAATTTACTATGCTACAAAATATTGTAATTTCAAAATGTATATCAACCATCTTGTCTGCTAAACAATACGTTTAAAGTATGTATGAATAATGATGGAGCTGGAATCAAAATCTGAACAGGAGTCTTGTCTCTGTTGTTACACTGCTATGTAGTAAAATGACTATAATAATAATACTTTACTTGACAGCATTGTCGTAAGAACCAAATGAGATGATTTATGTATAATTGTCTTGTAAACTTTTGTAGTACAGTATAAACATATTAGGGACATGTAATATTGCACAAATTCAATAATACAGAAATTTAAGGTAAAGATAGTGAAATACAGATCTATTACATTGATGATGTTGTATCACCTATTTGTATTTTGGCCAAAGTTTTTAGCCATCCACAGCACAGACCACACTGGATGAATAGGCAGGATAGATTTCAATTTAGGCATTAATTGGAATGTTAGAAGTATTATGTGGCATAAATAGTTTTATTATTTGGTCTATATGTGCTAAATATATAGACTTTAAAGCAGTAGAAGGGCGTGGTATTTAGAAGAACATTTTTTAAACAATCATAGGAATGATGGCACTAATAATCACTCCTAAATTCCTAAATTTTGAAGATGTATATTTTTACTAAGATACATATAATTGTCTGCTTAAGATGATAATTGTGCAATTTTATTTTATTTGACAAATTATTTAATCAAAATTTATACACTTACTGACTTTAAACTTTAAACTTTATGGTATACTTTTAGAATAAATTGAATGCAATATTCTACTCAGAATTATGATATTGGGGTCACTCACTTTATTTCAGGTATGTAGCTTTTTGAGGATTGTATTTGTACTAGGTTACTGACCAAATTTAGGGATATAGCTGTCCCGTTTTACTAGGGGCTACTATCATAACTAAATTAATTTCATGTATTTACATTTTCTAATTATAGTTGAAGACCAATGTTTCTCTTTGGAAGGAGCTGGAGTCAACTAAAGCTGTTATTATGGGAGAAACTGCTGTTGTAGAAATAGATACCTTTCCCCGAGGAGTAATTTTAATATACCTGGTTATAGCATTTTCACCTTTTGGATACTTTTTGGCAATTCATATCGTAGCAGAAAAAGAAAAAAAAATAAAAGAATTTTTAAAGATAATGGGACTTCATGATACTGCCTTTTGGTATGTTATTAAAAATTTATTACTTAGTATAATTAAAAATTGTATTAAATATACAGATTTTCAAAATTGTAATTTTGATATTTACCTAACTTGATGATGTGCTTATCCTGTTTTCTTACAATGATTGCCTTAGTCTTGGAATTTGAGATTAGTCAAGAAGTTTCAACAACTAATTGGCTTCATTTAACATAAGGGATGAAGAATGTCAAAGCTTGTGTTGACAATACATGTTTAAATTTTATTTCACATTTTATTTGAATCATGGGCACACTCCATGTATATTTCAGCGTATTTCAATATACTCCACATATATTTCTGTGTATTTCAGAGTTCAGGAAATGTGAAATCTTGGAACATTAGAAATTAATTGCTTGTTACAGTTCTTCCATAATATAGCATATATATAATATTAAAAATTTAGTTACAGTGATTAAAGTCTGTATATGTGGTATATGGACTTTTTTTCCCTCGAAAGTTTTAGTTATTTGGGTGAATTAAGATGAATATGGAAATAATTTTAGAGAAAGAAATGAGAAAACCGTGTTTTCACTAGTGACCTTTAATGTATCAGCATTTTTGTACAGTGATAATTTTACAAAGGCATGCATTTTTATAAATAATTCTAAGTGTAGTTTCCTTACTCTTTTCACTATGTAATGAAGTTCATTCTGGGGGGAAGGTTAATACTGTGCATGTGAGCTGTTATTATAGTCTGTTTTACAAAATTTTATTCCAATTAGCCCAATGTAACAATTAATCATTAACACTTTACATAATGGAATTATTGTATATAACATATTTCCTTTGCTTGTTTTTCTTTCATTTGTTATTTTAGAAATTATTGGTTTTGGATTATTTTTTGAGACAGGGTCTTGCTCTGTCACCTAGGCTGGAGTATAGTGGCATGATCATGGGTCACTGTGGCCTCAAACTCCCAGGCTCAAGAGATTCTCCCATCTCAGTCTCTCAAGTAGTTGGGACTACAGGTGCATGCTGTCATGCCCAACTAATTTTTAATTTTTTTGTAGGGACGGGGGTCTTGCCATGTTGTGCAGGCTGGTCTCAAAGTCTTGGCCTCAAGTGATCCTCTCATCTTGGCCTCCCAAAGTGCTGGGATTACAGGCATGAGCCACTGTGCCTGGCCAAAGGATTGGTTTTTAAAATTTATTGGGTTATTAAAGTATTTTATGGAGAACCGGTAGCTGGAAGAATTTAGGCAAATCATTCTCTCAGGGTCTCAGTTTTGCCTCAGTAAAATGATGGATTCAATTTTGATAATTTCGCTACCTTTTTAGCCTTAACTCAGTGATTTCATGACATCATTAAATCCTGAGCTAACTTGAAAAAATATGTAAAATAAAACTTAATACTGCAGCAATTCCATTGAGCTCTGATTTGTAAAGAAGTCTTGAGCAAAAATAGTGAATTCATTACTGATCTTGTTGATTTCACATTGTGTAATTGTAGTAATTATGTCATTGATTAGTGAGGTAAGGTAGCCTTTATTGTTTATAGTTACAGAAGCCATCAGAGGTTTAATTGTAGCACATGCCATAAAAAAATTGTTATCTTGACTCATTAAACTCTTACATTTTAAGAAAATCAGAGACATTGTGTGCTATTGAACTTTTGAGAATATTAGATTTAAATTAATTATGAATTACTATTCATTTTGAAAGCTTTTTTAACTCTGGAAGATAGTATTTTTTATCAGATTACACTTTTACCTATCACTTAACCAATACTATATTTTTAATTACTTATAAGACTATTAATTTTTAGTACATAAGCATACACAGAAATGAACAGTGACTTAATTTTAAGAATAAAATGGCTAAAATCTAAAAATTTTGTTTAAAATGATTTTTTAACTGGTTAAGCCTATGCATTTGACCATAAATATATCTGTATTCTCATTTTAGGCTTTCCTGGGTTCTTCTATATACAAGTTTAATTTTTCTTATGTCCCTTCTTATGGCAGTCATTGCAACAGCTTCTTTGTTATTTCCTCAAAGTAGCAGCATTGTGATATTTCTGCTTTTTTTCCTTTATGGATTATCATCTGTAAGTATTTTAACTTGTGATAGGAATAAAGAACTGTCAAAATGTTTGATAACATAGCAAAGTCTTTTTCTTCAGTTTACTTATAGTCAATTTGCCATGAAAGACAGATTTTACTAATTAATTGATAAGTGACTTAATAAATAAATGATGTGGCATCACTGTATCCCTGTATTTTTAGTAATGTTACAAAATAGTTTTAGATTTAGCTTTTGTCATATGATGTATTTCACATACAACTCCTCTATCTGTTGTCTTTATATAATGATGTATATAATTAAGACTGTCAAGTATTGGACTATTTTTGTTTGTCTTCATGAAATCCTTACTCTTTCAAGTTAATTTATGCTCCAGGATGATGATTTTTAAAGATACGTCTTTGCAAATGTAACTCTTTAGCAGTTTTGATATTCATTTGATATATTGGCTGAATGAGGGGTTTTAATGACCAGCCTTTGTTTTAAGTGGTTCCATCTTCCATTCTGATTGGTTTATGTGCCCACCCTGTATCAGTTGTTAAATGTTTTGGCTATCATTTCTGCTCTTTAAAATAATAAATTGCAAATAACTAACATACTTCCATATGTAATTGCCTGGTTTTTTTTTTAATGTTTAATTTTACTTTTTTGAGACAGGGTCTTGCTCTGTGGCCCAGGCTGGAGTGCAGTGGCACACTCATGGCTCACTGCAGCCTTGACCTCCCAGGCTCAATCAATCCTTCAACCTCAGCCTCCAGAGTAGCTGGGACTACAGGTGTGTGCCATCACACCTTGCTAATTTTTGTGTGTGTGTGTATATATATATATATATATATATATATATATATATTTTTTTTTTTTTTTTAGAGTCGAGGTCTTCCTAAGTGTCCAAGTTTGGTCTTGAACTCCTGGGCTCAAGTGATCCACTTGCCTTGGCCTCCCAAAGTGCTGGGATTACATGAGCGAGCCACTGCAGCAGGCCTTCTGGTTTTTTTTTTTCCTTTTAAGCTGTTTTTTTAATCTTATGAATAAATTAAGTTTAAAATATGGGTCTTGTACTTAAAATTTTTGTTGATTTATTATTTTTTCACATATTTTATGCATCTTACTGCAGAAACACATGGCTATTTATGGTTTCTGTAATGTAGAGGTGGTCATGTTTACCTATGATACAGATAAAAATACAGTATTTAATATTTGTTAGTTTAAGACCAGATGTGGTGGCTCACACCCGTAATCCCAGCACTTTGGGAGGCAAGGCAAGAAGATTGCTTGAGGCAAGGAGTTTGAGACCAGCCTGGGCAACATGGTGAAACCCTGTCTCTACAAAAAAAATACTAAAATGCTGGATGTGGTGCCCCACGCCTGTAATCCCGGCTACAAGGGAGGCTGAGGTGGGAGGATCACCTGAACCCAGGAGGTGGAGGTTGCAGTGAGCCAAGATGGCACCACTGCACTTCAGCTAGGGTGACAGAACAAGACCCTGTCTCAAAAACAAAATCAAAACAAAAACACAAAAATATTTGTTAGTTTAAATTTTTAAAAGGTATATCACTATTTGTATGAAAATAAAATATCTTACCATAGCATTTAGAAATTATAGTTGTATTTTTATGAATGCATTTTTCATGAAAATAGCTTGTTCTTTCAGAAGCAAACTTTAATTTTGTTTTCATACTAGTATATATGAACATTGCACTAACCTTAATATTTGTATTTTATAGGTATTTTTTGCTTTAATGCTGACACCTCTTTTTAAAAAATCAAAACATGTGGGAATAGTTGAATTTTTTGTTACTGTGGCTTTTGGATGTATTGGCCTTATGATAATCCTCATAGAAAGTTTTCCCAAATCGTTAGTGTGGCTTTTCAGTCCTTTCTGTCACTGTACTTTTGTGATTGGTATTGCACAGGTAGGTAATATATTAATCTTGCATTCACTAAATATTTTCTTTCTGTTTTATGTAGCTTCTTATACTACCATGAATACTACCTTTGATTTACCAAAAAAATTATTTTAAAATTTTAGCATGAGAAAGAAATGATTTCTAGAGTATATTTTATGTCTAGTTTTATTTATGTTTGTCCAATTTTAAGTTTTTAGTTAAATGTTCTGTTTATAAATTTTTTACTTTTTACTTCAGTGTATCTCAGTAATTTATTTCACTGCAGAAACTCAGTTTGATAGTAATGTGTTTAAATGTCAAGTAATTCTTATTGCCTATGGCCTGGTTATATTGCTATCATTTGTACATTTATCTCAGAAGAATGCATGGGAGAAAATTGTGTGTGGAGCAGAACAAATTTACCGTGAGTGTAGTGGTGGAATAAGTAGGCCTGGTGGATTTTGTTGGCCCAGGCTTCATGGAATTGTCATTCAAAATAACATTCAGACTTACAAATATTATTTTTATTAGTCCTTACAGGAGTAGTTAGGTTCTAAATGGAAGAAGGCTTATAAGAAATGGCTTTGTAGTGGAACATGAATTTGGCTAATGTACAAAGAAAAAATGTAATTACTAAATATAAGAAATTACTCATGTTGGTTGGATAGAAGTTCTGATTTATGAGATATAATTAAATATTGAGTTAATCATTTTACTTTTTTGAGACCTGAGAATGATTGTTATACATTTTGAGAGTTCATTGAGTCACCGAGTCCGCGTTCTCTAGGAACGAAGAATTATAGATTCATAGGTTTTTGTTGTGAGTGGGATGGCCTTTCAGTGTCATTGAATTTATCTTCTTCATTTTATAAATGAGAGAACTAAAGCCTAGAATAGTATAATTAAAGCGTATTCACTTAATGGCAGGGCTAGGACCTAAATGAGGCTTCAACCTCCAGTACATTTCTCTTTCCATGCTATCACAAATATCTACTATGAATACTTTAATAATTGTGTTAATTAATCAAAATACTTGCTTTCTTTTCACTATTGGAAAGATGCTAACCATAATTTTATTCCCTAATACTTAATTTGTTTGGCTTTCATATGGATCATAACCCCTTTGTTTGCATTTGTTATTATTAATATTGCAGTTTGTTTTTATTCCATTTGTTAGTAATTACATTAGAATTAAATGCCCCTAGAGTGAATATATCCCAGTTAAAGAAGCACAACATTAAAAACATGATTGAAAGGAATTGGTTTGATAAAACTTACATTTTTGTAAAGTCTTTATTGTTTTCCTTATAAATTTATATTATTAATTTGGTCAAGTGTTTAATCTGTTAAAAGGCCCAGTTGGTTACTATCACTCTGGATATGCTAAATAACTCTAAGTAGTGTTAGCTTTTGCTTGTTTTTGTCATTTTTATGTAATAAAGTTAGTGTTTCTATTTTTCAGGTCATGCATTTAGAAGATTTTAATGAAGGTGCTTCATTTTCAAATTTGACTGCAGGCCCATATCCTCTAATTATTACAGTTATCATGCTCACACTTAATAGTATATTCTATGTCCTCTTGGCTGTCTATCTTGATCAAGTCATTCCAGGTATGCAGATGGTTTTTGAATTTTACTTTAAAGATTTTTAGGCTTTTTTGCCCACATAGGGTCAGCTTAATTTTAAGATTTTTTTTCCTAACCAGGGTACCCTAAGTCATATTCATTGTTAAAGCTTTTAATTTGACTTTAAATAAGTATATTTTGTACCTTAGGCTGTAGCCACTAGTGAACATAAAGAGATCGTGTAAAAAGAGAGCAGTTTTGAAAGCCTTAAGTCTCTAGTTGATCTTACCTTGGTCCTTCTTTATATCAGTCTTTTTTAATTGAAGTATTTTATTTTACCCTCTAAGGTCTAAAACTATGAAGTGATCTTGTAACTCCTACCATTTTCTTTATCTCCTGTCCACATCTATAGCCAATATAGCAAACTCCTATAGATTCAATAGTAATATTAAGTATTGAGCATATTTCCTTTTCCACTTGTATTCCTCATTACCTGTGTCTGTATTCTACACCTGTACTGTCCTGTATGGTAACTACTAGCCATGTGTGGCTTTTAAAATTTAAATTGATTACAATTAAATCAATTAACAATTTATTTTTTTCAGTAGCACAAGCCACATTCCGAGTGCTCAGTAGCCATATATGGCTGTTAGTTACTAAATTGCATGGTGCAATCTAGATGTTCTGTAGAACATTTTGACCATTATAAAAGTTGTATTGTGTAATACTAGTCTAGACTAGAGGTTCCCAACCCCCAGGACACAGATCTTACTAGCTGCCTGTGAGGAACTGGGCTGCACAGTAGGAGGCATGTGAGTGAAGCTTCATCTGTATTCACAGCTGCTCCTCATTGCTTGCGTTACCACCTGAGCTCCACCTCCTGTCAGATCAGTGGCAGCATTCAATTCTCATAGGAGTATGAACCCTATTGCGAACTGCGCATGTGAAGGATCTAGGTTGCATGCTTCTTATGAGAATCTAATGCCTGATGATCTGTCACTGTCTCCCATCACCCCCAGATGGGACCGCCTAGTTGCAGAAAAACAAGCTCAGGGCTCCCACTGATTCTACCTTATAGTGAGTTGTATAATTGTTTCATTATATATTACAATGTAATAATAATAGAAATAAAATTCACAATAAATGTAATGCATTTGAATCATCCTGAAACTATCCTTGCTCCCTGTCTGTGGAAAAATTTTCTATCACAAAACCAGTCCCTGGTGCCAGAAAGGCTGGGGACCAGTAGTCTAGACCATTGCAGTATCTCTCATCTAGTTACATACCTCAAGTCTGTCTGAGCACTTCACCCCTTTTTTTGAGGTTTTATTATTTTTTAATAGATTTTTGGGGAACAGGTGGTGTTTGGTTACATGAATAAGTCCTTTAGTGTTAATTTCTGAGATATTGGTGCACCTATCACCCTAGCAATGTACACTGTACCCAGTGTGTATTCTTTTATCCCTCACCCCCCTCCCACCTTTTCCCTGAGCCCCCATAATCCATTGTATCGTTCTTATGTCTTTGTGTCCTCATAGCTTAGCTCCCACTTATGAGTGAGAACATACAATATTTGGTTTTCTATTCCTGAGTTACTTTACTTAGAATAATGGTCTCCATTTCCATCCAGGTTGCTGCAAATGGCATTATTTTGTTCCTTTTTATGGATGAGTGTATTCCTTTGTGTGTGTGTGTGTGTGTATGTGTGTGTGTGTGTGTATCACATTTTCTTTATCCAGTTGTTGGGATGAGCATTTAGGTTGGTTCCATATTTTTGCAATTGTGAATTAATTATACTGTTATAAACGTGTGGGGAAGTATATTTTTCACATAATGACTTCTTTTCCTCTGGGTAGATGCCCAGGAGTGGGATTGCTGGATCAATTGGTAGACTTACCTTAGTTCTTTGAGGAATCTCCACACTGCTTTCCATAGTGGCTTTACTAGTTTACATTCCCACCAACAGTGGAAAAGTGTTCCCTTTTCACCACATCCATGCCAACATCTATTATTTTTTGATGTTTCGATAATGGCCATTCTTGTAGGAGTAAGGTGGTATCACATTGTGGTTTTGATCTGAATTTCCCTGATCATTAGTGATGTTGAGCATTTTTTCATGTTTCTTGGCCATTTGTATATCTTATTAGAGTTATCTATTCATGTTCTTAGCCTACTTTTTGATGGGATTGTTCGTTTTGTTCTTGCTGATTTGAGTGACTCATAGATTCTAGATGTTAGTCCTTTGTCAACATATATATATAGTGAAGACCTTCTCCCACTCTGTGGGTTATCTGTCAACTGCTGATTATTTCTTTTGCTATGGAGAAGCTTTTTAGTTTAATTAAGTCCTATCTATTTATCTTTGTTTTTGTTGCATTTGCTTTTGGCTTCTTGGTCATGAAGTCTTTGTCTTTTTTCTGATGTTATCGTCTCAAATTTTTATGGTTTCAGGTCTTAGATTTAAGTCTTTTATCTATCTTGAGTTGATTTTTGTATAGGGTGAGAGATGAGGATCCAGTTTCATTCTTCTACGTGTGGCTTGCCAATTATCCCAGCACCATTTGTTGAATAGGGTGTCCTTTCCCTACATTTATGTTTTTGTTTGCTTGCTGTTGGAGCAGTAACAGTTCCCAGAGGAATGCCAAGTACTGATAAAATCAATTGGAATCCTCTGTACTTGGCATCAGATCCCTTTGAAATGTGGCCAATCTAGAAGAAGAGTAGATATTTGAAAAAAATGAGGAGTGTAGGTATTTTGAGAGGGAAAAGGGAGAAAATGGAACATGTTGTCTGGGCAGTTACCACTGTATGCCCTTCCTTCCTTCCTTCCTTCCTTCCTTCCTCCCTTCCTCCCTTCCTCCCTTCCTTCCCTTCCTTCCCTTCCTTCCCTCCCTTCCCTCCCTTCCCTCCCTTCCCTCCCTTCCCTCCCTTCCCTCCCTTCCCTCCCTTCCCTCCCTTCCCTCCCTTCCCTCCCTTCCCTCCCTTCCCTCCCTTCCCTCCCTTCCTTCCCTTCCTTCCCTTCCTTCCCTTCCTTCCCTTCCTTCCCTTCCTTCCCTTCCTTCCTTCCTTCCTTCCTTCCTTCCTTCCTTCCTTCCTTCCTTTCTTTCTCTCTCTCTCTCTTTCTTTCTTTCTCTTTCCCCTTCCTTCCTTCCTTCCTTCCTTCCTTCCTTCCTTCCTTCCTTCCTTCCTTCCTTCCTTCCTTCTGACAGGGTTTTGCTGTGTCTTTTTTGAGACAGGGTTTTGCTGTGTCTTCCAAGCTGGAGTGCAGTGGCACGATCACAGCTCACTGCAGGCTCAGCCTCCTGGGCTCAAGTGATCCCCTTGCCTCAGCCTCCCAGGTAGCTGGAACTACAGGCATGCACCACCACATCTGACTAATTTTTTGTATTTTTTGCAGAGACAAGGTTTTGCCATATTGCCCAGGCTGGTCTCAAACTCCTGGGCTCAAGCAATATGCCAGCCTCTGCCTTCCAAAGTGTTGGGATTATAGGTGAGAGCCACCATGCCTGGCCTCATTGTATACCATTTCTAAGTCTCATATTTCTATCCTGTTGTTTTGTTGCTCTCCATAATTCTGTAGTCTTTTCCATGAAGCATATCCACTTTTCTAGTTACTACCTATTTTCAAAGATCATTTAAGATGGTGCCCATTCAAGTCTTCAACACATTCAGCCTGTGTTGTGTTCTTGCCATTTGCTATCTACTTGTACTCATAAAGGCATTAGTTCCTTTAGCATAGAAAATGTGCTTTATTCACCTTTACCTCCCACTCAGCAATTCTGAAACTATTTATGGGCTAGAATTATTTATCAATAAAACTTTGATTCATACAATATTGATTTAATACAATACAGCTAATCTTTATTTACTTATTACTTTTCAATGACAAATGAAAATTATATATATTTATTGTGTACAACGTGATGTTTGGAAATATATATATGTTGCGTAATGGTACCTAAACTTTAGATGCAGGTTGTCATATGTTTGAAATGCTGTCTTTATGATTTAAAAACTAATCATGATAACTCAATTTTTTAATGTTTATTTTTCAGGGGAATTTGGCTTACGGAGATCATCTTTATATTTTCTGAAGCCTTCATATTGGTCAAAGAGCAAAAGAAATTATGAGGAGTTATCAGAGGGCAATGTTAATGGAAATATTAGTTTTAGTGAAATTATTGAGCCAGTTTCTTCAGAATTTGTAGGAAAAGAAGCCATAAGGTATGGTTCAATCTTTGGCAATTTAGGTATAAGAACTGCTGATGAAACATTTAAATCCTATTCTTTAAATATGTATGTAAATATGGTATATTAGATTTGGTACATATGCCATGATTTTAAAACATTAGTAAGGGCTACTTTTCTCTTTTTCTTATTTTCTTTGCAACCATTTAGAATAAAGTTGGTGCTAGGTTTGAAATTTTATGTTTCTTTCTTTCTGTTTTTTGAGACAGAATCTCGCTCTGTCACCCAGCCTGGAGCACAGTGGCACAATCTCGGCTCACTGTAACCTCCACCTCCCAGATTCAAACAATTCTTGTGCCTCAATCTCTCAAGTAGTTGGGTCTACAGGCATGCGCCACCATGCCTGGCTAATTTTTGTATTTTTAGTAGAGACAGGGTTTCACGATGTTGGCCAGACTGGTCTCGAATTCGTAGCCTCAGGTGATCCACCTGCCTCGGCCTCCCAAAGTGCTGGGATTATAGGCGTAAGCCACCACACCTGTCCCCTGAAATTTTATGTTTGGATGGAAAATTTTAAAAGTAATAAAACCTGATGTTTATGCAATTAATGTTTAAAGCTTTTCCCATTATGTAGACCGAAACATGATAAATATTAACTATATAATTTTGTTCATGCTACATTGTTTTATACAGCATATTAAATTGTCATCTGTTAATTTCATAGACTTTTAGGGTTTGGGGCATAATTAGAACATTTCATTACTTTAATTTTTAAGAACCAAAGAAATTCATTACTATTCCTTGTTAGGTCAGTCAGTACCAAATTTAGAAATAAAATTAGGTGAAAGAAAAGAAATAAAATAAAATGAAATAAAAAAGTGAAGCATAATGTTTTTTAAATTTAAGAAAAATGTAAAAATTCCAGAGAAAGTCAAAATACTTAAGATGTAATTCATTGGCCAGTGGCCTGCTTTCTCAAGGGTAAATTTTAACTGATTAACAAATCATTTCCTTAAAAAAATATGAAAAAAATAAGGTAGAATAAGAAAATCACTTCACATGTGTTAATGGTTTGAAATTTGTGCTAACATGAAATGACATCTGGTTTATATCCCCCTTCACTGATGTAACAAGTGTTTGATAATCAGAAATGAAAAAAAATCCATAAATTGCTTAAATCAGATTCTTCACTTAGTTTTAGAAGTTGGGTTGGCATGAAAAATGAATCAATGACGCTTACAATGGAAAGGAATACTATGCTTTTCTCTTGTACCTTCTTTAAAATAATTTTATAGTTGATCCCTGAAAAATACAAGTTTGAACTACACCAGTTCACTTATACGTGGATTTTTTCAGTAAATATATTGGAAATTTTTTTGGAGATTTGTAACAATTTGGAAAAACTCGCAGATGAACTGTTAGCCTAGAAATACCAAAAACAAATGTTAGGTATGTCATGAATGCATAAAATATTTATAGATATTAGTCTATTTTAACATTTGCTACCATAAAATATACACAGATTATAGTAAGTTATGCTTTATCGAAGCTTAATGTACACAATACTGACAGACCTACATTATGCCAATGCCCAGTTGAGAGAAATGTAAACAAATGTGAAGATGCAGTATTAAATCATAGCTGCATAATATTAACTACAGTATTACTGTACCACTGCAATAATTTTGTAGCACCTTCTTTTGCTGTTATGGTGAGCTTGTGTGTTCCAAGTATATACTTCGAATGCCATGTGACTCAATTATCTCCTTGTGAGCTGTTCATCTCTCCAGTAAATTGCATATCATGATAAAAAGTAATGTCTCAGGGTTCTTGCTTATTTTTTATCATGTGTAGTGCAATACCGTAAGCCTTGAATAGCATCATGGGATCCATAGGAATTGCCACTAGTGATGCTGGAAGTGCTCTCAAGAAGCAGAGAAAGGTCATGACATTATAAGAAAAAGTTGAATTGCTTGTATATACCACAGATTGAGGTCTGTGGGTGTGGTTACCTGTCATTTCAGATAGACTGTGCATCTTGTTCATCTTATAAATAGATGATGTGAACTGACGGCATTGATAAATACAGTATAATAATGTAAATATATATTTTTTCCTTATAATTTCTTAACATTTTCTTTACTCTAGTGTACTTTATAAAAATACAGTATTTAACATGTAAAACCTACAAAATATATGCTAACCAACGGTTTATGTTATCTGCAAGACTTCTTATCAATACTTGGCTATTAATAGATTAGTTTTAGGGGATTAAAAATGTTATATGTGTATTTTCAACTATGTGTGGCAGTTGGCACTCCTAACCTGTGTTTTCAAGCGTCAATTGTATTTTCATTATCAACATTATTTGGTTCATTGTTTTAGTAGGAAAGTACTTTATTATTATTTTATTATTCTTATAAAATGTGATAGCATTGATCAAAATATGCATGGTAAACACACATACTTATAAATTGCTTTAAATACTTAAAATATAAAACTTTATATTTCAGAATTAGTGGTATTCAGAAGACATACAGAAAGAAGGGTGAAAATGTGGAGGCTTTGAGAAGTAAGTAGTTTTCCTAGTATTCAGGCCATAGTATTTAAAGTACAAATAGAAAAATAATTTGCATAGCTTGTGGGAAATTTAAACTTCTCTACCATGATTTTCTGTCTTGCTTTTATTTTATTTTATTTTTTTTTAGATGGAGTCTCGCTCTGTCACCCAGGTTATAGTGCAGTGGCGTTCTCTTGGCTCACTGCAACCTGTGCCTTCTGGGTTCAAGTGATTCGCCTGCCTTAGCCTCCTGAGTAGCTGGGATTACAGGTGTACGCCACCATGCCCAGCTAATTTTTGTATTTTTGTGGAGACGGGGTTTCACCATGTTGGCCAGGTTGGTCTCAAACTCCTGACCTCAGGTGATTCGCCCGCCTCAGCCTCCTAAAGTGCTGGAATTACAGGCATGAGCCACTGCGCCCAGCCCCTGTCTTGCTTTTTTGAGATACTTTCGTTTATGTGATTAATATTCAAAATAAAACTAACAACATGACATTTGTAAAAGTAAAATGTAGTATCTATTAAAATGAAAAATACTCAATTATTTGAATAAGGCTATGTCCTTGTTTCAGTTTATTATTTTGCATGTATATGCAATACATGTTAGTTACTTTCTGAAAAATTCATTTGGCCTATCGTAGGGTTTTTCAACCTCAGCACTACTGACATTTTGGTCCTGATAATTCTTTGTTGTGAAGAACTGTTCTTTAATGTAGAATGTTTAGCATTGTGTCAGTGTGTTAGTCAGTCCCCAGAACCAATAGCATACACACACACACACACACACACACACACACACACACACACACACACACCAGTATGATTGTAGGGTAGGGGATTAGGGGAGGTTTGTTTTAAGTAATTACTTCATGAGATAGTGGGCCCTGGTAAATGTAGAAATCTGTAAGGCAGGTTGGAAACTCAGGCAAGTGTTGAAGTTTCAGTCTTGAGCTCAAAATTTGTAGACAGGCTGACAGGCTGCACACTCATGTAGGAGTCTGTTACATTCTTGAAGCAGGACTCTTCCAAGGAACCTGTTTTTTCTCTTAAGGCCTTCAACTGATTGGATAAGGTTTACCATTATTATCAAGACTAATCAAGTTTAACTCAGATGATTATAAAAGTTAATGACATCTACAGCAGCTTCTACATCAGTATTTGACCAAATAACAGCACCATAGCCTAGCCAGGGGGACCCATAAAATTAACCTTCACAAGCAGCATCCCTGGCTTTGATCACCAAAGAGAGAAGGAGTTCTGCCTCAAGAATGAAACAGATTCTTGCATGAGTTTCCAGCCTGTCAGCCTATGAATTTTGGACCCAAGATGGCAACTTTAACTCTTGCCTGAGTTTTCAACCTGCCCTACAAATTTTTGGGACTTACTAGACCCCACAATCTTCTGAAGCAATTTCTTAAAATAAACCTTCCCTAATCCCCCAACCCCACACTCATACTTGCTCCATTGTGTGTGTGTGTGTGTATTCTGTTGGTTCTGGAAACTGACTGACACGCTGCTAAACATCCCTGGCACACTGCTAAACATCCTCTCCCAGTTGTAACAACCAAAAATGTCTCCAGTCTTTACCAAATGTCTTCTAGGAGGCAAATTAATTTATTAAGAAGAAAGTAGGTATAGTGGTATACTAATAGGGTTTTAGTTTGCATTTGCCTAATAACTAATGTTATTAATCACCTTTTTATATGATTATTGGCATTTGGAGGTTTTCCTTTATGAAATGCCTATTCAAGTTCTTTTCACATTTTTGTTTCAAGACCTTTGTTAGATGCAGGTATTTAAATATTTGATCTCAGTCTGAGGCTTGCCTTTTAATTCTACTAGCAGTGTCTTTTGACAAACACAAGTCTTAATTTGAATGAAGTCCAATTTATGAATCTGTTCTTTTATGGTTACAGTGCTTTTCACGTCTTTTTATTCAACATTGGAGATTATATATAGCCTCCAATGTAAGTTATTGGTACAACTAGTTAAGTATAATTATAATTGTAATAACAATTACAACTAATTGTTTCTAATGCAAAGAAGCAAGAGAATGAAATAAAAGGCATCCAGATTGGAAAGGATGCAGTAAAATTATTTGCAGTTGACACAATAATCTATTTTTAAAATCTTTTAGATTGACAAAAAATAATAGTGGAACTAAACAGTGAGTTTTGCAAGATGATAGGATACATGATAAATAATGGAAAAATCAATTGTATTTCTATATGTTACCAACACATAATTGGAAATTAAAATTAAAAATAGCATTTAGCATCAAAAAATATGCTTACAGGTAAATAAGACAAAAATGTAAAAGACATATCCTGATAAGTACAAAACATTGCTGAGAGAAATTAAAGAAGATTTAAATAAATAGAAATACCACGTTCATGGGGCAGAACACTTAACGTTTAGTTGTTGAGTTCCCTTTCTTATTTTAACTTAGATTATTGGCCTTAGGATCTGAGACTTTTTCCTTCTTGTTTTATATGTTAGCCTTCTTAGTCTAGTTTTTGTTGTTGTTTGTTTGTTTCTGAGACAGGGTCTTGCTCTGTCCCCCAGGCTGGAGGACCGTGGCACAGTCTTGGCTTATCATAGCCCTGACTTCCCAAGCTCAGATGATTCTCCCACCTCAGCCTCCCGAGTAGCTGGGACTACAGGTGCCACCATGCCCAGCTAATTTTTGTATTTTTTGTAGAGACGGGATTTCGCCATGTTGCCCAGGCTAGTCTCGAACTCCTGGGCCCAAGTGATCCTCCCACCTCAGCCTCCCAAAGTGTTGGGATTACAGGCACGAGCCACTGTGCCTGGCCAGCCTAGTTTTTTGATAAGCCATTTCTGCTTCATCATTTCAGGTCCCCATCTCCTGTCTTCCTTCTTTCCTTTACATATCCATTCAGTGATATTGCTTCATTAAATCTAACCTTTCAAGCCATTTCTATACTATTGGTTAATTTCTTGTTTTTTTGCCAGTTTATTTAAATGCCTATAAATATCCTTGGGAACAAATTTTTGTTTAATTCCATTGGTTCCATTGGTAATTCCCAAAAATTGGGACACAGAAAATTCCCAAATATTTTGTATACTCTTAAATCTTACTGTATGAACAAATAAAGTTTATTTTTATTTACTTTTGTTACTGTTTATATCATTGACTGTAACAAAGAAGCTGTTATACCTGCTATCAAATATGCTGGTAACTTTAAATATGTATTTATAGATATAGTGCCTTGAAGATTGCTTAAATATTATGAATTATCATGCATAGCTGAACAGACATAAAAATTACATTTGAGTTGTCTTTTTTCCTGAACTAGATTTGTCATTTGACATATATGAGGGTCAGATTACTGCCTTACTTGGCCACAGTGGAACAGGAAAGAGTACATTGATGAATATTCTTTGTGGACTCTGCCCACCTTCTGATGGTGAGTTTTCTGTCTTAAAGAAAAAAAAACTTCATTATATATTCTTTAAATGTGTATTGAATAATTTTTGTCAATGGGACCAACTTCTGTATCTGTAAAGGTGTTTTCTTTTTTCTTGACTATACACATTTGGTTGTTTTTAGTAGAAGATAAAAATGATTCTATCATGTTTAATAAAGTAAAAAGGATCTAATTTTGTACATATTTCTATACATATACACATGTAGACGTGTATGTATGTGTTTTTATTCATCATTTTCAAGGGAGGATAAATGAGTAACTTATTGGAAATTAAATCAGAACTATAGACTATTTGAGGTTGAGAAAATAAACACAAATATCTAAATATACAGCAATAGTTCAGCAGGAAATAATTGGAAATGTTCATACTATCTTCTAAAATAGAATTTTAGAAGCATACCTCAAAAGTATAATTTTGATATGTGATTGTTCAGTAGGTGAGAATTCATTATAGTAGCTCCATATTTTGACAGTAACCAAATAGAGTGGCAGTACAATAAATATTTTACTTTACAAAAGGGCTGAATTGTATTGAATCTGCATTTCAACTCTTTAAATGTTATTTAACTTTTAAAATTAGTTTGATTTTGTTCTTTGTCCTTAGTTGTATCACTCTTTGATGGTAGTCATAATATCTTACATTTGTATAAGAATTTATGATTTTTCTCATGATTCTTCATAATGTATGATTGTTTTAATTTTCACTATTAAAACAATGAATATATTAGTGTTCACTGTATAAAAAAGGAAAGCTGGAATTTAAAGAGATTAAGTAATTTGGCCATGACCACACAGCTAGTTAGGATAAAATTTATAGTTCTTTAATCCCTCCACTATTGCACAGTGTCTAGAAAATTGTTACTGGAATACAAGTGTAAATAGTATATCAATAGATATTTATGTTTAGTGTCAAACTTTTACTTTGGAATTTAAAGAGATTAAGTAATTTGGCCATGACCACACAGCTAGTTAGGATAAAATTTATAGTTCTTTAATCCCTCCACTATTGCACAGTGTCTAGAAAATTGTTACTGGAATACAAGTGTAAATAGTATATCAATAGATATTTATGTTTAGTGTCAAACTTTTACTTTCTTGCTTTTCCCACTATGTTATATGACCTGTAAGTGATGGAAAATGAGATTGAAATATAAGTGAATGCGGATCACCAATAATATTGAAGGGTGTGTTGTGCCTTGTAAATTTATATTAATTTTTACCTTATATGTCTGTTATAACCAAATAACTAAGTTATCAGGATACTTCAAAACATATACATTATAAAATAATTAATGTACATTTAAATATATATTTTGCTTTTAGGGTTTGCATCTATATATGGACACAGAGTCTCAGAAATAGATGAAATGTTTGAAGCAAGAAAAATGATTGGCATTTGTCCACAGTTAGATATACACTTTGATGTTTTGACAGTAGAAGAAAATTTATCAATTTTGGCTTCAATCAAAGGGATACCAGCCAACAATATAATACAAGAAGTATGCTATTCATATAGAAATCTTTACTTTTATTTCCTGTAATCAATAACCTTTTGTAATGACTTGTGCAATAAAAATACGCTTGAAAATCTAAATATAACACTTGTTCTGAGCCAGCAAACAGCTATTACAAAGAATTAGACAGAATTTGGAGTAAATGTTTTAGCACACATAAAAGTTTGTTTCATCTGGAGGATGCTTGCCTGCCTTATTCCTCCCTTCTCTTGCTCTCATCTCCTCTACCCCCTCCCACTTCCACACATACATTAAGAGCCATCACAGTGATCTCTTATTCCTTCCCTACCACCCAAGAAGGCACAAAATTAAAACCTTTCCCTCAAGAATCTTGTTACCTGTTGTTTTCATAATTATATATGAGTATATGTCAAAGGCAGTTCCATGCTAAAGGATCATTTTTAAAGTTGATATTAAAATTATTTAAAAACCTATGTTACTTAAATATTTAACACATTAAAACTTAAAATTAAAAAGTAATATGGATAATTATATAAATGGTATGATTTTTAAAATAACATTGTTCATGCTTTACTTTTACAGGTGCAGAAGGTTTTACTAGATTTAGACATGCAGACTATCAAAGATAACCAAGCTAAAAAATTAAGTGGTGGTCAAAAAAGAAAGCTGTCATTAGGAATTGCTGTTCTTGGGAACCCAAAGGTAAATAAATATTACTTTTACAGATGAGCTCATTTTAAATTATGTCGAATTAAAAAGCAGGTTGTAGAAAGATATAATACATTATGTAAAGGTTAAGTGTACATAAAATGCTGTATGTTATTATGGATATAATCATAGTAATGAGATTTTAAAACTGAAGTCAGAAAGATGTATAACTTTTTAAAATTTTAGTAGCTGTCAAGGTACTAAAGGTTTTTGGTTACATGGATGAATTATACAGTGGTAAATTCTGAGGTTTTAGTGCACCCATCTCCTGAGTACTGTACATGGTACTCAGTATGTAGTTTTTTTTATTCCTCACCCCCTTCCACCCTTTCCTTTCTGAGTTATAACATCTTTATGATAACTGGTTACTTTTAGGAAGGAGAATGGAAGAATAGACTTTAGTTATGACTGCCATGTTTTTTTTCTTTCTTTCTTTCTTTCTTTCTTCTTCTTTTTTTTTTTAATTTGTAGACACAAGACCTTGCTATGTTGCCCAGGCTGGTCTTGAACTGGCCTCAAGCGATCCTCCCGCCTTTGCCTTCCAAAGTGTTGGGATTACAGGCATGAGCCACCACGCCTGGCCTCCATGTTTTATTTCTTTAAAAAATGATCTGAAGAAAATGTGGCCAAAAAATAACATTGCTGAATTGGAATGGTAGCTATAATAGTATTACTCTCTTGTTCTCTATAGTTTAAAAAATATTTGTTATAGTTAATAACAAAAGTTAAGAAATAGAACAAAATCAAAGGAGTGATTCAGTTTATCACTGTCCTGCTTTGATTTTGTATGTATTTGTTTTATGCTGTTCTCTGTCATAGAGACAGAGAAACAACTGATGTACCACTTTACACAGGGCATCAAAACTGACAGGTGCATGCATGCAGCTAGGATGATCTCCTATTGATCCCCACCATCCTGCCACATTCCCTCTTGCTGTTGCAGCTGGGGAATGATTCTGGATCCTGGCTTTATGTTCATTAGTCTTCCTCTCAGCCACCACCACCATGTTCTTTTTTATATTAAAAATAGTCTTGAAACAAATTGCTTCCCTTGAACTACTATAAAACCATATATTCTTCTCCAAAAAAGCAAGTGTTACATCTACAAATTTAATTGTTAAGGATAATAGCAATATACTTAATGTTTTGTTTTTAGTTTATTTGTCTGACTGTTGTTATACTTTTGTCTTGTGTATTACAGGCAGTCTTTTAGAATTAAACCTGGGAAAATATTCACATGTCAAATTTATAATTTTAAAAATGTATGTGAACTCAATTATGAATGAAAAAATCTGATCTAATATATTTCTGATTGAAAATAATAATTTGAAATGGGGCAGTTTTTTAGTGTCCACATACCTGTTTAATATTTAGTTTTTCTGAGGATTCCCTGCCCTTCTTCACCTCTTTTCACACAGATACTGCTGCTAGATGAACCAACAGCTGGAATGGACCCCTGTTCTCGACATATTGTATGGAATCTTTTAAAATACAGAAAAGCCAGTCGGGTGACAGTGTTCAGTACTCATTTCATGGATGAAGCTGACATTCTTGCAGGTGAGATTTTTGTTTTATTTTCGAAGGCTGAGATCATGGGCCAAAAGGAAGATGGATATAGAGATGCTAATTCCTGAAGTATAAATAGAGAAGCTTTTACCTAGTGGTATGTTTCCTTCACAAAAAAAGTTCTAAAAAATTTTAAAATGATACATTTTTGTGTTGAGAATCTCCAAGACCTTCCCAGGTTTAGTGATGTCCTAAAAGAACTCATATGACTCAGCACATAGTCATACTCATGACTATGATTTATTACAGCAAAAGGATGCAAAGCAAAGTTAGCAAAGGGAAAAGGTATATGAGGCAAAGTCTCGAGGAAACCAGGTAGAAGCTTCCAAGAGTCCTACTCCCAGTGGAGTAGACAGATGTGCTTTAATTTCTTCAGCATTGAGTTGTAACAACATGTGTGAAATATCTACTTGGGAAAGTTAGTATATACTCAGTGTTCAAGATTCTTATTGGGTGCTGATCACATAAACATCTTCTGCCTAGCACATACCAAAGTTCCAGATTCTCAGAAGGAAAGAAGTTGTTTAGCATAAACCACATTGTTTGTACAGTTTAGGCACTGAGCCACTCTTACCTGTTTTGAGAATAGTAGGAACCCTCCCAAATCCAAGTTCTCAACTAACAGCCAAGGGCCAACCTTGTAAGCAGGCCTTTCTAAGGATAGAAGCCTCTGACCTGCTATGTTAACTCTTTTCTGCACAATTTTATACACATACATACATATAAAGAATCCAAGTTTAAGTCAACACATGACTTTTAATAGCTATGACAGATATAGAAGTTTGAAATTCTTGAGCAACTTCTGTCTGCTTATAATATAATCTAATAAAATTGGGCAAGTCATTCATGTCTTCAGTAGTACCTTTGTTTTTAAAAACCCAACAAACTAACATTTGTTCTTCTTATTACTTTTGTTGATTTTTGGAGTTGTTTCTACATTTGGTTATAAAGGAAATTGTGAAAGTGCTTGTATTGGTAAGCCTTTTAGGAAAAATATATTTGGAATAACATATGGTAAGTAGACTCTAGAGTCAGACTCCTTGAGTAGAGTTCCTGGCTTTGTTACTTTATAGCTGTATGAAACATGTATAAGGAATGTATTTTCTTTTTACCTTAGTATTCATATCTGAAAAATAGTTGATGATAATCTAGTACCATCCTCATAAGATTTTTTGTGATGATTAATGATATCATAATGTGGATGACTCTCATATGAGAAACCATAAAGTATAAATGCCAATTATTAATGCTGTTGATACTTTAGAAATTGAAATGTAAATACTTATCTGCAGATAGGAAAGCTGTGATGTCACAAGGAATGCTGAAATGTGTTGGTTCTTCAATGTTCCTCAAAAGTAAATGGGGGATCGGCTACCGCCTGAGGTATCATTCATTTTTATTGACATTATTCTATATTATACTCTTGCTATACTGTTATTATGTTGGAGGCTTGCTGTTACATGCTTTGACCATCATTTATGGTACTAAATTTAATTTAAAGCCTTCATAATTTACTTTTGGCTGTTTATTATATAATCAATTATGATTTTTGGTATTCTCTAGCATGTACATAGACAAATATTGTGCCACAGAATCTCTTTCTTCACTGGTTAAACAACATATACCTGGAGCTACTTTATTACAACAGAATGACCAACAACTTGTGTATAGCTTGCCTTTCAAGGACATGGACAAATTTTCAGGTATTACTTACTTTAAGTCTCTTGGTGTTTGAACTGGGATCCTATATTGGGAATAGGTTTCATTGATTTCCTTTTTGTTTCCTTCTCCATGTAGTATTGCCGTGCTCCCAGGTGGCCAGAGTTAATATTCTGTTTCTGCTTTATTTTGTTTTTGAAAGCCAGAAAAAATACAGCAAAATTTTTTTTTTTACAAACACCATGCAAGAAACTGTAACTAATATATTAAATACTTAAGAAAATGTTAAAAAATGTAAAAATAATTGTGTTTACTTTGTTGTCAAGAAAAAAAAGAAATTGCTTGTAGGCCTCCTGAGAGTAAGGCATATATGTATATAGTTTATATACATTCTCAGGTTCTTTTATAGTTTCATGATTTCATAATGAATTATATGATAAATCCTTGAATTCTTTTAATTGAGGCATTATTTTTTAATTTTTTAATGAGGAACTCAAACTCAGTCTCCTTCCTCTGTTTAGGAATTGCTTGATAGACAAAAGGAAGTTATTGATGTAAGTACATTGTGCAGAATTTTCATAGCATTTATCTCATAATCAGAAAAATACTTGTTTTTTTTTTTAAAAGAAATCACAAATTAAGTGGACTGAAGTACACTTGCCAACTTAATGCACTCTGCCTATCATTCTATCTACTTATACCCACCTATCTCCTATTCTTTAGTAACATTTATATGTGCTTATTTTCTACCAGATGCTGGTCTGTGCCTTTTGCAATTATTAGTTTATTTCATTATCCCAATATTTCAAGAAATACATGAGATAAATACTATTATTGCTTTCATTTTACAAATGAAGAAACTGAGACATAAAAAGATTTAAGGAACTTGCCCAAGGTAACACAGGTAGAAAGTAGTGGAGCTGAGTTTTGAACCCAGGCAAATCAGTTCCAGAACTCATGGTTTTCACCACCATACTTTGTTTGTTGACTCTTATATTTCTTTGAAAAATTGTCACGGTATTTCACTGGATTTCACAGTGTCTTCTGGGATCTCCTGTAGGATGGACCGTAAGACCGCTTAAGGGAATTCATAATGTCAGCACTTTTTCTAATAATACCAAAATGTTATTTGCCTTATTGACCCTCAGCTTCTCATGATTATACAGTGTTTTCCAGAGACTGCATAATATGTGCTATCACAACAGATTGAATACAGAAACAAATATGAGAACCCATCTGTCTTCCGTTAAGACAGACATTAAAGAGATTTGCAGAAATATAAAACAATATTCTCTTCTCATTATTTTTGTTTTAAAAGATGCAGTTTTTAAAAATAAAATTGTGTTAACCCGTAATAGGTTTATTTTTTTATTTTTTAAAAGATGAATAAGTATTTAAATGATTTCTGTATGTTTTCTAATGTACATATTTATTTTATTATTCAATATAGTAACATTCTCAGTTTTAATTTCAAATACTGTAAAATTTTTGTTAGTTTATAATATGATATAGATATAATATGGTAATAGATATGATAATAGATATATTCCCATATATAAAATTTCTTTGAGGTCCTTAATTTATAAGAATGTTAAGCCTGTTACTTAGGCTGGAGTTCAGTGCCACAATCACAGCTCACTGCAGCCTCAAACTCCTGGGCTCAAGTGATCCTCCCACCTGAGTCTCCTGAGTAGCTAAGACTACAGGCTTGCATCAGTATTTATGCCTAGCTAATTTATTTTTATTTTTTGTAGAGATGGGTCATGATATGTTGCACAGGCTGTTCATGAACTTATTTTTAAAGGATATTTTACAATAATTTATGATAATATGCTTAAAGATATACTATTCTTTCATTTTTTTCTTTTAGGTTTGTTTTCTGCCCTAGACAATCATTCAAATTTGGGTGTCATTTCTTATGGTGTTTCCATGACGACTTTGGAAGACGTATTTTTAAAGCTAGAAGTTGAAGCAGAAATTGACCAAGCAGGTAAAAACAGAACTAACAAAACATTTTAGGCAATGAATCAGACAGATGGTGAATAAGACAAAAATTAAATAAATGTAATTTTATATTTTTTTAGAATAAAGGGTAGAAATAAGTAAATAAGTAATGAGATACTTACTGATAGTGATAGGAGTAATGCAGGAAATAATGGGGTGGTCTTAGAAGGCAGCGAACTTAGATTATATCATCAGGAAGGACTTTGTTGAGATGACACTTGACCTGAGGCCTGTATAATGAGAAAAATCAAGTAGGTGAAGATTTTAGGGCAGAAATTTTCAGATAAAGAACTGCAACTGCAAAGGTATTAACTGAGGAATGAGTTGGATGTCTTTGAGGGATAAAAAAAGGCTACCATGGCCGGAGCCATAGTGAAGCTATTACACAGCAAAGTCAGGAGGATACTCAAAGGGATAGATCATGTTCTGCCTTTGAACATCTGGAAAACAATTTCATTTGTTTTCCTATTGTAGTGTGAAGCTATCAGAGAGTTTTAAAGCAAATAGGTACCATGATCTGATTTGAATTTTTAAAAAAACATGTTCTGGTTGTTCAATGATAGGAGTATTATAAAGGAAGTGTGGAAGTAGGAAGACCAGTTAGGAAACTGCTATAGTTAATACTATCTTGAACTAGGGTGTCAGTGAAAATAGGGAGGCCGGGCACAGTGGTTCATGCCTATAATCCCAGCACTTTGGGAGGCCAAGGCAGGGAGATTGCTTGAGCCCAGGAGTTCCAGACCAGCCTTGGCAACATGGCAAAACCTTGTCACAAAAAACACAACAATTAGCCAGGTATGGTAGTGTGTGCCTATAGTCCCAACTACTCTAGAGGCTGAGGTGGGAGAATCACCTGAGCCCAGGAGGTCAAGGCTGCAGTGAGCCATGATTGCACCACTGCACTCCAGCCTGGGCATCAGAAGGAGACCCTGTTTAAAAAAAAAAAAAAAAAAGGGAAAGAACAGATATTTGGGTTATACTGGTGGTAGTGGTGATGAGTTTGAGTTGCTGATAGATTGAGTGTTAGAGGCTCAGGAGAGGTTGGAATGAAGAATAATTCCTAAGCTTTTGATAACTGGGAATGAGATTGCCATTTCCTGAAAATAGGGGAAGAATAGGTTTGTGGAAAGAAGGAATGCAGGCATGAGTTTTTTCCTTTTTTTTTTTTTTTTGAGTCTTGCTTTGTCACTCAGGCTGGAGTGCAGTGGCACCATCCTGGCTCACTGCAACCTCCGCCTCCCAAGTCCAAGTGATTCTCCTGCTGCCTCAGCCTCCCAAACAGCTGGGATTACAGGCGCCCACCACCACGCCCAGCTAATTGTTGTATTTTTTAGTAGAGACAGGGTTTTGCCATGTTGGCCAGGCTGGTCTTGAACTGACCTCAGGTGATCCGCCCGCCTTGGCCTCCCAAAGTGCTAGGATTGCAGGTGTAAGCCACTGCGCCCGACCCAGGCATGAATTTTGAGTATATTGTTTGAGATGCATCTGGAGTTAAATGAAGATGTTACGGCTGAAGATACAGATTTGGAAGTTACTCACAGGTAGATGGTGCTAGGGAATTGGATGAAATCTCTTAGTTGGGTAAGGAGTATAGATAAGAATTGAGGGGCAGGCCTCCTGGGTGAGCAGTGGAGAAGGAGCCAAGAGGGCTGACCGTGAATGAGCAATTATTACTCTACTTTTTCATGAAAGAGTGGAAATGGAAAAACCTAGAAAAATGGTGTTTAGGAAAGAGGAAGTGGTCAGTTATTTGTCAATTGCTGTGAAGAATAAGATGAGGACAAAAAAGGTAGTTTTGGTAACATAGAGGACGGTGAGGGATTTGGTAGACTGTAAGAGTGGTGATCTTGACAGATCAATTTCATGATGCAGTAAGGAGCAAAGTGGATCTATTCAGCTTACGGTAAGAACATGAGTTGAGGAAACTTTCTTATGATCGAAGGTTAGCAAAATGTTTGTAGTGGCAGGTGAGGAGAGCAAAGGAAACCAGGATGTTAGTTCACAGTTGTTAAAAGAGTTGAGATGCTGCAAATACACATTTTGCATGAATGCCGAGTGGGTGATGATTAAAATCATTGTGATACCAAAGTCAAGAATCAAGCTGAATATATCATCATGAAGTAAACTTGCTTATATTATGCTAAAATAAATCTGGAACTTAAAATATTACTAGAATTTAATTATTCATGGTTTGGTACTCAAATTTTAAAAGATTGGCCTTATTGTGTGGGAACAATAATTTGTCAGCATTGCTAACTGTAAAGTTGCTCCTGTAGTCCTATGTTTATGATACCAGATGCCCACTTTCAAATGCAGTGAGGAGAAGCCATATATTTTTGAGTTCTTAATTTTTCTTTTGTTATTATGTCTGGATCAAAGAAGATTTATCTGAAAATTAATGTATGTGATTTTGTAGTTTCTCCTTCTTTTGAAATTTTTAAATGATGAAGTGGGCATTCTGCTTTTAGTTCACCCTCACAAATTGTGGAAGAATCCACAATAAAACTTTTATATTGAAAGTGCGTGGCCTTAATGGAATTAAATAACTAAAAAAAGAAGTAAGTCTCTCAAATTTGTTTTAATACCTTGAGTACTAATATACTGAACCACTACATAAAATTAATATTATATAATCTGATTTCTTTTTATATTATTATCTAAATTAAAAAATACATGTATTGGCCCAAGTTATAATGTTCTTCCTAAAGTTATCTCACTAGTACCTTCTCTTTAATATTTGCATTAACTGTTAATATTTTTCTGCGTCGAAAGTTCTGAATGTTTTTGAGTTTAAAATAAACCTCAATTGTGTAGTATTTTATTCTTGCCATTAAATAAATATATGTTTATGGTTTAATTGGTAGAATTTTATTTTTTTTATTTATTTTTATTTATTTTTTTATTATTATACTTTAAGTTTTAGGGTACATGTGCACATTGTGCAGGTTAGTTACATACGTATACATGTGCCATGCTGGTGTGCTGCACCCACTAACTCGTCATCTAGCATTAGGTATATCTCCCAATGCTATCCCTCCCCCCTCCCCCCACCCCACAATAGTCCCCAGTGTGATGTTCCCCTTCCTGTGTCCATGTGATCTCATTGTTCAATTCCCACCTATGAGTGAGAATATGTGGTGTTTGGTTTTTTGTTCTTGCGATAGTTTACTGAGAATGATGATTTCCAATTTCATCCATGTCCCTACAAAGGACATGAACTCATCATTTTTTATGGCTGCATAGTATTCCATGGTGTATATGTGCCACATTTTCTTAATCCAGTCTATCATTGTTGGACATTTGGGTTAGTTCCAAGTCTTTGCTATTGTGAATAGTGCCGCAATAAACATACGTGTGCATGTGTCTTTATAGCAGCATGATTTATAGTCCTTTGGGTATATACCCAGTAATGGGATGGCTGGGTCAAATGGTATTTCTAGTTCTAGATCCCTGAGGAATCGCCACACTGACTTCCACAATGGTTGAACTAGTTTACAGTGCCACCAACAGTGTAAAAGTGTTCCTATTTCTCCACATCCTCTCCAGCACCTGTTTCCTGACTTTTTAATGATTGCTATTCTAACTGGTGTGAGATGGTATCTCATTGTGGTTTTGATTTGCATTTCCCTGATGGCCAGTGATGGTGAGCGTTTTTTCATGTGTCTTTTGGCTGCATAAATGTCTTCTTTTGAGAAGTGTCTTTTCATGTCCTTTGCCCACTTTTTGATGGGGTTGTTTGTTTTTTTCTTGTAAATTTGTTTGAGTTCATTGTAGATTCTGGATATTAGCCCTTTGTCAGATGAGTAGCTTGCAAAATTTTTCTCCCATTTTGTAGGTTGCCTATTCACTCTGATGGTAGTTTCTTTTGCTGTGCAGAAGTTCTTTAGTTTAATTAGATCCCATTTGTCAATTTTGTCTTTTGTTGCTATTGCTTTTGGTGTTTTAGACATGAAGTCCTTGCCCATGCCTATGTCCTGAATGGTAATGCCTAGGTTTTCTTCTAGGGTTTTTATGGTTTTAGGTCTAACGTTTAAGTCTTTAATCCATCTTGAATTGATTTTTGTATAAGGTGTAAGGAAGGGATCCAGTTTCAGCTTTCTACATATGGCTAGCTAGTTTTCCCAGCACCATTTATTAAATAGGGAATCCTTTCCCCATTGCTTGTTTTTCTCAGGCTTGTCAAAGATCAGATAGTTGTAGATATGTGGCATTATTTCTGAGGGCTCTGTTCTGTTCCATTGATCTATATCTCTGTTTTGGTACCAGTACCATGCTGTTTTGGTTACTGTGGCCTTGTAGTATAGTTTGAAGTCAGGTAACGTGATGCCTCCAGCTTTGTTCTTTTGGCTTAGGATTGACTTGGCAATGCGGGCTCTTTTTTGGTTCCATGTGAACTTTAAAGTAGTTTTTTCCAATTCTGTGAAGAAAGTCATTGGTAGCTTGATGGGGATGGCATTGAATCTGTAAATTACCTTGGGCAGTTTGGCCATTTTCACGATATTGATTCTTCCTACCCATGAGCATGGAATGTTCTTCCATTTGTTTGTATCCTCTTTTATTTCCTTGAGCAGCAGTTTGTAGTTCTCCTTGAAGAGGTCCTTCACATCCCTTGTAAGTTGGATTCCTAGGTATTTTATTCTCTTTGAAGCAATTGTGAATGGGAGTTCACTCATGATTTGGCTCTCTGTTTGTCTGTTGTTGGTGTATAGGAATGCTTGTGATTTTTGCACATTGATTTTGTATCCTGAGACTTTGCTGAAGTTGCTTATCAGCTTAAGGAGATTTTGGGCTGAGACAATGGGGTTTTCTAGATATACAATCATGTCATCTGCAAACAGGGACAATTTGACTTCCTCTTTTCCTAATTGAATACCCTTTATTTCCTTCTCCTGCCTAATTGCCCTGGCCAGAACTTCCAACACTATGTTGAATAGGAGTGGTGAGAGAGGGCATCCCTGTCTTGTGCCAGTTTTCAAAGGGAATGCTTCCAGTTTTTGCCCATTCAGTATGATAGTGGCTGTGGGTTTGTCATAGATAGCTCTTATTATTTTGAGATATGTCCCATCAATACCTAATTTATTGAGAGTTTTTAGCATGAAGGTTGTTGAATTTTGTCAAAGGCCTTTTCTGCATCTATTGAGATAATCATGTGGTTTTTGTCTTTGGCTCTGTTTATATGCTAGAATTTTAACATAAAGTACGTAAATAAATTTTTATTCCAAATACATTTGGAATGTTTAACTGTAATTTAAATGAATATTAAATATTAAAATGAAATCTGAATGACATACCTTATTCACACTACTGAATTTGTTATACCTTTTAAGTGTTGTGCTAATAATCTGTATGATCACACTGTCATTGATCATGTACAACCTCAGTAATCCCAGGAAATTATATTGAAGTAGGCATTGGCTCTTAAACCTTCCAAAGACTAAAGATGAAGTTGAAGGGCAGAATTTGGCTGAAAACTGAACCTGAGGCTAAATTTTAATTGAGAAGTAATGTAAAGCCAGGAGAGGACTCTCAAACATGGTGATAAGAGAGAAGTCTCGTGTATGATCAGGATATGATGCTAAGTTGTGGTCAGAGAGGAAAAGTTCACATAAAAGTTGGATATTATACATATACAGAGATAATAAGATCTTAAATATGGATATGCATCCAGTTTGATTTTGAACTAGTGGAATTATACCATGTGTCTCCTTTGCATCTGTCCTCTTTCACTCAAAATTACATTTGTGAAGTTCAACCATGTTGTTATGGGTACAGTAGTTTGTTCATTTTCATTGGTTTACACTATTCCATAGAATAGTGTTATTGTTCTTAGTAGAACAAGAACATTCTCATGTTCTTGTACATGTGTTTTGGTGAAACCTATATTCATATCTCTGTTGGGTTTATGCCTGTTGGGGATCTCTTGGGTCATAAGATATACATATGTTCAGCTTTAATAGATACTGCCAGAATATAAGAGAGTTCCATTTGTTCCACATAACTGCCAGACCAATGCTTCTTTAAATTTTCCTGCTTCAGAAAGATTGTATCTTTTTTAATGAATATACTGAAATGTTTGTTTTGTTTTGGCAAATAGATTATAGTGTATTTACTCAGCAGCCACTGGAGGAAGAAATGGATTCAAAATCTTTTGATGAAATGGAACAGAGCTTACTTATTCTTTCTGAAACCAAGGCTTCTCTAATGAGCACCATGAGCCTTTGGAAACAACAGATGTATACAATAGCAAAGTTTCATTTCTTTACCTTGAAACGTGAAAGTAAATCAGTGAGATCAGTGTAAGTATAATTATCACCCTTATACCTGATGGATTGCTTTTTAAGGATACACATTGGTTTTACCATCTTAATTTTTAAAATGTTAACATATGTAAATAATTTATATAGTTTTGAAAGATTACCACTGTAATTTCACAATGTTAGAGAAAAAAATTACAATAATTTCATCAAATACCCTGTCTTACACTTTTTAAACTAGCATTTATTGTCTCATCTATAAAGTGAGGAAATAACAAATATTCCCTAATTGTATAATTTTTGAATTACTGTCACTGTATCTTTTTCTTTCTTTCACCTGGGAGCACAGATTCAAGTTTCCTTGAATATATTAATACACTCCCCATTGTATCTTAAATTTTGTTTTGCGTTTCTATTTTTTCGCTATTTTTTGCGTCTATTAGTTAGTTTTTATAACCACTTTTTGTAAGTAGCAGGAAAAATGAGTTTTACCTCTATTTATCCTATGAGGAAACTGAAAAATAAAGAAGGCTACATAGCTAGTAGATCTGGGATCAAAATGACATCTCAAGTTAGCTTTAGCCCTTCTCAGTTAGGTTCTCCTAGGGTACTAGGAACTGAATAATTTGGAAATAACATTAACCACTTTCATATACCACACACCTATCTTGTTAAGTCCAAAATGTCAGTAGTAATAAGGCTTAATCATTAAGATTAAGAATATTGTTATATGTTTGGAATATGCTAAATTTATATGCTCTTCTTTGACCAAATTCAGTGTCAAACAAATGTCAATCACATATCTGATTTATTCCCGGGTCGGCATTACTGAAAGAAAAATGTTTATTTAAATCAGCATGTTTCAATTTATTTTATTTTATTTTTTTATACTTTAAGTTCTAGGATATATGTGCAGAACTTACAGGTTTGTTACATAGGTATGCATGTGCCATGGTGGTTTGCTACACTCATCAACCTATCACTACGTTAGGTATTTATCCTAATGCTATCCCTCCCCAGTCCCAACCCTCCAACAGGCCCCGGTGTGTGATGTTCCCCTCCTTGTGTCCATGTGTTCTCGTTGTTCAGCTCCCACTTATGAGTGAGAACATGTGGTGTTTGGTTTTCTGTTCCTGTGTTAGTTTGCTGAAAATGATGGTTTCCAGCTTCATCCATGTACCTTCAAAGGACATGAACTCATCCTTTTTTATGGCTGCATAGTATTCCATGGTGTATATGTGCCACATTTTCTAAACACCACTCTCATAAAATACACTCAGAAAAATAATTAAAATACCAGCTGGGCTCGGTGGCTCAAGCTTGTAATCCCAGCACTTTGGGAGGCCAAGGCAGGCGGATCACAAGGTCAGGAGATCAAGGCCATCCTGGCCAACGTGGTGAAACTCCATCTCTACTAAAAATATAAAAAAATTAGCTGGGTGTGGTGGTGGGCGCCTGTAGTCTCAGCTACTTGGGAGGCTGAGGCAGGAGAATTGCCTGAACTCGGGAAGCGGAGGTTGCAGTGAGCCAAGATCGTGCCACTGCACTCCAGTCTGGTGACAGAGTGAGACTCCGTCCCTGCCCCCCCGCCCCCCCAAAAAAAGAAAATTAAAATACCTTAGTCAGCTTTGACTGCCATGACAAAATACCATTTACTGGGTGACTTAAACAGAGTATTATTTTCTCACAATTCTGATGGCTGCAGTTCTGAGATCCGGGTGCCAGCATGGTGAGGACTGTCTTCCTGGCTTGCAGAAGGCCACCATCTCACTGTGTGCTCATATGACCTCTTCACGTACACTGGCATGCACCCTCTGGTGTCTCTTTTAATAAATGTACTAATCCCATCATGGGGACCCCACCCTCATGATGCCATCTAATGCAGATTACCTTTCTTCCGAAGTCCCATTTCCAAACACCATCATATGGGAGTTAGGGCTTCAACATACAAATTTGGGGAGGCACAAACATTCAATCCATAACAAAATGTGTTCCATGGTCAAATACATTTAGAAAATATTACTCTTATATTCCCTATATTAAAGAGTTATTCATTAGCATAAAAAACATGAGATGTTCTCTGGTAAAGAAATTCCTTCAACTTTGTTTAACCTCATGTTTCCAAATATTATTTAATTGTGAATATTTTTTAACCTAAATCACTTCTTAACTTATTATGGAACTTGATCAATGCCATATGCTTTTGAAATCTTAGATATAACAATTTAAGAATTTTTTTAAAAAAATTACGGGGTATGTGAAATTTATAAATTGCTAAAGTATGATAATCTAAGCTCTCCAACTGCTTGTTAGGACACTTATTACATGTGATATAGAGATATTTTATCAGATAAGTAGCTGCTCTCCAGATAAAAGGGCATTGTAGTATACCTTGCTTTGCCTCCTGAGAGCAGCAATGGCAATTAATATGATAAAATTGTGATTAGGATGAGATTTCAAAGATATCAGCCATTCAGAGTTTAATTGTATTTTTATTTGCTTCTCTATATCTAAAATATTTTTGTTGTTACGTGAAAAGTAAATGGGGCTGGGTGCAGTGGCTCACACCTGAAATCCCAGCACTTTGGAAAGCTGCAGCAGGTGGATCACTTGAGGCCAGGAGTTTGAGACCAGTCTGGCCAACATGGCAAAACCCTGTCTCTACTAAAAATACAAAAATTAGCTGGGTAC
Source organism: Pan troglodytes (assembly GCF_028858775.2). Lineage (NCBI taxonomy): Eukaryota > Metazoa > Chordata > Mammalia > Primates > Hominidae > Pan > Pan troglodytes. The sequence goes on along the minus strand of NC_072417.2, from coordinate 82,250,314 downwards.
AGTGGCACATGCCAGTCGTCCCACCTACTTGGGAGGCTGAGGCATGACAATCGTTTGAACCTGGGAGGCAGAGGTTGCAGTGAGCCGAGATCACACCACTGCACTCCAGCCTGGGTGACAGAGCAAGACTCCATCTCAAAAAAAAAAAAAAAAAAAAGTAAATGGTTAAGATAGAGACAGGACAGGAAGTAATTCCTTCAGGAGTAGAGACAAATATTTGAGACATAATGTCTTGTGTTTTAACAGTTACAACTATGTGTTTACATACTCTTAGGAAAATTTAAGGGCGTCACTGATCTAAAATATACTTTTATAACTTTTAATTTTGTCGTACAGTATTGGCTTTCTCTCCAGTATTGTCATAAGATCATTTTGGGGAATACGATTTCTTTTTTTTTTTTTTTTCAGTTTTTTTTCTTTGTTTTTTTCAGTGATTATCTTTTAACTATCTTGAGTTTAAATCTATACCAATGTAGGCTGGTCAAGGTGGCCCACACCTGCAATCCCAGCACTTTGGGAGGCTGAGGCAGGCAAGCTCCTTGTTTGAGCTCAGGAGTTTGAGACCAGCCTTGGCAACATGGCAAAACCCCATCTCTATAAAAAATAACAAAAATTAGTTGTGTATGGTGGCGTGTGCCTGTAGTCCCAGCTATTTGGGATGGCGAGGGGAGAAGATTGCTTGAGCCTGGGAGGTGGAGGTTACAGTGAGCTGAGATCACGCCATTACACTCCAGCCTGGGTGACAGAACCAGACCATGTCTCAAATAAAAACAAAAAAAGTCCATGTCAATGTGAAGGGAGAGTTTTAATTGATTTTCATATTAATGTACCTTTGTACCCTGAGCTGTGTTGTTTTTTTTTTTCTTTTCAGGTTGCTTCTGCTTTTAATTTTTTTCACAGTTCAGATTTTTATGTTTTTGGTTCGTCACTCTTTTAAAAATGCTGTGGTTCCCGTCAAACTTGTTCCAGACTTATATTTTCTAAAACCTGGAGACAAACCTCATAAATACAAAACAAGTCTGCTTCTTCAAAATTCTACTGGTGAGAGTGTGTGAAGGTCTGTGAATGAGTGTTGGCATGGAGCATGGGGTTGAGGGGTGGATAAAGGTCTGGATTTTAAAACTATATTTAAGGTAAAGGCATGGTCTGTCTGCATGAAATCTAAATTATAGTTCAATACGTATCTTATTGATGCTGAAGAATATATTACAGTAAATTTTGGTTTACAAATAAATGACAGTTTTGGCCAGGTGCGATGGCTCACACCTGTAATCCCAGCACTTTGGGAGGCCAAGGCGGGTGGATCACCTGAGGTCAGGAGATCGAGACCATCCTGGCTAACACGGTGAAACCCCGTCTCTACTATAAAAATTAGCCAGGCATGGTGGCACGCGCCTGTAGTCCCAGGTACTCGGGAGGCTGAGGCAGGAGAATCGCTTGAACCCGGGAGGCGGAGGTTGCAGTGAGCCGAGATTGCACCACTGCATTCCAGTCTGGGCAACAGAGGGAGACTCTGCCTCAAAATAAATAAATAAATAAATAAATAAATAAATAAATAAATAAATAGTTAAAAAAATTTATACTTTGTATAATAGTAGAATTTCCTTTTTTAATAATAACGTTATTCTTACTAGCATGTTTTATGCTGATAAGTCCATGATGAGCAAAATATACTTCAAAAGTTGAAAAACCCTCTTTACAAAGAGTTGTAGTACATAATATTTATACAGGTATGTGTCTGCGTAGAAGTGTTTAATTCTTCAAGGACAGTCTGAAGAATTAGTTAAAACTAAGAAAAATAAGACTTAAATATAAATATCTCTAATTGAATATATTAGATTTGTAATGGATATTTTTGGCTTTGCTATTAGTATTCTTACCATGTAGTTGTCAAATATGAAAAAAATTTAAACATACAGACTTGAGCAAAGCTCAAAACAAAAAACTGACATACTGTTCTGATTTTCAAAATATTAAAAGCTAGTACAAACTTTATTCATATGTGATCAGTTGTTCCTATAACATCTCCTATTCTGTAGCAAACTCTTTGGGGTTTAACCTTTCTAACACTTCACCTACATTCTAGTATCATTCCTTTTTGATTCACTAATTCAAAAAAGACTGCCCAGTATTAAAATAATAAGCATGGCTAGGAATGATTATAAATTAGTATTAAAATAATCACTGTTAAAATCTGGTGCGTGTTATATTACATAACCTTCATTCTTTCCGGTAAAGATGTATTTATTGATGGATAAATGAGTGAGAACATGGAAAATTACCTGGAGCATGGAAAATTAATGGAAAATTACTCGAATGGAAAATGTCAGGTTTTGCAATTTTTTTTCTTTCATTAGGAAATTTCATTATGAATTCTCGTTTTGGTTTTAAAATACATTTTATATTGCTAATATATAATCCTTACACTGTGCTAATCTTGACATTTTTATATGTGTCCAGGGAATTGTACATGTATCTCAAATATTTCTTTTTTTTTAAAGGAACTTGGATTCAAATCACATCTTTTTGCTTTGAGTTAATTCTCATTGATCTGCAGAAATTCTAGTATTTTCAGTTTGTCTCTTAATTTTTTATTCTTAGAGTTGCTTGCTTATGCATGCCATATTTTCCTAAGCCTTGTGTGTGTTCCAAAATAAAACCACTTTTTTTTGAACCACTGGCCTCTGTGTGTATATATATTGGGTGGTATCTTACCCACCTTGCAGAGCTTTTTGTATCTCTTGTGCTGTGGTTCCTTCACTTATAATGTGTCTCTCTTCTCAGGGTACATAGCTGGTCTTGCAAGTTAGAGATAAGAGATCAGTTAAGGTACTAGGTTGGGAGTATAGTAGTGTCACCATTCTCTATGACACTGAGATTTAGTGCTGTGTCTGATCCACCCTGCCATACTATTCAGTTACTAGTAATGTTTTGCTTTGTTTGATTTAAATTTCTCTCTAAAGTCACATTTGTCCTTCCCTGAATCCTGATTTTTGTTATGATAGAGGAGAAACTGCATCTATTCGGCAGACATGTTGGTATAGATTTAAATCCCGACAGGATTTAAAATCTTACTCTTGGCTCCAGGTACTTTAGAGAATGTAGAGATGTGATTATGTGTTTGAATATTTTAAGGTAGTTAAGGCAATTGACATGTCTGCCCAGAGCCTACAAAAAATTCTCTAGGGAGTGATGTTACCACACCTATACCTTTCTGAACTTAGCAGGTTATCTTGTTACCTAAAATTGTCAGATAGATTTTTATTCTTATTATTTAACCAAATTTCATGTGTTACAGGTTAACTTTTCAATGTTAATAATAGTTGTAGCAGCAGCAGCAGTGGCGGCAGCAGCAGCGGTAGCTAAAATATGCGCAGTTACTATGTGTCAGGTTCTAAACTCTGTGTATATATTCAGTCATTTAATTCTCAGGATGATCACTCTACCTATAAGGCAGATATACTTATTTTACCCACTTTACAAAAGAGGGACCTTAAGGTCCAGAACATCAGGTAACTTGCTTGAAGGATGAATAGTTTAATGTTACAACTCAACTTTAAAACCAGGCTGACTGGCTTCAGAGCCAATGTACTTACTTGCGTATTCGCTAATGAAAATAAAATATTTCTCTAAAAATAGAATTATCTTCCCAGTGTTACTAAAAGCCTCGTTTAGACTCATTTTTTATTATTTGCTTATTTTCTAACACCAGACTCAGATATCAGTGATCTTATTAGCTTTTTCACAAGCCAGAACATAATGGTGACGATGATTAATGACAGTGACTATGTATCCGTGGCTCCCCATAGTGCGGCTTTAAATGTGATGCATTCAGAAAAGGTAAGATGAATGCAGTGAATGAATATCCATTTGGGAGTTATGCAAGATTAAAACGTTTCTTCTAAAATTAATTATTTGTTGATTTGACCTTATGAGTTAGAAATTAGATTTTACTTTTGGAAATAACTAGCTGTCTTTATTTATGATGTATTTCATTACTTCACAGATGACCAATATATAAAGTTACAGAAATTTAGTTTTTTAAAAAATTATATGCTTGTTTAAAATATTAAAATATCTGTACATTCCAAACCACATTGTCTTTATCTGTCATTGAGTATTATTTCTTTGAGTTGTTGAAGCAGTTTTTCTGTATGAGAATTAGCTTTGTTGGTGAGAAAAGCTTGGTACATATCAATAATATATCCACTTATATACAGTATGTAATAAGTGTCTTTTTTTAAATTGTAGGACTATGTTTTTGCAGCTGTTTTCAACAGTACTATGGTTTATTCTTTACCTATATTAGTGAATATCGTTAGTAACTACTATCTTTATCATTTAAATGTGACTGAAACCATCCAGATCTGGAGTACCCCATTCTTTCAAGTAAGCCAATGTATATACAGATAAATTTCCATATGCATGTCATATATATAATAACCATTAAAAACTAAGCAAAAATAACAAAATATGTAGAAATTTATCTTGTGAGATCTCTTGGACTTCTTAAAACTCAAGTGAGAAACGGTTTACATTAAGGTTTAGGATTCCCCAGTAGAAGTATGTTTCAGGGTAAAGGAGATTCTGTTTTGGTATTGATATTTGTATAAGGAATAAGTGTGTTCTATATTGATCATAGAATAAAATATAAGATAATTTTTAAATGAATATTTTTTACCTAAAATCCAGGTATTGGGTATTGAAAAAAACTTGAGAAGTCACCCAGGCAACCATTTTTCCTCTAGATAGAACTGTTGGATTGTACATATCAGAATCAAGATTACAGAAAAGTATCCAACATATTTTCTCTTAATCCTTTTGATTTTCATATGCTAAAAAATAAATGGACAAATATCTGTAACAATATTTTCTATCTTCTCTTTTCATACGTTTAAAAACAGCTTCATTGAAATATAATGCCCAATCAACCTGACCATTATTCAAAGTATACACTTCAGTGTCTTTTATTATGCTTATAGAATTGTGCAGTCATCACTACAGTCAGTTTTAAATATGCCATCACCCCCCTCCAAAAAAAATAACCCTTATTAGTAATCACTCATTTCCTCTCATACCCACTCCCAACCCCAGGCAACCACTAATGTACTTTCTGTTTCTATGGATTTCCTTATTTTAGACATTTTATATAAATGGAATCATACACTATGTAGTCTTTTTTGTCTGCTTTCTTGTACTTAGCATACTGCTTTGAAGATTCATCTGTTTTGTAACACGTATCAGTGCTTCATTTATTTTTACTACCAAATCATATTTCATTGTGTGGAATGTATGGAATGTTTATGTGAAATACCGCATTCTACTTATCTGTTCATCAGTTGATGGCATTTGGGTTATTTCCACCTTTTGGCTATTATGAGTAATGCTATGAATATTTGAGTAGAAGATTTTGTATGAGCATATGTTTTTATTTCTCTTGGATATATAACTAGGAGTGGAATTGCTAGATCATCTAGTAACTCTATGTTTAACACTTGAAGAACTGCCAAACTGCTTTCCAAAATGGTTGCATCATTTTCCATTTCCAGCAGCAGTGTCTGTGGAGAGGTATCTCATATTATGAAATATTTCAAACGTACAGAAAACGAACCACCTACTATCCAAATATTTCAAATGTTAATATTGCATAATATTTGTTTTTAATAAAACTTTTAAGACACAGGTGAAAACTCATGTTACCCCTCTCCAATCTTGTTTCCTTCTCTCCTCCGTAGGAGTAACCGCAATTCACAATTTCACAATTGGTAATTCCCATACGTGTTTTTTTGATGTTACTACATATGTCTGTATCCATAACTATTACACAAGATTTTACAACTTACAATTTTCAACAACACTGACATATAATCATACTATATTTCGAAAGAAATACATGGGAGTTTTTAAAGCTAACTATTCATATATAGTCGTATTAATATTTCAAATTTGTTTCTTCCTTCATTAGATTCTGTATGATTGGATCCAACTGTAGTCTCATTCATTTCCACTTCTTGCACTACTAGTCTACATATTTGTGGGTTCTTTCTGAGCCTCCACTGTCATATTACAAGAGTTTCAGACAAATTCTGCAATGTCATATGACCTGAACTTTGGAATTGACTTAATTGCTAAATAGGAAAACTCAGAAGGCTAGGTTTCAGCAAGACAGTGATGTACTCTGTCTCTATGTCATCCCATGGAGGGGTGTGCCAGTGCAAGGGTATCTGCTAGGCACTGTGGATTCTATTCCAGTGCAGAGTACCTTCTCTGTCCCACGGGTCCGTATTCTTATAGAACAAGGGGAGGAAACTGACCTTGGTGAGGGTGGCTGATAATATAGTATCCTTGGACTTGGGTAATCTGCATTTGAAGTGCTAGCTGTTTATTGATTGTCTGGGAAAGTTAGCTGACTGCACCTGGATCCCTGGGGAAGCTAACGACATTGGGGCCTGTGAGAGTTAATTCTTCTTCTGCTTGGGAGAAGAAGTTCTAGTTCCATAGGAAGCTGAGCTTGGGTACAGCTTTTCCCAATTAAAAAGACAATAAAGAGCAACAAATATCATTCTTAGATATTTATTATTATTGCATAGGACCACTATGGTGGACATACTAACTGCTTTTCAAATACATCATTCATTTTTATGAAATTGTGAAGTGTAATTTATATGTCTGATTATTCTGTGTTGTAGACAGGAAAATGAAAGTAAAATGATTTGCTTAGGATCAGATAGTTATTAATAAGTGGCAGAGTTGGTAATATTGTCCACAACTACCTGTTAATACATCTGCCACTCATTCTTTCATGTAGACTATGCCTGGGTTAGATATTCTAATACGTTCTTTCTGAGGTTTTGATTTTTTTTTGATATAAGGTATATCCTAAGATATATCTTAAGATATAAAATGATTCTCAGTTCCATTTGTTACTCTGTGGTTGTCTTTCAGGAAATTACTGATATAGTTTTTAAAATTGAGCTGTATTTTCAAGCAGCTTTGCTTGGAATCATTGTTACTGCAATGCCACCTTACTTTGCCATGGAAAATGCAGAGAATCATAAGGTAATGACTCAGTTAAAAATACATAATTTGCTAATAAGAAGTGTCGTATAAAAATAACCTATTTGCATGATTGCAAGGCTTAGTATAATTGTTATTTTAGAAATAAGTAAATGGAATATAAATACATTTATTATAGTTTCATATTGTAATAAGTGATAATTAATATTTATTATTTGAGACTTGCTACATGCTTTAAAAATTATATTCTCTAATTCTCACAACATTGTGAGGTCAGTTTTTTGTTACTGATTTCTTATAGATCAGGAAATCAAAGATGGGATTGTTCATATGACTTGCTCAGGTTGACTCAACTTGTTTAAATTGTGGATTTGGGAAGTGACTGTGATCTTTATGTTCTTAACTGGCAAACTAACATGCCCGTCCCTTTTATCCTTTAACGGAGGTATTAAGTAGTCAAGGTGCTAAATTCTTATTAATGGAAAAAAAAATAGATGAAAGTGATTGTCATCATTAGGGCCTTGGAGAAATTGCTAAGTATACAGAGGTTCTTTGGTATTCTTTCACTTTCTTTTTACGCCTTTCCCTTTTGTTTTCCTTCAGGCATATAGTGATCTTGTACAGTCTTTGGTTGTTCAAAGCCTCCCACTTTTTCACTCTGCTGAGATTATATGTTACTGCTCTAATAAAAATTCTGATCTTCTTCATGGATGATCTTAATTCAGTAAAAACAAATTTGTCTAAATTAATTTACAGACTGTGATGAATAATGAACTCATTATTTTAGTAAATTCTAAAAAAATAAATTCTAGGCCAGGCGTGGTGGCCTACGCCTGTAATCCCAGCACTTTGGGAGGCCGAGGTGGGCGGATCACCTGAGGTTGGGAGTTCGAGTCTAGCCTGACCAACATGGAGAAACCCCGTCTCTACTAAAAATAGAAAAAAAATTAGGGCGTGGTGGTGCATGCCTGTAATCCCAGCTACTCAGGAGGGTGAGGCAGGAGAATCACTTGAACCCGAGAGGCGGAGATTGCAGTGAGCCGAGATCATGCCATTGCACTCCAGCCTGGGCAACAAGAGCAAAAACTCCATCTCAAAAATAAATAAATAAATAAATAAATAAAATAAATAAATACATTCTAATAAAAATTTTATTTGTTTAGTATAACAGTAACACATATCTCTATTTTTAAAATAATACTCAATTTTTGTTAAATATACTCATTGTAGTAATGTATAAATTATAGAAAATTATAAGGAATATAGAAATCCATAACCCACTGCACAATAATAAAATTTACTGGACATTTGCATTTTCTTTCTTGTTTCAACTGAAACATTTTTTTCCAATATAAATTTTTTATTTTTTTATTTTTTTATTTTTATATATATATTTTTTTATTGTACTTTAAGTTTTAGGGTACATGTGCACACTGTGCAGGTTAGTTACATATGTATACATGTGCCATGCTGGTGCACTGCACCCACTAACTTATTTTTAATTAAAGTTTTTATTTTGAGATAGTTGTATATTGATGTTTATTTGTTAGAAATGACAGACAGATCCTGTGTACTCTTTACATTTTGTCCCAATAATAACACCTCGTAAAATTATAGTACAATGTAACAGGGTATTGGCATTGACACAGTCAAGATACAGAACATTTCTGTCACCAAAAAGATTCCCATTTTTTGCCCTTTCCTAGCCTCTCTGACCGGTGGCAACCACTACTCTGTTCTCTATTTCTGTAATTTTGATAGTTCAAAAATGTAAAATGGCATCACAATAAGTTTTCTTTTGGGATTGGCTTTTTTCAAATAGCATTTTTTTTTGAAGTTCATCCTATTTGTATTTATCAATAATCCATTCCTTTTCATTGCTGAGTAATATTCCATGGTATGGATACATCACACTTTCTCTAACCATTTGCCTGTTGAAGAACATTTGGATTGTTTTCCGTTTTTGGCTATTGTAAATAAAGTTGCTGTGGACATTTGCATACAGGTTTTGTGTAAACATCATTTTCATTTCTCTGAGATAAATGCCCAAGAGTGCAATTGCTGAATCATACATGTTAATTTTATAAGAAATTGCCAAACTATTTTCCAAGATGAGTGTTCCATTTTATATTATCCCTACCAGCAGTGTGTGAATGACAAAAGTTTGAATTATCCAAAATAATTGCATTTGCCTTAGCTTATGTTTTTATTCTTGTATTAGAATTTACATGTGTCTCATGTTCTCATAATTCATTGAACAGAAAACTTGCCAATTTTGTTCATTTCTCCTCTTCTTAACTAATCTTTATATTTCATGCTTCCTTTATCTCTGTGGACAGCTCTTTCATATAATACCTTCAGTTATTAGGAGTAGATATTTTTATAGATGACAAAAATCAACTAAATAAAATTGTTAGGTATTTGGATTTATGAAATATTTTAGAAATTTCAAATTAAATGAGAACATGAGATAGGAAAACTATGATCATTTGAGTTTACCATTAACAAACTTGTGACGTAAATAACACCTTAGGTTTATATACTATACCAGTGTACACAAAAGGCTTTGAACATTTCAAAAGCTTTCACTTAAGCTGAAAGCCTTATGTAAATCCAAAGGATACCTGGCAATTTATTAGTGTTTTTATTTATGAAAGGTTCATTTTTAAAACTGAGAATTCTTTTTCTGTGTAAACATGTCTTCCCATCTGTTTCCACAGTATTTCAAAAGTAGTAATGTTTTGGCTATTTATTATTTGTATAGCTGTAACCCCAACCGCCGTGACACCTTTTGCTTTATTTTAATCTCAGTTTCTTGGCAGCACTACTGTATTCTGATTCTTAAAAATTTTGTTGAAATTGTTACATCTCAGAAATAATGAGCCAAATTAAAGGCTAAATGGAATTGGTATTTAGTGTGAGGGGGACTTTTATTACCTATAAGCCTGGAATGTAACCTTTTTGGTTTTGCTGATGTAAAATTAAGAGATCTACAATAATTTACTAATTTATTTGTGTGTTTCTAAAGTGTCTAAAATTATAATAAATTGTTTTTCATTCTTTTTAGATCAAAGCTTATACTCAACTTAAACTTTCAGGTCTTTTGCCATCTGCATATTGGATTGGACAAGCTGTTGTTGATATCCCCTTATTTTTTATCATTCTTATTTTGATGCTAGGAAGCTTATTGGCATTTCATTATGGATTATATTTTTATACTGTAAAGTTCCTTGCTGTGGTAAGTTAACGTTAGTTGTACTCATGCTATTTATAGATAGAATGTTATTTAAAATCTGTTATAAACATGACAGTTGACTTATTGCATAATTTGGTTATTAATTTGTTAAAGAAAATAGAGCAAGTGTGTCTGGTATTTAATACATGTAATCATTTTATATGATAAGTGACTTTTAAAAACAATAACTTACCACCATTTTAAAATAATTTCTTGAAACTAAAGTGATCTTTCATGTAGACCACCTACTTGGGTGTAATCAGGAACGTTTTAATATATTCCTTCCTTAAAATGCCTTCCTTCGTTTTTCTTATGCCTGAAAATAATTTCACAAAGGATAAGCTCTTTTATTCCATAGTTTAAAATATAGCTTAACATTTCTCTCTCTCAATAATGGGCAGGCTGCGAGCCAGATGAAGAAAACAACTCCATTTACAATAGCCACAAAAAATTAAAATACCTAGGAATACATCTAACAAAGGAGATGAAAGATCTCTACAGGGAGAACTACAAAACATTGGTGAAGGAATTCAGAGATGATACAAGCAAATGGAAAAAAATTTCATGCTCATGGATTAGAAGACTCAATATATTAAAGTGGCCATACTGCCCAAAGCAATCTACAGATTCAACACTATTCCTATCAAACTACCAACATTATTCACAGAATTTTAAAAAGCTATTCTAAAATTCATATGGAACCCCCAAAGTACCCAGATGGCTAAAGGAATCCTACATAAGCTGGGCGCAGTGGCTCATGCCTATAATCCCAGCACTCTGGGAGACCGAGACAGGTGGATCATGAGGTCAAGATATCAAGACCATCCTGGTCAACATAGTGAAACACCATCTCTACTAGAAATACAAAAAAATAGCTGGACGTGGTGGCATGCGCCTGTAGTCCCAGCTACTCAGGAGGCTGAGGCAGGAGAATCGCTTGAACCGGGGAGGTGGAGGTTGTGTTGAGCCAAGATCGTGCTACTGCACTCCAGCCTGGGCAACAGAGAGAGACTTTTTATCAAAAAAAAAAAAAAATCCATGTAAAAAGAACAAAGCCAGAGGCATTTCATTACCTGACTTCAAACTATACTATAAAGGCTCCAGTGACCAAAACAGCATGGTATTGGTACAAAAACAGACATGTAGACCGATGAAACAGAATGGAGGACCCAGAAATAAAGCCACACATCTATAGCCATCTGATCTTCAACAAAGTTGACAAAAATAAGCAATAGGAAAGGACTCTGTGTTCAATAAATGGTGCTGGGATAGCTGGCTAGCCATATTCAGAAGAATGAAATTGGACCTCCACCTTTCACCATATGTAAAAAGTAACTCAAGATGGATTAAAGATTTAAGGGTAAGACATCAACTATAAGAATTCTACAAGAAAACATAGGAAATACCATTCTGGACCTTGGGAAAGAATTTATGGGTAAATAAGTCTTCAAAAGCCATTGCAACAGAAATAAAAATTGACAAGTGGCACCTAATTAAACTAAAGAGCTTCTGCACAGCATAAGAAACTATCAACAGAGTAAATGGACAACCTACAGAATGGGAGAAAATACAAACTATGCATCCAACAAAGGCCAAGTATCCAGAATCTATAAGGCACTTAAACAATTCAGCAATCAAAAAACAAAACTCCCATTAAAAAGTGGGCAAAAGATATGAACAGACACTTCTCAAAAGAAGACATGCAAGTGGACAACAAATGTATGAAAAAATGCTCTACATCACTAATCATCAGAGAAATGTAAATCAAAACCACAGTAAGATACCATCTCACGTCAGTTAGAATGGCTATGATTAAAAAGTCAAAACCAACAGATGCTGGCGAGGCTGCAGAGAAAATGAAATGCTTATATACTCTTATATACTCTTGGTGGAAATGTAAACTTCAGCAACCATGGAAAGCAGTTTGGAGAGTTCTCAAAAAACTTAAAACAGAACTACCTTTTAACTCAGAAACCCCATTACTGGGCATATATCCAAAAGAAAATAAATCATTCTACCAAAAAGACACATGAGTATGTTCATTGCAGCACTATTCACAATAGCAAAGACATGGAATCAACCTAGGAGCCCATTGACCAGTGATTGAATAAAGAAAGTGTGGTATATATACACCACGGAATACTGAGCAGCCATAAAAAAGAATGAAATTATGTCTGTTGCAGCAGCACAGGTGCAGTTGGAGGCCATTATTCTAAGTGAATTAACAAAGGAACAGAAAACCAACTATTGCATGTTCCCACTTATAAATGGGAGCTAAATTGGGTAAACATGGACATAAAAATGGCAACAGTAGACACTGGGCACTACTAGACGGGGGCAGGAGGAAGGGGAGCAAGGGTTGAAAAACTAACTGTTGGGTACTGTGTCCAGTACCTAGGTGACAGAATGAATTATACCCCAAACCTCAGCATCATGCAGTATACCCATGTAACACACCTGCACATGTATCCCCTGAATCTAAAGTAAAACTAGAAATTACTTAAAATAAAATATAGCTTAAAATATCAAAGAAGAGACTGATTTGCATTCATGTTCACATGTAAATGACTGACAGCAGGCCCTTTCATTGATTACTTTATTAGGAAAAAGGGAAAACAGAGTTACATGAGGTTGATGCTGAAAGTAAATTTACCGATTTTGTCAGAGATCATAATGACCTTATATATTAGTTTCTGCCATATAAAATAATAATGTTTTTCTTACACATTAAAAAATAAAGTGCTGTATATTAAAATAGTAGCTAATATTTGAGAGAGATAAAGTTGTAGCTAGCTATACTTGCTTTTTATAATAATGAGAGATAGTATTTTACTTGGTATAAAAAACAAATAGTGTTCAGTTTAAATGATTTATTTAGGATTGTATTAATCTTCATATTTTAATATGACTAGTATTTCATGTCATGTGTATTGCAAGCTATTCGTATTTTTATAGAAACATATTTCTGATTTACAGGTTTTTTGCCTTATTGGTTATGTTCCATCAGTTATTCTGTTCACTTATATTGCTTCTTTCACCTTTAAGAAAATTTTAAATACCAAAGAATTCTGGTCATTTATCTATTCTGTGGTAAGTCACATTTTACATTATTTCAACTTTCCGTAGCAGTTTAATTAACATGAATTCTTTCCTGATTATACTAAAAATGTTACATGTCTTTTGTAAGTGAAGAATTTAGATAGGTAATTGGCAGCTTCTTTTTGTGTGTACATTTGTCTTCTGAATCATCCTTTCCACGTAGGAACAATATGGAAGAGATTTAGCAACTAGTGTATCAAGGATACTAGCTACAAACAAGTGGTATTCTTGTTGCTTGCTGGCTAAATATCATCTCTTGTTCCATGTTTTATTAGAGGATTGAAAAAATAGTTTAATGCGTAGACACCAATTTGTAAGAAGTTTCTAAACACTTTGTCACTTTTATTTATTTATTTTTTTCTTTAGGCAGCGTTGGCTTGTATTGCAATCACTGAAATAACTTTCTTTATGGGATACACAATTGCAACTATTCTTCATTATGCCTTTTGTATCATCATTCCAATCTATCCACTTCTAGGTTGCCTGATTTCTTTCATAAAGGTAATTCTGCTAAATATTTTAATATGTTAAAAAACATAAAATAAATATGGTCTAATTTGGGGATGTTAGTTCTTGTATAGACAACAGTAAAATGCATCAGGCTAATGGCTACTACTTGATTTAGATATTATTAATGCAGCATAAATTATTGTGAGCTCTTGTCAAACTGTAAATTCTCAAAGGAAAAGGGCTATGTTCATTACAGGTTCTCTCATGCTCAAAATGATGTATATAATTAGAAGTGTGACATGGTTTCAGTCAGTATTTGTTTTTAGGAGTTTATCAGTGATTAAATAACGTATTTCACTATAAAGGGATGACAAAGAATAAAGTGTAAGAGATTTTCTCCAAGAAAAAATAGAGACAAAAACCAGATTCATTTTATTAAGGCTGGATAATTGAAAGAAATTTCCATGTTATTAGAAAAAATATTGTTATGAATTCTTGGTTTGGAATTGCTAATTAATTCTACTTACTAATCCTACTACCCCTGCTTCCCTTTTTAGGTCTCAGTTCAATGTGTTTAATTTATACTGATCCTCAGAAATATTTTGGGACAGGGAAGATTTTAAGTAAAAAACATAACTTACTAATATGAACAGCTAACTTATGTATAGAAAGTACACGTTTGCTAAACAAAATACATTTTTTCATTTTAATCCAAATATTTCTACATATTGCAGCGTATATATTTTCAAATCTTTTTGTCTTAGATTTCTTGGAAGAATGTACGAAAAAATGTGGACACCTATAATCCATGGGATAGGCTTTCAGTAGCTGTTATATCGGTAAGAAATAAAGTGTTTTTGTGAATTAGCATGTACCTTAAGAATGGTTTGGTCCTATGGTTTTAACTATGTTTAGTTTTTTATCCTGTTGCATGAAAAAGAAGGTGTATAAAAAGTTAAGCATGTTAGTTAACGCTAGCTAATCTGTATTTCAGTGGTGAGTACCTTTCATTTACTGAATATGTTCACTTTAATATACTTAGCCTTTTACATGTTATTAATTCTGTTTAATTACAGTTCTGTCTTAGAAGCAAAAACAAAGTTTTTGTGTTCGATTATATTTTATGAAGCTGACAATAAATGAATCATACAGAGGTAGAAAATATGTGAATAATTTGCTAAAAATAATTCTGCTTTGGTTTGTATTAAAATTTATTTTTAATTATCTTTATCATGTAAAATATAAAAAAGTTGTGATTACTTCTTTTGGTAATGGCAAGGAACTTGATGTATGTAGTCTTAGTTCTGTTGGCAAAGGAAAAAGCAACAACAACAACAACAAATCTTTTAGTCATGAGCTGCTACATGTTCTTGTTTTAGCCTTACCTGCAGTGTGTACTGTGGATTTTCCTCTTACAATACTATGAGAAAAAATATGGAGGCAGATCAATACGAAAAGATCCCTTTTTCAGGTCAGTTGATTTTTAAAAAATTTTAAATGTTTTTAGTATATTTACAGAACTGTGTAACCATTACCATAACATAATTTTGGAACATTTCCAGCACTCCAAAAAGAAACTTTGTACCCATTAACAGTCACTTTCTTATCCCTATTCCCATAGCTCCCAGTCTTAGGTAACCACTAATCTACTTTCTGTTTCTGTCAGATTTGTCTATTCTGAACACTTTATATAACTGGACAATGGAAATATGCTTTGGAAAACTTGAGTCAAAAGACCAACAATTCTCTTAAATACCTTGTATTTAACTTTTATATCTGTTTGCTTTTTACCATAGTTGGTTGGCATGTTATTTTAATGTTGGAAAATCATCAGATTTGCCAGATAACATCTTTGAAAAATTGCTAGGATTTGGGCACTATAATTAGTATCTAGCATATGGTTTTACACTTAGTATAATGTTTGGAGGGCTCATCATGTAGTCGTGTGTAGCATTTTTTATATATCTTAATGAGTTGCTTTTACTTTTCAGCTATTATGAACAATGCTGCTATGAATTCAGCTATTATGAACAATGTTGCTAGTTTGTATACAACTGTTTGTATGGACATATATTTTCATTTCTCTTGGGTGGATACCTAGAAATGGGATTGCTGGGTCATTTGAGGAATTGCCAGACTGTTTCTAAAGTGGTAATACCATTTTACACTCCCGCTAGGAATGTTTTAGGGTTCTCTTTTCTCCACATCCTTGCCAATGCTTGTTATTGTTTGTCTTTTTTACATATTCTTCCAAATATATTAGCTAATTTGTTTTTACTTTTTCTTCTATCCAGCCTTGCTTACATGATTCATCACTTTATTATCATTTCAGCATCCTCAACTTTTGTCTTTTCGAACTGTCCACTAAAAATTATAATTATTGGTGAATCGAATTATTTGCTGGAAAAAAATAACATAAAAGTTCCATTTGATAATACTACATATTTATTCCATATAAATTCAGCTGGTTTTTTAAAAAAATTATTTTAGATTTGGGGGTAAATGTGCATGTTTGTTAGCTGGGTATATTGCATACTGGTGGGGATTGGGCTTCTATTGTAACGTTACCCAAATGGTGAACGTTGTACCTAATAGGTAGTTTTTCAACCCTCGTCCCCACCCCCTTTTGGAGTCCACAGTCCTAGTGTTTCCATGTTTATGTTCATGTGTATCCACTGATAAGTGAGAACATGTTGTATTTGATTGTCTGTTTATAAGTGAGAACTTATAAGTGAGAACATGTGGTATTTGATTGTCTGTTCCAAATTAGTTCACTTAGGATAATGGTCTCCAGTTCCATCCATGTTGCTGTAAAGAACATAATTTCATTCTATTTATGGCTGTGGAGTATTCCATGGTGTATATGTACCATATTTTCTTTACCCAGTCAACTGTTGATGGACTCTTAGGTTGGTTCTATGACTTTGCTATTGTGAATAGTACCATGATGAACATATGAGTTCAGGTGTCTTTTTTATGTAATGATTTTTTTTCCTTTGTATCCAGTAGTAGGATTGCTGGGTTGAATGGTAGTTATATTTTAATACTGTTTGGTAACGAATAACATTTTCCTAGTTAGCACCTTCTTATCTCTTTCTTTTCAATAGTTATTCAAAGCTTTCTCTTTATTCCTTGTATTCCTCAAATCACCTTATCTTACTTCCTACTTCTCAGTAAATAATCTTGTCATTTATCTCAGAAAATAGAAGCACTTAATTATAAGTTATAAATTTCTACAAACTTACTCACATCTTCCATCATTTTTGCCTTTTCCCAGTCCTAGAGGAAGTAGCAGTCCATCCTATTACCCAAATCTTCATTTATTCTATATACTTGGAATATTGCTCAATTTTTTCTCTTTTTCTCTTTCCTTTCTGGATCTCAAAAGTGTATTTTTTCTCTTTTTCTCTTTCCTTTCTAGATCTCAATAGTGTATTTTTTTCTCTTTTTCTCTTTCCTTTCTGGATCTCAGTGGTATATTTTTGGGGTTGGGGAGGGTCACCTTTCTTTCATATATGAAAGAACCCATGGATCTCATTTGAACATGAATCCATCCCTAATTCCTATTCTATATCTCTCTTTCCTTTCATAGCCAAAATTCTTCTATCTCCGGTTACTCACCTTCCATCCACTCCTATAACTCCCTGCAATCTGGGTTTTCCCTTACGTTTCCATTGATACTATTTTCAATAAGATAACTAATGATTTTGTCTTTTCATTGTCTAATAGGCTCAACTTATTTAACTAATCTGCAGGCTTTAATATGATTGACATTGTTCTCCTTACACATTTTTCTTTTTTTTTTTTTTTTGAGATGGAATCTCACTCTGTCACCCAGGCTGGAGTGCAGTGGCATGATCTCAGCTCACTGGTTGAAACGATTCTTCTGCCTCAGCCTCCCAAGTAGCTGGGATTACAGGCATGTGCCACCACACCTGGTTAATTTTTGTATTTTATTTTTTAGTAGAGACAGGGTTTCTCGATGGTGGCTAGGCTGGTGTTGAACTGCTGACCTCAAGTGATCTGCATGCCTCGGCTTCTTAAAGTGCTAAGATTACAGGCAGGAGCCACTGCGCCTGGCCACATTTTTCTTGTTCCTTTGTTTTCCATTATGTCTTCTGTTTGCCTCTGTACTTCAAAATTGCCTTTGCAAGCACTTCATCCTCTGTCTATCCCTAAAAATGGTGTTACTGTGGGTTCTGATGTCAACCCTCTACATCTACTCTTTCTGGGCAATTTCATTTATACTCAGGTTGTAAATTTTTTGAGGGCAAGGTTCATGTTTTTTCATCTTTCTTTCTGTGTAATAATACCTGACACCTACTAGTCATAAATAATATTGTTGAATAAATGAATGAATTTAGATAATATCGTCCAAATGTTATCAGTCATTGAAAAATAATGCTTGTGGCTGGGCATGGTGGCTCGAACCTGTAATCCCAGTACTTTGGGAGGCTGAGGCAGGTGGATCTTTTGAGGCCAGGAGTTTGAGACCAGCCTGGGCAACATGGTGAAACCCTGTCTCTACTAAAAATACAAAAATGAGCCGGGCGTGGTGGCGCGTGCCTGTAATCCCAGCTACTCAGGAGGCTGAGGCAGGAGAATCACTTGAACCCAGGAGGCAGAGGTTATAGTGACCTGAGATCGTACCACTGCACTCCAGCCTGGGCAACAGAGTGTGAGACCCTGTCTTAAAAAAAAAAAAAAGAAAGAAAGAAAGAAAGAAAGAAAAAGAAATATCACTTATAATTCCACCTTTCAGGGATAATCCTAGATCTTATGTTAGTGTATTTTTTCAGTCTTTTCTCTACCTAGTATCTGAATTTCTTACTATTTTAATTATTTGAAAACCTACTGTCTTTTATATTTATTATATATATGTAGAAACCTTTCAACGAAGTCTAAAAATAGGAAGCTTCCAGAACCACCAAACAATGAGGATGAAGATGAAGATGTCAAAGCTGAAAGACTAAAGGTCAAAGAGCTGATGGGTTGCCAGTGTTGTGAGGAGGTAATTTATTCTTTATGGCTAAGTCATAGTAAATATGAAATGATCAATTCCCGGTATATAGAAATTAATCTGAAAAATATTTTTCTTTGCATATGAAGCAATCTGAAAAAAATCTTTCTTGGAAAAAAATACTTTGTTTACTTACTTTTGAATAAGCCAGAATTTCAGTCATTAATGGATATTTATTTGTACAGTATCCCCTTATTAGCCAATATAATTTTTGTAATATGGATATGAGGTATGTGCAGCCTGTCATTTCATGATAAGTTTTATAACTTTCTTTTTAAATACAATTTTTCTTATTAGAAACCATCCATTATGGTCAGCAATTTGCATAAAGAATATGATGACAAGAAAGATTTTCTTCTTTCAAGAAAAGTAAAGAAAGTGGCAACTAAATACATCTCTTTCTGTGTGAAAAAAGGCTGGTATTTAATTTTTCCTTACATAACTTTTCTAGAAGAGTAATTTCCACTTTTAGTATGATTTGATTATGATTTTTTTTTCTTTCAATTCCTTTAGGAGAGATCTTAGGACTGTTGGGTCCAAATGGTGCTGGCAAAAGCACAATTATTAATATTCTGGTTGGTGATATTGAACCAACTTCAGGCCAGGTATGATATATAAGAGTATAGGATATGTTGAATGTGATTTATATTGTTAATTAACATAAACTTTTAGTGACAAATTTGGATTTTATATTCAATTTTTATGTATATTTTTAGAATTTTTTGTACAGCCTGATCAAATTATGATCTTTTGGGTTATCTGTAAAAATAATGTGCATGGTGAAATTTTCATAGACACGTGTAGACACACGCATATACAGTATTTCTGCTTTTGTAATGCTTACATGCGTGAGTTATTTGTCTACCAACTTAATGGAAGACAATTTTATTAGCTTCAGGAGATATGGGAGCTTGTTTTGACCTGCCATCAGCTAGTCTTTTATTATAAGCATGTCACTGACCACTTTGTGGATACTTCACAAAACTACCCTGATCCCATTTCCTGCTTCTCTCCCCTTGCTTACTTTATGCCAGCCACACTAACTCATTGCTTTCCTGGAAAATGCCAGGCATACTCTTTTCTTTGGGTTTTTGCCCAAGATGTTTTCTTTGTTTGGCTATACCTTATACCCTAGAAATATATATACTAAATTCACTTACCTCTTTGGCTCAAATGTCACCTTCCAGTGAAGCTCCCTGATCATTAGAATTACATCTTGCTTTTTCATCCAACTCTGTATTACCCTTTCTGACCAAGTCTCTGAACTCTGACTTAGCTTTATATGTCCTTCCATCATCAAACATCAAAAAGGAGTAAAACATCTGGCCAGGTGCAGTGGCTCATTCCTGTAATCCCAGCACTTTGGGAGGCTGAGGCAGGAAGATCACTTGAGCTCAGGAATTCAAGACTAGCCTGGGCAACGTAGTGAGACATCTTCCCTCCTAAAATTCAAAAAAGAAAAAAGCAATAGCCAGGCATGGGGGCACATGTTTGTGGTCTCAGTTACTTAGTGATAATAATAATAATGACAATAAAGGAGTAGAAATCTGACTTGATATTACTCTGGCTGTAGGAAGGGGTTTTAATTAATGTACTTGCCACTTCCTTCACAGTGTAAATTAAGCAAAATAGTAAAAATTGGTTTGTGTTTCTATAGGTATTTTTAGGAGATTATTCTTCAGAGACAAGTGAAGATGATAATTCACTGAAGTGTATGGGTTACTGTCCTCAGATAAACCCTTTGTGGCCAGATACTACATTGCAGGAACATTTTGAAATTTTTGGAGCTATCAAAGGAATGAGTGCAAGTGACATGAAAGAAGTCATAAGTCGGTAAAATAATTGTCTTTAGATTCCTTTTGTTACTTAGAGGAAAGGTTTGCATTTCATATTTTTAAAATTTCATAACAAGCATTTCTGTGGACAATGATTTTTATAGAAAATGTTTATTACTTTTTCATATATTCTTTATGATATATGAAAATATACTGATAGCTGTAAATTATGATAGTTATAAAAAGGTCATTTTTTTATTTCTAGTTACAGGATAAATATACCTATAGATATCATGAAACTTATTTTAATTCAAAGTGAACCATTTTATCAAGATATTAATTTATTTAAAATGATGTAAATTGGAGACTTTTGCCCTTACCTACTTACAATAAGCTTCGACTGAGTAACTATTCTAGAGAAAACAACATCAGGGATCACACCCAGTTGGTATTTGTGTTTATATATATCATGGTATTCTCATTTTGTATTCATTTTGCAGAATAACACATGCACTTGATTTAAAAGAACATCTTCAGAAGACTGTAAAGAAACTACCTGCAGGAATCAAACGAAAGGTACTTTCATTAAACACCAAATAATGCCTGTATTTTTATTGATAGTTTAGTACCTGATATTGTCTTGATAGATTCCTTATAGTGAACCTTTGTTAATTTCCCACCTATCTTTTTCTTTCCATGTAGTTGTGTTTTGCTCTAAGTATGCTAGGGAATCCTCAGATTACTTTGCTAGATGAACCATCTACAGGTATGGATCCCAAAGCCAAACAGCACATGTGGTGAGTATGGTACTTGTGACACAGTACATGATACTTTAGAATAGAACAGTTTCTTTTATTATAATAGTTTTATGTTAGTTATATGTACATCTTGATTTTAAATCCTATTCAAACGATACAATAGTAATTAAAAATTAAATAGATTTAGAGATTTCCTTAAGCTTTTAAAACTTTGCATATTTTTCATGAAGTGTTCATAATATTTTACATATTCCGAAACAGAAATAAGCATGAGTCATTATTAAGATAAAGAGTTCTAGTGTTCTGAATAGTTTTTAAGTTTTTTTCTAGTCATTTAGCATACAAATGATCTTTTCCATAATAATAGTGTCTTAAATTTATGTTGAGACTCTTTCTAGGACAGTCATGCATTGCCTAATGACAGAGATACATTCTGAGAAAGGCGATGTTGTTGTTGTGCAAACATAATAGAGTGTACTTATATAAATCTCTGGGTGGTTATAGCCTACTACACACCTAGACTATATGGTATAGCCTATTACTCCTAGGCTATAAATCTGTAGAGCATGTCACTGCACTGAATACTGTAGGCAGTTGTAACACAATGGTATTTGTGTATCTAGACGTATCTAAACACAGAAAAGATACATTATAAAAGTATTATAATCTTATGGAATCACTGTTGGAAATGTGTTTCATCATTGACTGAAATGTCATTATGCAGTGCATGTAAAGTACTAATTAGTTGAACAACTCTTTTTTTTTTTTTTTTTTTTGAGTCAGAGTCTTGTTCTGTTGACCAAGCTGGAGTGCAGTGGTGCCATCTTGGCTTACTGCAACCTCTGCTTCCCAGGCTGAAGCGATTCTCCTGCCTCAGCCTTCCAAGTACCTGGGACTACAGGCAAGAGCCACCAAGCCCGGCTAATTTTTTGTATTTTTGGTAGAGACAGGGTTTCACCATGTTGGCCAGGCTGGTCCCGAACTCCAGACCTCAGGTGATCCGCCCCCTTCGGCCTCCCAAACTGCTGGGATTACAGGTGTGAGGCACGGTGCCTGGCCTTGAACAACTCTTTAAGCCTCAACTTCCATGTCTATAAAATGTAAGGTTTGGTTTGGATGCATGTTACGGTTTTCTTATGATTCAAAGCCTGTTTTGGTTATAACATGAAAAGGCATCAATTTTAAAATTTATTTGTTGTCATACTTTTAGCCCATATTAACATTTGAAATCATAGATTTTTTTTTTCCATTTGACAAGCTTTCAAAATGAAGGGAAAATAAATTAGAATATAAAAGTCATGGCCTGGCGCAGTGGCTCACGCCTGTAATCCCAGCACTTTGGGAGGCTGAGGCAGCGGGCCACGAGGTCAGGAGATTGAGACCATCCTGGCTAACACGGTGAAACCCCGTCTCTGTTAAAAATACAAAAAAAAATTAGCCGGGTGTGGTGGCAGGCACCTGTAGTCCCAGCTACTCAGGAGGCTGAGGTAGGAGAATGGTGTGAACCTGGGAGGTGGAGCTTGCAGTGAGCCGAGATCGGGCCACTTCTCTCCAGCCTGGGGGACAGAGCGAGACTCCGTCTCAAAAAAAAAAAAAAAAAGAATATAAAAGTCATAGTTGGGCAGGATGTAATAGCCATAGCAATTGATATTTGGTAAGTTTTAATTAACTTAATTAACCAACCGGTTGGATTTTTAAAAACCCATTTTTTTTTTAACAAACAGATGTGTTCCTCTCTTTTTGTTTTATTTATGTTTTATAGGCGAGCAATTCGAACTGCATTTAAAAACAGAAAGCGGGCTGCTATTCTGACCACTCACTATATGGAGGAGGCAGAGGCTGTCTGTGATCGAGTAGCTATCATGGTGTCTGGGCAGTTAAGGTCAATGTCTAAATAGCATGCCATTCAGGGGAAGAGGTTGGGAGTTGGATTTTGAAAGTCATCATTTCAAAAACATTGCAATAGTTAGTAATTTAAATGTTAAATATTTTAGTTTTTGAGTTAGCTTTTGATAGATTGACTTGGAAGTATGTTGAGTTTTTTAAAAATATGGCTGTCTACTTTGAATTTGAATTCACTTAATATTTCAATAACGGGATATTATTTTTAGGCATAGTACTTGTTATTTCAAAAAATTGTTATATATTGGATTAATTATATAACACAAATATGAAATAAACATATGAGTTTCTACTTACATAAATAAATAATTGAGTAAAGAAATGTGTGAGAGAAGAGGTACATCTTCCTTACAGAACAATTCCAAATAATAATATATGTAGATAATACCCACTTCAAGGGAGGAGGCTTAATCTCCTATCCCCCAAGTTTGGACGGGACTTAGCCAGTTTCTTGTAAAAAATGAATGACAGAAGGAGAAAAATAGTAACTTTACAGTTGAGAAAGCTGGCAAATACTACCTTAACTAAACGATGTTGTGCAGATATCATGTATTCACTGATATGATATGATGGAAAAAGTACTACAGCTGTGTAATATTCTCTCCAAAACCCATAACCCAAGTGTACTCATGAGAAAAATATCAGACTAACCCAAATTGAGGGACCTTCTAACACACACCTGACCAGTACTTCTCAAAACTGTCAAAATCATGAAAAAGACAGAAAGAGTAAGAAACTGTCACCCACAGTTAGAGACTAAGGTGACGTGACAGCCAAGAACACTACGGTATCCTGGATAGAACCTGGAATAAACAAAGGACACTAATAGAAAATTGGTGAAATCTAAATAAAGTATGGAGTTCAGTGACAAGGAATGTACGAATGTCGGTGTCTCAGTTGTGAGGAATTTACCATGGTAATATAAGATGATAAGATTAGGGAAACTGAAACCGGATAAAGAGTGTATGGGGATGCTGTATTTTCTTTGTAATTTTTCTCTAAATATAAAGGTATATTTTTTAAAAATGTAGTTATATGTGTGAGAGATTATTCTTTGAAGCTATCATTTTATATCTGAGCTTTCTTTTAAAAAATTACTTCAGATGTATCGGAACAGTACAACATCTAAAGAGTAAATTTGGAAAAGGCTACTTTTTGGAAATTAAATTGAAGGACTGGATAGAAAACCTAGAAGTAGACCGCCTTCAAAGAGAAATTCAGTATATTTTCCCAAATGCAAGCCGTCAGGAAAGGTAAAATTTTAAAGAATGTGGTTATATTTCTTTATAGAGCAAAGGTTATAAAAAGTTATTATATTAAGGATTAAGTGAAAAATCATCTTTTCATTCATAGACCATATATATATATATATCTCTGTGTGTGTGTGTATATATATATTTTTTCATATATATGAAATATATGTATCTGTAGATAGATAATTTATATATCTCTCTCTGTATTATCACCAATACTGGACTAATGAAGTCTGATAGCTGGTGTTTTATATCTGCCTTAGTATTAGATTTTTCAATATTCAGTAGTATTTAAATTTTTTTAACATTCTTAGTAGTAATGAGAGTTGTTTTGCATGAAAATGTTATTATTTTAAACAATTTTCATCCAACTAAATACCAAAATAAGTTATTGAATTTAATTTTGAATTTTAAACATGTTGAACTTTAGCTTTAGAACATAATAGTAGTAATTTTTAATTTTTTTCCATATTTTATCTTTTTTTCCAGTTTTTCTTCTATTTTGGCTTATAAAATTCCTAAGGAAGATGTTCAGTCCCTTTCACAATCTTTTTTTAAGCTGGAAGAAGGTAAGTAGTATCTTCTATTTTGGCTTATAAAATTCCTAAGGAAGATGTTCAGTCCCTTTCACAATCTTTTTTTAAGCTGGAAGAAGGTAAGTAGTTGAAAAGCATTTATGTTGTAGCTCTCAAATTATGAAAGAATTTTATTTAAAAAGTTTAAAACTGGGGACTCGGTTTTAGAAACTATGGCAGATAAGAAGATAACCTTTTATTCATTTAATCTAAGACACAGGTAAACACTAATATCATAGGGATTTTGTAGATAAACTCTATTGTAATGTAAACCTTTTACAATTTTTAGAGAGCATTGACACAGTTTATCACATTGCATCTATGAGAAGGGTCAGCTTAATTATGGAGTCTTTGCAGTTAGTCCAGCAGCAAGAGCTCTGAGTTTCTTGAATCCTTACTTCATACTGGTCCATAGAAGTAGCAACACTATCAAGACTCCAGTGGCAAAGAGAATTCTGAGTGTAGCGAGGGGTGGGCAGTCCCCAAAATTTTAAGGAAGCTTATAGAATCTTGGCATTTAAAAAATAAGTGGTATGTAGGATAAATATATATATGCTGGTGACAGTTGAGGGAGATCACCTCCTGGAAGAATCAGGTATTCATATGCAGATTATTTTATGGCATTTATAAACTGTGAAACAACCTATATTTATGTATAAGGTTTATTATTAATAATTTTCAAAATAACTACAGGATTTTTATGATTGTTCTTTATGTGATTACTGAATACAAAAAGATTTCCTGATACTGTATATATTCTTGTTGCAGCTATGGATTAATGGGTTTACTTTTGCCAAGAACACTAATTAATTATTTTTTGGTCTGTAATATATGGCCTGCATGATGTTCATTGTTTATTCATGTTTATTGGCCGGCATGGTGGTTCACACCTATAATCTCAGCACTTCGGGAGGCTGAGGCGGGAGGATCCCTTAAGCCCATGGTTCGAGACCAGCCTGAACAACATAGTGAGACTCTGTTTTTACAAAATATTTTTTAAAATTACCCGGGTATAGTGGCATGTGCCTGTAGTCCCAGCTAACTCAGGAGGCTGAGGTGGGAAGATTGTTTGAGCCTGGGAGGTCGAGGCTGCAGTGAACCATGATTGTATACTTGCTCTGTTGCCCAGGCCACTGTATACCAGCCTGGGCAACAGAGCAAGACCTTGTCTTAAAAACAAAACAAAACAAAACAAAAGGTTTATGGAGATAGGACCAATATCCAGAATCTAGTTCAAGAAGCCAGAATAGGCTACAGTGGAGTTGGAGAATGGGAGATAAGAGAGCAGGGATCAAAAGAAGACATGAAAAGAATCACCAGGAAAAAGATAATGGAGGAGAACTTAGAAAAAGTGAAATAAGACAAGTAACATTCAACATACAGTACTTAGGGCTATAGAGGAATTATAGGTGTGGGGAAGAGAAAGGAAGTAAGCGGGAAAAATAACATGTTTTGGCAGCTTCAAATTTAAGTGGGTTGATTACAGAGATATTTTTAAAACATTGTTAGCCACTTTGGTAGGTATTGCCATTTTTTTCAGATATTGATAAGTAAAATACTATTTTTATATTTTAATAGCTAAACATGCTTTTGCCATTGAAGAATATAGCTTTTCTCAAGCAACATTGGAACAGGTACTATAAAGTTAAATTTTTAAAAATTATTTTATAGAAGAAAGTATCTGATATCGATTGTTTTGGTTTATATTAGAGAGGGAGAGAGATCGTAAACCAGTGACAAATTGTTACAGAATGATCTTAAACTTGGTATAATTTTAATCAACCTTAGGTTCTTCACTTACTAATTTTTTAAATTTTATTTTTAAAATTGATATTATTTTAAATTGACAAATCACACTGTTTATTGGGTACAGTGATGTTTTGATACATGTGTGCAATATGGAATGCTTAAATCAAGCTAACTTTGATTTGCTGATTTTGAATATCTGTTTTTTTCATTTTGTAAAGAAAGTGAGTCATGATGGTGGTGTTTCACATTAGTGTATTTGAAATTACATTGTTTAGTTATGAATTATTTTTTAAAAAACAAATCTATTAATCTAAAATAGTATTCATCTTTGCATGTAACTTTTGAAAATAATCTGCTTGAATAATGTTAATGTTAATAAATCTCTTGATACTTGTTGATATAACTAGATATAGCCTTGTACCATTTCTGATTTAGTTAAAAGTTCTTTGAGGTACTTGAGATACAGCATACTGTATTCATTTATTTCTTTTCACCTAGGTTTTTGTAGAACTCACTAAAGAACAAGAGGAGGAAGATAATAGTTGTGGAACTTTAAACAGCACACTTTGGTGGGAACGAACACAAGAAGATAGAGTAGTATTTTGAATTTGTATTGTTCGGTCTGCTTACTGGGACTTCTTTCTTTTTCACTTAATTTTAACTTTGGTTTAAAAAGTTTTTTATTGGAATGGTAACTGGAGAACCAAGAACGCACTTGAAATTTTTCTAAGCTCCTTAATTGAAATGCTGTGGTTGTGTGTTTTGCTTTTCTTTAAATAAAACGTATGTATAATTAAGTGAAGCTGCATGTTTGTATTGAAGTATATTGAACTATATAGTTTGTATGTCATCTTTTTCACCATTCAGAAACAGTGCTTCTGAATTTATGATTTAAAGGAATTGTAATAGAATAGTTTTATTTTTAAGTTATCTTTAAGTTTATGCCATCTTCTTAAATAAGTACGTAATGTTCCAATCTAAATAAAAAACTAATTCATAACTAATGCATAGAAAAGATACATAAAGCAATGTGAAAGTTTCTTGCTTCTCCTTTTTAATTTCTAA
This sequence comes from Pan troglodytes, assembly GCF_028858775.2. Taxonomy (NCBI): domain Eukaryota; kingdom Metazoa; phylum Chordata; class Mammalia; order Primates; family Hominidae; genus Pan; species Pan troglodytes. Next base: position 82,222,416 of record NC_072417.2, on the reverse strand, counting down.
AAAAGCCACTTTGAATGGAAGTTGTCATCCGTAAAAGCTGAAGTGTAAGCACTAGAAAATCTCAATATAGAGATTTGAGGAAAGTTATATCCACTAGGTGGCAGTCATTGATCATAATAAGTGAAATGAGCCCTTGTTCTAGTACATGATTTTAGGCTTAGGTAATTAGGTATGTGAAATTACATTTCTTTAATTTAAAGTAAAATTCAGAAGGTTTTAGTTATTATAATTAAAGGAAGACTGTGTGTAGAATCTTACGTAATAGTCTGATTCTTTGGCTCTGTGGCTAGAATGACAGTTATCTATGGAGGTGGTAGAATTAAGCCATACCTTTTCCCTCATCACTCTTGGAACATATAAATTTTTTGTCATCTTCCTTGCAAAGGGCACATTTAATTTTGTTCTTGAATAAAATATTTTATTGGGTATTTGTTTTTATTGGTAAACTTTAGTGAATCTCTTTTATAAAATTGTAAGTAGATCAGTGTGTAGATTTATTTAGTAACTTACCTCATTGACTTTGGAACATGGTAGGATATGAATAAACTCTTCCAAGGGTTAAATTAAGAATTGTAAGTGCAGGGCACCTATTTCTTTTTAATAAGAACCAGAATTTCATTTTTGATAGAGTTAAAGGCATGGCTAATATTTTCTTAGAAATGCTTCCTTGTACAACCCATGTATTGGCTCAAGGTATAAAATAGTGTAAATAATGCTAGTTGACATTACATTTCAACCAAATGAAAGTATTAACTTCATAAAACAAATATATTGAGAGTGTGATTATTGTATTAGACAACAACAACAGCAATGACAGAAGGATTTGGTACTGAATTACTTTAAATAAGCAAAACCTTTCAGTGGCATTATTAATTCTTTAATGTAGGCAAAATTTAATGAACTTTTAGCTTTATTGTGTAATAAGACATCTGTGATTTTAGGCTCTAGCAGCGGATTTAAAAGTGTTCTTTCTCGGTACAAAGTACGTGGCTGATATTTTCCCCCGTTGCTGGGGGCAGTTGCTATACACTTTCCTAAAGTATATATAATGTTCACATAAATACCCAGGGACCTCTTTTTTGGGATGTGCTTTTGTAATTATGTGTAACCTTGAATACTTAAGTTTAATAAAAGCAGCAAAATTATATCTATAGTTTACTAAGGCAGTCACGAAAAAGCATAGTTTTTTTTAGAACCTGACCATCCTAAGAAAGTTATGTCATCTGAAGATAGAGCATGACTAATGAAGAAAATTACCTGCTTTTGCATGTAGATTTGGTAACTTTCACTTTACATTTGTGAATGTGTAATTGGTGCAAAGTAAATTTTTTTTCCTGCAAAGTGAAAGTTGAGTAGTCACAATCATGTTATTTATTTTGTTCATTTAGTTACTTTGCTTTTAATGTATATGAATACATGCTCTTGTAAACAATTTTAAAAGACATTCAAATTTTTTTTTAGTTTTTATATACTCAGAATATATTTTGGTTGTTAAATTATGTTCCCTTTTTCACAGTAACAAAATCTGACTCAGGAGAAATATAACTTAATTCTTAGGAAAACAAGGGTAAGTGAGCTGGAAAGCAAAGGAGGCAAAAAGTCAAATATGATATTTATTTACAGTGTACAGTTCATGTTTCTGAACATACTAATTTTAAAATGTCTTAAATTACTGATCTCAAAACTTTTTTCTATGTCAGTACAGATAAATAAATAAATATACATATTGGGCAAAAGCAACATCACCAACCTTATATTTCCCATCCATGGTCAAATTTTCAAAGGAGAGTAAAAGCTGAGCTTTACTGAGTGAGTGTTTACTGACTAATAAGGCAAGAAAAAACATGATGAGTGTACTTTACATCTTACTTTTGTGGGCTCTTAATTTTTTTTTCTAGTTTGTTTTCAGTAAAGACAGTGGGTTTTCTTTAAAATAATTTTTTCTTTTAAATTTGCACAAATTATCTTAGGTCAGTATTTTGGTTTTAATCATTAAAACATTTTTAGAGTAATGTAATTTAACAAATATTTTAAGTGATTATGTTTCCAGAAATGGATTCTTTGGAGAGAACTCGGATGACTATCAGTTTTGGCCCTGTAAGATCGTGGAGATCTGTAAGATAGATACTTATATAACTTACATAAAATATATATAATATATTACTTATATAACTAGCTATTATTTTATATAACTAACTATAATATGACAAATCCTTTGCTAGTAGTACTAACAACGTTTTATAGGAGCACAATTAATTTTACTTAGGATAAGTGTTGTTATTATTGTTTTTATTGTTGTTCTGTTGGTTACTCAAAACTTCATTCTAATTGTGCCCTGAGTTTGTTAAAATACCATGCTGTATTTTTGTGTAACATGTAAATAGGCATTAATTTTTGAGAAATAGAAATGTTTATCCTTAATGTATTTTTAATTTGCTAACATTGATTTTTTATTTTCTTTCCTGAAATAGCTTATTTCCTAAAATGAAAGAATGTATTCTCAGATGAATAATTTTTATATCAGCTATTCTTATCAGGTAAAAGTTTAATTATTTTTTATTTATAATGTATGTAAGCAATTTGCAATGCTGCTCTTTAAGAAAAATAAATATGGTTATATTAATAATAAGCTTTAAGAGTTGAAAATTTAAGACAAGTCATTTTGTATACTGAAATGAATTCTTTGTTATTTAGTGCTGATAATTGAATAATGAGTAGCTCATATTAAAAATGATGCAAAAACCTGGCACTAAAATTGTTAGTAATTTTTTTTAAGTATCTGAGGCTAGTTTTCAAGTGCAGAAGGAACATTGACAATTACTTTATGTTTTAATTTACATTCAGATTTTAAACATAAACTAGGTATGTTTATAGATCTTTTTGTCTTGAATGTATTTTTTTGTAAATAGAAAGCAATCACTTTAACTTACACATTATCACATATAACAGGTTCAGTTACTCTCAGATATTTAACACTACTTACATATTTATCACTTTCCTTAAAATTTTTGAATAAATTGATTCATACAAACACTTAGGCAATATTTTAAACTTAATGAACAGATTCTTCCCAAGTGCCTGAACAACTCTTGCAAATCAAATTACCATTTTAAATTAAAAAATCAAGTTCTCAAGAATTTCAAGCATCATTTGGTGTTTCTTTCGTTTTTGAGATAGGGTCTCACTTTGCTGCCTAGGCTGGAGTACAGTGGCACAATCCCGGCTCACTGCAGCCTTAAGCTCCCAGGCTCAGGTGATCCTCCCACCTCAGCCTCCTGAGTAGCTGGGACTACAGGCATGCACCACTGCATTCAGCTAATTTTCGTATTTTTTGTAGAGATGGGGTTTTGCCATGTTGCCCAGGCTGGTCTCAAACTCCTGGGCTCAAGGGATCCTCCTGCCTTGGCCTCCCAAAGTGTTGGAATTTACAGGTGTGAACCACTGTACCTGGCCTTCAAGCATCGTAAAAATAGGCAAAATACACAAAACTTCCTGGTTATAAGGCTTACAGCCACACTTGCATAAATATAGTAATGTGTTGCATAACTACATTTTGGTCAAAAATGGGCCACATAGTAAGATTATAAAATATAATACTATATCTTTCTTGTACCTTTTCTATGTACACAAATACTTACTATTGTGTTACAGTTGCCTACGGTATTAAGTATAGTAGCATGCTGTCCAGGTTTGTAGCCTAGGACCAACAGGCTGTATCATATAGCCTAGATGTGTAATAGGCTATTGCCTTAGCACAGTGACAAAATTGCCTAATGATGCATTTCCCAGAACATATCCCTGTTGTTACATGATGTGTGTACAAGATTCTCAAATAAATACAGTATCAGTACACTAATCAGAAGTAATTTTTTCACCATGTCTACATATATACCTTTGCAGAGTTACACATTTGCCAATAAAAGAGCTATCTCACACTATCAAAATTTATCCCTTTGATAATTTGAGACCAAGAGATGGATGCTAATTAGGTTTCTCAGTTAACGATTGGGACTGATCAAGGGGTATCTATCAACTAAACTAAATAATGATATAAGCATAGAACCTGGATCTGCCTTCTAAGACTAAACTGGCAACTGTTGAGGTGGCCCTTCTTTTATGTTCAAACTTTGATTTTTGAGCTTTAAGTTGTGAGTTAACTCAATCTAAGTTTCAGGTTTTTGCAACCCAGTATTTTCCCCTAAAACAAGATGTTATTTAGGTTTTATTATTACGTTTCATCCAAATTCATGATAATAGAACTTTCCAACTTCTGTGTTGTGACTATAGTATAACGTGCTTAATTAATGAAAATGAATTCCTCAGACCGGGTGCAGTGGCCCACACCTGTAATCCCAGCACTTTGGGAGGCTGAGGGTCAGTAGTTCGAGACCAGTCTGGCCAACATGGTGAAACCCTGTCTCTACTAAAAATATAAAATTAGCTGGGTGTGGTGGCACGTGCCTGTAATCCCAGTTAGTTGGGAGGCTGAGGCAGGAGGATTGCTTGAACCCAGGAGGCAGAGGTTGCAGAGAGCCAAGATCGCGCCACTGCACTCCAGCCTGGGCGGCAGAGCGAGACTCTGTCTCAAGAAAAAAACAGAAAGAAAGAAAATGAATTCCTCACCTGGGTTGCAATTTTACTTTCCTTTCTGTTTTGTAATTCTTATATGTCTAATTAACCATAATACTATAGTCATTTTACTGACAGAATAATACCATTATTGTTTTGGTTCACCTTATCTAATTTTTATTTATTAACATATCTTTGTCATATAGTTGTAGGAAAAGATGTTGAGTGCTAGTTGTGATGTATATGTATTGGCTAGTAATTTCTTTGGCCAAATTATACTATTGATATTGTTATGTGATTATTATGTAGTTGATATTTGTTTTCTGTTGACTACATTTAAATTCTCATACATCAGTGTACATGAAATCAAGTTTGTGATAGAATGAGATTAAAATTATACATCAAGCTTTACAAATTGGTAAGAAATCTCAGCTTCTAGTGTTATCATATCTGCTAATTTTAAAAGACCTTATCTGTATCTTCTAATTCTTTAGTAAGTAGGCATCCTTTGAATTTACCTTCACCAAATTAAGACACTAGATAGTTTTTAGAGCCGTCTATGATGGTGCCTAAAGTCTTTAAGTTTCAAAGAAAGACTGCTTTTCATTATTATTCAGTATTCACAAATATTTTATTGTATGTCAGTTAAGAATCAAGCACTTTTCTAAGCACTAGGCATATACATTATTGAAACAATAGACAAAAGTCTCTGCCCTCACTGAGCTTTTATTATAGTAAGACAAATTACCTACTTTAAAAAAATACATAGTATGTTAGATGATGGGGAGGGAGATAAGGACTCTTGGTGCTGCAGATGAAAGCACACTGATCTCATGTAGGCAAGACTACACTGAGAAGGTGAGTTGGTACTGCAAGTACAAAGGCCCTGAGGCAAGGTGTGAGTGGCATATTTGAGAAACAGAACCAGTGAAGTTTTAGCTAACTGATCAAGGGGGACACTAGTGGAAGATGGGATCGAAAGGGCCTTTATGGACATTTTATTGACCTTCAATGAGATCAGAAGTCATTGGAGGGTTTTGAGTAGAGGTGTGGCAACATTAGGCATATTTGAAAGGAACAGTTTAGCTGCTGTGTTGAAAATAATCAGATATGAGGGGACAGAGCACAAGAGACCTGTTAGGAGGCCATTGCATTTGATGAGGCAAGAGATGGTGAGTTGAATCAGGAAGGTGAATAAGAAGTGGTCTAATTCTGAATATTGAGAAGGTGGAGATTATAGTACATGGAGTATGGGAGAAAGAGAGTCAATGACACCAGGGCTTTTTGTTTTTTGTTTTGTCTGAGCCTCTGGAAGAGTAGAATTATCAGCAATTATGTCTCTGAACGTATCTTCTACTAGTATCATCAAGTGGATGAAGAAGACCGTGGAAGTTTAGGTTTGAGGATTTGAGGGAAAGATCAGTTTTGTACTTGTTAAGTTTGAGATGCTCATTAGACATCCAAGTGGAGATGTCCAGTGAGCAAAGGAAATAAATACTGGGAGCAGTGTTAGTTTTGGAACCCATTCACAAGCTGAGAGTCAGGGGGTATTGATGGTACAGCAAGGCCCTAGCAGTAGTGAAACATAGGTAATGTTAACTGAAGCACACTGCCAGAAGGCAAGGGGTCTTACCCAGAGTAAGGAAATTCTGAGAACAGATTTGAGACCCAGTGGCACAAATCTTAGCTACTGAAGAACTGAAAAGAAGGAAATTGTAAAGTGAAATTGAGTCTGTGATTGATTTCTTGGGAAAGCACTGCTGGGAAAGAGGAGACAACTTTGGAAGGGGCCCATCCTTTGGAGGCTTGATGATGTGGAGAAGTCAGGCAGCTGAAGAGTTCTACAGAAACAAGTTAATATCACAGTCAGAAGACAGACCACCAAAATCTCACTACATGGTACTATTTACTAAAGAAATTGCATTTCACTGTACCAACCGAAGAGTGCTTTAGTTTGGAAACTAGGTTAGCCACTCCAAACCCTCCATTTCCTCTATTCCAGGACCATAGAATGGCCCATTGTTCAGGTTCCTGTGGATGCTGAAATGAACTGCCTATATTCCCCTTCAGAAATAAAGAACTTATTTCTCCGGCCTCTGAGAGTGCTACCATCAAACAGGTCACCTACTTTTCAACTCCCTAGGGCAGCCTTAGCAAACTAATACAAGCCCCATTCCAGGATCTGCTCCTAACTTCCTTCCTAATGGCCAGTAACAAGGATTAAGACATAAAGTAACTTGGCGAAAGTTGTGCTGGTATTTCTGAGGGAAGAAATGTACTGTATCACACAAGAGCTGCAGGAGCTAGCCACATCTACCCATAAGAGCTAGGAGAATATGCATGGGACTGGATTTTAAGGGTGCATGATCAAACGATGCAGAACATAAAGTTGGATAAGCGTTTATTCAGAGTACTCTTCTGGCCTAAAGGATTTTTAATATCCTGGCAAGAATCCCAAGAGATGGTTCTTAGCAAGAACACACTGTTAAGATGCTTCCTGCATGGAAAAAGCAATTGCCCACCCAATGTCATGTATAAATATTGAAAAGCCATGGTACATGATGCAAGAAAAGGGTGAAAACACCCAGAAAACCAGGCATCCTGCGTGGGTGTACTATATGAGTTTGGAAAACACAGTAGATGACTAAATTCAAACGAACAAGGAAGGTACTATTGAAGGGCACACCAACATCACTATACAGCTAGAGGTGGCTGTCCTGTGAGCTGATGGTAAGTGATACCATGATAATACTGGGCTCACAGAGAGCGATGGGGGTGATAAAATCCTGACTAATAGAGGCCAGGTGGCAGCACTCAACAATTAGAAACCTAAGAAACCATGTGGACACAATTACTGTAAAAAGAACTGCAGAGCTCTCAACACAGAACAACTCTGTTGAAAGCCTGACACTGAGAGACTTGACCAAATTTTAGCACGGCCTCTAGCAGCATAAGGCAGTGTCCGTAGGGTGATCGCAGGTCCCTACCCCCATTTAAATACCAGTCTGAGAAAGCTCAATACTACCAGAAAAATCTACTTTTTGTTGTAGCCAACACATAACAGGCCCCTGATCTACTTTCTTAGAGCATTTATTTACTAAAAGGAGCTTACAATTATAAATACATATCTTTTGCAGCTCACATGTTTCTTTCTCCAACGACCTGGGAACCATTCTTTTTAAAAATAGTTATCAAGAAGGATAAGGCCTCTGTCTTCCAGTCTCTGTGAGAGGATAGAATACTAACTTTGATAATTGCCCGCTAAGAAACACAGCTGACCTAATCACATTCACACTGACCAACCCTTTGTACTTTTCTATTTCTCTGACTCTGCTGAGCCCCTACAACCTCCCTACTCCCACTCTCCTTTTTAAACACCCCAATCACCTCTGTACAGATCAGAAGGCAACTCAGCTCTTTCCCCTACTGTCAGTAGTTACCAAATAAAATTTGTTTTCACTGCTTTAGTTTTTAGGCCATGTTATCTTTGACAACAGCCAGGCTGTGGGGGATGGGGACAGTGATCCACAGTTATGGAGATATTTAATAGAACATTGCATCTGTAGGGGCCAAATGAATGGATCATCAATGGAGTACTCATTCTTTACAATTAAATCAATGATGGGTGATCAGAAGGTTGAAGACAATTGCCTCAACAGAAGGTCATGAGCCCTCTCTGGTTTCTGGATCTGAGCCAGTTTTTGTACCCACAACCCATTGAAAGAGAAGTTGGGTCCCTAGGAGGAGGGACCCTGCAAGCGATATATGGTATTGGTTTCCTCAGACCTCCTCCAAAGTAATCTATAGCCTTTAACTCAGGTAATTATATACTGGAGAAAACGGAATGCCCAATCATTTTAAGGCCTGTTTACCACAGGGTCAAAGTTGACACAAGTCCAAAGACTCGAAGTAAAGTATCATCATGCCCTCTCTGACAGAGTAAGAGGCATTTGAGTTCTAGATAATAACTAAAATCCTAGCCTAGAGCTAGTTCATGGAGAATCCACTAGTCTGTAGACCTATCTGTCATGTCTCTAGTCCCTGATTTGTAATTGGAATAGATATACATGGGAGTTGGCATAACCCCCATTGTTTTCTTGACCTATGGGGTAAGAACTATCATAGTGTGTGTACTAGTTTTCTAGGGCTGCTGTAACATAGTACCACAAATTGAGTGGCTTAAAACAACAGAAACTTATTCTCTTACAGTTCTAGAGGCCAAAAGTCTAAAATCAAGATGTCAGCAGGGTTGGTTCATTTTTGGATACGCAGAGGGAGAAGCAGTTCCATGCCTCTTTTCTAGCTTCTGGTAGTTGCTGGAAATTTTTTTTTTTTTTTTTTTTTTTGACAGAGTCTCACTCTGTTGCCCAAGCTGGAGTGCAATGGCGTGATCTCAGCTCACTGCAACCTCTGCCTCCTGGGTTCAAGCGATTCTCTTGCCTCAGCCTCCCGAGTAGCTGGGATTACAGGTGCCTGCCACCATGCCCATCTAATTTTTGTATTTTTTATTAGAGACAGGGTTTCACCATATTGGCCAGGCTGGTCTGAAACTCCTGACCTCATAATCCACGCACCTTGGCCTCCCAAAATGCTAGGATTACAGGTGTGAGCCACTGTGCCCGGCCAGTTGCTGGAAATTCTTCCATGTTCCTTAGCTTGCAGATGCTTATCTCCAATCTTGTCACATAGCTGTCTTCCCTGTGAATGTCTTGTGTCTTCTTCAAAGGTTGCCAGTCATTTTGAATTTAGGGCCCACCCTACTCCAATATTACCTTATCTTTTTACATCTGCAAAGATCTTTTTTCTAAATACAGTCACCTACTGAGGCTTTTAGGAAGGACATGAATTTTGGGGAAACTACAGTGAGAAAACTGTACTAGCCGCAGTCAAGATAGGAAATAAAAACATTTCATTTTGGGAGAGGGAATGGGAAAGGAATAGAAGAAGTTAATGCCACCCTTAAAGACCTAAAGATGCAAGTGGGAGGGGGATGGTCTTTATAATATTTCCGTGTTAAATATACTAATCTTGCTCCTGCAAAAATCCAGTTCTAGAGGAGGATATTAGTCTAGAGCAAATTCAGCCAACTGTTGGCTTCAGTTGAGTAGATTAACCAGATGTGCTATCTTTGCCAGAGCTGATTAAGAAGAGCTTCTGTCACGTGGTATACAGCCACTGATTTGGCAAATGGCTCATTTTCCATTCCAATCAGAAACATTTTGCATTGATCTGGAATGTACAGAAGTATACATTTTGCTCTGCCCTAAGGTTACGTTTAGGGTTTTCCTTCTCTCTGCCAACAAATTCCAAAAGAGACCTGGATCAGCTGGTCATTTCATAGAACGTGACACTTGTCCACTCCATTGATGACATCATGGATTAAATGAGTAAGAAGTGGCTAGTATATTGGAAGCCTTGGTTAGACATTGTGCTACAGAAGGAGTATATCAAAATCCCGTGCCATTAATATTTGACCAGAAAATAATAACTTTTGCCATCTCCTCTTCACTGTCCAAAATATACTGGATTTCTCCTTAGGAAACTTATTTTGCACCGAAGTGATTTGCTATTGTTTAATACAGGGTATCTTAACCTTGGTACTATTGACATTTTGGGCTGGATAATTTTTCGTTGTGAGAGACTGTCCTGTGTGTTACAGGGTATTTGTAACTAGCCTCTTCCCACCAGATGCCAGTAGCACACTCTCCCAAGTGACAACCAAAAATGTCTCCACACTTTGCCAAATATTTCCTGAGGGAGGGTTGGGGTGGGGGTAGGGGGAGGAAGACAAAATTACTCCCATTTGAAAATACTGATTTAATGCATTGATTTGGGTTGAAAATTGATTCATTTATCCTAAGGCATCAGTGGAAAAGTTTGTTTTAATTATTTTCTGTAGTTTTTCCATACACAAGTAATGTTTCATACTCAGTGCTCAAAGGAGGTAGATTCTTGATTCTGGTTCACTCAGATTGAGGTAGTAGGGAGAAAATTTCGATTCTAATCTTGTAATAAATACATTCTATCAGAGTTTTATAGACTGTCTGCAGACTTATTCTCAAGGTCTTTGTGCATATTTGAATGCATGTCTTCTTTCAGTGCTGTTTTCAGTTAATCTTAGGTTGTGTTTGAATATTATGTGAACTATCTTCTTACATGTGAAGTTACTTATTTGCTATTCTTAAGTCATTTCTCAATGGGGTTCCCAATTTGGGACTACTCACTTTGGGCAGGGGGGATTTACAAGCCTGCATTATAAATATTAGAAGTAGGTGCCCTGGATAAAAATAAACTGTTTATAAAGACAGTGTGGCCGATCCACAAGTTTGAATAGCTTTGCTTACATTTTGAAGTTCAAAGAAAGAATCTTTTCAAAAAATCCTACTACTATTTGACTTGGCCATATATATATAGGTATTGTAAGATGCAAACCCAGGATCTTTGTCCTCATGGTTATTCCCATGCAGCTGAGGATACAAAACCTATACAGCAGACAACTGAGACAAAAGTTGAGAACTGAATTGTACAGAAAGCCACTGGAAGTTTTCTTTTGCCTAGTTAAAGCTCAAAAGAATTTACAATGTACAATTTAAATTCAGAGTTGTAACTGTGCTGGGGGACAATGAATTTTACACTGAAATGTGACAGTGTCAAGATTATTTAAAAGTATTGCATCTCTAACTTTAAAATTAAGGTTTTGTTTTTGTTTTTTTGTTTTTTTTTTAAATCTCAGTAACCATGAGAGATACAGTTTCTAATCCTGCCAGGTGGAAGCAGCACAATGCAAGGTGTGGGTGGGTGCCTAGTAGAAATGGGACAGAAAAAGAGTGAAACTCTGACCACCAGATGGCAGCAGAGGCTTGTGCCAAAGGGATACCTTTCTGGTCCCAGAAAGGGGTGGGGTAAGGCCGCTTGAGTAGTGGCAGTGACAGCAAGGCAGTCTAAGAAGCCAGAACTGAATGAACTAAGAAGCCAGAGCTGAACTCTTCTGAGCCAGTCACCCAAGTGCTAGTTCATTTGAGAAATGGTGAGGCAGTAATAGAGTTCAGGAGGTTAGAACAAAGTAAGAGGGGTGAGCCAGAGGATACTCTTAGCCATTCAACAAACTTAAAGAAGGCAGAACAGCTAGAGGTTAAAAAGGACAGGAATGGTTCTTAGATAGGACAGGACAAGAACCTGAAGTTAGATTGTAATCACCGGTTATAAATCCCTCCTTTGGTCTCTTTGAGGAGCCACAAAATAGGAAACGTTTCAGGCACTCTCCAAATGGCACAGAATCTAGTTAACTCTAATATTGAAACTAAATTTTATTGATAACTGGGATAACTTGGAGGGAGATGGGCAGAGATGGTTAAAGGAAACCTCCAGAAATGGTGTTGTTTATCATCTTTTTAAATAAAGGTGTAACCATAGTCTCAAATCTAATTTTTTACTTCTCATTTCTTTTGCTTCAAAAGGTAAAACCAGTGATAGTCACATCCTTCAGAAAAATTAGTTAATTTTTTTCCTTAAACAAATCATTACTTAAGAATTTAATTGATAATTCCCACTGGGAGAAAGCATCAAGATGAGCAAAAAACAAGTGGCATTTTATTTGGAATATTTAAGAAGTAAAACAATTCCAACTGTTAGAAGAGACTTGATGTATAAGAACTAAGCATTAAAAATGGTAATTAAGATTAATTGAAGGTTTACTCTGTGAACGCCATTGTTTCATTGCTCTATGCAAATTTTGTAGAGCAAAAAATTCATTGACCAGCAGCATCAAAATTAACTGGGGAGAGTGATGCCAGCAAGATGACATAATAGAAGGTAACCCACTCATTACCCGCCACCCCCCATAACAACAATAATTCTGCACCACCACAGACCAAAGTCTCTGTGCAGGAGCCTCAGGATTCAGGTATAAGATTGTGAAACCCCAGTGGATCCCAAGACCTAGAGGTTGTTTTGAGAGTGCAGACTAGCACCCTAGTGGCTGATCTGCTGATTTTGCTTCTGGGTTCAAGCCTGGAAATGGTTCCATTCCCCAAGGAGCTTGGCTAAAAACCCATTTGGTCTTGAGCCTACAACCAAAACCATCTGCCAAGGAGTCCAGAAAGAATCATGTACACTAGTGCCTCAACAGAGAGCCTCCTCTGACTGCTGACAATGAATCTGAAAGTTGCCCTGTGACTTGACTTCAGCCCTTCTCTGCTAAAGTCCCAGCTCAGAACTGCTCACACAAGGACCTAGAGTGAGACTCGCCTATATCTTGCATCCTGGGAGTCTGAACTTCCATGTTGTGCTCTCCAGCCTCTGTCCCATAATAGATCCTGAGGGAAGCCAGCCTCAGTTCTGACCCCTCTGCAGTCAGGGAACTAGCCCATCTGTGCAGAGACTTGCTGGGAGATGCACACTCATCTGAGCCAATAAGATAGGCTTGCCATCTGCCTTCTGCAGGAGATCCAAGGGTCCCCAGTCTCAGCCCTGGCCTCACCTGCTGCAATCAATGAACTACCTCACCTGTCCAGGGACTGTAGGAGATGGACTTCCATCTTAGCTACCAGAACAGTCTTCTGGGTTTAGGTTTCTGGCCAGATTTTTCATACAACCTGGGTACCCTTCTTTGGTCTTCCCCAGGTCTATCTGGGCTAGAAAGCTGCATAAATCTCAGAGCTCTCCCAAGACTCATAGCAAACCTGGGCTTAGCATGCCCTTTAATGCTCTAATGCTGAAACAGCTGTACTGGTCTTGGGCTCAGGGAAGACAACAGTCAGTCTCCTTAGAGTCTGTGGAAGATCTCCTGAAGAAGAATGGATATAAACAAAGCCAGATTGGGGAAACTAGAATAAATGCCTAATCCGTCAATGTGCAGACATTGTCACACATCCACAAGCATCAAGAACATTTAGGAAAATATGACCTTACCAACTGGACAAAATGAGGCACCAGGGACTGGCCCTAAAGTGATGGAGATTGTGATCTTTCAGACAAAAAATGTGAAATAGCTGTTTTAAGGAAGATCAATGAACTTCAAGAATATACAGAAAAACAGTTCAGAAATTTATCAGATAATTTAATGAAGATTGAAATAATAATTTAAAAAACCACAAACATGCTGGAGTTGAAAAATACAGGGAACATAATGAAAAATGAAATAGAGACCATCAAGAGCAGAACTGATCAAATAGAATAAAAACATTAGGGAACTCAAAGACAGGCTGTTTGGAAATAATCAGAGGAGGTAAAAAAAAGAATGAAAAGACAGTGAAGAAGGCTTATGGAATTGATGGAACAACATTAAAAGAGAAAATATTCCAGTTGTTGGAGTTAAAGAGAGAGTTGAGAAAGACAAAGCAGTGTGAAGTTTATTCAAAGAAATAATAATAGGACTTTCCAAACCTGGAGAAAGATATAAATATACAGGAACTGGAAGATCACAGCTCATCAATCAGATTCAACCCAAATAAGAATACCCCAAGATATATTATAATCAAACTTTGGAAGGTCAAAGACAAATAGAGGACCCTGAAAATAGAGAAATAAAAGAAGCAAATAGCATATAAGGAAACTCCAATACACCTGACAAGAGACTTTTCCAGCAGAAACCTTACAGGCCAGGATGGAGTGGAACATGATGTATTCAGAGTACTGAAGGAAAATAAAACCGCCAACCATGAATACTGTATCCAGCAAAACTGTCCTTCAGAAATGAAGGGGAGATAAAGACTTTACTAGACACAGGAAAGCTGAGGGGAATTCATTACTATCAGACCTGTCCTATAAGAAATGCTGAAGGGAGTTCTAATCTGAAGACAAGAATGCTAACATGATTGTTATTCTAATACTGTAATTGTGGAGCATAAACCACTTATATCGTTAGTATGAAGAATAAAAGTCAAAACTATTAAAAATAAATTATTTGCTAAGAGATAGGCAATATAAAATGTAAAATATAATAATTGGGACATCAAAAATTCAAAATGTGGGAGGAGAATGGAATTAAGTGTACAGTTTTTTTATTTTTCCTTTGCTATCAAAGTTGTTATTTTAAAATAACTTGTTAGATGTTTTTTGTCAGCCTTATGGTAGCCACAAAGCAAAAACCTATAATAGATATATTAAAAATACAAAGCAAGAAATCAAAACACTACTAGAGAAAATCTTTTACACACAAAGGAAGATTGTAAGAGAAGAAAGTGTCCACAAAACAACTAGAAAACAGGTATCAAAATGGCAGCAGTAAGCCCTCATCTATCAATAATTAACTTGAATATAAATGAAATAAATTCTTCAATCAAAAGACATAAAGTGGCTGATTGAATAAAAAACAAGACCCAACTATCTGCTGCCTACAAAAGACTCACTACACTTGTAAAGACACACATAGATTGAAAATGAAGAGATGGAAAAAGATATTTTATGCACATGGAAACAAAAAAAGAGTAGGAGTAGCTATACTTATATCTGATAAAATAACCAAAACTTTAAAATGAGATAAAGCCATTATATAAAGATAAAGAGGCCAGTACAGCAACAGGATATAATAATTATAAATACATATGTACCCAGCATAAGAGTACCGAAATATATAAAGCAAATATAAATAGATCTAAAAGGAGAAATATACTGCAATAAATAATTGTAAGGAACTGGAATAGACAGATCATCCAGACAGAAAATCCGCAAAGAAACATTATAATTAAACCACATATTAGACCAGATGGATATAACAGACATTTATAAAACATTCTGTCCAACAGCTGCAGCATACACATTCTTCTCAACAGCACATGGAATATTCTCCAGGAAAGGTCATATGTTAGGCCACAGAACAAGTCTCATCAAGTTTAAAAGAATCAAAATTACATCAAGTAGCTTTTCTGACCACAATGGAATAAAACTAGAAATCAATAACAGGAGGAACTTTGGAAATGGTACAAATACACGGACATTAAACAACATCCTCATGAGCCACTAACGGGTCAATGGAGCAATTAAAAAGGAAAATTTTTAGAACATTCTTGAGTCAAAAAGGGGGAACATGATATACTGGAACCAAAGGGATACAGCAAAAGCAGTTTTAAGAGGGAAGTTTATAGCAATACTTGCCTACATCAAAAAAGTAGAAAGATCTCAAATAACCTAACATGGAAACTCAAGAAACTAGAATAACAGGAGCAAACTAACTCAAAATTAGTAGAATGGAAGAGACAAATACACAGGAGAATGCCATTTGAAGACACAGGCACATAGAAGAGAGAATGCCACGTAATGACAACATAGATATTAGAGTTACGTATCTGCAAGTCAAGGAATGACAAGGGTTGCTGGCAATCACCAGAAGCTGGGAGAGAGAGCATGGCTTTTCAGATAGGACAATGATTTTTGGACTTCCAGACTCTGACACTTTGAGCGAATCAATTTCTATGGTACCCAGTTTGTGGTACTTTGTTATGGCAGCCCTAGGAAACTAATACAATGGAAATTTGGGCAGGGAATGTAAGAAGATGAGCTAGTTTATAAGATATTTTATAAGATAAGGTAGCTTAAGAAAGCTGGCAGTGACAATATTTTCTCATATGTAATTGCCAGTCGTATGTAAAGAAAGATGGAAGGAGAGAAGAGATTGTAATAGAAGTTAACGATAAAATAAAAAGAGATAACCGAGAGAGCTAGATTTTTAGATTGGGTAATAGAATTTGATCGATGGATTATGCAGTGGTGTTGAGTTTAGAAAAAATTGGCTGAGTTTCCTTTGGGAACTTAGAATGAAATAGAGGTATGTGGAGGAAAACTTCTGCCAAATTGCCTCCGATTGTTCATTAATATAGTACATTTACCTGCTGAAAGCCATCGTGCTTTCAGGGGTCAAGGACTCAAGAGTAAGGAAGAGTTTGATGAGGAGGTGCTAGTTGGTATTATGTAACGTGGATGTGCATAAGCCTAAATCTGGAGTATTTCAACATTCGACTCTGTAGCAGAACTGTATAATTATAAATATATAAAGGCTAAGAATGAAAAGGGTCCAAGTCCTATTATAAATGTGTAACAGAGACCTGAGGATTTTATATGACCTCTCCAAGGGACACAGAGAATGAGTGACAAGTCTGCAATGCAGGTCTCAGACTCCCAACTGTACCATATTGGAGATTGAAATCCCTAAAATTATTGTCTTAGCGTGTTTTTTATTGCTATAACAGAACACCACAGATTTAGTTGTACCCAGCAGACTGGGTAATTTATAAAGAAAAGAAACTTATTTCTCACAGTTCTGGAAGCCGAGAAGTCCAAGAGCATGGCACTGATATCTGGTGAGGGTCATCCCACAGTGGAAAGGTGAAAGGTGGAAGCATGTGCATGAGACAGAGAGAGAGAGAATTGGGCCTAACTCATCCTTTTATCAGGAGCCCATTCCCGAGATAATAGTGTTAATCCATTTATGAGGGTGGAGCCCTCATGACCTAATCACCACTTCTAAAGGCTACACTTCTCAATACTGTTTCATTGGTAATTAAATTTTAACATGAATTTTAGAGGAGACATTCAAATCACAGCAATTATGGAAATAAAAAATATTTTTAAAATTTGGTGATTAAGAAGGGTGTATGTCTGTATTATAGTATGATTTTAATTGTTTTCCCCACCCAGTTAAGTGAATATTACCATTAATGTCTGGGATCAGAACCAGGTTAAGTTTCATGTTTTCTATTTCATGAACTTTTACTTCTAGTAGCGATTTTGCCTGAATAGGAAGAGAAATGTCACTAACAACAAAGGAAAGCAATTAAAGTATGCTTCCTTTGTTGTTAGTGACATTTACAATTAAAGGAACCATTTATTTCCATATTCCTAATGAAAATGGTAATCATTTGAAGAGTCTCTGAGTCCTTTACCCTTTCTGTCTCTGTCACTTTCATGAATGGGCATTAGCTTCTGTATGCATACCAAGAAGTGTATTATTATAGTTAAAATCACATAAAAAGATTTTCAGGGTTGATAAAGAGGCATTATTTGCCATTCTGAGAATATCCAATTTAGTTGTAGCTGAAAAAAAAGTAACAAAATCATTAAAGTTATGCCATCTAGTCTATACCACTACACTTTTTAAATGGGTATCAGATATCATTGTCTTGATTAGCACCATTTTCATAGTGGTAGTTAAGAGTGAGGGATCTTGGAGTCCAGATACTATTCTGGACTCATCTGTTGGCTTCACACTTATTTAAACATCTGCAAATAACTTCACCTGTTAGCCCCACCTTTCAAATTTGTTTAATGGATGTGAGTAGAGTACCAACTTTGTAGGTTTGCTTTGAGTATCAAATGGGAGAATTCATTTAAACCCTTAGAACACTTTCTAGTACATAGGAATTAGTGAATACAAGGAACCATTTAACTGAAATGCAGTTAACTTTCAGATGAAACTTTCTCATTGGAATGATTCAGATTTCTGAGATGAGCAATCCTCATTTTCTCTCTCTCTCTGTTCAACTTTATCTTTAATTTGCTCCTTTTTTAGCTTGGCTGTCAAATTTTTAATTATTAAAAGTCATGCAATTGTAAATATGTAGTTATCCATGCAATTGTAAATATGTGGGTTTTTCTTTTTCAATTTGATCTTTTTGTGTGTATGCCAAAAAGAGCAATAAACAAATACCACATGATGCGCTCAGCCAACAATTCATTACACTCTCTGAAGAGTAACTGGACAAGGAGAAAAACATAGGGAAAAAACCAACAGAATTTGTTGGCGTGTTCTACACACAGACCATGGCTTTTCAGAAGCCAAGCTGAATAAAAACAGTTTTAAAAGAGGCAACCATTTGTAGAGGAGTCCTTGAAGGATTCTTCATTGTTTTCTTGGACAAAAAGAGACCAGTGGATCCAAGTGCTTCAAATACTTCTCTCTTATTTTCCTAACTGTAAGTTAAAATTTGTTTTACATTTTCACTTTGCATAAGGTTTTTAAGATATAAAGTATATAGCCAAAGCCAAACATATTGATTGAAATTTTTAAAATTATATTATGCAGATGCTCTAAATTATTTTATGCTTTATGTTATAGTACTAGTGAGTTATTTTATTTTAAAAACTTATGTAACATTTTAGTGTGATAAATGAAAGATGGCTAGATTCAGAGGTGTATATAAATATTATCAGACAATAAATTCTCTCTCTGACACTGCTTTGAATATCCTTTTGAGAATTTGTAAGGTTTTACTTCTTTAGAATGTGTGAGCATTAGGGCAAGTTCCTTTTTTCTGTGTTCTTTTGTTCTTTTAAAATGTTTTTGTGGTTTGCTTATGGAGCTGTTTAAGTAGACCTCTGTATCCATAAAGTGAAGATTCGTGTTTTAATGTTTCTACTTTCTTAAGTTAGAATTTAGAGATTATATTGGGTTTTGCTGGCTTTGCCTTTTATTTTATGAAAAAGGGGAAATATAGCAAGTTCTCTCTGAACATTGTAATTTGTATATAATATCAACATTTATTCAAATGGACTTCAGTAGTCATAGTTGTGATACCAAATGATCAGCTCTGGATTTTCAAATTGAAAACAAAGAATAAGGATCATAATTACAAATCAATTACTCTAGTCATATTAGCTAATGTTTTTGGTTTTAATCTCTATGTATCTTACATATTTACTTCATAAATGGAGATTTAAAAAAGAGGAATTAGCTTTTTGGGATTCTAAGAATGGCCGTAATGTTTTCGACTTTGCTTTGCCCAGTGGTTAACAAGATATCAAATACATGTGCCCAGATGTGCAATTCAAAATAAGACAGCTTGTGGTCAAATTGCTGACTGACAAGGAACTGCAAAGTGGTTTCTTCCTGTTAAACTTCTTTTTCTTAACAAGTAAAGAGAAAGTGTTTTTTGGATTCTAAAAATTACTAAGATCTTATTGAGGGATTTACTTTAGGTGGATGTAATGTTAAGATTTCATGGAAAAAAAGTGACTTCTGAGACAAAAGGAGAAAGGACTTACATACTATCTCCTTTATCTCCCTCATAGCCATAAAAGCCTGGAGAGAAATAACAACTGAGAAGACATTTTACAATTACTAATACTTTATATTCTTTTTTAAAATCCTGATTGAATATGTTGCTACAATGTCATATAAGGTATTTAGTTGGCGCATCTGAAAATTATGCTTTCAAAATGTTCAAAGGCTTTCTGTAACTGAACGTTTTTTTTTTCTTTTTTCCCCTAGCTATTGCTCTGCAATATTTACTTTACCCCGTTAATGAACAGGACAAAATGGTTAAAAAAGAGATAAGCGTGCGTCAACAAATTCAGGCTCTTCTGCACAAGAATTTTCTTAAAAAATGGAGAATAAAAAGAGAGAGTTTATTGGTATGATTCACTATATATATATATATATCCATAATTAATAAATGAAAATCCACCATATAGTATTATGCCATTTTTATTACTTCTTGTTTATAAATTCTGATTTTTAATTATCATACTGGCTAGTTGATTTGAGATTCTAAATACTGCAAAACGATATATATTTTGCAAAATAGGATAATATTTGTGTCAAATGTGAAATCAACTAAAAAGCTCATCTGACAGCTCCTGAAAAATAATCTTTTGCAGAATAGAACCAGCCATTTTCCACATAATTAATGCATTCAAATCTCAGAGTCATTCTGATTTACTCTTAGCTAACTTCTGTGTCGGGGACAGGGACAGCCAGGGGAAAGATAAGCTAGGCAAAATAAAATAGATTTTTACATGGGCAAACCCTGATACTATTTGGGGACATTTCAATTAATGTCATGTTATTTGGTAAGGCTGGGAAAATATCTATGAGTAAAAATTTGCAAACTTTTTTGGAATCTCTTCAAAGCCGTGCTTTTTGTAAACATAGAATGGTTTCATGGAATAAGATCACAGATTGTCAATACCTTTGCATTCTGTTGAGTTTCTTGTATGCTGACATGAATATTAAGACATTGCTTTGTGTTACTATGAGATATAACTGGATCTGCCTTGACCATGTAGAGATTGCAGTCTGTTCAGAAATAGTCAGTACCATTTCAGTGGGAGCTAACAGGATTTATATCATCCTTTTAAATTTCTGCAATAGCTTCCGAAGCAGTTCGATCAAATATTTTGCTTCGTATATTGAAGAAGGATACATCTATATTTATTACTCACTAGAATTTTAAAAAAGTATGTCAATCCAGAAATGTGAAAATATTGGTACAATGAACACCTATACATCCACCATCCAGATTTGACAGCTGTTAACATCTTGCCATCTTTGCTTCATCTCTCTGTCTCCTCTTCTTCCCTAAAATATATGTAATGGCTAAATATTTTAGTATCTCAAAAAATTAAGAACTTGGTTCCCTACATTACCACTATCCCACTACACAAAATTAAAAATAATTCCATATCATCTAGTTCCATGGCCAAATTCAATTTTCCAAATTTCCCCCAAAATGTCTTTTAAGGTTGATTTGTTCAGGAACCAATGAGACAAAACTAGTTATCCTGTTGAATATTCCATGTTCTCTTTTTATCTGATTGCCTCTCCATGCTGTCATTTAAGTCATCCCTTTATCATCTATATTTTTTGTAAGCAGTGAGCTGGATCTGAAAGCAGGATCCAATTCTGGTTAAGTATTTTTGGCAAGAGTATCTTCTGTGTGATGCCATATACTTACGTTGCTTCAAATATGAGGGCATAAAATCAATGGCAGTCCCACTAATAGGGATGCTAAATCACTGGGTTAAGATTGATTGCAATTGTTGATATTATCTCAAAAGTTGTGTATTTTTGAAAGGGTGTTTTTTTCTTTAAAAGATAGATATTAATTGGGGCAGAAAAAAATTACAGACTGAAATGAAGTCATGCTCAATGGCAATACATTCTGCCTTAAAAATGTGTTTGGATGTTTCTCACTGGTCTGGACCACGTTATAACATGGCTCATTTCTCTTTTGTGTGCTGGAGGAATGGACAATAACATTGTTTCTAGGGCTATATTTGTGCATCTTTTCGGAACACTTCAGAGCTACCCGTTTTCCTGAACAACCTCCTAAAGTCCTGGGAAGCGTGGATCAGTTTAATGACTCTGGCCTGGTAGTGGCCTATACACCAGTCAGTAACATAACACAAAGGATAATGAATAAGATGGCCTTGGCTTCCTTTATGAAAGGTGTGTTGTCCAATAACCAATGTTTCAGTATTATGTGACTTAATTTTCAAGTTCTTTTTGCAGGTTGAATTTACTTACCTAGCCTGTGTGTCAGTGATTCTCAACTGAGGCAAAGATTCTCATTATATATGCAGTACAGGGGTTGGTGTGAGGCTAAGGGTAGGTGGGTAACAGATGAAATGATTTACTTTTGTTTGTTTGTTTGTTTTTAATGATATGCATACCGTTTGCCCTTTATACTAGAACATATTGTTGCAGTAGGAAAAAAAAAAGATTGGACCCATTTTAGATGATAGAAATTTCACTTTTCCAAAACTTAACTTAAAAAACTTTATATTTGGGTTGGTATTCTATAATTTAAAGAGTTTCAAAAAATTTTAAGGATTTAATTATTTTCAATTGAGATTAAAATAAACATAGTTCCCAGTATATAGGAATTATAAATCAAAGGTGTTTGAAATTCAAACTCAAGCTTAGCAATGGCGTTGAAAAAGCATTACTATTTGGCGTATAAAAATAGTTAAAATGTATAGCTCAGGGCATGTAAAATCTATTTAAAATCAAATCAGGTATTGGCTACTGAAAGTCAACAAATTCACAGCCCTTGATCATAGAGTAGTGAGGCTTTTTTTTTTTCCCATAAGACTTTTTCTGCATATCTGGACTCAGAAAATAGATGTCTCTATGTTATGTAGGATGCTGCGTTAATTTGATGTATGCATCTCATAAAGAAATAAGAACACCTGAGAGTCATACTTACTATGTGAGACCTTTGCCTACCATCCTTTATATCTCTACTGCCATTAGGAGTAACTATTGGCGGTCAGCTGTGGTCTCTGGACTCTCCAAAGAGGCCTTTGCTCCTGCATAGGGAAGGTATCAGGATAAAATTTTCTTTTCTTCAGCAATCTTAGCCTACTATCAAATTTCTCTTGTTGTTAGCCCTCATTCTGCCAGGGTTCTGAACATTGGCCATGTCATCCTTTTGTACATTTTATCCAATCTGTTAACATCTCAGCTCTAATCACTGCTTTTTCTTGTCTTTCTGAAACTTTTATTTAGTTTTTTGGTGTCTGGATTGCCATGCCAAGGGACACCTCCAAACTCTGAATTTTAATTATTTTATGTGAGTTGCTAATATTCTGTGCCTAACCTATCCAAGCTTTGGAATGGGTATTGTTGTCCCTGGCTGCTTTACCCTGTTTTGTAATTCTTCATTGCAGTTTCTGGAGCTTTGACTTTGGTGGGCCTCCCTTACTTGCATTGTTTACATGTTCTGCCTGACTGCAGTGTTGATTCTGCCCTGATCTGTCTCTATTCACTTCATTTGTGTAGTCATTTACCTCATTTTTTCTGAACTCATGAAGCATTTACTGAAGCCTCAGGGACTATTCTTCCTGTATGCACAGTGTAAGCTAATGGCCACTTTCTGTCTTAGTCTCACGGACCACTGGACTCTGTCTCTTTCTTATATAAAATATCTCATTCCAGCTACCATGCTCGCCTGTTCCAACCACAGCTCCTCTCTCACTGTCTTATTCTACATTTATCTAACTCTTGCTTTTTAGCATAAATATTCATGGTTTGGCCTTGACAGTATTTTTTATACCCCTAGAGAAAATCAGTGATGTTAGCACTGTCCTCATAAAAGTTTCACCGCCTGACTCTGTATTGGGAAGGATGAGGAGTTTTGAAAGGTATGGCTACAGCATAAAATAAACAGCTTTTTCATCTTAATGTAGATTTCACCCTGAGTGAGATATAAAATTAATAAAAATTTTAGAACATAATACATAAACATGTGAAAAAGGAGGCACTAATTGGACCAGTGATTTTCAAAGCTTCTGTTAGTAATCTATTAAACACTTAGTGGGTGGATTACTCCTGCAGATTGTAAACTCATTCATTATGCACTGATTACTATACACTTAATTCTTAGAGAGTGTTCTTGACCTCAGAGAATCTGTAGGTAGACTATATTTTTGATTTTTGTACTCTGATTCTTTGTATACAATTTACCTCTAGTGTACTATTTTCATGTGATAGATATCAGTTTATAATCTTGGCAGAAAAAAAGAAAACACCAAATTCTCAGTATTTGTATTGCTTACTTTAAATATTTTTCCTTTTAATTCTTAAATTATTTTAGTCACTAAATATCTACTTTTTAAAAAGTTGAATAGTACAAATTTGTATGAAGCAAAAATATGAGAGCTTTTCCTTTCATCTTCACCACTACTTCCTCTCCTCCCCTACCCCTCATTCAAATTGTGTATATCCTTCAAGGCAAATATGCACATGGTCATATATAGAGTATGTTTCTATGCTTACATAGGCACATAAATTCAGTTTTCTTTACCAAAATGAGATCACACTAAAAGCAATATGCTGCAGATTTTTAAAAGACAATGTGTCCTTTGTGTCTTTTCATGTATTTGCATTGAACTTAAAACAATAGTTTCACTCAGCCTTTTACTAAGAGGCAGCTATCCAGAAATAATATATAATACCACTAATTTTATATAAAACAAGCAACTGTATTTTGTTTTTGTGTCCTCTAGTAATAAGTTTACATGATTATTTATTTATGTTTTTCATACATGGTAGGAAGAACAGTCATTGGGACACCAGATGAAGAGACCATGGATATAGTACTTCCAAAAAAATACCATGAAATGGTGGGAGTTATATTTAGTGATATGTTCTCATATCGCCTGAAGTTTAATTGGGGATATAGAATCCCAGTTATAAAGGAGCACTCTGAATACACAGGTAACTATAAAAAAACTGATTATAATTTTTTTTTGATACTTCATGGAATCCCCTGTTTGGAATGACTGATAGGAATATTAATACAACCAAGTAAAGAATTAATATACATTTCCCTCTGAACTTAATCATCAGTCTTTAACTTAGGATGAGTCTCATTATTTTGGCAACTACTCATATGTCCTTTTTTTTTTTGAGATGGAGTCTCCCTCCGTCACCCTGGCTGGAGTGCAGTGGTGCGATCTTGGCTCACTGGAACCGCTGCCTCCCAAGATCCAGTGATTCTCCTGCCTAAGCCTCCAAAGTAGCTGGGACTACAGGCTAATTTTTTTGTATTTTTAGTAGAGATGGGGTTTCACCGTGTTGGTCAGGCTGGTCTTGAACTCCTGACCTCAAATGATCCACCCGCCTCGGCCTCCCAAAGTGGTGGGATTACAGGCATGAGCCACTGCCCCTGGCATCATATGTTCTTTTTTTCTCCAATTCTGTAGAGTACTTTAAAAATCCTCTATATCATATAATCATAGGCTTTGAGCTAACATTTAGATATTTTGATTTTTGAGCCAAAGTTAAAGTTTTAATTCCAGGAGTTGACTCCATTATATAACTATGGACATGTTTTTCTTCTTCCTTAAAGAACACTGTTGGGCCATGCATGGTGAAATTTTTTGTTACTTGGCAAAATACTGGCTAAAAGGGTTTGTAGCTTTTCAAGCTGCAATTAATGCTGCAATTATAGAAGTAAGTGCCTAACTTCAAAGCTATATTTTAAATCTGTATTTTCTCCTCTTTTTAAATATCTGCCTCATCCCCTACCTTACTCTTACACTCTTAGGAGGTGATACTTTGCCTCTCATCCTCAGAGAAAACAAAAGCTGTCACATGGGAATATCTCCCAACTTCTAACATAAACCCTGTAAAACTACAGACCTACGACCCCCTACACGCATTCTCTTTCTTCATCCCTAATGTCTTTCCTCAGTTCATGGTCTGGATCCCACCCCTCCCAACTTCATCAGCAAAGTTCAACTATGGACTTTTGTTTTTGTCTCTTCTTTTCAATCTCTGCCTTTCTGCTAGATTCTTCTCTTCAGGATTTAAAATTAATTTCTTCACTTATGGTCAAGACCTTCCTTTATCCACTTTCCTCTTCACACAACTACCCTAACTTCCTTCTATTAATGGCTAAGTTTCTTGAAAGGGTTGTCCTCCTTTGACTCAACTCAACTCAATATTATCTATCCCTACCACACCATCAAAAGGGCTTTTTCTAAGGTAAATAACAACTTCCATGTCAATTAACAGCTTCTTTATTCCTCACCTTACTTGATATTTCAACTAAATAACATAGATTCACCTGATTTCCCTTCTCCATTTCTAGCCTTTCCCTCTCAGTCTTCTTGCCAACTTATCTCCCCTTACACTCCTACATCTTTCTATCTGTAGTTCCACAAAGTTCTATCTCAGGCATCTCTTTCTATCCCATATGTTTTCTCTAGATGGTCTCGTTTATTCCCGTACTTCTAATTATAATTTATATGCTGATGACTCCAAGAACTCTTAACTTGTAGACTAGCAACATTTTTCTGTAAAGGACCACACAGTAAATATTTTAGGCTCTGGGGGCCAAATGTGTTGTAACTGCTCACCTCTGCTGTTGTAGTATGAAAGCCACTGTAGATAACACAAACAAATGAGTGTGCCTGTGTTCAATAAAATGTTATATACAAAAACAGGTGGTGGGTCAGATTTGGTCTGGGAACTAAAGTTTGCTGACCTCTAAAAGAGCTAGGGACTAAAAGAGCTAGACGTCTGCTCTAGCTCCATGTATCTGACTGTGTGCTGGATACCTCTACTTTGATGTCTCAAGCAATTCAAACTTAGTATGCGCAAAAATGAACGTGGATGTTTTTCTGTAAATGTGACTGAGTCTTATAAAATTTTCCCTATCTCAGTGAATGCTAAAACCACCTAGCTGAGTAAAAGGAACTGGGGAATTATCAGAGAAAATTTTCTCTGTCTCACTCATCACATCCAATCTTTTACCTGGCCTCTTATTTCTAAGCTCAAATCTATGTACTTCAGTTCTGCCACCTGCACAAGGGCACATCTTTATCATATCTTGCCTAAACTATGGGAGTGGTTTATTTCTTCAGCCTTATCTACAGTCTATTTATTTGTTTTTGTGGCAGGAACCTCTTTTCTGTGCTCCAACGCACTATACACCTTCTTTCCTTTTCATATACTGTTTACTCTGCTCAGAGTTTTCTTCTCCATCCTCAACCACCCCCCATCCCCCAATCTTTGTTTAGGAAAGATCACAGCCTTCAACACTCAGTAAAAATGTCACTTCTTTAGGGAAGCCTTCTTGATTTTCCTACACTTTTCTTTGAACATCGTTGCTCAATTGTAACTAAACAATTTATTATGCAATGATTTATTTAATATCTCTCCTTTCTTCTGCTGCGCTACAAAATGTAAATCTCTATGAGAATGAAGAGTGTTTCTGTTTGAATTGCTACTGTTTCCCCATTACGTAGCACAGTATATTATGCATGACAGACCTTCAGTAATTTCTCAAATGACTCTTATAATTAATGTCAATTGGTATCAAAAGTTATTAAGATTGTTCTGATATTAATAGTTCATACTTTAAAATGATGAGAATATGTAAATATTGAAATCGAAAATAAAAAGTGTATGGTTTTCTAATATATTTTGTCTATAGTTCACATAATAAATTTGCTAATGTCCCAATTTAGGTCACAACAAATCATTCTGTAATGGAGGAGTTGACATCAGTTATTGGAATAAATATGAAGATACCACCTTTCATTTCTAAGGGAGAAATTATGAATGAATGGTTTCATTTTACTTGCTTAGTTTCTTTCTCTTCTTTTATATACTTTGCATCATTAAATGTTGCAAGGGAAAGAGGAAAATTTAAGAAACTGATGACAGTAATGGGTCTCCGAGAGTCAGCATTCTGGTAAGTTAAGTTGCTACTTTACTGTATATCATACATTAATTATTAGAGAAACTAACTAGGTTCTTAAAAAATTGGATGCACTCACAAGTTTTCTTGCACGTATTCAATTTAATCACCTTACTTGCATTAGAGTTTAAGATGCTTGCAGTAGAAAGTAAGTAAGGATTGTGCTTATGTTTCCCTGAGTTGAAGAAAAACATATGATCATTACATATTGCCCGAAAAATGCCGCATAAAAACCACCCCAAACCCTGCGACCTCAAGCAGCAATTATTTATTCTTTCTCATTTGTCTGCAGTATGGGTGGACTTTGGCAGATCTAGTCTGGGGTTGGCCAGGCTTGGATTCAAGGTACAGGTTAGATCCAGGTGTTCTTCCTGTGACTCACTTCCTTCTTGGGCCAGTAGGCTAGCTGGCCATGGTCTTCTCATTCAATCACAGAAACACAAGGGGGCAAGTTTCTCTGCACAAGCACATTTCAAGCTCCTGCTCACATCATATATAATAAAATCTCATTAAAGTAAGTCACATGGACAGAACTAAAGTCAAGAGGGGAAGAAGTGTGTTCTGCCCACCATGAGGTCAAAGCTAGTCAAAGTGACAACCTCACATTGAGTGACATGGGAAATTATGCTGCTTTTCATAACAGTGAGGAGCAGAAAAAAGTTCAAATAATTTGGGCAATAAAGGAATTTACCACAGTGTCACTGAGGCCCGGTCACATAGTCTGTAAAAATGTTATTTGGTTGGAATTCATCAAACGGTATCAGGATTAAATGAGGCAATATGTTTAAATCACACAGCACAAACAGTGTTCAGTGCTTGTTAGTGCATGGTAAAAGGCATCTCTCTCCATCTATA
The DNA here is from genome assembly GCF_028858775.2 of Pan troglodytes. Taxonomy (NCBI): domain Eukaryota; kingdom Metazoa; phylum Chordata; class Mammalia; order Primates; family Hominidae; genus Pan; species Pan troglodytes. The sequence goes on along the minus strand of NC_072417.2, from coordinate 82,194,067 downwards.
TAGTCTATGCCTTTATATATATATCTATGCATTCATCCATTCCTTTAAGTATTGTCCCTTTTCCCCTAGACTTTGAGATAGTATACAATTATAGTAATAAATATTTAATAATAATGAGGTATTATATTCTAATAATTATAGAAATAATAATGAACATTGTTTAAGTACTTTACCGTGTTCTAGGGATGATAGAACTATTATCCACATTTTACAGGTAAGAAAAATAAAGCAGAGAAAAGTTAAGATTTTTCCCTAAAACCTATAACTTATAAACAATAAAGCCAGAAATCAAACCTAAGAAAACAGCACTCTTTTAGAGACTGTGCTACAAAACTCAAAAATATTAATAAAATAAATTTAATGACAAGGGGGAAAAGGAGATAGAAAAAGCCTTTTGTGAAACTGGCCTACAGAAATGCATACCATATTATTAGCTTTACGGTAGGTAAATACTAAGTTTGGATTCAGGTTTGTTTGTCCTTTTTTTGCTATTTTTAACTGATGCATCATAGTTGTATATACTGTGGGGTACATGTGGTATCTTGATACATGTATACAGTGTGTAATGATCAAATCAGAACAATTGGAATATCCATTACCTCAAACATTTAATCTAAATTTCTGAATGATTCTTCCCTGATATAAAACCATACAAGGGTACAAGATAGCAGATTTTGTGTTGGATATAATTTTTTTATTAATTGATATGTTGCATCTGTTATTGGGGAGAGTGTCTTAGACAAGCTCTTTCTCCTCTTTTCAAAGACAAGGAAAATAGATTTTTAAATAATAAAATGAAATAATTTTCTTAAAAATATATAGCTTTGTGAATTTTGTTCTTTAAATTTTTATAAGAACCCATTGCCAAATGCAAGTATCCCAAGTATTAAGGTAAAACTGCTATATTTCTTGTGAAGCCCTCACACTTCTTGTATATTATCCCTTCTTCTACTTTCTATCTGATCAGGCACAAATTTACTACTTAACTCAGTAGATTATACTGCTTTGCCCAAATAAGGCTCAAGTATGCCAAATTCTCATTTATCAATAGCTTGTTTTTTCTTATTGTTGAGTATTATTCCATGGCATGGATGTATTTCAGTTTGTTTAATTCTTCAGCCTTTGGAGGAGATATGGGTTGTTTCTAGTTTTTGGTATTTATGAATAAATCTGTGATTAACATTCATATACAGGTTTTTGTGTGAACATAAGTTTTAATTTTTCTGGGAAAAATGCTCAGTGGTATATTTGCTGGATCATATGGTGGTTGTTTAAAACATACCTTTCCATCTGCTTCCAGAGATTTTCAAAAGCAACAATGTTTTGGCTACTCCGACATTCAATCACAGTTATACAACTATTATCGTCATGATACCTTTTTTTTTTTTCTTTTTTTGAGATGGAGTTTCGCTCTTGTTGCCCAGGCTGGAGTGCAATGGCACGATCTTGTCTCACTGCAACCTCCACCTCTGGGGTTCAAGTGATTCTCCTGCCTCAGCCTCCCTAGTAGTTGGGATTACAGGTGCCCGCCACCTCACCCAGCTAATTTTTTGTATTTTTAGTAGAGATGGGGTTTTACTATGTTGGCCAGGCTGTTCTCGAACTTCTGACTCAGGCAATCCACCTGCCTCAACCTCCCAAAGTGCTGGGATTACAGGCGTGAGCCACCGTGCCTGGCATCATAATACCTTTCCTTTTATTTTAGTTTCACATTTCTTAATAGCACTATGGTATTCTGATTCTTAAAAATAATACATTATCTAATGTCCATAGCCATACAAGGATAAAAAATGAAATGAGCTTTACTTAAATTGGAAAGATTTCTGTTAAACATTCAGAAGAATGGTATACCTTAGAAAGCTTTAGTATAAGGAAGTTTAAAGGGGAGATTGCCATTGTTTTTCCACTGACATTTTATATAGTCATTTAACTGAAAGAATAAAAGTATATTTAATTATATTAAATATAAAATTTGTTCTACAGCTATAGAGGTAATTATAGTAATGGCTACTTTCTATGCCACATGCTAAACTAACATCTTCAAAAGCATTATCTCATTTATTTCTCAGAACAACCATATGAATAGCTACCATGAAAAACTCCATTTTACAGATGAGAGTGAGAGAAGATAAATAACTTGCTAATAGTCACAAAATGTTCATGGCCACCCATTTAGAATAAATTTAGTCCTGATTTCAGAGCTTGTACTCTTAACCATTTCGCACATTACCTCTCCAAACATTTATGTGTGTGACAGTTGAACTAACCCCTTGTTTCTACTATAGGCTCTCCTGGGGATTGACATACATTTGCTTCATCTTCATTATGTCCATTTTTATGGCTCTGGTCATAACATCAATCCCAATTGTATTTCATACTGGCTTCATGGTGATATTCACACTCTTTAGCTTATATGGCCTTTCTTTGGTGAGTTGGTAAAAGCATATTACCTCTTAACCTGTTTCAGATTACAGATACATGAGCAAATAATGTTTCTTTGGGATATTAGTGTAGTCACTATATTTTCTATCCTATTTTCTATATGTTTTGAGAAAATTTTTGACAATGTGAGAAATCAATGAATATTGCTATTTATGAATCTTCAAGGAAAAATATACCAATCAGACCTCTTTCTTCCTTCAGATAGCATTGGCTTTCCTCATGAGTGTTTTAATAAGGAAACCTATGCTCGCTGGTTTGGCTGGATTTCTCTTCACTGTATTTTGGGGATGTCTGGGATTCACTGTGTTATATAGACAACTTCCTTTATCTTTGGGATGGGTATTAAGTCTTCTTAGCCCTTTTGCCTTCACTGCTGGAATGGCCCAGGTAAGAACATAATTATTTCAAGATTTTATTATTAGATTTTCAAAATATGTTCTTATTCAAGAATTTGGTGCCATATGAAATTTAATAATCAGCCACTCTATGTTTTAAGAAATTCTGCTGTTGAGAAACTAAATAAGAACAACAAAAAAGTTTTATCAAATGGATAAACAAAGCAGGCAGATCATTTGTAAAATCCTAGCAAATTTAAAGAAGAAAAATAATTGCACATTATCTGACCACTGAGAAATATCTGGTTTGTGTCCCCCTTTAAAGAGGCAGTAAAATGTGAGGTTATGAATAACGAGTGAAGCCAGGTGGCATGGATAAGGGTCTCATCTCTGTTGCCTACCAGCTGGTGACACTGGGCAAGTCACTTAATCTCTTTAGCCTGTCTTCTGCAGAATAAGGATGTCAGTAGAACCCACCTCATGGGGTAAATTTTTAGGATTAATTGTGCTATTATATACATATAGCACTAGTACAGAGCCAGATACATACTATCTAAATGTTAACTCTTATCATTATTATCTTTCTAGTTTTTTCTTCAAGTCTTCAATACTTATTTAATAATTGAATGTTTCTGCAATATCTTATACTTAGAATTTTTATGTTTCTTTAAATGGGCTCCAATTATGTTGCCCACTTCAAGTTTTCCTTCCCAAAGTATGTTATATTTGGTTGCTTGTCCACTTCTCCATATTTTCTTTGTTAAAATACCCATGATTAATGATGCAGTTAACTTCTCTTTTTTGTTTTACTTTCATATATAGCATTTTACAATTTTGTGAGAATACTTATATTTTTTAAAAAGCAACAATACTAATAGCACCTTTACTGTGCATATTTGAAAAGGTATTAAAATATTAATTACATATCTCTAGGTACCACTATTTTTTAAAAAAAATTGTTTTATTTAGTTTTATAAGTTCATCTAACATTTTATTTTTTCTTTTAAATCTCAGATTACACACCTGGATAATTACTTAAGTGGTGTTATTTTTCCTGATCCCTCTGGGGATTCATACAAAATGATAGCCACTTTCTTCATTTTGGCATTTGATACTCTTTTCTATTTGATATTCACATTATATTTTGAGCGAGTTTTACCTGGTAAGTTACTAGTGTGGTTAAAGTTAAATTTAAAGCAATTCTGTTTCTTAAAACATGTATTAATATCTGTTTATTTGTAACTTAAGAAGCATTTCTGATAGTAGAGAAGAAAAAAATTCAAAACAATAGAATTTCCTCATTTCCATTTTACTATTTAATGGTATGAACTGAATTATTTTTAAAAATCATTTTAATTAAAAAGAACTATGTTTATTTTGGTTTTTATCTTTCGTAAAGGTAGGATGTATGTGTGTCGGTATGTGTTTTAGTTGGAGAGAGGGAGGAAAACACTTAAATCACCCATTGAATAATGATGCTTTTTAGTGCCTAAACTGAACTCACTTATGTAAAATAGTTCATTAATTGGTTCTTGTTAATATATGGCTCAAGTATACTTGTTCTTCCGAATCTCAAAAATATGAAGAAGGAAACACAATATGAAGTTAATGGATTATTTCTTATTGTCTCCCTTTTGTCGAAACATCAGCCCAATAAGAATGCTTTCTATAATGTTATTAAAGGTAATAAAATAGGGGAGGGGCCACAGAGTGAAGGAAGCTCCTAGCCGAATTTTGTAATAACTTTGAGCATGAATTTTCCTGAGCAGAATCGGAAGGGTCCAGGGTGGGGGTTGGTTAGGGGGTTGAACAGGAAATGTAGGTACTAGCACAGAAGCAACAGCCAAAGGTGTGGGCAGATGGGGAGGGCCCAGCCAGGCCTGAGAGCCCTGCTTGCTTTCTCAGCAGGGAGGCTTATAGCCTGGGGCAAGATCTCAGCCTTGCTCACTGGATGCCTGAATATAAACTCAGTGCTGTTGTGGGGGCACAGTGGGAGTGAGACTGGCCTTGCTGACTGTGTGGGAGCTGGGTGAGGCCTGTCACTCCTGGCTTTCCCCCACTTTCCTGGCTATCTGTATGATGCAGCAGAAGTAGCCATAATTCCCCTGGGAACATAACGCCGTTGGTCTGAGAACCACCCTCCCCCCGCCCACAAACCTGTCGCCCACAGTGGTCACAGCAAGCCCCACCCAAGGAAAGTCTGAGCTCACACATGCCTAACCCTGCCCTGACCTGATGGTTTTTATTCTCCCCCCCTCCGCTGGTAGCTAAAGACAAAAGACACAAACTCTTGGGAGCTCTATGGCCCCACCCATATCCTGAGAAACCAGAGTACTTATCCTGGCCACTGTAGGGCGCTACAGCAGCTGGTGCTGTCTTGAAAGTTCCACCTCCTGGTTGGAGGCCAACCAACTCAAGTCATTACACAGTCAGAACAGTCCTGCACCAAAGAAGGAGAAAACAACAGATAATTCTACCACTTGCAACACCCTGGCTAACCAGAGGTCCTGAGTCTGTCCACGTGGCAACTTCACTTCTAGCATAACCAGCATTCTAGAAAACCAGCATGATGAATAGCATAGTACCTCACATCTCAATACCCACATTGAATGTAAATGACCTAAATGTGCCACTTAAAAGATACAGAATAGCAGAATGAATAAAAATTCACCAACCAAGTATCTGCTGTCTTCAAGAGACTCACCCAACACATAAGGACTCACATAAACTTAAGGTAAAGGGGTGGGAATAGATATTCCATGCAAATGGACACAGGAGTAGCTATTCTTATATCAGACAAAAAGACTTTAAAGCAACAACAGTTAAAAAAGACAAAGAGGGACATTATATAATAATAAAAGGACTAGTCCAACAGGAAAATGTCACAGTCCTAAATCTGTGTGCACCTAATACTGGAGCTCTCAAATTTATAAAAGCAATTACTACTAGACCTAAGAAATGAGATAAATGGCAACACGATAATAGTGGGGGACTTTGATACTCCACTGACAGCACTGAACAGGTCATCAAGATAGAAAGTTAACAAAGAAACAATGGTCTTAAAGTATACCCTGAACTTAACAAATATTTACAGAATATTCTACCCAACAACTGCAGAATATGCATTCTGTTCATCAGCACATGGAACATTCTCCAAGATAGACCATATGATAAGCAACAAAACAAGTCTCAATAAATCAACATTATATCAAGCACTGTCTCAGACCACAGTGGAACAAAATTGAAAATCAACTCCAAAAGGAGCCCTCAGAACCATGCAAACACACGGAAATTAAATAACCTGCTCCTGAATGATTGTTCGGTCAACAATGAAATAAAAATGGAAATTTAAAAATTCTTTCAACCTAATGATAATAGTGACACAACTTATCAAAACCCCTGCGATACAGAAAAAGCAGTGCTAAGAAGAAAGTTCATGGCATAAAATACCTACATCAAAAAGTCTGAAAGAGCACAAATAGACAATCTAAGGTCACACCTCAAGGAACTGGAGAAACAAAAACAAACCAAACCCAAACCCAGCAGAAGAAAAGAAATCCCCAAGATCAGAGCAGAACTAAATGAAATTGAAACAAAAAATACAAAAAATAAATGAAACAAAAAGCTGGTTCTTTGAAAAGTTGAACAAAATTGATAGACCATTAGCAAGATTCACCAAGAAAAGAGAGAAGATCCAAATATGCTCAATTTGGAATGAAATGAGAGATATTACAACTGATAACACAGAAGTACAAAAGATCATTCAAGGCCACTATGGACACCTTTATGTGCAAAAACTAGAAAACCTAGAGGAGATGGATAAATTCCTGGAAATATGCAATCCTTCAAGATTAAACCAGGAAGAAATAGAAACCCTGAACAGACCAATAACAAGCAGTGAGATTGAAATGGTAATTAAAATACTCCCCCCTGCCCCTAAAGAGTCCAGGAACAGACGGATTCATAGATGAATTCTGTCAGACACTCAAAGAAGAATTGGTACCTATCCTATTGACACTATTTCAAAAGATAGAGAAAGAGGGAATCCTCCCTAAATCATTCTATGAAGCCAGGATCACCCTAATACCAAAACCAGGAAAGGGCATAACAAAAAAAGAAAACTACACACCAATATCTCTGATGAACATTAGATGCTATCAACCAACGAGTGGATAAAGAAAATGTGGTGTATATATATATATGATGTATATATATGATATATATATACCATAGGATACTACTCAGCCATTAAAAAGGAATGAAATAATGACATTATTTAAAGCTTGTTCCCTATTTTTGCAATTGCAAATTGTGCTGCAATAAACATTCATATGCAAGTGTCTTTTTCATGTAGTGATTTCTTTTCCTCTGGGTGGATAACTAGTAGTAGGATTGCTGGATCAAAGGGTAGTTCCACTTTTAGCTCTTTAAGGAATCTCCATACTGTTTTCCATAGTGGTTGTACAAGTTTACATTCCCACGAGCAGTGTAAATGTGTTCCCTTCTCACGACATCTGTGCCAACATCTATTCTTTTTTGATTTTTTAAATTATGGCCATTTTGCAGGAGTAAAGTGGTATTGCAAAAATATGGGACCAGCCCAAATGCCCATCAATCAATGAGTGGGTAAAGGAAATATGGCATATATATATATATATGGCATAAATACGTGGCATATATATATGTATATATATGCCATTGTATATGTATACATATATATAATGAAATACTACTCATCCATAAGAAGGAATGAAATAATGGCATTTTCAGCAACCTGGATGGAGTCAGAGACCATTATTCTAAGTGAAGTTAACTCAGGAATGGAAAACCAAACATCATATGCTCTTGCTTATAAGTGGGAGCTAAGCTATGAGGATGCAAAAGCATGTGAATAATATAATGAACTTTGGGGACTTGGAGGGAAGGATGAGGGGTTGAAGGATAAAAGACTACACATTGGATGCAGTGTACACTGCTCAGGTGATGTGTACACCAAAATCTCAGAAATAACCACTAAATAATTTACCCATGTAACCAAATATCACCTGTTCCCTCAAAACTATTGAAATAATAATAATAATAAAGTAATAGCATAAGCTCTACAGATGGCTTTTAAATGACTATAAAATTTGTAGATAGCGTGTGCACATATAATCCTAAAACCTAATGTACAGTCATGTGCTGCATAACAATGTTTTTGTCAGCGATGGACTACAGACACCACAGTGGTCACAGAAGATCATAATCCCATATTTTTACTGTACCTTTTCTATGTTTAGATATGATAAGATAGAGATACCATTGTGTTACAATTTCCTACAGTATAGAGTACAGTAACATGCTGTACAGGTTTGTAGTCTAGGAGCCATGGGCTACCACATAGCCTAGGTGTGTAGTAGACTATATTATTAGGTTTGTAGAGTGCACAATGACAAAATGACACATTTCTCAGAAGGTATCACCATTGTTCAGTGACACGTGACTGTACTTATTTAGCTCCATAAAAAATCTATGTTTTCCTCACACATAATTTCTTACATGTCAGAATCTGACTATTACTGTTATTTTCAAACCCTACTTATTTTAGTATATTCATCTGATTTCTAATTCAGGTATTTTATTTGAAAAATATTTATAGCTTTCTTCTAGACTTATTTTATATTTGCTTAATCTTTATTGTACTATCGTTTACAGTTTAGTCCCTATGCTTCTTACTGGCAAATAATACAATTTTCCAATTTCGTGATGTAACATGTTCATATGAGTAATTTCTTATGTATGTGGCAAATTGGCTTCAAAATTACTTTGAAAAATTATTCCTGTGAAGAAATGAATTGAATTCTCTAATTAGATAAAGTTTCTTCTTTTGACTAAAGAGCAGCATGTAGCATACATAACCCAAATAAAATTATCTTAACATGTTGCCCTAACTTGTTACAGATCACAGTGAAAGCACTCTCATATTTGATAATTTAAAAAATTACTTTAATGTTATTTTTCAAACAGGCAAAATGGAACTTGAAATCCCAAACCTTGTCTACTTCTGTATGCACTCATTCTGTCACTTATACATATGGCAAGAGCATTAAAAACACCCTGTTCTTTAAATTCTTTTTATTTGTTTTGAAGATAGGGTCTCCCTGCTACCCAGGCTGAAGTGGAGTGGTGCCATCATAGCTCACTGCAGCCTTCACCTCCTAGGTTCAAGCTATCTTCCCACCTCAGCCTCCTCTGTAGCTGGGACCACAGACATGTGCCACCACACCAGACTAACTTTTTTAAAATTTTTTTTGTAGAGGTGGGGTCTTGCTATGTTGCCCAGGCTGGCCTCAAACTCCTGGCCTCAAGGGATCCTCCCACCTTGGCCACCTAAAGTGCTGGGATTACAAATGTGAGCCACTGTGCCTGGCATCTAAATTCTTAAAAGTGTCCTTCAACTAATTGGTTTAGGCTCTACTCTACTTTCTCATTGCTTTCTTCCTTTTGGAATCTCTTGTTTTATCCTTTGTCCATCATTCGTTATCCTTTATAATATAAATCAAATTAATTTTCTTTAGCCCCCAAAGCCCAGGAAGCTAGCAGACAAAATGAGAATTCTTTGTAGTGGGTAGAGGAAGAAATAAGTTGTATATTGCCAAAGTTAAATTTTTTCTGTTTTGTAATTCTGTGCCATACTAAATTTTTGGTTTTCTGTAGTAAACATAATTTTTTTCCTAATACATTCTTTTTTTTTTTTTTTGAGACAGAGTCTCGCCCTGTCCCCTCAGACTGGAGTGCAGTGGCGTGATCTTGGTCGCTGCAAGCTCCACATCCCGGGTTCACGCCATTCTCCTGCCTCAGCCTCCCGAATAGCTAGGACTACAGGCACCTGCCACCACGCCCAGCTAATTTTTTTGTATTTTTAGTAGAGATGGGCTTTCACCGTGTTAGCCAGGATGGTCTTGAACTCCTGACCTCTTGATCTGCCCACCTCAGCCTCCCAAAGTGCTGGGATTACAGGCGTGAGCCACCTCGCCTGGCCTCCTAATACATTCTTATAAAATTTAATTAGTAATTCACTGTCTCTATACTTTATTGACCACAAAACCTTTTTTAAAATAATTTAATTGCCAAAAACTTGATATATTTACCATGTACACATGATGTTTTGAAATAGTATACATTGTGAACTTAGTCAAATCTAGCTAATTAACATATCCATTACCTCATATACTTACTCTTTGTGGTGAGAACACTTAAAATCTACTCTCTTAGCAATTTTCAAAATACGTTGTTATTAGCTATAGTCAACATGTTGTACAATGGGTCTCTTGAGTTTATTCCTCCTATCTAACTAAAATTTTGTATCCTTTGACTAACAAACATCTTCCCAACCTCACCAATCCCTGCTCTCTCTCCACTCACTGCCAGGCCCTGGTAGCCAAGATTCTATTCTTTATTTCAGTTTGTTCCACTTTTTAGATTCTACATATAAATGAGATCATATGGTATTTATATTTCTGTATCTGGCTTACTTAACATAATGTATCTCCAGGTTCATGCATATTGTCACAAATGACAAAATTTCCTTCCTTTTTTTACAAGCTAAATAGTATTCTATTGTGTATATATATATGTATCTCACAATTTCTTTATCCATTTATCCATTGATGGACACTGAGTTTGTTGTTTTCATATCTTGACTATTGTGAATAATGCTACAACGAATATGGGAGTGCAGATATCTCTTCAATGTAATGGCTTCCTTCCCTTAGGATGTATACCAGAAGTGTAATTGCTCAATCATGTGGTAGTTCTATTTTTACCTTTTTGGGAACCTCCATCATGTTTTTCATAATGGTTGTACTCATTTACATTTTCACCAACAGTGGCAAGGCTTCCCTTTTCTCCACATCGTTGCCAACACTTTTTACCTTTCATCTTTTCGATAGCATCCCTTGCAAGAGATGTGAGGTGCTATCACGTTATGGTTTTAATTTGCATTTCCCTGATGATTAGTGATGTTGAGTACTTTTTCATATTCTTCTTGGCCATTTTTATGTCTTCTTTTTAGAAACGTTTATTTAGGTCCTTTGCTCGTTTTCAAATTGGGTTATTTTTTCTTACTATTGAGTTTGCTGTATATTTTGTATATTAACCTCTTATCAGATGTATCATTTGCAAATATTTTCTAATTACTCTGTTGATTCCTTTTCTGGCTGTGCAAAAGCTTTTTAGTTTGATGTAATCCCATGTGTCTACTTTTGTTTTGTTGCTCATGCTTCTGGGGTCCTATCCAAAAAAAATCATTGCCCAAACCAGTGTCATGAAGCTCCCCTCTCCCCCGTTTCCTTCTAGTAGTTTTACAGTTTCAGGTTTTACTTTTAAGTCTTTACTCCATTTTGAGTTGATTTTTGTAGAGATGTTCCTCAACTTATGATGGCATTTCATCCCAATAAATCTATTGAAAAGTTGAAAAATCATAAGTTGAAGCTTTGCAAGTTGGGACCAATTTGTATATGATGTGAGACAGAGTCTACATCAAACTAAAATGCTTTTGCACAGACAGGAAACAATCTCTCATTTCCTCAAGTGGTGAGTATCTCTTTTCATGCTGTGCTGCCTGACAGGTTGGGAAGTGGTGGCACAGGTATTGTTAAACTGTCCTTTCTGCCCTCTTCAATGCATCTTTTCTTACTTCTGATCTACTACACTCAGGTGCTGTACTCTGTCAGCTGGTTTCCTTAGCGCTTGTGAAGGTATTTTTGAGTGTGGATAGTCGTTTCAAGTTAATGTTTCTGCTGGGGAACAAGTGCTGAGAAGTCCTATTCCACACCTTATTGATGTCTGCTGTACCAACTTCATTTTTTTCCTTTAAATGATACCTCTGAGCATGTCAGGGGACAAATTTTACATAGAATATATTGTTTAAAAGAAAAAGTATTATTCTAGAATCACATTTTCTGTGTCATTTGTATCTACCTAATTTCTGGAGGTCCTAAATTTAATGTAGTTTCTACAACATGATGATGGGTTTTTAAGCTTTAATAAGAACAATAATGTTCTTTGTTCACAGACATTGTATGCTCAAATTCCATCTACTATGAAGCTCAATTATAACAGTTAGCTATAAAGATAGAAACGCCAGACTTATGGTAATTCTAGGGATATTACATTTGTGTTTTTACCATTTCCGCTTCATGATCTTCTGTTGTGATTAGAATTACAAGTTTTACATCGAACTGAGAGCTTTTTGATAATTAATATGGTAACACAAATTCCTCATCTCTAGACTTTAATTAGCTTTTAATAGGCAACATTTTCATGTTTCTTTAAGTCCTTCACTTATTCATAGTCATCTTGTTTTTCTTTTCCAATATTCCCCCAGCCCCACTGCCCAGAAGTACAAGTAATCTTTAAACCTGGGAAAATTGAATTTGACTTTTTCTTTTCAATTCCTGTTTGTATAATCTATAATTTTAATAATCAGCTTTTAGTTCATTATTTAGTCCAGAACACACATCTTAGAGGTGCCAAAACAGTGATCTAGAGAAGTTGCATGACTGGCCAAGAACACATTTAGCAGAATTTGGACTAGAACTTTGAAACTCTGACCTAATGCTCTTTCTTTTTAAATATTAATAGAATTGAATATTTTATTGTTTATTCTGTTTTGTTTCCCTAGAATGTAGATCCCCACAAGGGAAGAGAGATTTGCTTTTTATGACACTGATGCATCACAACAGTGTTTGGCACCTAGTAGATGCTCAATAAATTCCCAGCAAATTAAATAAATGCATATATGTGCCTTTCCATTTGAACTTTATTCAGGATGAACAAAGTGTTTTTCCATCTAGAGGCTACGTTGTATATAGGAGGCTCTCAATAAATATTTGATGAAGTAAGGCAAGAATGAACTCTTTTTCTCTCTCAGCTTCAAATTAAAATTCTTTTTTAAAGTCCTTACATTTGATTAAATTTCACTTACCTTTAGTTGGGTATAATACATATTTTTAAATCTAATTTATTTATTTATTTTTTTGAGACAGGGTCTCACTGTGTCACCCAGGCTGGAGTGCAGTGGTACAATCTCAGCTCACTGCAACCTCTGCCTCCCAGACTCAAGCAATCTTCCCACCTCAGCCTCCCCAGTAGCTGGAACTACCAGCATACACCACCACACCCAGCTAATTTTGGTAATTTTGTAGATACGGGGTTTTGCCATGTTATCCAGGCTGGTCTCAAACTCCTGGCCTCAAGCCATTTAGCTGTCTTGGTCTCCCAAAGTGCTGGGATTTCAGGCGTGAGCCACTGTGCCTGGTCAATCTAAATTTTTATAAGCATCTTTCAAATCTTTATTTTTAGACCAGATTATATGTAAATGTTTTTACACTTATAATTCTTTTACTGAACCAAAACAAGCCAAGAATTGCTAATGGTATCTGTACCAATTAGACATCAGGTTTAATCTACTTATCCATTTAAAATGTAACTGCTTATTGAAGCCTACGATGGGTTAAACAGTCTGAGTCTTCAAGGCTTTTGCAGTTAGCATTGGAAATACTTATGTAAATTGATAGTTAAATGTAGTGTAAGAAGTGTAATAAGAGGATACCACAAGGTTCCATGAGAGGGTAAGTTCTAGGGTTGTCAAATTAGAAAAGGCATGGAGGAAACACCTCAAATTGCATTTAGAGGATAGGTAAGTTTATCTTGTGGAGAAGAGTCTTAAAAACAAATCATCTTAAAGAGTCTTGAAAACACATTTTGTCCACAGCCATATTGTCAACAGCATGTATGCCCAGCAATACATTTTAATTTTCTTCCTTTCTATATCCTTTCCTATGTGACAACAGTTATCCAGCCATATAGTCACCAGCATGTATGCCCAGCAACGTGAAATAGTATATCATAAGGGAAATTAAAAATCGTTTGGCAGAGCTGGTGCATAGTAGGAGTCTGTGATGTAGAAATTATTAACCAGTTTACAATAATTACCGGGAGATTTTTCCAAATGTACATGGCACAGGACAATATAGCATGTAAAGATCCCTGAGATTCTGAGGCTTGTCTCCAATTAAGCCCCTCTATAGGTGCCTGGTGATAATTTTCACTTGATAGGGAATGTACAGAATTTTGGACTGTGTCCTCTTGGGCAACTCAAGTATTGGTGATGATCTGTGACAAAATTTTCACCTTGTCAGATAAGAGAAAGAATGTGAAATTTATTTATATACCTTAATTCTTCAATTTGAAATTGTCTTCTCTATTGTGAGATCGTAGCTTTTCTCTATCTGTATTTTGTAGTGAAAATATCATTTTATTTTTGCAGTGATGGTTATAGCATAGCAGATAGGCTTTTAAACTATCCTTAACACAATATATTTGTTTCTTGAACTATCGTTTGTACAAAAAATCCAAAAGCATTAGAACGACTGGTGCAAAAAATGGAGACAGACTGAAGTAGTAGTGTATGTAGGCTCTTTCACTGGTGAGATTTGCCTTTTAGGAAGCTCTCTCTGGCAGCTGCATGAGGAATGGGCTCAAAGCAGGTGGATACTAATCTGTTTGAGAGGATCAAATTAAGATGTCATTGTAATGCAGAGGGGAGAACAGATTCACGAGGTTCTTAGGTAATAGAAATTTGATTTGGTGGTTAATTATATAGAAGTTGGGGGAAGTGAGAGGGAAAAGAGATGAGGATGGCTCACTGGTTTCCGGCTTTGGCTACTAGGGGTGAGGCACTGACCAGGACAGGCAATAACTACAGTAGTAGCAAAACAAGAATATAAAACATTAGTTTGATTTTTGATATGTTTTAAAAAATACTATAATTTCTATGAATAAAATGAATTCATTTTTGAATTTTAATTTGTTTCCCCTTCTAAAATTTTTTCTTTGTTTTTTCATAGTGTAATTTCTCTTTTTGGCTAGTTCAACTCTAGATCTGTTTACATATTTTCATCTTTGAACATTTCTTCTCTCCCACATAATATCTCTAAAACTGCAATACTATTTACATTTCTCTTGTCAAAGAATTTCTATCTATAACTTTTCCATTCTTTCCCATATATTTTTCTACATGTCATCAACATCTTTTGCTTTCATACATCAAGAAGTTTATATGTTGTGTCTCTTCTTCCTTAGCTCTTCTTTTGCTCAGCTCCATCCCCCTACATTATATTAGCTTTCAGTAACAGCTTGCAGTGAAATATTACATGTGAAAATTCTGTATTTTTAATTATCCTACAGTTTCTGAAAAATCTTTTAAATTTCCCCCTCTTACCACCAATAAATTCCTATTTTGTGGATATATCATTAAAACACCATCTCAATTATTTTCTTTCCTTCTTTAGATCTGCACTTGTATTTTCTACTCTAATAGATATAAGTCCATTTAACTGTCAAGCCATTTTTAATTGATTATACATAGAGCCCCTTCTACCTGAGAATGAGATGAACTATCTCTTGATAAAGATCCCTGTATAATTCCAGGTCATAAAAAGTTAAAGAATTATCTATGTATTTGGTTGAAAAAAATTTATATAAAATAAAACATGAGAAGGCTTCCAGCAGAAACAATTTAATCTGTGCTTATTTAATTTTTCTAATGAATTAAAAAAATTCCCCATGCTTCCTACATCTGATCCTTTAATTTTAATTTTCTTCCTTTCTATGTCCTTTTCCTATTTGACAGCAGTTGTCCAGCCTTACGTCTACCTTAACATTCTTAATATGTTCATTTTTGTGCTTTTGTTGTATTCTTAGGACTTGGAAAAAAGTTCTCTTTTATTTTACAGTGAATTATATACTCACTATTTTCAATATTAGTTTTTTTCTATATTATCAAAATAATATATCTTCATATGCTATGGCAGGATCAGCTTACACATCTCTTTTTTTAGCATCCAAATGTCTGGAAATCCAAAAAGTGAAGTTCTTGATGTTTGATATGATTCCCTACAGCTAGAACTGTATTCCCTTTCATGAGCTCTTTTATTTTTGTCAATCATAGCTGATAACTTATCGAAAGCCACAGCACTGTCTTAACTTTAATGCACCTGTAATGCTTTATTTTTAACATTATAGCCGGGCGCGGTGGCTCACGCCTGTAATCCCAGCACTTTGGGAGGCCGAGGTGGGCGGATCGCCTGAGGTTGGGAGTTCGAGACCAGCCTGGCCAGCATGGTGAAACCCTGCCTCTAATAAAAATACAAAAATTAGCCGGGCGTGGTGGCAGGTGCCTGTAATAGCTACTTGGGAAGCTGAGGCAGGAGAAATCGCTTGAACCTGGGAGGCGGAGGTTGCGGTGAGCCAGGATCGTGCCATTGCACTCCTGCCTGGGCAACAGAGCGTGACTGTCTCAAAAAAAAAAATTATAAATATAAATGCCCAAGATAAATAACTTAAGTTCAAAATTGATATCAAGTAAAGGACAGATGTCCCTTTTTATTGGCGTGGTATAATTGATGCAATATGTAATTGTATCTTAATTAATTAGATAAAGATGGCCATGGGGATTCTCCATTATTTTTCCTTAAGTCTTCATTTTGGTCCAAACATCAAAATACTCATCATGAAATCTTTGAGAATGAAATAAATCCTGAGCATTCCTCTGATGATTCTTTTGAACCGGTGTCTCCAGAATTCCATGGAAAAGAAGCCATAAGGTAACTAAGAAATTACATGACTATGTACACTTATAGGTAAAAGCTTAGTAAATGAAGCTGCAGGTCAAATGTTGATATAGATTATGTGTTCTTTTCTTTTTATTATTTCTCTGCCATCATCCTAAATTCCTCTCATTCACCATTTTCAAAGTGAATACTGTTGATACTATCAACAGTAAAATTTAAGAGACCTATCATTTTCTTGCCTCTCATCTTCTGTCTTCCATATTATCATCTCCCACTACTTATACTCCCTCTCTGCTTTGTCTTCTAACACACACATGGCTATGTTATGTATATGTATACATATGCAGTATATAAGTATATATTATACATGTTTTTCAAACTTAGACTATCTTCCCGTAGGGAGTATAGGGACTGAAATTTTGAAGTCAAAAGGTCTCTTCACAATTTAATAGCTTTGTGACTTTCAATTAAACTATATGATCTAGCTAAGCTTCTTTTTCATTCATTTCTAAGAATATATGGCCAGGTGCAGGGGCTCACACCTGTAATCCCAGTACTTTTGTAGGCTCAGATGGGCGGATCACTTGAGCTCAGGAGTTTGAGACCAGCCTGAGCAACACGGTGAAACCCTGTCTTTACAAAAAATACAAAAATTAGCCAGGCATGGTGGTGCATGCCTGTAGTCCCAGCTACTGGGGAGGCTGACGTGGGAGGATGGCTTGAGCCCAAGAGGTGGAGTTTGCAGTGAGCCAGTATGGCGCCACTTGCACTCCAGCCTGGGCGACAGACCCAGACCCTGTCTCAGAAGTAAATAAATAAATAGAATAGAATTCCTCTCTTTCATCTTTAATAATATAAATAATCCATAAGATAATTAAGCATATATGCCTGTTACATAATAGAAACTGCATAAATGTTAGTTGTATATTCAAACTGGTTTGATTGACTGAAAGTAAACAAATAAGAAATAAAGCAGGGAGAGCCATCAGTAAAACATTCTTCTATAATTTAGTGCATACTTCCCTAGGTATTTGCTTATTTTATTCAAGATTTTTGGGCAGTATTCTTAAGTGACATTCTATTTGCGTGAAGTTATCTTTTTAAAAGTATATTTTCAGGAGACAGTAGATCATAGTGATTATGGTGTAGTCTGTAGGTTTAAACCAACTGGTTTGAATCCTGACTTTGCCCCTTATTAATTTCAGCTAAAGTATTAACCTCCTATGCCTCAGTTTCTTCATCTTAAAAATGAGCATAACAATAATACACAATTTGTCATAAAGAGTCAATGAGCTATCACATGTGAAGCTTTTACATGGCCCATTGCTAGGTGTTCAATAAATATTAGCTGTTAGGAATATCCCAAATATACTAAATCAGTTAGACCTATCTCAGTTCACATTATTTTGAAACAGATATGTAAAAGGTGATTGGTGAAATTATCTGGGAGCAGTGGGAAATGAGGAAGGAGACAACAGGAAAAGGGGAATACTATAACCTAATATGAAAAGATCAAGGTGAAAGTTCTCTATTCCCTGGAGTTGAGGAAATTTCTCAAATTCTATAATTTTTAGTAGTCTTTCAAGTCCCATCTCCTGCATGAAAACTTTTATAGCTATTCTGTAGCTATAGTTTATCACTTTCTTTGGTATTAATTCTTATAGTAATTACGTTGACAACAGAAAATTTAGTATTGTTGCACATAACAAATTAAATTAGGACTAAATTATATTATTTCCTCTTTTGTCAGGCCGAAAGCTCGTCTTTTAGGACATGGTTCAATAAATGCCCAGGATCATGAGTTTGATCCGTATTAATCCAGTGAACAATGGAGATGGGTGTTGTTGTATGGTATGAAGAGCGGTTATTTAGGTCTCCTAAGTGGTTGATGCTAGTCATCCTATTCAGTGGTCTTGGGTCTAATTTGCCCTTACGACATTAATATGAATTGAGTGTACTCTCAGATAATTGTGACAGTTCTAGCCTGTCTAAACCTGCATACAGTGTCATCCACCTTGATATTCCCTCTATATGTACCTAGAGATAGAAGGAACATCCTATAGGAAGTGGCCTAACATGCCTGAAACCAGCAACTCTTTGATCGTTCTGGACCAGACTGTTCCTATTGACAAATTAATTACTTTGTTAACTTATTCATCATTAATCAGTCCCTCTGCTAGAATTAGGATACAGAGATTAATGATAGTCTTTAACCTCAGGAAGTACAGAGTCTAAGGAAATAGATACTAAAATAGATAACTGATAAAAGAAGTAGTAGAGCTGAACACAGAGAATTAAAAGAAATAAAGAAGGATCATCCAACCTAGTGTAGTGTAGTGGGGAAAGTCAAAAGGAGGTGACTCTTAAGGTGAGTCTTATGAAAGAGAAAGGTCTTGGTCATATAAAGTATGGTGGGGTATGTGAAGGTCCTTCCACACAGGGGATATGGCATAAGCCACCTAGTAGAGCAAGACACAGTGTGTATGTATAGGGAACACAAGGAACTAACATTTCTGACCTTAAAGTACAAGAAAAGAGAGAGGTTAACTTTAAGAGGTAGGGACCAAATCTGATCATGGAAGATTTTGCTTGCCAAGGTAAGGAGATTAGGCTATCCTGTATAGTGTGGGGAATCACTGAATGATTTTAAGGAGGCAAATTAGGTAACCAGAACTTTGATAGATCACTTTGGCAGCTTTATGAAGAATGGATTTGAGGGTGACATAACTGGAGAAATGGAAATATTTACGACATTTTACCAGTCTAGGTCTGGTCAGGAAAAGTGAGTTGCTGGAAATATTGTGGGAGTAAAGGAGTTTAATACAGGGATTAGGGATTCACAAATGTACAAGAGTTAGAGGAGAGAAGGTTAAGTTACAACCAGAAAGTCAGGAAATAGCCACTGAGGACCTTAGCCTGATGCACAGAAATGGGTGTTTTTCAAGAAGTTTGTGAGTATACTGCTGCAAATGTCAGGGATTTTCTGGGAAATCTCTCACCAGTTATCTGAATCTGCAGTAGCAAAGCAGTCCTTGTCAAGAAGTCTGAGAAGCTGCTGCAAACCTCGAGCCTGCGTATATGCTTGGCTCACGTGACCCGAGAATAATGACCTTGCTTCATTTCTGCTCTCCAAATCTTGCCCAAGTTCTTCTCATTAGCAAAATCTGATACTGAAAAGAGGGTTCCGTGAAATGTAGTCTCTGATATGTCCTCCGCATTGCAGAAGGAAAGAGACTGTTGCTGATAGACAAGGGACAATTAAAAATAAAGCACAGAGGTCATAGCCCTGGTTGAGGTGAAAGATGACAAGAGCCTGGGCAAGAAGGTACAAGAAAAGTAGTAAAGAGATAAATTCAAATAGATTTATAAAGTTAAATTCATAAATTCTTAAAGTTAAATTGTAATAATTTTGTAGGTCACAGGATGGGGTGAAAAAGGGAGAGAGAGAGAGTTAAGGATGCCTCTCAGGCTCTTAGCTTGAGTTCCTGGGTAGATAGTAGAAATTCTAACTGAGATAGAGAATGGAAGTGGGCCAGTTTAGAGGAAAATATAATGCGTTCAGTTTGATATCCAAGTGTAGATATATAGTAAAAAGCAGAATATCTGAAACTTTGAAGAAATCTCTAAAACACAAATTTGGGAATCATTAGAATTTAGGTAGGAGTTGAAGCCATGAGAGTGGGTAAGATTGTATGGCAAAGGTTTGAGAATAAGAAAAATAGTTGGCCAAGTATAAAATCCAATTTAAGGAGTCCATAAAGTATGCCAAAACGGAATAGTAAGAGGAAGATGTGGAACCAAAGTGTAGAAGCCAGGGAGTTAGAGACTTAAGAAAACAAAAGAGTGAGTAATAGTTTAAAACAGTGATGAAGTATATCAAATAAGGACTAAAAAGTGTTCATTAGATTTGGTAACTAGAATGGTCATTGGTGAATTTCATTGGGAATAGTTTTTTGTGGAGTAGTATAGTGAGAAGCTATGTTGTCTTAGGTTGGGAAATAAATGTGGGATAAAGCAATGGAAATAGGGAGTAAATATTATTATTTTGACAAATTTGCCTGTGAAAGATAATGATTGAGAGGGATTCAGGATTGAGGGAAAGCCTCTCTCCCTTTTTTCTTTCTCTCCCTTCCTTCTTTCCTTCTTTTTTTTTTCAATTTTAGCTTTCCCTTATTTATTTGATAACTTAGAGAAATAGCTGGAATATATGAAATGCCAAGTTTGATAAGAGTATTAGCAGGTCTGTGTAAATCTCTTTTGGGAGTGGTCAGGGGAGGGCTTTTATTACTGCCCTCCTTACATCCCACTGAGAGTGATACCCTTTACTGTGAAGTTCAGGCTTAGTTATGAACTGTAATCTGTGTTATTAATACTAGAAAATGCATTTACATGAAAATTACTTCATCTTCTTTCAGAATCAGAAATGTTATAAAAGAATATAATGGAAAGACTGGAAAAGTAGAAGCATTGCAAGGTAAAAAGAAAAACTCCCTGTCCCTCTCCCCCTACCCCTCCCCCAACCCCTCCCTCTGTCCACGGTCTCCCTCTGATGCCAAGCGGAGGCTGGACTGTAGTGCCGCCATCTCGGCTCACTGCAACCTCCCTGCCTGATTCGCCTGCCTGGGATTGCAGGCGCGTGCTGCCACGCCTGACTGGTTTTCGGATTTTTTTGGTGGAGACGGGGTTTCGCCATGTTGGCCGGGCTGGTCTCCAGCTCCTAACCGCGAGTGATCTGCTAGCCTCGGCCTCCTGAGGTGCCGGGATTGCAGACGGAGTCTCGCTCACTCAGTGCTCAATGTTGCCCAGGCTGGAGTGCAGTGGCGTGATCTCGGCTCGCTACAACCTCCACCTCCCAGCCGCCTGCCTTGGCCTCCCAAAGTGCCGAGATTGCAGCCTCTGCCCGGCCGCCACCCCGTCTGGGAAGCGAGGAGCATCTCTGCCTGGCTGCCCATCGTCTGGGATGTGAGGAGCCCCTCTGCCCGGCCTCCCAGTCTGGGAAGTGAGGAGCGCCTCTTCCCGGCCACCATCCCGTCTAGGAAGTGAGGAGCGTCTCTGCCCCGCCGCCCATCGTCTGAGATGTGGGGAGCGCCTCTGCCCCGCCGCCCATCATCTGGGATGTGAGGAGCGCCCCTGCCCGGCCGCGACCCCGTCTGGGAACTGAGGAGTGTCTCTGCCCGACCTCCACCCTGTCTGGGAGATGAGGAGCGTCTCTGCCCGGCCGCCCCGTCTGAGAAGTGAGGAGCCCCTCCGCCCGGCAGCCACCCCGTCTGGGAAGTGAGCATCTCCGCCTGGCAGCCGCCCCCTCCAGGAGGTGGGGGGCAGCCCCTGCCCGGCCAGCCGCCCAGTCCGGGAGGGAGGTGGGGGGCAGCCCCCGCCCGGCAGCCGCCCCGTCTGGGAGGTGGGGGGCCCCTCTGCCCGGCCGCCACCCCCTCTGGGAGGTGTACCCAGCAGCTCATTGAGAACGGGCCATGATGACGATGGCGGTTTTGTCCAGTGGAAGAGGGGGAAGTGTGGGGAAAGGAAAGAGAAATCAGATTGTTGCTGTGCCTGTGTAGAAAGAAGTAGACATGGGAGACTCCATTTTGTTCTGTACTAAGAAAAATTCTTCTGCCTTGGGATGCTGTTAATCTATGGCCTTACCCCCAACCCCTTGCTCTCTGAAACATGTGCTGTGTCCACTCAGGGTTAAATGGATTAAGGGCGGTGCAAGATGTGCTTTGTTAAACAGATGCTTGAAGGCAGCATGCTCCTTAAGAGTCATCACCACTCCCTAATCTCAAGTACCCAGGGACACAAACACTGCGGAAGACCGCAGGGTCCTCTGCCTAGGAAAGCCAGAGACCCTTGTTCACATGTTTATCTGCTGACCTTCCCTCCACTATTGTCCTATGACCCTGCCAAATCCCCCTCTCTGAGAAACACCCAAGAATGATCAATAAATACTAAAAAAAAAAAAAAAAAAGAAAAACTTCATTGTTTGATAATGTTTCAAATTAAAACACAAAAACATTTCTGTGATGTGAAAATATCATTATTGTGGAAAATTAGAGAATAAAGAGAAAACAAAAAAATTAAAATATGTTTCTGCCATGAGGGATAATTACCAATAATATATTATCTTTTTTGTATATATACATTTATATATAAAATATTTTTTCAACAATAGGAATACACTGTTTATACCGGTTTATAATCTTTGACCTGACTTTCTCAAACTAAGCTCGAAGTATTAGTGAAACTGGTTTTACTTTCATAGAACTCTTTGTCGTCTATTTTGGCCTGTGGTTTGCCTGATTTTTGACGCTCTGACAATCTAATTCCCTCTGTTTTCTGTCTTCAGAGAATCTTTTAAAATTTCCAGCATGCTAACTGAATTCTTATTTTCCGGTGGAGTTAAGTTTTCAAACATTAAAGAAAAAGTTGTCAAGCCTTAGGCACATATATGTGAAAATGCCTGTGACATGTCTTAGATCCCAGCAGATATTTCTAAATATCATGCCCACACTTTTGTGATATAAAGCAAAATGATGACCAGTACCAGGAGATACTTTACCAATGTTTTCTTTATCAGTTCTACCTCCCTCCGAATATGAAATAAACTCTCCCCCTTTTCTCTATACCCAGCCCTTCTGTTTCCAGCTCTGCAAGCCTCAGGGAGACAATTTCTTAAGCCACACTTCTTTCCTGTGCCTAGGAAGCAAATAAACTACGTTTTGTTTTTATTTCTAGTAGTCTTTGTTTTATTATTTAATATTAAGTGTATAGATTCTTTGACATTCAAAGGATTTGAAGGAAGCAAGAGGGTAGAAATTTATATTCCCAGTCTTGATCCAATTTCTCCAAATTGAAGCTTTGTCTTCATGAATACATAACTTATACAATTAAATGTATAATTTTATAGGGGATGTATTAAAATACCAATGAAATGAAATGCTGAGATATATTTTAATTTTCCAATTTTAAGGTCCATTCCATCTGCATATAATCCAAAATCTAATTTCCACTTTTTATTCTAAAACAGGCATATTTTTTGACATATATGAAGGACAGATCACTGCAATACTTGGGCATAATGGAGCTGGTAAATCAACACTGCTAAACATTCTTAGTGGATTGTCTGTTTCTACAGAAGGTGAGAAAACAGTTTTACAAAGTAAGTTGGCTGAAAAAGCAAGTTGTAAATTGGTTTGATTATGTAAAAAATGTTTCTCTAAATTGGACTTGTTACACAGTTGAATAATTTAGAGCAGGAAATATTGATTTCATATGCACATAAATTCATGAAAACATTTGTATCTCTATTCCACTATTATTTGACATTCCATGTATATTTTGCATTGCTGTGGACACAGATATTTACGTTAACAGTAATCTGAATTATTCAATGTATTAATTATGCAATTGGAAAATGTGAAGTTTCTTTAATAAAAACAAGTTTTTTGAACAAAATCTAAATACTAACATATATTATCACTCTGCATAGAATTAACATTCTGGCAGTAAAGCCTTTTAAATTTCTATTTATAGGATCAGCCACTATTTATAATACTCAACTCTCTGAAATAACTGACATGGAAGAAATTAGAAAGAATATTGGATTTTGTCCACAGTTCAATTTTCAATTTGACTTCCTCACTGTGAGAGAAAACCTCAGGGTATTTGCTAAAATAAAAGGGATTCAGCCAAAGGAAGTGGAACAAGAGGTACAGGAACACATTAAGATTGATGGCTTTGGAAATAATTTACTTTTGACTATATTTTTTTTTTTGTTCAGCTATTACTCTACTCTTTGATAAAGCTTAATCAACGAAGTTCTAGACTAAATCCTTTTCATTTTTAGAGAGTAAAAACTCCTTAAAGTAAAATATTTGATATTGTTAACACAGAGTTTTTTTTGATAGGTAAAAAGAATTATAATGGAATTAGACATGCAAAGCATTCAAGACATTATTGCTAAAAAATTAAGTGGTGGGCAGAAGAGAAAACTAACACTAGGGATTGCCATCTTAGGAGATCCTCAGGTGAGAGAAAAAATATATTTTTACAATTAATTTAGATTGAAGGATATACAACTATTATTAAAGTCCAACTTCTACTGTAATTACCAAATGTGAGGGAAAATTTATAATAAAGTACCATGCAAGCTTGTTAGGGATCTGGTGGAGGACTGTATTTGAGTCTAGAAATCATACTTGTTTTCATGGTGCTTTCTGAAGATCCTCACTGTGAAGAGGAAGATGCTTTCATACGTTTCCTCCTCTGTAGGTTTTGCTGCTAGATGAACCAACTGCTGGATTGGATCCCTTTTCAAGACACCGAGTGTGGAGCCTCCTGAAGGAGCATAAAGTAGACCGAGTTATCCTCTTCAGTACCCAATTCATGGATGAGGCTGACATCTTGGCTGGTGATTCTTGGCTTCTTTATTCCAACTAGTTATTTAAGGATTTAACATGAGAGTTATTTTTCATAGCCTGTTTTCAAAAGAAGAAAATCTTGTTTGCAGTTTATTTGCAGAAGCCCATTTCAAGCCTCCACATGCCATTGGCTACAACAGGTCACATGGGGTGTAACCCTGCAAAGTTACATGGCAAAGTATGTGGACAAAGGAAGAGGTGAAGAATCAGGCCATCCTTGGAAAGTTTTGAGGCACTGGATTAGCTATGGGGAATGCAGTGAATTTCTGAGGCCTGTTTCACAATAGGCATGGGGATTAGAAATGATACTGCACCCAGGGGCTTAATGATATTACAGTTGTATTGATATTACAAATTTCATTTAGTGTTTTAGTATCCAAAGTAGAGAATATACCATATAAGGAATTACTCTTCACATAATTTTTTGAATCTTCCTTTCTACTCAGATAGGAAAGTATTTCTGTCTAATGGGAAGTTGAAATGTGCAGGATCATCTTTGTTTCTGAAGCGAAAGTGGGGTATTGGATATCATTTAAGGTATGTATTCTAGGTGTAGTTATTTTTAAATGAGCATATTAATATGAGGGTGACGTTTTGTAGAAGCCTTTAGAAATATAAGAAAGGCAACTTAACTTCTGGTAGAAACTGTTTTGCAATAAACAGCCCAAAATGTCTCCCTCATTAACATTTCCTTTGTTGGTTATCTCTTGGTTTTAAACATGCTAATTAAAAAACAAAGTATACTTCTTAATACAACTTTTTTGTTTGTTTGTTTGTTTGTTTGTTTGTTTTTTTGAAGACACAGTCTCGCTCTGTTGCCAGGCTGGAGTGCAGTGGCTGCAACCTCCAACTCCCTGGTTCAAGCGATTCTCCTGCCTCAGCCTCCCGAATAGCTGGGATTACAGGCATGCGCCACCATGCCCAGCTAATTTTTTGTATTTTTAGTAGAGATGGGGTTTCACCATGTTGGCCAGGATGGTCTCGATCTCCTGACCTCGTGATCCGCCTGCCTTGGCC
The DNA here is from genome assembly GCF_028858775.2 of Pan troglodytes. Classification (NCBI taxonomy): domain Eukaryota; kingdom Metazoa; phylum Chordata; class Mammalia; order Primates; family Hominidae; genus Pan; species Pan troglodytes. Next base: position 82,168,243 of record NC_072417.2, on the reverse strand, counting down.
TCCCAAAGTGCTGGGATTACAGGCATGAGCCACCGCGCCCGGCCTATACAACATTTTTAAGCCAATATTTGTATAGAAAAAAATTATCTTTATGTCCTCAATAAGCCATTGTTTACTTTTAGCAAAACAATTTGGCCTAAATTTCTGTAGTTATATTCCAAATCTAATTGATAGAATGGCAGAATATCACATGGGAACATTTTAGAAAGCATCAAATACTCACAAACAAGCTCTGCAAATAGAAGTTGTTGACATTAAGAGAAACCACTTAATGCATAGAAAGCAACTGTTTATTAAAAACCTTATGAATTTTCCAGTTATTCAGAAGCAATGTTTCATGTATCTTATATCCTATCATGATTGTTTTTTATGTATATCACACATGTAGCACAATAATGATAGTTTTATATATGTATATATACGCACACGTAAAATAACTTTTATACACATGTATTTGCATGTGTGTATGTGTGTTTGTGTATGTGTGTATGTATGCTAAAATGTCACTGTGCTTTGGTTACATTTAAAGGAATTGGTGTTGATATGTACTATAATTTTTCCATTTGAAATAATGCAAAATAGGCTACCAATTAGCACTTTGAAGTTGAATTAGCAATTTGAAGTGGAGTATCTGATTTGCAGGAACCAATTACTAGAGTTAAGTAGAATATGCCTGTAATACATATAAGCTGTTTAATAGAAAACTATCTTTTCATGAGTGGTGGTGTTGGAAAAGAATTCAAGAGACTTATGGCTCTTTTGAAATAATAGTTTACACAGGAATGAAATGTGTGACACAGAAAAAATCACATCCCTTATTAAGCAGCACATTCCTGATGCCAAGTTAACAACAGAAAGTGAAGAAAAACTTGTATATAGTTTGCCTTTGGAAAAAACGAACAAATTTCCAGGTAACTTACTGTGTAATCACATAGAATATATGTAAGTGTTCACGATTGTGCTGACTGCATTTTCTGTTGTTCTATGAATCGAGTTCTAAAGCTTATACAAATGAAAATATTTATTCATAAGTAATCTGTTCCCATTTCCAATATGATGATTTATGTTACCAGGGACGTATTATAGCAACTAAAATTTCCATGAATATAGAAACCCAGATTTGCACTCTTTGTCAAAATTAAACTTTGAAATATCTCTTTTCTGAAATAGCAGTTTCTGTTAGAAATACAGATGAAATGTGAGACTTTATCTTTTAAAATATATGTAAGCAGTTCAATAGAGTCTTTGAAAATTATAATAATTTTATTATATATATAAAATGGTTAGTATAGAAAAGTTAGAAAATACAAAGGATAAGGTATAACTTAATAAATTTTTAGATAGACATACAGATACATGCTTATACAAACACACACAGCAATAATGATACAAGAATTTTGAAGTTTATGAAACAAAATGGAAATGTAAAATATTAAAATTGATTTGAATGACAAGAGAATATCTTACAGAAAAGGTTTCCTTGGATTATTGTGATTGCTTTAATATGAAAACATTTGTAGACATCTATTTTGAGTAATATTTAGAAATTAGTATTTTAATATACTCATTGATAATTTTAATTGCGTTGACTTATTACTATTGGCTTTTTAGATCTTTACAGTGACCTTGATAAGTGTTCTGACCAGGGCATAAGGAATTATGCTGTTTCAATGACATCTCTGAATGAAGTATTCTTGAACCTAGAAGGAAGATCAGCAATTGATGAACCAGGTATAAAAATGTGTGTCTAGCAGAAAATTAAGAAAAAAAAGAGAAGAGAAAAAGATGATGTTCTAATTCATATTTGTAGATTTTTATGTGGATTTCTACCTATAATATGCATTAGATAGAAAATAGCATTGTCCACTAGATAGAAAATACTAGCATTGTCCAGTATTATAATCATTTTATATCGAGTATAATCAGCCTTGGTGCTAGGCAAATTGCTTTCCAACATCTGTCTGCTTCCCATGTCAGTGACAGGCACATCTCTTTGCAATGACCACTTCTTCCTTATCATCAAAAGCTCTCTGCTATAGCGATGAATTCTGCTATTGCCTCTTACTTGCCATTCCTTATAAAAATGTGCTCTTAATTAGCTAATAAACTAATTCTAATTAATGTATTAATAAGAAGTAATAAAATAAGATGTTATTTCCTTAGTTTACTTTGTAATAAAAATTAGAAGAATTTAGGAGGCTACTATACATGGACCAACGGAACAAGTTAGAGAACCCAGCAATAAAGCCACAAACCTACAGTCATCTGATCTTCAACAAAGCCAGTGAAAACAAACAATGGGGAAATGACTCCCTATTCAATAAATGGTGCTGGGATAACTGGCTAGCCACAGGCAGAAGATTGAAACTAGAGCCCTACCTTTCACCCTATACAAAAATAAACTCAAGATGGATTAAATACTTAAATGTAAAACCTAAGACTATAAAAACCTGAGAAGAAAACCTACAAAATACCATTCTGGACATTGGTCCTGGCAAAGACTTCATGTTGAAGACTCCAAAAGCAATTGTAACAAAAAGAAAAATTGACAAGTGAGACCTAATTAAACTAAAGAGCATCTGCACAGCAAAAGAAACTATCAACAGAGTAAACAGACAACATACAGAATGGGAGAAAATATTTGCAAACTATGCACCCAACAAAGGTATAATATCCAGAATCTATAAGGAGCTTAAACAAATCAGTAAGCCAAAAACAACCCCATTAAAAAATGGACAAAGGACATGAACAGATACTTCTCAAAAGAATACATACATGCAATCAATAAGCATATCAAAAATGCTCTGTATCATGAATGAATAGGGAAACACAGATCAAAACCACGAGATACCATCTCACACCAGTCAAAATGGCTATTATTAAAAAGTAAAAAAATAACAGATGCTGATGAGGTTGTGGAGAAAAGGGAATGATTATGCCCTGTTGGTGGGAATGTAAATTAGTTCAGCCACTGCGGAAAGCAGTCTAGAGATTTCTCAAAGAACTTTAAATAGAACTATCATTTGACCCAGCAATCCCATTACTGAGTATATAGCCAAAGGTATATAAATCATTCTATCATAAAGACATATACAGATAGGTTCACTGCAGCACTATGCACAATAGCAGAGACATGGAATCAACCTAGATGCCCATCAGTGGTGGACTGGATAAAGAAAAGGTGTTACATGTACACTATGTAATACCACACAACCATAAAGAATGAGATCATGTCCTTTGCAGCAACATGGAGTAAGCTGGAAGCCATTATCCTAAAGAAATTAACACAGGAACAGAAAACCAAATACCATATGTTCTCACTTATAAGTGAGAAGTAAACACTGAATACACACGAATACAAAGAAGAGAACAACAGACACCAGGGCCTACTTAAGTGTGGAGGATGAGAATTGAAAAATGACCTAGTGGGTATTATGCTGATTACCTGGATGACAAAATTGTCTGTACACCAAACCCCCAAATCCCCATGACACGCAATTTACTCATGTAACAAGCCTGCACCTAGATCCCCATGACACACAATTTACCCATGTAACAAGCCTGCACCAAAAATAAAAATTGGAAAGAAAAAAAAGAATTTAGGAGGCTACTAGATACCAGCCATTGTACTCAGTCCTTGAATTATATTGTTTTAAATTCCCATAATAACATCAAGCTGCCCATGAGAAAACTGATATTTGAAGTTGTGTGATTAGCCAAAATTGTACAGTAAATGTGTGGTATATGTGGGACTCAAACAGGAGGCCTTTCCATGAACTTTCCATCATTTGAAAGCACAATGTCTTGAACTCGTTACTGAGATGTCAATCATCAGTGTTGAACTAATCCTGTAGGGGAAATTCCAGATGACAGAGGAGGCCTGTTGGAAACTCAGCTACATAAATTTGTCTTTGTGCTTCTGCATAAAACTTGCTCTGCAAAAGTATCCATTAGTGAAGAGCTACTGTTATTGGTATGAAAGAATAAATGCTTGTTAGGAAGCCTTAATCATCCTCAAAAATTAATTTACTGTCTCATTGGAATTGAATCCATTACATATGTTTGAAGGAAAGATTTTTAACGTAAATTTTGATTATGGATATCAGTAGCTTAACTTGTTGGAAGTGCTGTTTCAAATAGTCTAACATCATTTTCAAAGTTTTTAAAGAGAAAGTTCAGATAACATAGCCTATTAAAATGTTTTATTACACGATTGTAGATTTTGACATTGGGAAACGAGAAAATACATGTGACAAGAAATACTGGAAATGAGTCTGAAATGGAACAGGTTCTTTGTTCTCTTCGTGAAACAAGAAAGGCTGTCAGTAGTGCAGCTCTCTGGAGACGACAAATCTATGCAGTGGCAACACTTCGCTTCTTAAAGTTAAGGCGTGAAAGGAGAGCTCTTTTGTGTTTGTGAGTATCAGATTACTTTATATCTATTTGGTCAGTATATGAAAAAACATTCAAATATTAAGAAAGTAAATATATTAATTTATTCATTCATTTAACAGTTTTTTTGTATGTTTACCTATCCTGCTGTTACTGAGGAAAAGGGCCTCACTGCCTCATGTGCTAGAAGCCAATACTGTGACACTGGATTTTTGAGGAAAGAAAAGGTTTTTATTGCTAGTTGACTCACAAGGAGACAGGAGACCAGCTCAAATCTGTCTCCCTGTGCTGACTTTAAGGCAGTAATTTTATTAGAAAAGGTTTAGGGGGTGGGTCCTGGGATTAGCATGGTAGAAGAAAAGGAGAGGTCTGGAAAGTCCTCAGGCATGTACAGATATCTCTTCATGCCTCCTCATGTATCCCTTGTGCAAATTCAAGTGCAGTTGGTATGAAATATATGGTGGAAATTCAGGCTGTGAAGTCGGCAGGATGATTCTGGACCGACTGTAATTGGCCATATTGGTTTCAGCTGATTTCAGCCAGTTTTATTATCTTACAAGCTGAGGGAGTTTCAGTGTTTCAGCAAATTGTTTCTTTTTTTTTTCTTCTTTCAATCTGACACCCTACAAACTCAATAATTTCTGCTAGTCATTGATTTCTTTAACTCTTTGGGGCACAGTTTTACTACTGTAGTCAACAAAATTGATAAGGCCTTTAAACTTGTTCCATTATATCACAAATCTTTATTGAAGCCTGTTATAGTATACTAGGCATTGTTCTAGGAGCTTTGGTTATATTAGTGAACACAAAAGGCACAGATCCCTACTCTAATGGTGTTTACATCTGGTTGGGTGGAAAAGATGAAAAATACTGAATATAAAACTAAATAACTTATATGCCAGGTTATACAGACTAGAGTAGAAAAGGGGATAGGGAGGGATGACAGGAGTTGGAGGTACATTACAATTCTAAATAGGTTTGCTGGTGTTGGTCTTACTGAAATTGTTACATTTAAGCCAAGATTAGAAAATATGGAGGGTTAATAACAGTTGAGAAACAAAGCATCCATTGGATTTGGCAAAAGGGAAGTTATTAAAGGTTTTAGCAAGAGAACGTCTGAAAGTAGACAACTCTTTTGCGGTGCTTGACTATGGAGCGGAGTAGAAAGAGCAGAAGCTAAAAGGCAATGTGAAGTCGGGAAGAAAGTTGATTTTATAATGAATGAGAGATAGACGGAGGGTGGAGAGTTTGGATTCATCGCAATGTTGACAAGGACTGATCTTTTTGTTAGGAGCAAAGATCTATTATCTACTTCAACAGAATAAAAGAATGAGAGGATGACTGAATCTGTGTATGTGTTTTCTTTTCTTTTGGCGGCGATAAGATGAAGGAGTTTCTGTCCTATAGACTCCATTTTTTTTTTCTATGAAATATATGGCTGATAGGGAGAAGGAGGTAGAGTATGAAGTCTGATGGGAAAGTAGTCATTGCAGAGTGGACTCATGGCTTATTAGAGAAACAAAGATTGCTTGGAAGCATTTCACTTGCGATTTGAGTTGGTGGGATGACTTCTAGGATATAAAAATAGTGTTTTAAATATTGCATTTAGTTTCATGAAAATTAAAATATTTGTAAACTAACAATTGAAGAAAGTTAAAATTTTACTTGCAATTGTGCACATAGCAAGCTTGAGGCTGCAGTGTAAAATAGGGCTTCTTTCTCATCAAAAGTACCCAAGCAGGCAATTTGAGGCCCCTGTTATCTCATAAAATCATTTCCTGTGTTTTCCTTGTAAACCAGCATACCTACAGAGGATTGCCCCTGGATTCCACCTTTTCTCTTGATGCTCTCTTACCCTTGAATATCTTCCAATGTGATACAAAGTATGTAATTTTTTTGTGCTGATTTTCAGATTACTGTCACTGTATGTTTCATTTTATCTAACTAAACACCACATATGCATGTGGAATTTCCATAGTTAGCACTTATATAGCATCTTTGTGACTTAAATAACCAGAGGAAAATTGCTTCAGACTCATGTTATAATTTTGTTTTACTTAGGTTACTAGTACTTGGAATTGCTTTTATCCCCATCATTCTAGAGAAGATAATGTATAAAGTAACTCGTGAAACTCATTGTTGGGAGTTTTCACCCAGTATGTATTTCCTTTCTCTGGAACAAATCCCGAAGACGCCTCTTACCAGCCTGTTAATCGTTAATAATACAGGTGAGAAACGGGGCTGAAATTTAGTGTGAGTTTTTATTATCAAAGATCTTTAGAAAGCACATACCTGAGAGACAATTGAAAACAAAAATGGTGTCTATCCAGCTTGCTCCATTTTCAAATGAAGGAAACTGATGGGTTAATTTTCTTTTTTAATATTTTTTATTTTGTATTATCTTTATCTCAATAGGTTTGTGGAAAACAGGTGGTGTTTGGTTACATGTATAAGTTCTTTAATGGTGATTTCTGAGATTTTGGTGGACTCATCACCTGAGCAGTGTACACTATACTCAATGTGTAGTCTTTTATCCCTCAACCCCGTCCCACCCTTTCCCAAGTCCTCAAAATCCATTGTATCATTCTTATGCCTTTGCACCTTCATAGCTTAGCTCCCACTTATAAGTGATAACATATGATGTTTGGTTTTCCATTCCTGAGTTACCTTCACTTAGAATGATGGTCTCCAACTCCATCCAGGTTGCTACAAATGTCATTACTTCATTTCGTTTTATGGATTAGTAGTATTCCAAGGTGTGTGTGTGTGTGTGTGTGTGTGTATTTAAAAAGTTATATATATATGTATATGTGTGTGTGTGTATATATACACACACACACATATACATATATATATAACTTTTTAAATCCACTTGTTGATGGATAGGCACTTGGGCTGGTTCCATATTTTCGCAATTGTGAACTGTGCTGCTATAAATGTGTGTGCAAGTATCTTTTTCGTATGACTTCTTTTCCTCTGAGTAGATGCCCAGGAGTGGAATTGCTGGATCAATTGTTAGACTTACTTTTAGTTCTTTAAGGAATCTCCACACTGTTTTCCATAGTGGTTTTACTAGTTTATATTCCCACCAACAGTGTAAAAGTGTTCCCTTTTCATCACATCCATGCCAACATCTATTATTTTTTGATCCATCTTCAGGTCTCGCAGCCGTGGGTACCAGCACCTGTTCTGGTGGAGGTAGCAGGGGAGTGAAGTGGACTCTGTGAGGGTCCTTGGTTGTAGTTTTGTTTAGTGTGCTGGAACAGTGTTGGTCAGCCTCCAGCCTGGAGGTGGCACTTTCAAGAGAGCATCAGCTATGGTAGTATAGGGAGGATGCAAGCTTGCCCTAGGGTCGCCTGGATAAGTATTCAGGTTTCTCAGGTGGTGGGTCAGGGCCATAGAACTTCCAAGAGATTATGTTTACCAGGGCGGGTGGAGAAAGACCAGCAGGTGAGGGCAGGGTTAGGCACGTCTGAGCTTAGACTGTACTTGGACAGGGCTTGCAGCAGCTCCTGTGGGGCATGGCCGATGGAGTTATGTTCCCAGGGAGATTATGGCTGCTTCTGCTGCATCGTACAGGTCGCTAGGGAAGTAGGGGAAAGCCGGCAGTGACAGGCCTCATTCAGTTCCCACACAGCCCGCAAAGTGGTCTCAATGCCCCTACAACAGAACTGAGTTTGTTTCCAGGCAGCTGGTGAGCAGGACTGAGAACTCACCCCACGCTACAAGACTCCCTTTGAGAAAGCAAGCAGGGCTCTCGGGTTATGTGCCTTCCCCCTGCCACGGCTTCTGTGCTTGAATCTGCACTCCCTGATCATTCCTTCCCCAAGATTCTGTCCAGGAAACTATGCATTTGGTTAAAATTATTACAAAGTTCAGCTGGAAGTTTCCTTCTTCCTGTGGTCTTTCCCCAATTCCACTGGCAGCCCTCCCCAAGGACCCCTCTGAGACAAAGTCAAAAATGGCTTCCCTGGGGGCTGAGAGTGCCCACAGGGTTCTTCCCACTGCTTCCTCTACCCCTATATTTCGCTTGGCTTTCTAAATTCATCTTAGCTCCAGGTAAGGTAAAATCCTCCCGTGATCTCAACCTTCGGATTCCCCAGTGAGGATGTGTGTTTGGGGACACACATTGCCTTTTCACACCGAGGGCACTCAGTTTTTCAGCTGTCTCATGGAGCCTGCAGCTGCAAGCCGCCTCTTTCAAAGGATCTGTGGATTCTCTCCCTGATGGGTCCTTTTAAATCCAGAGCTCCCTTGGTGCGGGGGTGGTGGATTCAGATGTGGAGGCTGCATCATTGCTTGACTTCTCCCTGTGACCAACTTGACTGCCTTTCCATCTATGATGGAAATCAAGTCAAGAAAAATAATGGGCACAATGGCAAATATCAAGTTAACTTAATTCCATAAAGATGTTTTGAATGGGTTACTAGTACTTTAAATATCATGGCAAGGTTAGTGCCATTTAAGGTTGACAGGATCACTAGAACAAGCCTGGGTCATGAGGTATATTTTGTATGTATTATTCATAATTACAAATATTACAGGGTTCTGGTAAAGTTTATAAAAGTCACTCCTAGCAAATTTTCTTCCTGTGAGAAATGCAATCTTATTTTCATAAACTCTTTTCACCTGGTGAGAATTATAAGATAAATGAATATATTTCTGAAAAGAATAAAGGAGTCTGTCACATTGAAGATAGTAAATGGAACTTAATGTGGTAGCATCACAATGAATAGTATTGTACTCCTAAAGAGCAAGGCTCTTTACTAAGCTATTCTGGGTTTTTCTTAACATGATTGGCAATCATTATTATTTTAAGCTTTGACTTTGATTTTCTTGCTTTTTTTTTTTTCTTGTTGCCTTCCTTCCACTATATTAGGATCAAATATTGAAGGCCTCGTGCATTCACTGAAGCGTCAGGATATAGTTTTGGAAATAGATGACTTTAGAAACAGAAAAGGCTCAGATGATCCCTCCTACAATGGAGCCATCATAGTGTCTGGTGACCAGAAGGTATGTTTGCTTCTATGCACTGTTTTTTTTTTTTTTTTTTTTGCCATGTCCTAATACTTTGAACTATAGGAAACTTAAGTATGTTTTCTAAATTGGCATCATATTAGAGGAGGCTTGAAACTTTCTTTGTCACATAAAATATAAATATTTGACATCTTTTCATGTTAGTAAATGTTAATCCATTTCATTTACAAAACAAGTCACTTGAATTACAAAAATAATGCATTCTTGTACCAATTCAAAGAAGGCAGAAGTGTCAAAGAAAAATTAATAGTCTCCTTCTCATTCTAATTCCACTCTGGTAATATACAAAGTATACAATAAATATATTTACTCTAAGAATTTATAACTTATATTTGTGTACTTTTTTTTAAGGATTACAGATTTTCTGTTGCGTGTAATACCAAGAAATTGAATTATTTTCCTGTTCTTATGGGAATTGTTAGCAATGCCCTTATGGGAATTTTTAACTTCACGGAGCTTATTCAAACAGAGAGCACTTCATTTTCTCGTGTAAGTAGAGTATTCGACTTATATAAGAGGCAACACAGCAGAGGGATAAAGGATGAGGGCTCTAGAGCCTACCATGTGAGTTCAAATCTTGTTTCTGCCACTTAACAGCAAGTTTCTTAGCTACTCGTTGCCTTTGTGTCTTCATCTGCAAAGTAGGGAGTGTAATAGTACCTACTTTATAGAATTATTGTGAAGATTAAATGAATTTACTGAGTACCTAGAACATAGCATGGCATACATATATATATATATATATATTTACATATAAATATATATACACATTTAAATTTATTCAATAACTACTTCCTGAGTGTACTATTTTCTGGTACTTCTAGATGTTGAGAATACAGCATGAACAGAATAGACAAAAATCTCACCCATATGGAGCTTACGTTCCTATAAAGGAAAGAGGAAACATTCAAATACATGTTTGCTATTACTTATTCTGAAAGATCAAGAATCTTTCAAGTACTGTTATGTTTAGTCTAATTAAATTTTTTAAATTCAAAAGTTTTATGGAAAAATTTAAATATATAATTATTTACTTAGTAAATTAGATGTAACCTATCACTTCCTATCCCTTATCCTGATTTATTTTTTCCATTACATTTATTACCACTTGGTATGCTGTAGAGTTATGTTTTATGGCTGGCCTCACCCCTCTAGTTTAAAATCTTGTCTGATTAAGAATCACAGTCCAACACAGAACATTAGAAGAGCCAAGATCCAAAAGGACACTGCAAAATTTAAAATAAAAGAGAAAAAAATCATAGGACTGTTGAAAACTCATAATTTTGACTTTGGTTTACCATATACAACTTACTAGGTACTCAATGCGTATTTACTTAAATCAGTGAATGGATTTGGTTGGAAATGAAGAATATCAGAGATATCTTAAACCTAAATCCTTAATTTTATGTCAGAGTGTCAGATTTCCCTGGAGAGTTAGATGAATATAAGACATATACACTGATTAATGCAAATGCAAAAGAGTGTGTATGTATGTATACACACCCACATATGTATATGTATATCTCCACCAAAGGGATTTATGATAAAATATGGTCCAATTCTAAAATTATGATTTTTTTAACAGTTCTGTTGTTCTTTGTCATTTTAAATTCTGCAGTGCTTTTTTTTGGTTTGGCTTCTTTATGTTTTATAACTTGGGGTGTGAAGTGCAATTTTTGATCAGATGCAATTTCGTTATTCTTTCTAAATTGTCAAATAATTCTTAACTGGTGTGTTTGATTATGATAGATAAAAAAGGGAAAAAATTATAGAAATCATGTGGATGTTAGCAAGAATATGCATAGTGGTTTTAGATAATGAAATTTTATTGGGAAATTGCATAATAAGAAATTAATACCGTATAATGCAAACTCTAGTTTTCTGCGAATGAGATAGGGTGATTTAATTGTAAGTAGAGAAACTATCTAATATAAAACAATACAGTGTCTCTCTGGATGGTAATAGCAATGTGCTACCAGTTCAGAGCAAAAATAAGAAAAATATAATCAAAAGTTAGTTCTGGTAATTTCTCAAGAGTGAGATCTAATATAATTTCATCTATTTCCCAGTACCTCCAGAGTTAATCATGCCTTTATTTACCCTTAATTGTTTACTTTTAATATAGAATCGATGTTGTCTTCCCTTTTTTTTTAAAATCAATCTCCTTCTAACATCCTCCAGGACTTTTCAGCAGATGCTTTAATGCTTAAAGACCCTCCTAATTTATTTTTCAGTGGAACTGAGTTCAGACTCAGTTTGTCATTGTTTTTCAAATATGAACTTCTTGAGAGTAATAATTATACTTGACTTATTTCTAGCACAAAGGATGATGCATTGCATGGAGCAGAAGCTCTATAAATGTTTGTTGAATGGATGAATGAGTGGGTAGACTGGATAACTGGTTATGCTGTGCACCGTTTGTTACCATTATGGCACAGCTTTCTCTTCTGCAAGATGGGAACTGCAAGCAGATAATCTGTAATAGTCCTGTCTTTAAAATTTTTTTATTTTAATACTTGCTTTTTCTACCTCATAAAGTAGACGTAACATTCAACTAAGATATTATTTTTAAAAGTGTTTAATGTATCGCACAACCATGAGCCATTATTATCATTACTGTGGAAGCATGTTACAGTTAGCCTTTGTCAGACAAACTCTTCCCTCCATTAAAGACATAAAAATTATCTTGCAGCTTTTAAGTAATATGATTTAAAGGGCTTTCGGATTTTTCAGAATTGAATGTATGCTGGGTTTACTGAGTGCAAACCACTGTAGTTCACCCTGCATTTAATAAAAAAGCTTTCTCTGTAGGGAAAATAGGTCTGGCTGAGCATGAGCCAGCTCTGGAGGAAGAAAGATGGTATTTGGGGTTTTCCCCTCAAAGGTAGCAGGAAGCTTGCCACGGCCTCTGGGTGTTGCTAAAGAGAATTCCGTAGAGAATATCAAGATAAAGAAATTCTGCTCATGCAGAAAGTAGCATGGGTTGACCTCCTTATCACCTGCAGTCTGATAGAGGGTACCTTTCCTTTTGACTGTTCTGCTTCTTCCTTCCTCCTTTCTTTTCCCCAGTGTTTTGGGGAATGTTATGTTAATCCTTAGGTGGAGTAAATAGAAATGGAGCTGAGGAAAGAAGTTACTCTTGAGGCTTTTGCTTCAGATGCAGTATGACACACATTTATCTTTTCCAGGTAGCCTTTCACCCTGCACAGAGCTGAATGGGTCTCACATGGCCAGTGGGCCCCAGAGGGACCCATCAGTTACCTGAGTTTAGTTTCTGAATCTGCTTACTAAGATTATTACTCATGAACTCACAGAATATTTGTCTTAGCATATTACCTCCAGACATCAAATACATTCGTTGTTGATTGCTCCAACATGTTAGGTAGGTCTCTTACATGGGGTTCTATTTTTCCCTTTTGACGAGGTTCAGATAGAGGTTTTTTTTTTGTTTTTTTGTTTTTTTGTTTTTTTTTTGAGATAGAGTTTTGCTCTTGTCACCCAAGCTGGAGTGCAATGGTGTGATCTCGGCTCACTGCAACCTCCGCCTCCTGGGTTCGACAGATAGAGCTCTTTAATCTACTTTTTTGCTGAACCGAATCAGAAAACAGAGGAGATGATGCATAGATACATAACCTTCTTCTCTTGCAATGTATATAAATCTAGACAAAATTAATGTTCGGAAGGCTTGTCAAGGAAGCAATTTGGATATTAAATTGTCTCCTGTGGATCCAGGGAAGGTGAGTTCTCTCTTAGTCCCTCATGAATAACTTTTAAAATATTCAAATGGAAATTGTGTTTCTTTAGGAAAGTTAAGAATTTCAGTCTTTTTCTAGTTGTTGCATTTTCACCAGAAACAGGTATTTTCTTTTTAAAGAAAACCATAATTATTCATTCTTTTACGCATGCATAACCAAACAAAATGATCAATTATAGTAAGAATAGGGATTAGTATAGTATATTTTACTGCTCACCCATTTTGGAGGATAATTTATTTTTATTTTCAGTCATAATTTCCCTTTTACTCAGATTTAATAACATCCTTTCTCAGGGACACCTCAAATCTTGGGGCTGATTTATATGCCAGCAGAAGTCATAGACCAGAGGTGCTTCCACTTTAACATACACTAGTATCACCTGCTGGGCTTGTTAAAACAGATTACTGGACACCATCCCCAGAGATTCTGATTTAGTAGATCAGATGTGAGGTCTGAGAACTTGCATTTCCAGTAAGTACCGGGTGACGTTGATGCTGCTGGTCTGGGACCACACTTAGAGAACCACTAGCATAGAAGAGTCACTATCTCCACAATTCTGTGAGGCTCACTTGCCTCTCGATTTGGCTGTACATTGCCTCTGATTGCTGAAGGTGTCTTCTAAAGCTGTCATGACTTCTCTTAATAACCTCATTTTCCCACTATTTTAAAATTATGCCCTTTTTGTTTCTTATTATCCTTCTAGACTTTGAAATGTGTACATCACTAAGCTACGTGTCATCTGTTCCTTAGCTACTTGTTGGTTCTTGCCTGATATTGCTTCCTGGTCTGTTTTAAATTCTAGTGCTTTCATCTTAAAAACAACTATTCTTAGTTATTGAGCACCTCCCATATAGCAAGTGCTACATGTAGCAAATAAAAATATTATTATTTCACTATATATATATAATATATATATATATATTTTTTTTTTTGAAATGGAGTCTCATTCTGTCACCCAGGCTGGCATGCAGTGGCAAGATCTCAGCTCACTGCAACCTCCACCTCCTGGGTTCAAGTGATTCTCCTGCCTCAGCCTCCCAAGTAGCTGGAATTACAGGCATGCACCACCATACCCGGCTAATTTTTTTGTATTTTTAGTAGAGATGGGGTTTCACCATGTTGGCCAGGCTGGTCTCAAACTCCTGACCTCAGGTGATCCACCTGCCTCAGCCTCTCAAAGTGCTGGGATTACAGGTGTGAGCCACCACATCTGACCTCACTATACATTATTTAATTTAGTCCTCACTAATGCCTCTGAAGTTGATATACTTAAGTTATAAATAGAAATATACTAAGGAACGTAATTGGACATTCACAAGTCAAGTTCTAATATGGCATTGGAATCCCAATGGTGAAGGATTCCAATGCCTATATTAGAACTCTGCCTAATAATGACTTTCACTGGTTAGCTCTGACCTTCTGTGTATCTGGACCCCCGATCCTCCTACCATATATTAATATTCAAATGCCAGTCAAGGACCAACAGAAGCTAACAAAAGTGTCTGGACCAGCATACAGGAAGAGGAATAAGTGACAAAAGAAAAACTCATGTGAATTTCATAGAATAGTAGCATTAAATGGCAGATTGAAAGAAGTATAAAAAAGAGGTATGCATGTAAGAAGACAATTTTGTAGCTTAGGAAATTGAAACAGTCACAAAACTACTGATAGAAATGGGGAAGTTGAAAAGGAAAGTTTATTTGGAGGAGATGCTAGTATTAGTTTTTGACTTAGTATATTAGATAAAGCAGAGTATACCCAAGTAGATACTTTCTGTAGAATATTTTAAAAGCAAGGAACCCAGAGAAGTAGATGGAGATAATGCATACTTTGGGAATCATTAGGATGAAGTTGAGGATATGCAGAAGAGAGATGGGGGAGCAAAGAAAAGCAGAGATTTAGGGTAGCAAATTAAGCAGTACACCCAAGTAGAGAGTGCAGGATATAAAGGAGGAAAAAGGTATCTCTTTAGTTGGACCCAAACTGCTTGTACACTCTAAGTACAGTAGTCCCCCTTTATCTATGATTTTGCTTTCTGCGGTTTCGGTTACCCTTGGTCAACCATGGTTGAAAAATATTAAATAGAAAATTCTAGAAATAATTTATCAGTTTTAAATTGCACACTGTTCTGAGTAGCATGATGAAGTCTTGTCCGATTCTTAGAGAGGAAAACAGATATGTGCATCAACCAATGACATTGGCCCATTTAATATTAAGCAACAGGATCAACAACATGGGTAGTATCCTTTCCCAGGGGTGATACTGGGAAGCAGGGATATGGAGTCATAAGTGTTACCCTTCCCTTACACTGATGATTGTGCATTTATTTAGCCCCTGGTAATCTGGTTCTTCCCACATCTTTACTAATACTCTTAGAACAACCTTTTCATTGCTTCTTTTTTGCCCTTCCACCTGCACCTGCATTTATGACAAAAACTTACCTTTTCTGCACTCCTTTTCTTTAGATTTTTTTTGTCATAATAATAATAAATTACAGTGTCTTGAAAAAAACTTAAAGACCCCTCAATGCCTTGACAATTGTTTAATTTAAACAATTTTAGAAGTCAAATTATGTAGGCAGGGAAGATTTGCTCTCTTCTAATTGTATCTTGCACGTAGTTAGGCATAATGCCTAAGCATAAGTCCAGCTTCACAACAATCACTATTAGAGGCCAACTTGGAAATAGGGAACTGGAACAAATGACAACTTAACTCAGTGCTTCAGATATGATAACTGTAGCTCCCTAAAATATCAGATGTAAATGTAAAAGAGAAACTGCTCATGCCCTCTAAGTACAGTAGTCCCCCTTCACAGTGATTTTGCTTTCTGATGTTTCAGTTACCTTTGGTCAACTGTAGTTCTAAAATATTAAACGGAAAATTCCAGAAATAAATAATTCATATGTTTTAAATTGCATGCTGTTCTGAGTAGCATGATGAAATCTTGCCCTGTCCTGCTTCCCACCCAGGAAGTGAATCATCCCTTTGTTTGGTGTGTCCACACTGTACATGTTACCCATTAGTCACTTAGTAGCCATTTCAGTTATCAGATTAAAAAAACATATTATGTATAGGGTTTGGTACTATCCAGGTTTCAGGCATCCACTTGGAGTCTTGGAATATATCCCCTGTGGAAACGGGAGACTACCGTATATACATATAAAATTGAGATTTTCAATTTCTTTTATATCGTGCTGTTCCTGGGAATGGAACCTGCCACTAAGGTTAACAAAACATGTTTGCTTGTCTCTTTGCTTCTTAAATCAGGTGAATGCTTCCAGAGTTTTTCATTATTTCCTGGAAACGTATCTTATAATGTTTGTATAATTTGTAACAATTGCAACAGCTTACTGATGTGTTTTCATCTTTCAGGATGATATAGTGCTGGATCTTGGTTTTATAGATGGGTCCATATTTTTGTTGTTGATCACAAACTGCATTTCTCCTTTTATCGGCATGAGCAGCATCAGCGATTATAAAGTAAGAGAGAGAGAGAGGAAATTAGATTGAGATTGATTTTATTTGACTTTAGTAATTGCAATTTTATTGTTTTATACACACACAGTTGTACTTTGGTTAATGTTTTTACACATACATTACAATCTAATATCAGTATAGATTATAGTAAACACATGATTTCAAAGAGGTCAGAAAGTTTACCATTTAGCACAATAAAATTGCCACAGCTGTAAGGGAAATCATGCTAAATAAACTTCAGGGATGAAGATGTGGTACTGTTTGATCCATGCAGTTATTTCACAGTTCCAAAGGGAATTTAGATTTTTAACTATAGCATAAAATGTCAGACATACAGTGTTTCCAATTATTTAACTACGCTTTAATAAACTGGGCTTTAAAAATATATAGTGTAGTCATCTTCATTAATCTGTATCAATGGGTAAATTAACTTTAAAAATAGCTGATACTTTTCTGTTGAACCAATAACTACACATTTCCATTGGAGATGCTAGATACTTAGGAGGATGCTTTTTGTCACACAGACACTATAACATACTATTTCTAAAATTTATTAAACAATTTTTTTTTACATAACCACAACATCTTTTCAAACTAAGATCCCTTCCTCTGTCCCTTCTATTCTTTGTCAGAAAAATGTTCAATCCCAGTTATGGATTTCAGGCCTCTGGCCTTCAGCATACTGGTGTGGACAGGCTCTGGTGGACATTCCATTATACTTCTTGATTCTCTTTTCAATACATTTAATTTACTACTTCATATTTCTGGGATTCCAGCTTTCATGGGAACTCATGTTTGTTTTGGTAAGTGATCACTTTTTCCACAAGCCAATTATAATAGTAGAATCAAAATGAAAATTCATTTTCATGAATGTTTTGTCATTAGCAAAAGGCATGTAATATGCAAGAAAATAAGAAAATTGCCTTAGGCAGCTTTATGACCTGATTATCTCCCCTCCTCTTTCCCTCTGTGACGTGCCATTTCTAATCTTGCCATTGATCCTTATTATTTGCAGGTGGTATGCATAATTGGTTGTGCAGTTTCTCTTATATTCCTCACATATGTGCTTTCATTCATCTTTCGCAAGTGGAGAAAAAATAATGGCTTTTGGTCTTTTGGCTTTTTTATTGTAAGTATATATACATGCGTGCACATTTATATTAAATTTCCTTAAAGTTTTTTAAAATGCGAATTTAAGTATAAATACTTTGCTTAGAAGAGAATGGAGGGTTTTTTGTTTGTTTTTCTTTTGTACTTTCATTATTGTTGTACCACGTTTATGGGTTCAGAATGTTTTGTTCATTTTATTTCCTTTATTTCCCATTTGTTCTTTGAGGTTTCTTTTTTAGAACTCTGTTTCTTTGGAAAGAAGTAAAATATATGTAGAAACCATGGCATGTAACAGCTGAAAGACTAGATCATTCAGGACATTTCTTCATTTTACAGAGTGGGAAAAACTGAAAAGAATCAGACTTAAACCCAGGCCTCTCAACTCAGTGATGTTTTTCTCTTAAATAATTCTCCTTCCTTAAAAAACAAACAAACAACAAGCATGATAGGGGGCTATATAGATGAATAAAATAAATAAGAAACTGTTTTCTTAATAAATAATTTACTTATTACTTCAGGCATATGCTACTGCATCTCCTTCCCTATCACTAGCTGATATCTTAAGCAGTTACTATAGCTTTCTGACCATTTCAAACATTAAAACAGTCCAATTTTGTTAAGTAAGATTCACTTAAAGAACTAAAAAAAATCTAAAAGGTTGGTCAAGTCCAAATCATAACTTTCTTAAGCAATGTAAAACTCTCTCCCCAGGCTCATCTTAGGCACGCCCTTAGTTTGGGGATCAGCGGTGAGAAAGAGAGCAAGGTCTACACTTTGACTCTCTCTTTTTTTCTTCTTCTTCTGGATTTTCCTTTCTCTTTCTGTGGACAGGGTGAAGGGATTAGGGTAAAAGGACCAAAGTTTTACTTCACTGGAGCTGTTACAGTTACATTGGTTGGCCTTTGTGAGTAGTATTTAAAAGTTGGATTTAGTATAAACAGGAATATCACAAACACAACCAGTTGGAGAATTCAGTATGTCAGCAGAAATCCTAAAGGCTACTAAATTGCTTCTAAGCTTCCAAATCGCATCCCTGTGACAGCTAATCACGTAATTCCTTGGGCCAGTTTTATCAATGGTTGTACTACAATGGTCAAATATCATAACCAAGGGTAATGTCTTCTTAACCATCGGCATTAGTCATTGATCTTTATTTTTTTCTCTTCTAATTCCATTGTAAAGGTAGGCTTGTCAGTTTCACTTTTTAATTTAATCCAATTTTGCTTTGTATAGTTTGAAACTATTTTGTTTGGTGCATTGAAGTCTGGAATGATTATACACCAGCCCTATTTATTCTTATAGTTTTTGGCCATAAAGTCAAATGTGTCTCATATTAATATAGGTACACCAGATTTCTTTTGTTCAGTATTTGCTTGATAAATCTTTTTTGCCACTTGTGTTTACTTTTAACTTTCATTGTTCTTATGCTTTAATGCCTGTCTCTTGTAAAAGAAATATAGTTGGATTTTATTTGTTTTTTAATTCAGACTTAACAACCTGCTTTTAATTTAATGAGTTTATTGTGATTTTTGATATTCTTGAGGTTACACTATTTTACTTTTTGCTTTGTGTATGTGATTTCTCTTTTTTCTTCCCTTTTTTGTTTGTTTGAATTTGTTTTTATTCCATATTTTTCTTTTTTTTGGTTTGAAAGTCATAATCTGTATTTTATTACTTTGTATTAATTTGCTAGGGCTGCCATAATAAAGTACTACAGACTGGGAGGCTTAAGGAACAGAATTATTTTCTCACAATTCTAGAGGTCAGAAGTCCACGGTCAAGCTATTGGCAAGGTTGATTTCTTCTGAGGCCTCTCCCATTGGCTTATAGAGGGCCATCTTCTTCCAGGTCTTCTCATGGTCTTCCCTTTGGACGTGTCTGTGTCCTAATCTCCCCTTCTTATAAGGACAATAGTCACATTGGGTTAGGGACTCCTGCAATGGCATCCTTTAAACTTAATTACCCATTTAGAGACTATTTCTAAATATAGTCATGTTCTGAGCTACTGGGGGTTAAAATTTAAACATATATATTTTGGGGAGGCAAAATTCAGCCCATAACACCCCTGAAAAATTTTTTATATGCTAAACTTAACAAAGCCTAAAGTTAATAAATATCTTAATTACTTCCAACACCATATTTTGAGGATTTTATTATTAATAATTTCTTACCCTACTTACATGCTATTGTCTAGTGTTTTGGTTTTCTTTTTTTAATCCCTCAAATAAGCATTTTTATTAACATTTTAAGAACTTAAAAAAGATTTGTGTACATTTTAAATCAATCTATTTGTTCACTATTCATACTTGGATTTTAGTCTTTTTTTCCTCCCTTTTGAGATCAATCTTTTTTTTTTTTTTTTTTTTTTTTGGCTTCCCAAAATGCATAATTTATGTATTCCTTTAACAGGTCAGTTAGCTATAAACTCTCGTAGTTTAAAAAAAATCTTTTTTCACTCTCATTCTTAAAACATAATTTGGCTGCTTATGCATTTCTAGGTTGACAATCATTTTCTCTTATCACTTTGAAAATTCACTCTCTTGTTGCTTACATTTTAACTGTTCAGATGTCTGCTATCAGTCAGTTGCTATCCTTTGCAGAGGCTCTCTCATTGACTAACCTTCTCTGACTTTAGCTTTCATTACAATGTTTCTAGGTGTGATTTTCTATTTATCTTTATTTTTGTATAAATTGGGATGCCTGGAATTCATTTCTGTCTTCAGTTTAGGAAAATTCTCAGCCAATACCACTTCAGATATTGCCTGTCTGACTTAAAGTCTCTACTGAGATAATATTAGCTTTTCATACTATTCTCTACATCTGTTAGCATTTCATTCAAATTTTCCATGTCCTTGTCCTTGCTGCCTTCTGGGGAAGCTTCAGACGTTTCTTCCAATTCACTTGTTTTAAATTCATCTGCATCTAAATTATTTTTTCTCATTGACTACTTAAAATTTCAATTTTGTTTTCCAAAACTCTTTTTGGTTCTATTTAAAATATGCTTAGTTATTTCTCCTAATCTTTTGTTACTTGTTATTGTTCTATATTTCATATTTGATTTATTTCAACATTTCATTGAAAACAACATTTCTACTTGTCGTTTGACAATTCTAGTCTCAAAAGTCATCTAGTGCTTATTGCCTTATATGTTTGATAAGTTTTTGTCAGGGAGAGGAGCTCATACTTGGTTGACCTTAAAGTGTGGAACTCCGAAGACTCTGTATTAGGGATGTTTTCATCCCCAAAAGATTTTCACTTACTTTTGTGAGACATGCAGTGTAGAATTGTACAAGCCAACTTAGAGTATCATGCCTCAATATGGGATTGACAAGGAATTCCCATCAAGAGGGTTTCATTTTAGTCTCTTAAAGGTCTTTGCAGGGAATGACTTTAAAGAGAACCCAAATCATATCTTCCTAACTCGTGGGCTGATATGGGGACTTGTCCTCAGCCCAAGCAGATTTTGTGTTTACTTAATGGTCCAAGTTGGGTTTCAGGCTTTGTTTTTGTCCTTGAAGAATTTCCTCACTTTTTTTTTTCCCTTGAAACTAGCAGTGTATGTAAGGGACAGTTGTTTCAATTTCCCAAAATTTAATTGTACAGTATGGGTAAGACCCTTTAGGGTATCTGTTACATCATATCTCTACATACAGATGTCTACAACTAACTTTGAGACTGCAGTTTTATAAAGCAGTGAATGCAGAATACAGTTTGTAGCAGATGGAAGAATAAATATAGAATGCAGAAGCAGAAACAGGAAGTGTTTAATTACTCCTTACAAGGCATTGTTGTTGCTATCATTGCTTGCCAGAAGGAACGGTTAATGGAAGACTTATTTTTTTTTTTTTTTGATGAGTAAAACAATATAGATGTGGTAATTAGTGTAGTAAGAAGACAAAAAGGAATGGAATAAAGATGAAAGAAGCAAGATGGTCAAAGATACATTCTTCACTTGCATTGTTAGATTTACAAAATCTAACGTAATTTTTTTTTTTTTTTTTTGAGACGGAATCTCACTCTGTTGCCCAGGCTGGAGTGCAGTGGGGCGATCTCGGCTCACTGCAACCTTCACCTCGCGGGTTCAAGTGATTCTCCTGCCTCAGCTTCCTGAGTAGCTGGGACTACAGGTGTGCGCCACCATGCCCAGGAATTTTTTATTTTTAATAAAGACAGAGTTTCACCATCTTGGCCAGGCTGGTCCTGAACTCCTGACCTCAGGTGACCCGCCTACCTTGGCCTCCCAAAGTGTTAGGATTACAGGATTGAACCACCATGCCCGGCCAGAAAATCTAACTTAATTTTTATAGAATACTGAAGATATATTGCTATATATTTTGTTAGAGCAATACCTTTAATAATTACAAATACTATGGCCACTAAATCTTTGAGGAGATTCTGAAGTATACACAATGTTTATAAAATAAGCTGATGAAACCCTGAGCTTATTTCAGTTTATATTGTTTATTCCTTCAGAAAATTTTTCTTGTACATATGGAAGAAACACTGTTTATATGCCTTTTTGATATGTATCATATTTATATATCCACTTGTCCATATCATTATCTCACTGCTTTGCAGTGCTACCTTTGTTATCAATCAAGACTATTCCTGGCCTTTCTGATTTCTTCCATTAATCTGTTTTTCTATTTGTACATCAATACCATGCTGTCTCAATTATGGTAGCTTTATTTGAGAGAGCAAACCTTCCCACCTTGTTCTTTTTTAAGTATCTTGGCTGTTTTTGATTCTTTGCATTTGCGTGCACTTTTTAGAATCTTCTTGTCAAATTCCACAAGAAGTGATATTAATTGGGATTGCATTGAATCTATAAATTACTTTGGGGGAGAAATGATATCTTTACATAGTGAATCTTCCAGTTCACAAATGTCTGCTTCTCTGTTTTAGGCTTTTAGAAACATCTGTTTTGTATATATAAGTTCATGGTATCCAATACATTATATATTGACTTGATGTATGGACAGTTGACTGATACAATATCCCTTAGGAAAGTATAATGATTAAGAATTTTGGCTCTAGAGTTAGATAGCCCCAGGTTTTAATCCTCAATGGTCTGACACTTAGTAGCTATAAGAAATTGAACACATTATTTCAGTTCTTTTGAGGTTCAGTTATTTAAACATCAGAATATATGTATAATAACAGTAGTACTTTCTAGTGTTTTAGGATTGAGATTTTAAAAGAGCATAAACTATTATGGTGCTGGTAAACTGCTCATTAAAATATTTGATAAATAGTAAATGTTCATGAAGTACTCAATAGGAATTATTATCCTCTTCTTCTGTATTAGTCTGTTTTCACACTGCTGATAAAGATATACCCAAGATTACAAAGAGGCTTAATGGAGAACTCACAGTTCCATGTGGCTGGGGAAGCCTCACAATCATGGCAGAAGGCAAGGAGGATCAAGTCACATCTTACATGGATGGCAGTAGGCAAAGAGAGAGCTTGTGCAGGGCAACTCCTGTTTTGAAAACCATCAGATCTTGTTGGTCCCATCCACTATCATGAGAACAGCACAGGAAAGACCTGCCATCATAACTCAGTCATCTCCCACTGGGTCCCTTCCACAACACATGGGAATTATGGGAGCTACAAGATGAGATTTGGTTGGGAGACAGAGCCAAACCGTGTCATCTTCCTTTTCTTCCTCCAATTTTATTCCTGTAACTACAGTAACTATTTAACAAAGTGTTTTGTATCAACTGCACTGTTAATATGCATATTTTTTGATTATTTGGTGAATAAAAACAGAGAAATAGATATCCTCCTTATTCTTTGCCCTTCCCAATATTTATTCATTCATTCATATTGATTGTATCTTCCTATGTGCCAGATACTTTGCTTGGGATATAACCATGAACAAAACAAATTTTCTGCAATCAGAGGACTTACATTCAATGGAATATAAAAGAGAATGATTCCTGTTCAAATCAAAATATATTTGACCCTTGAACAACGTCGGAGTAAGAGGCACCAACCCCCTACCCCCATGCAATTGAAAATTCATGTGTAACTTTTGACTCTCTAAAACTTAACTACTCATAGCCTATTGTTGACTGAAATCTTACTGATAACATAGTTGCTTAACGTGTATTTTGTATATATATATTATATACTGTATTCTCACAATAAAGTAAGCTAGAGAAAAGAAAATGTTATTAAGAAAGTCATAAGAAAGATATATTTACTATTCCTTAAGTAGAGGTGGATTATCATTCTTGGTCTTCATTCTTGTTGTCTTCATATTAAGTAGGCCAAGAAGGAAGAGAAGGTAGAGCAGGAGTTGGTCTTGCTGTCTTAGGGGTGTCAGAGGTGGAAGAGGTGGAAGGGGAGGCGGGAGAGACAGACACACTTGGTGTAACTTTACAGAAATATATTATAATTTCTGTCTTACTTTTTGCTTTTTTATTTCTCCAAAAATATCTCCATATAGCTCCAATCCTTTTCCCTCTGTTTGCTTTTGTTTCAGTGCCTGTATCATAGAAGATTCCATGTCATAAAATAAGTCAAAAGGAACCTTGAATAATCAGAATCCTTCTTTCAGATTGTCTAATGTCAATTCTTTTTCTGGCACTGCTTCTTCTACATCTTCTTTCTCATCATCTGGCAATGGAAACCCTCCTTTCCATCAAATTGTCTTGTGTTAATTTCTCTGGTGTGGTGTCTATTAGTTATTGAATTTCTCCAAGATCCAGGTCTTGAAACCCTTCACTCCCCACCCTATTTGCCCTATCTACAATCTCTTTTTTATTTCTGTGTTTAGTTCTATTGTAAATCCTGTGAAGTCATGCACAACATCTGGACACAGTTTTCTTCAGCAGCAATTTATTGTTTCAGGCTTGATGGCTTTCACAGCTCTTTCTATAACAATGGCATCTCCAATGGTGGAATCCTTCCAGACTTTCATATGTTCTCTCTATTGGGTTCTCTTCTATGATGTTGACAATCCTTTCCATAGAGTACTGTGTGTAATGAGCCTGAAAAGTTCTTATGACCCCTGATCTAGAGGTTGGATTAGAGATGTGTTTGGGAGCAAGCAGACCGCTTTGTTGCCGTCAGTGTTGAACTCACATGGTTCTGGGTTAGCAAGGGTGCTGTCCAGTAGCAAAATAACTTTAAAAGGCAGTTCCTTACTGGCAAGATACTTGCTGACTTTAGGGACAAAGCATCCATGGAACTAATCCAGAAAAAGGGTTCTCATTGTCCAGGCCTTCTTGTTGTATAACCAAAAGACTGGCAATTGGTGTTTATCTTTTCCCTTCAAGTCTTGAGTGTTATCAGCTTTTATAGATAATGGCAGTACTGATCATCAACCCAATTGCATTTGCACAAATAGCCTATCCTTTTCTACGTTAAATCCTGGTGCTTGATTCTGTTTTCTACTAATCAGTGTCCTTTGTGGCATTTTTCCCCCCAGAATAGGGCACTTCCATCTGCATTAAAAACGCGTTCAGGCAGATACACTTACTCTTCAATGATTTTATTAATAGCATCTGGGAGCTTGTCTGCTGCCTCTTGATTGGCAGAAGCTGCTTTCTCTGTTATCTTGACATTTTTTAAGTTAAACCTCTTTCTAAAATTAACAAAGCATCCTTTGAGGGCATTACATTCTCCAGCTTTAGATCTTTAACCTTTTATTTAAGTTGTCATATAATGACTTCACTTTTTCTCAAATTGTATTAAAGCCTATAGGTATGAAAGTTGGATCATCAATGTGAGATAAAAAAGTATTTCAAAAAAAGTGCAAGGTTTTTGTGCCTGCTGGTGTGGCTACAGTGACAGATGCATAAATATCCTTTTCTTATTTTACAATCGTCCTTACACTGGATTTATTTATTTCAAAATGGCAGGCAACTGCAACTGCAGACCCCAATCTATGGTACATATCAAGCAATTCAACCTTTTTTTTTTTTGTAATCTCATGACTTTTCTCTGCTTCTTGGGAGAACTTCTGGAATCACTAGTGGCAATTCCTAGGTCCTATGGTATTATTCAAAGTTTATGGTATTGCACTAAACACAATGAAAGATCTGCAAGAACCATGAGAAGCCACTTTTTACTGAGATATGCCATTTGCTTGAGAATAAGATGATTAGCCTCACACAGCATTTTAAGGGAATATTTACAACACTTGAGCTCATCACAGTAGCAACATGAGGTGACTACAAAATTATTACAGTAGTACAGTGTGTTCTACAGTTAATTTTATGCAGTCATGATTTAATTCTGCATCTTTATGTTTACATTTTTCTTGATTGCTAATGGCAACATGTATGGTATGTAAGAGTTTCTATGCATGTTTTGATATAGTTTAACTTTTCATAATAGATTTGTTTATAGTTTACAGTGGTAAATGACAAAATAGACTAATATCTACATATATTTTATGCATTCATGATATACCTAATTTTTCTTTAATTTTTTTCAATATGTCTAGACAATGTGGTTCATCTGTGAGGTTTTCAAATTGTCACAAATCTTCCCCCAAATTTCTAACATATTTATTGAAAAAAATCCACCTACAATAAACTAATG
Organism: Pan troglodytes; assembly: GCF_028858775.2. Taxonomy (NCBI): domain Eukaryota; kingdom Metazoa; phylum Chordata; class Mammalia; order Primates; family Hominidae; genus Pan; species Pan troglodytes. The sequence continues at coordinate 82,141,916 of NC_072417.2, read as the reverse complement.
TTATTCAAGAGTTAACTGTATATACTCTTTGGAATGTCATATGAATTTTGAATGGCAGAAGAACTGGAGCCAGGGAGCCATTTTAGGAAACGACTAACAGTCTGAGTGGGGATATGGGCTGCCCTTTAAAGTGACAACCATATAATTTACCTCTGGGAATGTTCTAAACTGTTCAATATTCCTACCTTGGATATCAAGACTGATAATTCTTACATTTCTCTGACTGCTTAGATATGGCAATAAACACCGACCTCAAAGTTTATTTTGCCTTTTAAGTTCCCAAGTCACATCATCAGTTAATTCTTCACTGTATCCTTGTACTGAAAACATATTAAGATTTATTATAATAGACAAATAATGTTATATCACCTTCTTTTATTGTTGCTGTTTATCCCTACTGGGTAGTGCAAAATCTTTAAGGTATTTATGACAGACCTTATTGTAATCCTATGTTTTAGTTGCAGTGAAAGTTTGAGACTTCCTAAAGAGGATATCCTAAGAATATTTCTATCTGTGAGGTAAAAGTTGAAAATGGCAGTATCTCCCAGGAAAACAGGTTATTCACAGGAAATATCTTAAGATATCAAATATAACTGAGAAAATTATAATACTTCTGGATTTTTTTCTAGATCTTAATATGTGTATCCACAATTATGGTATCAATATGAAAAACTCAACTTAATTTTGTGCATGATTTTCATACCTTCCTTCACTTTGCTGGGGTATGTCATGTTATTGATCCAGGTAAGCAGTGTTACCTACTGTGTCTCCAGTCTTGACCTTGTAGCCCATTAATAAAATCCTTACCCATTGTCGGAACAGGTGCATTTATAAAATTTTGAAGTTATTCAATGCTGATAAATTCTAAAAATAAGATTTTAAAGCTGTATAAAATTGAAAGCTGTCAAATTTGCTGAGATCACTATTCATACTAGCAGGAAGAGGGTCAATCCATGCAGAAATACAGCAGGAAGCCCAACCGTGGTTTATGAATTCCAGAGGTGATTCTGAGACAGGACTAAAACTTTTCCATTGTTATAAAACATGCTCTCTTGTGGTGAATCCATCTTGCCAGGGGATAGAAGTTTTTCATTTCAATGTTGATCAATGTCTAAAATCTTATTGGGCTTATTGATTGCATACTACTTAGTGTCAATAAATTGCTTTTGGAGTGTATGACTTGTGAGTGAGGGAAAGAAAATATGATTCTATTAACCACTTCTGACAGAAACTAAATACCACTGAGAATTTTGGGGAACTGTGGGCAAATCTTGCCTACTTCATAGTTCTGTACTTTGTCACTCCCACTAAAAAGAAACTTGGAAATCCCTATTACATACAATTGGAAAATAAACAGTGTTGGAGGTCATAACTAAGGAAAGATGTCAGGTCATCAGTAGACTTTAGCATCAGAAAACAACTCTTCTCATCTCAATTCATGGAATACTTACTGTTGTCCCATAGAACATCAAGTATAATGTGGGTGTATTTAATGTGTAAGTTTTATATTTATAGAGAAACTTGCATTTAACTGTTGGGTTTTTTTTCAGCTCGACTTTATGAGAAACTTGGACAGTCTGGACAATAGAATAAATGAAGTCAATAAAACCATTCTTTTAACAACCTTAATAGTAAGGAACATTTTCTACCTAAATATATATATATATATATTGCATAAGATTCATAGCCCCGTGAAATCTTATTCAAGGTATGCCAAATTTAAATGTCTTAAAATACCTACTCTTTCTGTATTTTCCATTCCAATATAATGGCAGCAAGAACTAAAGATATTTTAAAAATAGATTCACAGATAATATAATACATACTAGAACATTTAAAGGTTTGGTTGCTGTTATTGTGATAGACATTGTTGATATGTATCCAAAGACAATTTGAGGCAGTATGTAAGAAATGCAGCATATGGTGTATGGCTCAGAATCAAGTAAATATGTGTTAATAACAACTAATTTGAATAATGAGGAGGAAAGGAGAAAAATTAAATGGAATTTTATAGTGGGGAAAGACAGTGAAACAAAATATAAATGTTATTTCTGTGTATTATGGTAAATGAGGCAGAAGGAGGAAACATACTCTTGTTTGCACACCTCTTGTTTCCTCTTTAATAGCAGAACAGCAGTTTATCAAGGAAGAAACCTCTAAATTTGTTTTGATTTATAAACTTTTATACATTTTTACCTGGGTCTTTGTATAATGAATGTATATTTTTCCTGTTTTGTAAATACATGCAGAGATGTTCCATATATAGTCATTTTTAATTGACCATTGAATTCTAAAGGCATACAGTTGTCCAGCTGGGGAATATATGTTCATTGCAACTCTGACACAGCAAACAAACCCTGGAACCTTCAAGACTTAATAGGGATTTATTTTTCAAATAAATTCTATTGTGTATTTGGCTGCCTACCTCCATTTGGTGGCTGTGCTTTTTGACACCCCTCAATCTTCAGGGTTGCCTTTGCAGTGGAAGAAAAGGTTAGAACATTAGACAAGATGGGACTCCAAAATCCTCATGGGAAAATGGAACTAAAAGTTGAAAATAAAAAAATATAAATTTTGGCCAGGTGCAGTGACTCACGCCTGTAATCCCAGCGCTTTGGGAAGCCGAGGTGGGTGGACCACCTGAGGTCAGGAATTCAAGACCAGCCTGGGCAACATGGTGAAACCCCATCTCTACTAAAAATACAAAAATTAGCTGGGCGTGGTGGCATGTGCCTGTAATTCCAGCTATTCGGGAGGCTGAGGCAGGAGAATCGATTGAGCCAGGAGATGGAGGTTGCAGTGAGCTGAGATTGTGCCATTGCACTCCAGCCTGGGCAACAGAGAGAGACTCCGTCTCATATATGTGTGTATATATATATGTATATGTATATATGTAATTTTTTCAACATAAACCCCATCAAAGTGAGGACACTTTTGTAAGCAACGATACCAATCATTTAGTTCATTCCTACAGAACTGAGGATCCTGGGAATTTAACCTTGTCATTGAAGTATCTTTTACATTACTAACTGAACAAAAATGGGTGCCATTTACATATATTTTAAGATTAGGAAACAAAAAGAATTCAGAAGGAGCCAAATCAGAACTGTAGGTGGATACCCCTCAATAATTTCCCAAAGGAACTCTCACAGAATTGCCCTTGTTTGATGAGAGAAATGAGCAGGAACATTGCCATGATGGAGAAGGACCTTCTAGTAAAGATTTCCTGGATGTTTGTCTAACTTTCTCAAAACACTCTCATAATAAGCAGATGTTATCATTCTTTGTCCCTCCAGAAAGTCAACAAACAAAATGCCCTGAGCATCCAAAAAACTGTTGCCCATGACCTTTGCTGTTGACTAATTCACTTTTGCTTTAACTGGACCCACCTCTACCTTTTGGTAGCCATTGTTTTGATTGTGATTTGTCTTCAGAATCATACTGGTAAAGCCATGTTTTATTTCCTGTAAACAGTTATTCAAAAAAATTGCTTCAGAATCTCAATCCCATGTGTTTAAAATCTCCATTGAATGCTCTGCTCTTGTCTTCTGCTAACCTGGACACAACAGTTTTGTCCTGCACTAAGTAGAAAGTTTGATTAACTTTAATTTTTCAATCGGAATTATGTGAATTGAATCAATTGAGATGTTTGTGATTTGACTATTGTTTCTGCTGTTAATTGTCAGTCCTCTTCAATTAGGAGATGAAAGAGATGAATTTTTTCCTCTCAAATTGATGTGGATGGTCTGCTGCTATAGGACTTATTTTCAACATTGTCTTGTTCCTTCTTAAAACCACTTAACCATCTGTAAGTTGCTAATTTCTTTGGGCCATTGCCCTCATAAACTTTTTTACAGCATCGATGATTTCACCATTCTTCCTTCCAAGCTTCTCCATACACTTGATGTTTGTTCTTGCTTCAGTTTTAGCAGAATTCATGTTCTGATAGGGGCTCTTTTCAAATGAATGTACCTATTTTCAAATGAATGTACCCTTCTTAGTACCTCAAACCAGATCCTGTTCAAACATGTTATAAGAAGTTAGGATGAGTTTATTTTGTTGCCCCCCAAATTTGAAATCCACACATAGGTTTTTCATCATATGAATTTTTCATGGTATTTTTGAAGTCCCCTTGTTTTAACGGCCAGGCCTAGAAGCGGCTTTCATCACATCCCACCACATTATACTTCATGGCTATTTACCTATTTGTTTCTAGTCAGTGACCTGTGGTGGTAAAAACAACTGCAATTATTTTTCACATATAAGTTTTTTCAGCTTTTCAAATTGTAATAAAAAGACACGTAACATAAAATTTACCATCCTTATGATTTTTAAATGTATAGTTCCGTTTTTTAAGCATATTTACAATGTTGTGAGAAGAATCTCCAGAACTTTTAATCTTGTAAATCTGAAACTGTATAGCCATTAAACAATTTCCCTTTTCCCCTTTGCCCAAACCGGTAATCACCATTCTACTTTCTGCTTCTATAAATTTTACTACTTTATATATCTTATATACATGAAATCATAAAGTATCTGTCTTTTTGTGACTAGCTTATTTCACTCTGTATAATGTTCTCAAGGTTTATCCATGTTGAGACATATGTCAAGATTTCACTCCTTTTTAAGGTTGAATAATATTGAATTGTATGTATATACCATAATTTAAAAAATCTATTCATTCTGTCAATAAACATTTGCATTACTTCTACCTCTTGGCTATTGTAAGCTATGAACTTGGGTGTGTTAATCTCTTTTCAAGATGCTACTTTCAGTTCTTCTGGATAAATACCCAGAAGTGGGAGTGCTGAATTATATGGTAGTTCTAGTTTTATTTTTTGAGGAACCTCCATACTGTTTTCCATAGAAATTGCACCATTTTGCAGTCTCACCAACAGTGTACAAGAGTTCCAATTTCTCCACATCCTTACCAACACTTATTTTTTTATATAGTAGTCATCCTAATGGATGTGAGGTGGTATGCCATTGTGGTTTTCATTTGCGTTTCATTGACATTTAATGTTGGCCATTTATATATCTTCTTTGGAGAAATATTTATTCAAGTTATTTGGTTTTTTTGTTTGTTTGTTTGTTTTTCTGGAGTCTTGCTCTGTCACCAGGCTGGAGTGCAGTGGTGCAATCTCGGCTCTCTGCAACCTCCGCCTCTTGGGTTCAAGTGATTCTCCTGCTTCAGCCTCCTGAATAGCTGGGACTATGGGTGCATGCTACCACATTTAGCTAATTGTTGTATTTTTAGTAGAGTGGAGGTTTCACCATGTTGGCCAGGATGGTCTCAATCTCCTGACCTCATGATTCACCTGCCTCAGCCTCCCAAAGTGCTGGGATTGCAGGCATGAGCCACCGTGCCCGGCCATTATTTGCCCATTTTTAAATTGGGTTATTTGAATTTTTGTTGTTACTGAGTTGTAGGAGTTTTAAAAATATATTCTGAATATTAACTCCTTATCAGATATATGATTTGAAAATGTTTTCTTGTATTCTGTAGGTTATCTTTTCACCATGTCAGTTGTGTCCTTTGATGCACAGAATATTTTAATTTGATGCAAACACATTTGTCTATTTTTGGTTTTGTTGTTTGTGTTTTTAGTGTCGTATTGAATAAATCGCTGTCTAGTCCAATTTTATGAAGTTTTTTTCTATGAGTTTTATAGTTTTAGGTCTTCCATTTAGGTCTTTGATCCATTTTGAGTTAATTTTGTGTATAATATAAGGCCTCCACTTCATTCTTTTACATATTGACATCAGTTTTCTTAGCACTATTTGTTGAAGAGATTGTCTTTTTCACATTGAGTGGTCTTGGCACCCTTGTTGAAGATTATTTGAGCATATATGGGAGGGTTTATTTCTGGGTTTTCTATTCTATACCATTGGTCTATTTTAAAATAAAAATTTTATAGCTGATTTATTTATTTTATTGTCTCCCTTTTTAATGTAATGATGGCCACATTAAGGCAATTTGGAACAACTTGGGAATGATTTTATTTTGAAAAATTATTTTACTGGATATACAATTTTTGGATACATTTTTTTCTTTCAGTTCTTTGATTACATCATCACACTTTCTCCTGGCCTCCATTGTTTCTGAAGAGAAGAAATTGTATTGTTACTTCTCTCTGAGTGATGAGTCCTCTCCCACTTACTGTTTTCTCTGCCTTTGATTTTCAGCAATCTGACTCTGATGTGTCTAGATATGGATCTTGTTGTAATTATCTTACCTGTGATTTGTTAAGCTCCTTGAATGTGTATATGAATATTTTTTAAAACAAATTTTGGAAGTTTTGGGCCATCATTTCTTAAAAAAAATTTTCTGTTCTTTCTCTCTCCCCTATCTTTTTGGAACTACCATTACATATATTTGGTATGCTTGATAATCTTTGAGGCTCTGTTTATTTATTGCTCATCATTTTTCTGCCTGTTCTTCAGATCAATTATATAATAGAAAGTCTGTATTTGAGTCATATTTTACTTTAATTTTTGAAATATGACTTTATTTAGTTTAGTGAATGTATAGTAGCTTTTGTACATCTTTGATAACACTCAAAACCAATTTCTGTTAACTAATTTTTTTTTCTGAATGTGGGTCACCCTTTCCTGTTTTATAATTTTTGCTGTTTCTTAAAATACTTAAATGTTTAATCCTCTGGATATATTTTATGATTTGTTTTTAGATATAGACTAACCTTTGTATTTTAAGTTTTTCCAAAAAAGGGCATTTAGTTATCTCAATGCCATTTATGAATACTCCATTTTATGTCTTCCAACATGAAATGACATCTTTATCAGTATTAAATTTGCTTATATCTATGGACTGATTGTGTTGATATTCTCCCCATTGATCCATTTGTTTACATCAGTGTCAGGACTACATTGTTTTAATTATGGTAGCTTTATATATTTTGATCAATTCAAAATGATACGTATGTCCTATCATCCTAATTTTTCAAAACTTTTCTATTTTCCTACTCAATTTTATTGATGAAAATTAGAATGCAGTCAAGTGCCAGAAACTGGTATGTGGACTTTTATGGACATTATTGTTAATGTTTATTTTGCTAGAGCAGTATTTGTGAGTTGAAAATATTTATGTTTAAAGGTTTATCTGCATTTAAGGTTTATTTTATATACTTTAGTATTTTATTTTATATTTTTACTTTATTTCCCTTTTGTGTATATTCAGTTACATTTATTTATGTATTTATTTATTTGCCATAAAATTTTGTTCCCATTGCACGTTCTAGCTAGGTTTCTATACAAAAATATAAAATTCTTGTACAATTATCTTATATCAGTTTACCTTACTGAATTTTCTTATTTCCAATTTTTTTTCAGATTCTTATCTTGCATTTTCCGGTGAAACAACCATGTTATGAAATAATTATATTTTTATTTTGAAAATATATACTGCATTATATATTCTTGCTTTATGACATTGGCTTGAATCTCTAAAAATCATCCACTAACACTAACATTGTTGCAAGAAGGCACCCTTACATTGTTTCTGATTTTACTGAGAATTTTCTTAGTGCTTAACCATTATCATCATAGTAACTTTTAAAAATATAAACTGTTTATCTTACTAAATCCCTCAATTCCTGAGTTACTGAGAGCTTTTGTCTTTTGTTTGTTTCTAGTATTTATCAAGAATGAATCTGGAATCTTCTCAAAGCCTGTGAGCCTCTGTTAAGAATGATTAATTTATTTTAAATAAAACCATTAAAAATTAATAAATTTTATTTTATATTCTGTAATGTTTAAGAAATCTCCCCCTCCCTAAGGTCAAGAAGATATTATTTTATATTATTTTCTAAAATATTTATATTTCCCTTTCACATTTATGTCTTCAATCATCTAAAATTCATTTTTTTTTCCTGTGGGCTTGTTTTATTTCTATCTTTAAGGATGTCCAGTTGTCCCAGCAGTTGAGACAACTGTTTATTGAAAGGTCTGTGCCTTTCCCATTGATATTCAGAGCTACTTCTATTCATATATCAGTTGCCTATATATGTAGAGTCTGTTTCTGGGATAACTATTACATTTTGTTTGCTTCTGTCAAGTTCACAGGGACACTACCAGTCTGGTACCGTGTTAAACCATGTCCTAGGCTTGAGGTTTTGTTTTGACCATCCAGCGATGTGAATTTGGGCTCCAAGTCTGTGTAAAAGCTGGCTTGTATTTCCACCTTCACTTTCTCTTTCCATGATGAGCACTTAAGGCAATGATGTTAGCAATATCCTGAGGGTTCTTTTCACCCCTCACTAAAAATATAACCCTTTGAGGTCCATCCTTTATTAGAGAAAGAGTGACCTATCTACCCCTTACTTGGGGAAGACTCTCTGCTTCAACAGTTTCTTCTGTCTTCTGCTCCTGGACATGGCATGAAAACGGAAGTTTGAGTATTTCAAGGATAAAGAATAACTCTAGGACAAGAGTTGCTTTGGGGCTAAACCTATCTCCTGTATTCATTTAGATTTGGCTTTAAAAGCCCATACTATTTTATTAGCTCTTCTATGCTTTTTAAAAGTTTTTTAAAAAATTAATGTGGGCTTTTTAATTCTTTCTCAGTGGGAGGGTGAGTTTGAATAAACCTTTCTTCCACATGAGAAGTATTTTACAAGTTGCTTGTCAAATTTATAAGAAAATGATCAAATCTTCTGTGACAAAAAAATGGACAAATATTGACCATTGAGTGTGAATGCCATGGTGATGCTAATTCTGATTATTTTTCTTTTCTTTTAGCCATACCTTCAGAGTGTTATTTTCCTTTTTGTCATAAGGTGTCTGGAAATGAAGTATGGAAATGAAATAATGAATAAAGACCCAGTTTTCAGGTTGGGAAAATATTAATTGAGATCTGAATGTAATCTAAATATTTAGTCTTTTTAAATTTATAATTTCATTTATTTATTTGTTTTTGTTTTTGAAAATAGAAACAGGGTTTCAGGTTGGGAGAATACTAATTGAGATCTGAATGTAATTTAAATATTTAATCTTTTTAAATTTATAATTTTATTTGTTTTTATTTTTGAAAATAGAGACAGGATCTTGCTATATTGCTCAGATTGGTCTCAAACCCCTGACCTCAAGTAATCCTCCTGTTGTGATCTTAAATATTTAGTCTTTATTGCAGTACATTTAACATCAGTTTATTAAAATGGATTTGCTACCCAACACTTGGCTAAGCATATTGCATAGTGCTATTTTCAGAAAAAGAAAACAGAATTAGATTGGATGCAGGGATAGTTTCTAAGTCATAGGTTCTGATTTTAGGCAAGATAAGTTTTTGTCCTGTACATGTCTGTAAGTAGTGTTTAAGCATCAAAGCTTGCTTTTCTCCTGGTTGTGGCCATTATGGGTCCCTAAGGAGAAGGTACAGTAAAAACTGGTTCCATATAAAACCAGTTAGGATGATCTTTTATGAGGAATGTGGTCATGATCTGGATGGTGACAGACTAAAAGAACCATATGTCTACATTTGAGTGATTTAAAAGAACGAAGTGACAGAGCCAGTTGACAGATAGGATACAATGTTTTAAAGAGAAGAAATAGTCAAAGAATATTTCAAGGGACTTGGCTACCGGAGGTGTTATTACTGCCAAGAAGAATCTTGTAGGTAATAAATTAATGATATGATAGTCTTTTTTAAAAAGGATAATAATTTAATTATAGGGGTTTACATTTTCTTAACAGTTGTACAGCCAAAATTGCATTTTTATGTTATTTTATTTCCTCTGTAGAATCTCTCCACGGAGTAGAGAAACTCATCCCAATCCAGAAGAGCCCGAAGAAGAAGATGAAGATGTTCAAGCTGAAAGAGTCCAAGCAGCAAATGCACTCACTGCTCCAAACTTGGAGGAGGTGAACAGCAGGGATTAGACCCTTAATAAAATGCTCAGATAGTTTGTCCTCTAGAATTGATGAGATGTTGGTTTTTATTTTGAAAAGCTGCTTTAGTTTCTTTAATATTTCTATTTATAGCTTATATTCAAATTATTCTCTTTAAAAGTAACTACCCCGTCCTCATTCTTTTAATTTTTTCTTCTTCAGTTTTCTGTGGGCCTTACTCTTCCAGCTCCTCATTCATCAGTGTAATCAACAAGTTCTCGAATGTTTTAATCAATTTTAGCAAAATCGCACATTTTTCAAGAGTTGCAATTTCATTTTATATTATAGTATGCTTGTAATATTAATAACTGAATAGCATATGAACAAGAGCAAATGAATTTACAATGCATGGAAATCAATAAGGAATAAACTGGGAATGAAATTGTGGAAAGGGCAAAGATAGCTGCTAGCATAATGCAAAGGGAATGTATTTGATTAGGAATTAATTTTATTAGTAGTTGATTAATTAGCCCTTATTTATGAACATACATTTGGGTATTTTATTTGAAAAAAGAGGCTAAAGCTCTTCAGCCTGGCATTAAATTTAGTTGGGTTTATAGACTAGGGAATGGAAAATAAAACATCAATTCATAAAGTATCTGAAATTTAACAGGGAAATCATGCTTTGTCATGTTTTCCAGGAACCAGTCATAACTGCAAGCTGTTTACACAAGGAATATTATGAGACAAAGAAAAGTTGCTTTTCAACAAGAAAGAAGAAAACAGCCATCAGAAATGTTTCCTTTTGTGTTAAAAAAAGGTTTGAACAATTGTTCCTTTTATTATTATTATAATGTTCCTTATTCTCTAGATTTAAGACTACGAAGGGGACAAATTTTTATTCATTGAGACTGTTCATATATCCTGGTTAATGTGTAATTATAAAACTTCTTCACATGTCAGCAGATAAGTCTTTTCTACTTCAAAATCATGTCCCAATTCAAATGGCAAGAAACCCAGTCTTGGATTAAGAAGATCCTGATTCTCTGTATTAATGTTGTAATACAGGAGATTTTTCAAGGTGCTAACTAAGCGTTTGTTTCAGAAATGTTATTTTGAGGTGGCCACGGTGGCTCGTGCCTCTAATCCCAATGCTTTGAGAGGCTGAGGCGGGAGGCTTGAGGCCAGGATTTCGAGACCAGCCTGGGCAACATAGCAAGACTCCATCTCTACAAAAAATTTAAAAATTAGCTGGGTGTGGTGGTGCATGCATGTAGTTCTGGCTACCTGGGAGACTGATGCAGGAAGATCGCTTGATCCCAGGAGATCGAGGCTGCAGCAGGCAATGATTACACCACCACAGTCCAGCCTAGGCAACAGAGCAAAACTCTGTCTCTGAAAAAAAAAAAAAAAAAAGTCATTTTGTTTCAAAATGTTATGCAACCAACCAAGCAATTTTAGATTAGTCAACCTTGAAAATTCAAATATTGATGGTGACTCTTTCTTCCAGGTGAAGTTTTGGGATTACTAGGACACAATGGAGCTGGTAAAAGTACTTCCATTAAAATGATAACTGGGTGCACAAAGCCAACTGCAGGAGTGGTATGTGACATGTGAAGGAAATTTTATTTTAAATATTGATGACATCTTTCTATTATTCCTATCAGTAAATCAAATATCTTTTTAAAAAATAGATGAAAGAATTTATAAAATTTCTCTTGCGTATTCAAAAAATATTGTAGCTTAATGGCCACTTTTATCTCCTTTAGTAGAAGGGGGATTGGAGCAAAAACCAAAGGTGGATCTGACATTCATTGTCTTGTGTAGGTGGTGTTACAAGGCAGCAGAGCATCAGTAAGGCAACAGCATGACAACAGCCTCAAGTTCTTGGGGTACTGCCCTCAGGAGTACTCACTGTGGCCCAAGCTTACAATGAAAGAGCACTTGGAGTTGTATGCAGCTGTGAAAGGACTGGGCAAAGAAGATGCTGCTCTCAGTATTTCACGGTACAGAGAGAAGTCTCACAATTTGTAGCAGGAGGAAGGGGAAAATATGTCATTTCTTCATTATATATTAAAAGGAAATTATAAACAATGTCTTTAAATTTTCATGCAAATAAAATGATTCAAATACCTGAATAAGAACCAAATCATAAGATTTAGCATTTATGAAAATGTTAAGGAAGCTTAAATTTACTATCTAGAATAATAGTGCTTAGAGTTTCCTACAGTTGTTTTAGATAGGTCCATTTGCCATATACTTCATGTATAATCACACTGTTTTTTGTCAGATTGGTGGAAGCTCTTAAGCTCCAGGAACAACTTAAGGCTCCTGTGAAAACTCTATCAGAGGGAATAAAGAGAAAGGTATGGGCCGGGCTCGGAGTTTCCCTGTGCACCCATGGCTGGGTGCCCATGGGCTGTTCCTTGCATTGCAGCTGTGCTTTGTGCTGAGCATCCTGGGGAACCCATCAGTGGTGCTTCTAGATGAGCCATTCACCGGGATGGACCCCGAGGGGCAGCAGCAAATGTGGTAAGGAGAGTGAATATTAAGTGTCAGAGTCAAGAGAATACCTCTAGGATTTTTTTGTTTTTGTTTTGTTTCTTTGTTACATTTTGCTCCATTAACCTTTGATGTGCACATCTTCTATTATGTAATTCAGTGAAACCTAATATAGCATTCAAAATTCCTGCAGGAGGGAAAAAATAGATATTTTAAGACCCAAATAAACTCTTGATTATATTTGCTTGGATTTCTCTTTCTTATTCCTCTTCCCCCCTGTCTTTTTATTTTTCCATTTCATTTTTCAATTATTGAAAGTCATATAGTATGATGTTTCTGTATTTTTTACTCCAACTTTTCTACTTTTCTTCCCCAATAGTGCATTATTTTAACCAATACTCTTCTTTTTTATGAAGCCTATTAATATGGTACTATCATTAGGCAATATAACACAATTTTTATTCTTTTTCTCTATGGCAAAGATTTTCTCTTGTAGCCTATTTATTTATTTATTTATTTATTTATTTAATTGTATTACTTGACACAGGGTCTTGCTCCATCACCCAGGCTAGAATGCGGTGGTGCAATCACAGCTCACTGCAGCCTCGACCTCCTGGGCTTAAGCGATCCACTCATCTCAGCCTCCCAAGCAGCTGGGACCACAGGCATGTGCCACCATGCCTGGCTAATTTTTAAATTTTTTTTGTGGAGATGGGGTTTCACCATGTTGCACAGGTTTCTGGCATCCTAACATAACATTTTCTCTTTAGATTTCCTGCTTTTTTCTATTTATCTATTTCCCCAAATTACTTTCTAAATGCAAACAATCCCTTACTTTATCTTTAGGCAGATACTTCAGGCTACCGTTAAAAACAAGGAGAGGGGCACCCTCTTGACCACCCATTACATGTCAGAGGCTGAGGCTGTGTGTGACCGTATGGCCATGGTGGTGTCAGGAACGCTAAGGTGGGTGCCTGTCCTGACCAGCATGGGACTAGCATGTTCTTATAGAGAGAGTTTCAGTTTGCTATGAGCAGCTGATGCTCTACAGCTCCCTAACCTGTAATTAAACACCTTCCTCTACAGTGAGAACCGAGGAAGAAATTAAGAGACAAGTATTTTTTCTTTATTTCCCCTGAACTAGGTGTATTGGTTCCATTCAACATCTGAAAAACAAGTTTGGTAGAGATTATTTACTAGAAATAAAAATGAAAGAACCTACCCAGGTGGAAGCTCTCCACGCAGAGATTTTGAAGCTTTTCCCACAGGCTGCTTGGCAGGAAAGGTAAAGGATGTTTTCGGTTTGAGTGACAAGTATGAGTGTTTTCCAGTATTAGCATCAATCAGTTTTGTGCTAGTCTAAACCGGAAGAGAAAGGCAGAGTGGACTTATTCATCACAAAACAACCTGTTTGAGGATTGCTAGGATGCGTTACAAAAACTAAACAGTTATTTTCAGTGAGTGTTTTAGACCTCAGAAAAGGTGAATGGTGTGTGTGTGTGCATTCATATATGTGTGTAAATGGTGGAATGGCTTGGAGATTAAGAACAAAGTACAGACAAATTAAACTATCAACTTTTTAATGATTTTTTAAAAATAGACAATGAAAACAATGCTTTCACCTACAGGATTTTGCTGAATATAAATTGCATCAAGAGCTCCGTAACACAGACTTCCATGCTTGAGAAGGATTGACTCTATCCTAAATTATTCAATTATAAATCATTTGATCCTCCCAATGTTTCTTTTAAAGTTGTATGTGGTCAACCATGGGTTACAAGTAATGGTAATCAAACCTTTGTGAATAGCAGAATGAGACTGAATTTAATTGAAAGATGAACAGAATTTTCTTGTATACCATTTCTACTCATTTATTTTTATAATATTTGTTATATTTATTGAACACGTATTATCTGCTGCCGGCTGTGTATTGAATAGTCAACAAAATAGACAAGGTTCTTCCTTTTGGAGGTGAAGATATTAAGCAAATGAAGATACAAATAAATGAGGATATGACATTGAGGTAGGACTTTAAGACTGAGCAGGGTTTGGTCAGCTGAAGAGTGGGAGTAACAGACACTGTTTCCAGGAAACAGCACATTTAAAGAACTTAGGTCAAGAATGAATTCTACAAATGTCAAGGATGAAACAAAAGCTCATGTAGTTGATGTGTAAAGAGATATCCAAGTGGAGATGCCAAAGTAAGAGATGTAGACCTGTGGCTCACAAGAGAAGGAAGAGGTCATTGAGATCTGGTCTGGCAACAAACAAAGTGGGGGATTTTTTTTTACCATATAGAAGACCACTAAACTAGGAGAATGTTGAGGCCAACAAGAGAGATAGGAAGTCGGATGAACCCCAGGAGCTCTCAGCTTTGAGATGGGATTGAGGAAGAAAATAAATCTTCCTGTGTGGACAGTACCACCACAACCATACCAACAAAGACTGAGGAGTATCTAGAACAGCACTGGCCAGTAGAATTTTTGTGATAATGAAAATGTCCTTTCTGTGCTGTCTAGGATGGTAGTCACTACACATACGTAGCTACTGAGTACTTCAGATGTGGCTGGTGTGAATGAGGAGTTGAATTTTCAATTTTATTTATTTTAATTACTTTAAATTTAAATAGCCACATGGATTTAATAGCTACTCTATTAAGCAGTGCAGGCCTAGAGAGTTAGAAGGAAAATCGTTTAAGTGTGGTTGTCTCAGAAGCTAAGAGAGAAAGAGTATGTTTGTTTTAAGGAGGGTGTGTACAATTTTATTTAATGCTTTTGAAAAGTTTGCAAAATGAGGACTGAAGAGTGTTCCTTGGATTGTGCAACATGAAAGGGGGTCTGAAGGTCAAGAAAAAAATTTTTTTTTAGCAGGAGAGAGTTTAACATATTTTAATTCTTATAGGAGAGATTGAAAATTAAATCTCAATCTCTCCTATGAGAGAGGGGAAAGGTAAACATTCTAGAAAGGTTGCTTTTTGAGAGTAAGTAAGAAATATAGCACAATAACAAAGTGCAGGCTGAGTGGGAAAGATTCTTAATCAGAGCTATTTCTCAGAATTTATCTTTAACATAAAATTAGAGGCAACCAGATTTTTGTTGTTATAACTTTTTTTATGATTGAATCTGTAATTTCACACTGATTCATGCTATATCAAATCAGACACTTATTTAAAGAACACATTGAAAAATTATTTTACTTTGCCTATTAATTCCTCCCCCGTATTATCACACTGAAACTTAGTAATAAATCTCACTCTTCTTCCTGACAGATATTCCTCTTTAATGGCGTATAAGTTACCTGTGGAGGATGTCCACCCTCTATCTCGGGCCTTTTTCAAGTTAGAGGCGAGTAAGTTTGGGTATATATAAATAAGACTTTATGTATTGGTTGCATATTTTCATGTGGAATATAGACTATGTAATTTGAAGTAGAACAATGAAATACTCAATCAAAACTTGAAAAATCCCTACCAGGATAGTCATAACAATCTCAAAGGAAAGGAAGTCGTGGTCCTAGATGTTGGTTTGTTCCACCTGATTCTTCCTGTGCTGACCAGGAAGCCCAGCCACAAGTCAGTCAGGTTACTCTATCCTGCAGGATTGAATTGGGGTACCAGGGCTGTTTCTTACCATGACACCCGTGCATAGAATTGAAGGATAATTATGAGAATGTTGTCCCAAAGAATATCAAGGGGAGCTCTTGAGGTCTCTATGTTTCTAAAAGCCAAGGTACCAGGAGCAAATGTACAGAGGCAACAGTTGGAGGACTGAGTGAAGGTCAGCGAAAGAAAACACAGAGGGGTGAGGTGTAACAAGTCACTATTGAAGAGGGGCTTCTGAACTAGTTCCAGAGACACTGCGTATTTATGGCTATTGACGCAGAATGTGCAAGTGTGAAAAGGGAGCCAGCATGGAGTGGACTCCTCTGTAGATTTACAAATATAGAATAAATTATTCTGGACAACTGATTTGGAGTCCAAAGCATATATGTAAAGAATCAAAAGGATAATACTAAAATAGGACACAAGGAGCTTTTTCGAGTTTATAGGAAACTGAATATGTTCATGCATGGCTATCTTTTATTAGCCATATCACCACTCTTCTTTATCCTTCAAGAAAATGTAATTATTTGGCCTATATCTTACAGTATCTAAACAATTTGAAGCTACTGTCTCTATTGTATGACTTTACAAACACTTGGTGAAAAATATATAAGCCACTAATGTCAGTCTCTTTACATGCAGTGAAACAGACCTTCAACCTGGAGGAATACAGCCTCTCTCAGGCTACCTTGGAGCAGGTGGGTTTTCATTGAACGAGTGAGCACCATCCAGATGACCTCAGTGTGAATCCATCTTTCAGACACACCCTGACATTTTTGTATCTTTTTTATTTTCTCTTACTTAGGTATTCTTAGAACTCTGTAAAGAGCAGGAGCTGGGAAATGTTGATGATAAAATTGATACAACAGTTCAATGGAAACTTCTCCCACAGGAAGACCCTTAAAATGAAGAACCTCCTAACATTCAATTTTAGGTCCTACTACATTGTTAGTTTCCATAATTCTACAAGAATGTTTCCTTTTACTTCAGTTAACAAAAGAAAACATTTAATAAACATTCAATAATGATTAAAGTTTTCATTTTTAAAAATTTAGGATGAAGGAAACAAGGAAATATAGGGAAAAGTAGTAGACAAAATTAACAAAATCAGACATGTTATTCATCCCCAACATGGGTCTATTTTGTGCTTAAAAATAATTTAAAAATCATACAATATTAGGTTGGTTTTCGGTTATTATCAATAAAGCTAACACTGAGAACATTTTACAAATAAAAATATGAGCTTTTTAGCCTGAACTTCAAATGTATCAGCTATTTTTAAACATTATTTACTCGGATTCTAATTTAATGTGACATTGACTATAAGAAGGTCTGATAAACTGATGAAATGGCACAGCATAACATTTAATTATAGTGACATTCTGATTATAAAATAAATGCATGTGAATTTTAGTACATATTGAAGTTACATGGAAGAAGATAGCCATAATCTGTAAGAAAGTACCGCAGTTAATATTTTCTTTAGCCAACTTATATTCAATGTATTTTTTATGGATCCTTTTTCAAAGGTAGTATCAGTAGGCATAGTCATTTTCTGTATCTTTTCACCTCACAGTTCATGAACATTTCCCATGTCATTATAGCACTTTTGTGTTATATAATTGCTGCATTAATGTTATAGCTGTATTGATGTAATACCAGAGTTGTTATGTTTGGGTTATATGCAAGTTTATTTCTTAGAAATAAAACTTTGATGGACTTTTCTTATGTTTTGTTCATTAGAGTCTTAAGGTAAGTGGTTAAGATATCAACTGATGGTTCTCTCTCTTCTGTAAGATCCATATAACTTTATTCTCTGACCTGTAAAAAAAGTCATTATCCATCTGCTATCATTTGGATATTTGACCCTGTGAATCTCATGTTGAAACTTGATTCCCAGTGTTGGAGGTGGGGCCCAGTGGGAGGTGTTTGGGTCATAGGGATGTATCCCTCATGAATTGCTTGGTGCTGTCCTTGCAATTATGAGTGAGTGCTCACTCTGTTAGTTCCCAGGGGAACTGGTAGTTAAAAAGAGCCTGGCATCTTCTCCCTCTCTCTGCCTCTCTCACCATGTGATCTTTGCACATGCTGGCTCCACTTCACCTCTGCCAAGTAGAAGCAGTGTGAGGCCTCACTGGATGCAGATATTGGCACCACGCTTCTTGTACAACCTGTGGTTTCAGAATCCCAACTGAAAAAGTCAGCCTAAAAGTGTCCTGTGAAACACCTGGGAAGATAGGACGTCAGGCAAGCAACAACTTCAATGCAAAATGTGTCTTGTTCCAAAAGTGACAGGAGGACCACTGCCACAGAAACCACCCTAAAGTCAGAAGCAGCGGTAAGAAGATAGGCCTGATGGAAGCAGAGCTGACATGCAGTTGCTGACTTTCACATGCTTCCAACAAGCAGATTTTGCAGCAGAGCAATATGAAACATTGATTGGATGAACACAGAAGCAAATGAATCAGAAAATTTAGCAGGATTGTGTTAGATTGGGCAAAAAAAAAAAAAACAACTGTTGCAAATAAAATGAATATACAGTTATTGCCCATAAATTCTCAGTGTCTCAATCCATTTAATTTTTTTTATTGTGGCAAAAATATAATAAAACAAAATCTGCTTGAAATAAATCAGACACAGAAGGAAAAATATTGTATGCTTACACTCATATGGAATATCTATTAATAAATTAGGCACATTCCCTGAGGCAGAAAGAAATTAAAAATTACTAGCGGCTAGGGGGAGGAGAGAGTGGGAGTTATCACTTAATGGTTCCAGAATTCCTGTTTGGGTTGATGAAAAATTTGAGAACTAGACAGTGGTGCTGGTTGCACAATTTTGTGAATGCAATTAATGTCACTGAATTGTACACTTAAAAATTGTCAAAGTGGAGAATTCCATTCATTTAACTTTAAAAAATATAATTTTTAAAATCTTATATGTTTTGCCGTAAAAATTATAGTATTTATACAATCTAAACTGGAAAATACTCTTTCTTAGCTAATACATTTTTCTATCATATACACACAGGATAATATATCTACTATTATATAATTACTTAACATCATACTACGAACATCACACCTTCCTTGTTTATTGTATACCTATGTCAGTTTAAGTCAGTTTTTTTTTTTTTTTGTAGTGTGTATGTAGTATTTCAGTGTTTGGATGTACCAAAACTTTTTAGTTGAGAATAAATTGAAAGATATACAGGTTGTTTCTCAGTTTTCCTGTTAGAAACAATGCTGCAGAAGTTCTGTCCCTCTAGAGAACCCTGCCAAAGATACACATGCAACATTCTTCCATATATATATATATCCCATATATATATTCCATATTATATATCCCATATATATATTCCATATTATATATCCCATATATATATTCCATATTATATATCCCATATATATATTCCATATTATATATCCCATATATATATTCCATATTATATATCCCATATATATATTCCATATTATATATCCCATATATATATTCCATATTATATATCCCATATATATATTCCATATTATATATCCCATATATATATTCCATATTATATATCCCATATATATATTCCATATGATATATCCCATATATATATTCCATATTATATATCCCATATATATATTCCATATGATATATCCCATATATATTCCATATTATATATCCCATATATATATTCCATATGATATATCCCATATATATATTCCATATGATATATCCCATATATATATTCCATATTATATATCCCATATATATATTCCATATGATATATCCCATATATATTCCATATTATATATCCCATATATATATTCCATATGATATATCCCATATATATATTCCATATTATATATCCCATATATATATTCCATATTATATATCCCATATATATATTCCATATTATATATCCCATATATATATTCCA
The DNA here is from genome assembly GCF_028858775.2 of Pan troglodytes. Classification (NCBI taxonomy): domain Eukaryota; kingdom Metazoa; phylum Chordata; class Mammalia; order Primates; family Hominidae; genus Pan; species Pan troglodytes. The sequence continues at coordinate 82,122,045 of NC_072417.2, read as the reverse complement.
TATTATATATCCCATATATATTCCATATTATATATCCCATATATATATTCCATATATATATATTCCATATTATATATTCCATATATATATTCCATATATATATATTCCATATTATATATTCCATATATATATATTCCATATTATATATTCCATATATATATATTCCATATTATATATTCCATATATATATATTCCATATTATATATTCCATATATATATATTCCATATTATATATTCCATATATACATTCCACATATATACATTCCACATATATACATTCCACATATATACATTCCACATATATACATTCCACATATATACATTCCACATATATACATTCCACATATATACATTCCACATATATACATTCCACATATATATATTCCACATATATATATTCCACATATATATATTCCACATATATATATTCCACATATATATATTCCACATATATATATTCCACATATATATATTCCACATATATATATTCCACATATATATATTCCACATATATATATTCCACATATATATATTCCACATATATATATTCCACATATATATATTCCACATATATATATTCCACATATATATATTCCACATATATATATTCCACATATATATATTCCACATATATATATTCCACATATATATATTCCACATATATATATTCCACATATATATATTCCACATATATATATTCCACATATATATATTCCACATATATATATTCCACATATATATATTCCGTTTATATATTCCATATATATATATTCCGTTTATATATTCCATATATATATATTCCGTATATATATTCCATATATATATATTCCGTATTTATATTCCGTGTGTGTGTATTCCATGTGTGTGTATTCCGTGTGTGTGTATTCCGTGTGTGTGTATTCCGTGTGTGTATATTCCATGCATATATTCCATATGTATATATTCCATATATATATATACTCATATATATTATTATATATGGGAGTTTATATATATGGGAGATATATATATATCTGGGATATATATATATCCCAGATATATATATGGGAGTTTATTTAGTAATATTAACTAATACAATCACAAGGTCCCACAATAGGCTGTCTGCAAGCTGAGGAGCAAGGAAGCCAGTCCGAGTCCCAAAGCTGAAGAAACTTGGAGTCCCATATTTGAGGGCAGGAAGCATCCAGCACAGGAGAAAGATGTAGGCTGTGAGGCTAAGCCAGTCTAGCTTTTTCACGTTTTTCTGCCTGCTTTTTATTCTGGCCGAGCTGGCAGCTGATTAGATGGTGCCTACCCAGATTAGGAGTGGATCTGCCCTTCCCAGCCCACTGACTCAAGTTTTAATCTCCTTTGGCAACACCCTTACAGACACACCCAGGATCAGTACTTTGTGTCTTTCAATCCAATCAAGTTGACACTGGGTATTAACCATTACAGCAATTATCTATGTAATCACTTCAAATATATTCCTAGAATGTCTGGGTCATTGTGTGGAGTTGTACCAATGCATTCCATCCCTAGCTGTCCAGAAATTTCCCCAGAAAGGAAGGAATTAGAGACTGTTGGCAGTAATGCCAAGTGAAGTGCCCATTTCTATAAACAAAAAAAATGGCAGAAATATGCAGCTAAAATGGAACTAAGAGAGGTCCCAGGCTCTTATTATAACATTTTTAGCATCCCAAATAATTATTTAGTAGACTAAAGAAAGATGCCAGGAGCTAGCGCATACTGCTCCAATCTGTGATTAGATTGGGAAAGGTGGAAAGTGAAGAGAAATTCGAAAGCCCATATTGCATACTTCGACCTTGGCTGGGGGACTTATGAAATCATGATCCAGCTAAGGGAAAGCCTGTAATATCACTGAACAGAACAGAGAGTTTAGTCAAGGAAGAAAATGCTCAGCCTCATGATCATTCTACCATGTGGTTTCATTTTGTTGTTGTGTTTTTTTTCACTTGCAACCAGTCTAGGGGGTCACCCAGAAAGAAAAAAGTCCTACCAAGAACCCTGGCTACTCAGCCAAAACCATCTCCAGGCTGTGGTAGTAACTGAAGTGAAGAGGACTTTTGTTTCTGGTGAACCTTGTATCTGTCTTACAAAGAGAAATGAAGGGGAAGGAAAAAAGGGGTTAGCCTGTCAGGAAAAAAAAAAAGGAAAAAGAAGAAAGGGAAGGAAGGAAGGAAGGGAGGAGGGAGGAGGGAGAAAGAAAAGAAAAGAGAAAGAAAGGAAAGAAAGAGAAAAGAAAAAAGAAAGAAAAAAGAGAGAAAAAGAAAGAAAAAGAAAGGAAGGAAGGAGAAATTATTACTGACCTAATCAATGGCCAACAGAGTCCAAGCACCATGCTGATGAATCTAGACTTCTTTAATATTGGTCATTAATGGGAAAAAATCATTGGCCAGATGAGAAAAATTAGACTACAGAATGATCAATCCAAGTGCGATAATCAGCAAAGTTCCCCAAAGAAACACACATAATTATAAAAAAAAAAAAAAGGGAAGATCTTAAAAATACTACTACTTAGAATTTTGTATTAGTCACATTTGACAGAGCTTGCTTAGCTCACAATAATTTCCCCCTTAGTTCTTAAGTTTTCTAATAGTCTCATTTGTTTGTCCTACTGATTTGTTTTCATGTTAGACTTTTGATTATGAGTTTATCTTCTGGGAGGAATATTTCTTTTACCTCTGTTGCTTTGTGTTCTGAAATTTGGATGTATCTTTATGGAATTTTTGTGTTTTCTCTGTGACACTCCAGGATAGTAAGAGGAGGAGGGAGGAAGAGGAGGAAGGAGGAGGAGGAGGGGAAGTAACAGCAAATAACATTTTTTGAGCTTTTACAATTTTCCCTCATTTTTCTATGTACTTACATAGATGAATTTAACCCCTACAATAACCTTATATATATATATTAATACTGTTGTTTTTCCACTTTTGGGGGGTAAAAAACCTGAGGGCGTGAGAGTTAAATGGATTGTGCAAGGTCACACAGCTAGTACATGGCAGAGCCAGAATTTGGACACAAGTTTGGCTCCAGAGTGTTTACACTAACTCCTGTAATACATCTCTGGACAGGTTATTATACTGGGAGAATAAATTCAGATCCTTCTCCTGTCTCTTGTACCTGATACATGCTCTACATACTTTGTGGTTTCATTTTCTATGGGCGATCTATCTATCTATCTATCTATCTATCTATCTATCTATCTATCTACTATCTGTCTGTCTGTCTGTCTTCCAGAAATTGGGCAGAGAATACAGCTTTGCTCTCCCCTGAGGTTGTAGGTGAAATTTTCCTAGTCTGTTTTTAGCACCGGACAGTCCTATAAACCCTCTGGATTCCTGCAGGAATATGAACTCCAGCTTATCAACCTTTCAAGGACCAAGTTCAGGCCAGAGGGTCATTAAAACACCTGAGGCTTGGTTTTCAGTCCAGTATATCCTTGAACTGCTAGAGTGTCTGAAATGCCACTCACAACTTAAGGGAAACTTTAAATTCCTTTTCAGTTTTAACACCTGGAAACATGTCTTTCTGTCTTTTTTTGTTTCTTCCATTGTTGTTTACATTCTTCATCTTTTTTCTTCCTTTTTTGAATTTGACTATATATTGGAAATTCAATTTGGGGATATATTTTACGCACCACTTCCATGCCCTTCTAGCTGGAGGCTGGGCACTTTAGTATATTAGATCACCATCTGTGGGGAAATTGTCACATTACGTAAGGAAAACAGCCTCCCAAAATGAAAATAAGTAAGAGGAAACAGGTCAAGAAAAAGGAAAAGAAAGCATACACAAGAAACAATGGTAAGAAATGAAACTAGTAAATATATTTAATCTAAATAATTATCATTGATATTGTAGCTGTGAATTTTAATACAATTATAAGAATGGCAGAATGAAAATGATTCCTAAAATAAAGTATAAAGGGTCTAAAACAATGATAACAAAAAAATTCATAAAAGCCTTAACTGTATTCCAGGTGGTTTAAAAGTAACTTTGAGTTTTGTTATATTACTATTACAAAATGTTAAGTGTTTATGACCTCCCTTCCCACACCCCATGAGAACTTTAGAACACCTTTATTAACGGTGTTTGTGCCAATTTTCAATGTAAAAAAAGTGGCATTTCACTGTTGACTATTTTTAAAAACAGAAGTAATTGCCAAGGAGAGAAATTATATATATATATATATACACACACACACACACACACACACACACACACACATTTTATATATATATACACACACATTATATATACACACACATATATATACATTATATATATATACATTTTATATATATACACACATATACACATAATAGTATCATGGCTGTAGTTGTCATTGTTGTTTAAATTATCTGCTTTGCTCCAGAAAGTTTCTCAGCTTTATGATTATTAACATCTGCGGATTGGGAGCCATGTCAAATATTTGAGATTTCCCAATTCATGGACTTTGATTTCCTGTTTTGCCATTCACTGTGGCAGGTCAAGAAAAGTTTGCAACTCTTTACAGAGCAGAGAGAGACAGACTATGCTATATGAATTAAACATGTTTCAGTTTGTTCTAGTCTTCATGCACAAAAATTTATCTGAATCTTTTTATATGTTTTGTAGACCTGGCAAACCACTGGCTTATTTTGTTCATATGTATTATGAAATCCTGTATCCACTGTGAAGAGGGTGGGGGCAACAAATTTGTTAAAAATTCTTCATTTGTCTGTCCTAGGAGTTTCTCCAAGGCATACTATGGATTGCTTAGCTTTATTAGGAAAAAAAAATCAGCTCCAGAATATTCTGCTAACTTAGTCTGAATTAGTTAAATATACAACTAACTGGCAGTTGTGTTTATTCATCAGTAGTGAAAAGAAAATAGATACAGATTTCTTATACAAATTTAACTGCTTTGTTTGGTTAGTTATTGTTTTTACTCTTTCTTGTTCCTGCCTCCATCTTGGTCTCATCATTTCTGAAGAACTAGTTCCATTTTCCTTGTTTACCGTTTTCCCCCTTATCCCTGTAGTTGAAAGGCTAAGTGAACAAACATAGAGTTTATTTTATTCCCAACCAACCACGGAACAGTCATTTCCTTGCAGAATAATTGGCTTAGGGAGAAAGAGACACAGAAAACAAAACAAGTTCATCATGTACAGCTTGGTCTGGCTACACCCCTTTTCAGAAACCAGGCTGTGTAAGAGCTGCTGGAGTAGGCACCCATTTAAAGAAAAAATGAAGAAGCAGCAATAAAGAAGTTGTAATCGTTACCTAGACAAACAGAGAACTGGTTTTGACAGTGTTTCTAGAGTGCTTTTTATTATTTTCCTGACAGTAAGTAAAGCTCTATTTTGTTTGTGCTGTGCCAAATATGTGGGTGGACACTGCTAAAATCAATCTATTTTTCAGATGTTTCCCAATTCTTATATGTTTTATGTTAAAGACCTAAGACTAAATTTTTCTGCTTTTTCCCAACCACTTTTTATTGTGTAGATTGTAACAGTAAGACATAGAAAAATGGAAAAAATTTGCTTCTGTGCTAGCTGAGGGAGAATTATCTGAATATTTTGATGTAAAAATATGAAAGAATTTCATTTTGAGGTTACAGAAACGAAAACAAATTGTGTTTCTTGATTTGCAAATCTTTGGGCAAAATTACTTTCCCGTGTGATTTATTTTTGCTTCTTTTAAAGCTAATTTTGTAGTTTCATTAGTTATTCAGGGACTTCTGAATTCAGAAAATTGAGAGAAATTGCTTTATTCTTCCTGTATCTCAGAATCAAGTTTCAAGTAGTTTGAGCCTGGATTATGATTTACAACCTATCTCTTTTCATAAAAGTTGATTCAATCTGAAGGTAAAATTACAAGAAAACACTTTATTGAGGTTGTATCTAGTGGATGTAATTTATTATTCAGACAAATTTAAGTAATCAGACTTTTGATGTTAATTTGATTAGCTCTGAGATTTCTGTTTAAATGTAAAGAACAAGAAATGGCTATTAACAGGATGAAATTAATTTAATCACTCTATTCATGTACTTAAAGTTCTCTCATACAAGGCCAAAAATGTGAAATTATCTTATAGGTTCTGAAGTTGAATTACAGCTTTTCCATTTCAGTACTCCAAGTTATTGCAAAATTGTGATAATAATCACTCTGCCTTCCCACCATCACCCACTCCCCTAAAAAGCTTAAGGTGAAATATTTGAGGTGAAATTTTACAGTCATAAATTATTGAAATAATATTTTAAATTCATGTTTACACTTTTTAAAGGTAGTAAATATTTTCCTCAACACTATGATCAAGGTTTTTCTTATTACACTTATTTTTTTCTAGGTTGTGTTCCACCATGATTACTTTCTCCTTCAGCGAATAGGCTAAATGAATATGAAACAGAAAAGCGTGTATCAGCAAACCAAAGCACTTCTGTGCAAGAATTTTCTTAAGAAATGGAGGATGAAAAGAGAGAGCTTATTGGTATGTTTAAAAATTTGTCTCTTTCCACAGTTAGCACTCTTACAGTGTTTCATTACCTACTGATTCTCTTTTGTTCTCTTTTAATTAGTAGATGGGATTTATTGATTTTACCAGTTCTCTCTAGTTGTATTTGTTGAATTGAGAGACTGAAGAATAACATAAAATTATGAAAGACTAAAAGAATTACTCATATAAAAAGAGATTAAGTGAACATTTAATTATATGGTAAATTACAGCAACTGCTAGAGCTACTACCAAATGTTATACACTTAGAGCCAAGAAGTACAAAAAAAATGTTGTCAGAAGAAATGGAGACATTTTAATTTTGTGGATTTATTTTCAAGGACATGAATTTTCTACGCAAAAATTGTTTTTAAGAATTATGATCAACTAACACCACTGAAAGTCAGTTTGCATCAAGCAGGTGGGCTAATCATAGATGACTAGCCCAAATCTCAGTGGCTTAACACAGCAAATGTTTATTTTTTTATTTTTTATTTTTTTATTATTATTATACTTTAAGTTTTAGGGTACATGTGCACAATGTGCAGGTTAGTTACATACATATACATGTGCCATGCTGGTGTGCTGCACCCATTAACTTGTCATTTAGCATTAGGTATATCTCCTAATGCTATCCCTCCCCCCTCCCCCCACCCCACAACAGGCCCCAGAGTGTGATGTTCCCCTTCCTGTGTCCATGTGTTCTCACTGTTCAATTCCCATCTATGAGTGAGAACATGCGGTGTTTGGTTTTTTGTCCTTGCGATAGTTTACTGAGAATGATGATTTCCAATTTCATCCATGTCCCTACAAAGGACATGAACTCATCATTTTTTATGGCTGCATAGTATTCCATGGTGTATATGTGTCACATTTTCTTAATCCAGTCTATCATTGTTGGACATTTGGGTTGGTTCCAAGTGTTTGCTATTGTGAACAGTGCTGCAGTAAACATACATGTGCATGTGTCTTTATAGCAGCATGATTTGTAGTCCTTTGGGTATATACCCAGTAATGGGATGGCTGGGTCAAATGGTATTTCTAGTTCTAGATCCCTGAGGAATCACCACACTGACTTCCACAATGGTTGAACTAGTTTACAGTCCCACCAACAGTGTCAAAGTGTTCCTATTTCTCCACATCCTCTCCAGCGCCTGTTGTTTCTTGACTTTTTAATGATTGCCATTCTAACTTGTGTGAGATGGTATCTCATTGTGGTTTTGATTTGCATTTCTCTGATGGCCAGTGATGATGAGCATTTTTTCATGTGTCTTTTGGCTGCATAAATGTCTTCTTTTGAGAAGTGTCTTTTCATATCCTTTGCCCACTTTTTGATAGGGCTGTTTGTTTTTTTCTTGTAAATTTGTTTGAGTTCATTGTAGATTCTGGATATTGGACCTTTGTCAGATGAGTAGGTTGGGAAAATTTTCTCCCATTTTGTAGGTTGCCTGTTCACTCTGATGGTAGTTTCTTTTGCTGTGCAGAAGCTCTTTAGTTTAATTAGATCTCATTTGTCAATTTTGGCTTTTGTTGCCATTGCTTTTGGTGTTTTAGACATGAAGTCCTTGCCCCTGCTTATGTTCTGAATGGTAATGCCTAGGTTTTCTTCTAGGGTTTTTATGGTTTTAGGTCTAACGTTTAAGTCTTTAATCCATCTTGAATTAATTTTTGTATAAGGTGTAAGGAAGGGATCCAGTTTCAGCTTTCTACACATGGCTAGCCAGTTTTCCCAGCACCATTTATTAAATAGGGAATCCTTTCCCCATTGCTTGTTTTTCTCAGGTTTGTCAAAGATCAGATAGTTGTAGATATGCGGCATTATTTCTGAGGGCTCTGTTCTGTTCCATTGATCTATATCTCTGTTTTGGTACCAGTACCATGCTGTTTTGGTTACTGTAGCTTTGTAGTATAGTTTGAAGTCAGGTAGCGTGATGCCTCCAGCTTTGTTCTTTTGGCTTAGGATTGACTTGGCGATGCGGGCTCTTTTTTGGTTCCATATGAACTTTAAAGTAGTTTTTTCCAATTCTGTGAAGAAAGTCATTGGTAGCTTGAAGGGGATGGCATTGAATCTATAAATTACCTTGGGCAGTATGGCCATTTTCACGATATTGATTCTTCCTACCCATGAGCATGGAATGTTCTGAGCCAAATCATGAGTGAATTCCCATTCACAATTGCTTCAAAGAGAACAAAATACTTAGGAATCCAACTTACAAGGGACGTGAAGGACCTCTTCAAGGAGAACTACAAAGCACTGCTCAATGAAATAAAAGAGGATACAAGCAAATGCTTATTTTTAACTCCTCATGGTCTAATGAAAGTTGAGAGTGGAAGTAAAGTAGGTTGGGTGGGTGAAGAAATCTTCTCCACACAATCATTCAGGCACCTAGGCTTCATCCAGGACCTCTGCCACCATCTTGGACCTTGAAGACCTCTAGAGGATCCTCTGCGTTCAGTCAAAAGATCAGGAAATAGTGGGACCAGGACAGTGAGAATATAGAAAGTTGTATATGTCCATGAACGAGGCCTGGAAGTGGTGCATATCACTTCTGCCCATATCCTGTGGTCCAGGAAATCATTCGGTTCCACTTAATTTCAGTAGGCTGAGAATGCAGTCTAGCATGGTGCCAAAGAGGTAATGATGATTGACATTGGTGAACAGCAATAGTAGTAGCCTCCACTAGCCAGTTCCTTTTCATTTTCAACTGGCAAAAATATTGCTATTTGCCACCATAAACTCTATCTAGGATACTCCATGTCTTATAAATTCTATAGTCAGCTGCCCATGCATATAGAGATTGTCATCCTGTTATTGACTCCATCAGTTTCTATGACGGCTTCTGCAGGAGTTCATGATTTAATGCAAAAGTTTTGTTCTAGTATTAGAGAATGATAAATGTGGCTACTGTCTCAGTATTTATCTTTCATTTGATTCTCCATGCTCTGAGGCTTGGAGAGCAGAGAGAACATAACTGTATAGCACAATTGGAATTTGTTTTCAACAGTATTTTGTATTAACTGAGATCTTTAAGTGAACGCAACCTTAATTCATTATTTTTCTTTTTATATGCATTACAGGAATGGGGCCTCTCAATACTTCTAGGACTGTGTATTGCTCTGTTTTCCAGTTCCATGAGAAATGTCCAGTTTCCTGGAATGGCTCCTCAGAATCTGGGAAGGGTAGATAAATTTAATAGCTCTTCTTTAATGGTTGTGTATACACCAATATCTAATTTAACCCAGCAGATAATGAATAAAACAGCACTTGCTCCTCTTTTGAAAGGTAGGTGTACTCATGGAAAAAAAGAGTTACTGATAGATGTCTATATACTGTTGATAAGTTGTCTACACATTAATTTGAAGTTACAATCATATATTATGCGAATAACTTAAGTACTAAAATAGCATACAAATCTGGTTAGATTATTGCTTTCTCTCACAACAACTAGCCTTTGAAATATTTTCAGCTTGTTGGGAGTCCAGTTTAGGGAGGTCCATATTTCTACTGGAATATAACTAAACCCAGATTTATACTTTTAGATTTGCAGGATAGTATCTGGAAGGAATATAGTAATTGAAAATTATGTGTGTTTTTAACATGGCATACAATGATTAAGATTTGTATCTCAGGAAAAAAACATCTAAATAAATAAAATAGGTCATGGTTATTAAACAATAATTTCATAACTTTGAAAAGTAGAAATGAATAATCTGATGATTATTCTGTTCTGAATATAGAACAATCAGTAAACATCTTTAAAAGTCTTTATTCTAAATGAGATCATTATGATGTAACCAAAATAAGCAAAATGCATATTTCATTCATGGGCAAATTGGGTGCAATTTGGCTATTTACTCTTTAATCCTCCATTCCTGACAAGTGAAATTCCTGGCTATTGAAAATAGAGTCACTTTTTAAAAATCTTGTTTTCTGCAGAAGGCAAAGGTCATATAAATTGTCTTTGCTTCAGTAAATCTGAAATAAGGAATCCCTGACTGTATAGTAACTACAACAATTACTTCTGTTTTTGTACTCTCATTCTCTTATGCATACTTAATTTGGCACAATTTTTTCTTTATGTACCTAAAACTTGCCCTGATACTTGTCATTATGAAAATAAAACATGTAATTCTCATGCATGTCTTCTGACTGTAGAATCTAAACCATTAAATTTCCCCCCTTGCATTTGGGTTAAAATTGATTTAAATGGAAAATGATTTTTAATTTAAGTCTAATGAAATTATATGGGGAAACAGTTGAATATCACATTATGTTGTGGCAAAACTCTGTTACAATTTTCTATGTCTATTTTTACCTTGTAATTCACAGGAACAAGTGTCATTGGGGCACCAAATAAAACACACATGGACGAAATACTTCTGGAAAATTTACCATATGCTATGGGAATCATCTTTAATGAAACTTTCTCTTATAAGTTAATATTTTTCCAGGGATATAACAATCCACTTTGGAAAGAAGATTTCTCAGGTGACTTTCCATATCAAATATCATTATGGAATTTTTCATGTTTTCAACATAAAGAACAGAGGAGGTTGGGCAACAGAGATGCTTTCAATGACACATGAGAAAACAGGGAAAGCCCATTTCATTGCTGAACTTATTTCAAGGTCAATCGTATGTTCCTACTACAGGATGACTGCAAAAATTGTAGAGTCATCCAACATATATGTGTTGAGCGTGCAGATGCATGTGTCAAAGGACACATGAGTAACCAAGACTGACAGGCCCCAGCCTCAGGTGAGATTCCAGGTTAGCAGCAAAGACAGACATTGAACAATTAATGACAAGTACAAGAAAAAGTGTTTCATGGGCACTTAGACCAGGGGTTCCTAATAGTGGGATTAGAGAAGTCCTACCTGGGGAAATGATGTTTAAAGGGAGACCAGAATGAATAGCAGGTGTGAGGTGCTAGAAGCATTGTGTTTCAGATAGAAGAAAGGTAATTGTGAAGGCCCTGAGGTGAGAAAGGACATCTGTTCCTAGATCTGGAAGAAGAGCAGTATAGCTGAACAAGGAACATGAAAAGGAATGTAATGGGAGAGTGAAGCTGAAGTCACTCAAGTGCTACCTCCTGTGGCATCTTGTAAACCTAGGCAAGGAACAGCCACTGAGTCACTTTAATCAGGGCAAAAGCGTAATTCGGTTTCCAAAATTAGGGGAACACTCCAGATATAGCCCGGGGAATAGATTGCCAAGAGGCTATGGAGAATGTCAAGAAACAAGGAGTCCATTATGGCTGGAGCAGAGTGTTTGCTTTCATCTCCTTTTTATTTTCTAAGACTTTCTAAGCATGCTGTGGTCTGCAAGAATAAAATTGCTTTATTAAAAACTTTCATTTATTTGCTTCCTTTTTCTATGTAGTTAAAAGTCTACTGGTGGGCCAGCCATGGTGGCTCACACCTGTAATCCCAGCACTTTGAGAGGCCGAGGTGCACGGATCACCTGAGGTCAGGAGTTCGAGACCAGCCTGGCCAACATGGTGAAAGCCTGTCTCTACTAAAAATACAAAAATTAGCTAGACAACGTGGCCTGTGCCTATAATCCCAGCTTTGGGAGGCTGAGGTAGGAGAATCACTTGAACCCAGGAGGTGGAGGTTGCAGTGAGCTGAGATCGCACCACTGCACTCCAGCCTGGGCAACAGAGTGAGACTTCATCTCCAAAAAAAAAAAAAAAAAAAAAAAAAAGACAACCACAACAAAAACGAAACACCACCAAAAAAGTTTACTGGTAGAGTCTCCTCTAGATTGTTTTCTTTTCAATACTTGTTTCATATTCTCCAACTGCCCTCGTCCCATAATGTTGGCTGTGCTTTTCTTTGTGCTTACAGCTCATTGCTGGGATGGATATGGTGAGTTTTCATGTACATTGACCAAATACTGGAATAGAGGATTTGTGGCTTTACAAACAGCTATTAATACTGCCATTATAGAAGTAAGTGCTTGATTGAAAAGTTCTACTAATTAATGTCAGCTACTTCCAGAGACCTCAAGATTTTGATGAAAGATAATTGTCTTAGTCCGTTTGTACTGCTACAACAAAATACTTGAGATTGGGTAATTTGTAAAGGACAGAAATTTATTTCTGGAGGCTGAGAAGTGCAAGATCAAGGTGTTGGCAGGCTCAAAGACTGGTAAAGGTCCATTCCTCATAGATAGCACCGTCTAAGTGTCCTCACGTGATGAAAGAATGGAGAGCAAAAACTGCCTCAGCTAGTTCCCTCTAGCCTTTTACAAGGCACTAATCCATTGATGAGGGCTCCACCCTCATGACCCAACCACTACCCCAAAGGCCCTCCCTCCTAATACCATCACAATGGGAATTAAATTGCAACAAGAATTTAGGAGGGGCCACTTTCAAACCATAGCAATGATATATAATCAGATTTTCCTGTGGTTATATAATGAAGCAGATATTCAGACCAAGGAACACATTGCATATCTATTTTAAAACTTTAAAACCAATTTTATTGGTTTTAAAACTAATTTTGAAGTGGTTGTAAAGTCACAGGAGGCTGCGAATGTAATGTACAGAGAAGTCCATGTACCCTTCATCCAGTTGCCTTTACTGGGAACATCTTGCATAACTACAGTACAGTAAGAAAAATTGGAGAACCGACATTAGTAAAATACACAGAGCTTACTCATAGTTCGCCAGTTTCTATCTTTTAAATAATAATTATGTTTGTTTAAACTCTACTTTAGATCACAACCAATCACCCTGTGATGGAGGAGTTGATGTCAGTTACTGCTATAACTATGAAGACATTACCTTTCATAACTAAAAATCTTCTTCACAATGAGATGTTTATTTTATTCTTCTTGCTTCATTTCTCCCCACTTGTATATTTTATATCACTCAATGTAACAAAAGAGAGAAAAAAGTCTAAGAATTTGATGAAAATGATGGGTCTCCAAGATTCAGCATTCTGGTGAGTGACTAATTCAAGTAGTGCAAATTAATAAACAGGAAAATTAAGAAGCAGTGAAAAAGTGTTATTGTTTCAGAGCATCATGGTTTAAACTTGATGCATTGGCTACTTTTTCTTTTGTTCTGAGTTTTTTACTTAGTCTGTTAAATTTTGCCATGCAAAATAGTGCTTATAATGTGCTGAGCACTTTTTCTGTGCCGTGAATGTCTTAAGCCAACCCTGATACAGGGGGACTGTCATTCATTTTATAAGCAAGGAAAATGAAGTTCAAAGAGAATAAGAGAATTGCCCAATGTGAGATGGAGGGTGAGTGCTGGAGCTGAGACTCTAACCCAGGTGCCCTGACTGCAGCTTGTTTTCTCGCCTGGTCTTCTTACAGTTAACAGTTGATTTCTCCAGACTTTCTCATGTTGAAGAGAGTATAATCCTGTAAAAGTTGACTTGTGTTCAGGGGTTTGGCCACAAGGCATAGATTTTTTGGAGCAAGTAAATACTATATGTTGGAATAAAATGAGAGAGCCCACATAATATACCTAGGACATACAACACAAAGGCTGGCATGTAAGAAGACCTTAGCAAGGGCATTTGCTATATATATTGATATTTATATCTTGCCCCCCACTCCACATTCAATTTAAAGTGATTTTGAAATAATGAGTGCGTGTACACATACATATGTGCTATGTATACATATTTACATACATTACATATGTATGCATACATGAGCATGTGTACATATACATACACATATATTTGTACACACACTCATGTATGTATATATGTATGTAGGTAGATAGATATGTATTTGTGTCATAATAAAGACAAATAATTAGGAGTAGAAATAAAGACCTGGCAAATAGGCCAGGCACACTGGCTCACACCTGTAATCTTAGCACTTTGGAAGGCCCAGGCGGGTGGATCACCTGAGGTCGGGAGTTCGAGACCAGCACGACCAACATGGTGAAACTCCATCTCGACTAAAAATACAAAAATTAGCCAGGTGTGGTGGCGCGTGCCTGTAATCCCAGCTACCTGGGAGCTGAAGCAGGAGAATTGCTGGAACCCGGGAGGCAGAGGCTGCAGCGAACTGAGATCATGCTACTGCACTCCAGCCTGGGTGACAGAGTGAGACTCCATAAAAACAAACAAACATACAAACAAAACCAAACAAACAAACAAAAACAAAAACAAAACACCTAGTAAATAATCAGTAAGTAAGATTAGTAGATAGGAATGCAAATCATACAAGCTCCAAGCTTCCAAAAGGCTTTTGCAATACTATCAATGACAAAATCCATACTGTCTGTCTAGAAAAAGTAAAAAAGGAAAAATAATACCCCAAAAGAAATATAACATTTGTTATATTAAATCCTGGGAGATGTTTTTCTATCTATGCCCCATATCAAGCAAATACTCTTTATGGTTTTGGAACTACCTGGAATGGATGAGAAATTATGTATTGAACAATTCCTTGCGAGCCACGTGTTACCTGAAATAAAACTATGGTACAGTAAATTTTTAATTTTCTATAAAATATATGTTATTAATAGAGAGAATCTTAATTCTAATATACATAAATTGTAAGATAGAAAAAGAGGAACCTGTGTCTTCAAATAAAAAAGAGAGAAGAAGTTTTTGCAGTGGAACTTTGGGAAATACAAAAGAATGGACTTAGAGCCTCCCATGGAGTCTGTTAGGAGGGAACCCCTGTAAAAGGGGCCTTCTTTCTGTCCAGGGCATGTCCTATGGGACAGTGTCCCTGCAGTCACCTGAGACCAGGGAGGCATGAGTCAACTCTATATTAAAGTCAGAAAGGTATAGGACATTTGGGTGTGAATTCATTCTCAGGATAAGTGATTCTTAGTATGTATGTGACCTAAAAACTTAGCAAAATAAATTCATATATATACGTCCTTAAAACTAAGAAGAAAAAAGATTCTGAAATGTTTCTACTAAGTGCAGGCTATCTAGTGGAAATAAACTTTATGACAATTTTTTTACCAATGTAATAAATGTGAAATTTAATCAGTATTTATTCTTTAAGTATAGTGCCTGAATTGCTTTGTTTTTAGCAAGATAGTTTTTATACACTTATTAACATCTGACTTTCCATTCCACCCCTGCAAGTGGTTCCTTTTTCTAAGTAGTGGCAATTTCTAGGTAATTTCTTTCATTTGTAATTTTCATATCCTGTGTTTTTTCAATTCCTACCTAAAGTAGTTCCCTTCTGAATTCAGGAAGTAGGTTTTACAGAATGTGATATGTTTTTTAAAAGTGCTGATGTTTCTAACACAGGCTTAATTATTGTAATGGCATGAAATTTAAAAAGAAGTCAAATAACCAGTAAATCTGGTGTGAACATGTTCTACTGGGACATATTGATGCAAAGTCCTGGTTTTAATACTTGTGCTATATGCTTCAGCTATTGAATTCTCATTTAATTAGTCAGTGTTAAGTAGACGAAAGATCTCTGGACAGAGATAAGGCCTGCAACTTCATGAACTTTGTTACCGATTTATTTTGTGACCATGGATAAACCCCTTAACAAATAATAGGGATTGCAGTTTCCTTATTTGTAAAATGAGACACTTGGGCTAAAACACTCTATAGTCTTGTTAGATCTAAGATTGAATACTCTTTCTTAATAACCACTTCATAAAAATATCAACACTAGCACCTCTAAAGCAAAATCGTGCAAATACTTAAGGGTGCAGAATACTTTATACAAATGTAAGTGAAGAAATCATGAATAGGATTAGAGAGAATAGAATGGGCTTAGTAGAGTTGTGAAATTTCTATTTTCTACTACGAAAGAGACTGGAGGTGCTGCCTGCTGAGATCCCCATGGATAGTCAAATTATCAACTGCCCCAGTGTTTATAGAGTTACTTGATTGATCAGAGGCTTTTAAGTTGCTTCCAATTCTACAATTAGGACGGTATGGCAATATCTAACAAAGCTGAAGTTACAAAATGCTTAGAAACACTCTTGTACATTTTTCTCAAAAAAGACAAGTACGAGAATGTTCTTGGCATTGTAATAGAAAAAAATGGAAAACAACCTAAATTTCCATAGGCAGCAGAATTTTGGGTCATATTCTCATAATGAAATATTATACAGCAGTGTATAATATTGTTGATTGATAAAGACATCTTGCAGAATAATACATACATATGATATTGTTGATACTGTTTAATACAATAGTCATACTATTTACACAATACATGCACACAGAGCTGTTGCCTAACACGTAGGTACCAACAAGGCACAATGGCCCAGCTGTGCTTACAGTCACTTAATTAATTTTGGCATCCTTTTTTTTTTTTTTTGAGATGGAGTCTCGCTCTGTCACCCAGACTGGAGTGCAGTGGCGTGATCACAGCTCACTGCAACCTCTGCCTCCTAGGTTCAAGCGATTTTTCTGCCTCAGCCTCCTGAGTAGCTGGGACTACAGGCATGCACCACCATGCCTGGCTAATTTTTTTGCATTTTTAGTAGAGACGGGTTTCACCATGTTGGTCGGGCTGGTCTGGAACTCTTGACCTCAAATGATCTGCCCACCTCAGCCTCCCAAAGTGCTGGAATTATAGGCATGAGCCACCGTGCCTGGCCTTGGCATCCTTTTTATTGGTTGGTGCCTGTACCAGTGTTCAGCATCTATCATCTCTGTGTGCATATATGGTAAAGGTAACGAAGATGAATGGCAATTATAGAGAAGGAGAATTGCGATTGAAAAAGGATATGCAATGAGCTTCTGCTGTAGGATTAACAGTATAGTTATTAATCTAGAAGGTACAAGGGTAGTCATTACATTGTTCTTTAGATGCTTTTGTATATATTAAATATTTTGTAAATAAGTTAACATAATTTATATAACTTTTTGTCTTTATTTAGGCTCTCCTGGGGTCTAATCTATGCTGGCTTCATCTTTATTATTTCCATATTCGTTACAATTATCATAACATTCACCCAAATTATAGTCATGACTGGCTTCATGGTCATATTTATACTCTTTTTTTTATATGGCTTATCTTTGGTAAGTTGATACATTTATTACCACTTTCTCTGCTTTAGATCTTAGCTATATGTAGCTAATATTAATGCCCTAGTAGGTTACTGCAATCACTACTTTCATGTACATTGTGTGTGTGCATGTGTGTATCCTTGTGTGTACTTGAAATAGTTTCTATGGAGTGAAAAAGTTATGTAATCCAAATAAAATTTGACTTGCCTTTTGCATAAAGGTCTGAACTAATGAAATGATGTATCAAAAAGAAAAAACAATGCTGACTCTAAAATATCAAAGGTTTTTCTGTATAATTATTGAGGTTATTTTTGAGGGGTGGACCCAATTTTTTTTCCCTTAAGGGTGCCCATCACATGGTAGCTGATCACAATATCTCTTCTCCCTCTAATATTCTGTCTCATACTTACTTCTCATTTCACTCCGCTCTGCCTTCTCTGAACAAGAACCTCTAATTTCCACCTTCCAGGTTGTTTTCTGCAGAAAGTATGTAGATGCTCCTTCTTACATTAATTTAGCTTCATTACATTAATTTAGACCCAAGTCTGCATTTCTACCCTATCCTCAGCTCTCATTCCAGCTTTTCCCCCACCCTTTCCTAGCAACAAAAGCCTGGCATTTGAGTAGGACAAACAAGGATCCTTTTTCAAGAGAAGTTGAGGAAAGAACAGACTCATTATACCTTAATATTTTCACCACTTTCTCACTGATAAATTTTTATGTTATGATATAAAAATCCTTATTTGATTGGGCTGCCAATGATTCTCAGTGAGCTAAATATTTTTTATAACAGCTGAATGTCTTCTCTCTCTTGCAGGTAGCTTTGGTGTTCCTGATGAGTGTGTTGTTAAAGAAAGCTGTCCTCACCAATTTGGTTGTGTTTCTCCTTACCCTCTTTTGGGGATGTCTGGGATTCACTGTATTTTATGAACAACTTCCTTCATCTCTGGAGTGGATTTTGAATATTTGTAGCCCTTTTGCCTTTACTACTGGAATGATTCAGGTAAGAGCCTAGTTAATTGGTTTATTACTGAAATTTCAAAAGAAGTAGATACTTCATACCCTGTAGGATCAGCACTACTCAGACTAAGAGCTTTTATTCTAAACAATTTTTCTAAAGTTAAGCTTTAAAATGTTATTATTACATTGTAAAAAAAAAGTCACCTCACAAAGAAACTTAAATTTAAAAAAATCCTTCAGATTTTACCGCTCAGATATATTTTCATTTTGAAGTATTTTCTTCTAGGTTTTTTTCCTATATACAAATATTTACTTTTATTACTATTCATTTAACATAATGAAAATATCTGCTAGTTTATTAAAATTGTTATATATGAACCCACTTTTATTGTATAAACTATGAATATGAAAAACTTTCCAAACACAAGTATAGTTTAACAGATAATTATAAAGTAAATTAAAGTATCCATGAACTGGATCAAGGAATAGGATGTTGCCACCAGTCACAAACCCCTCAGAACACTCCTTCTTCGTAAAGGTAAAAATTTTATGATATTCACTTATTTGCTTTTCATTACCACCTAAGTATGTGTTCCTAAAGAAAATTTTTGGTTTTGCATGTTTTAAACTTCATAGGAGTGATGTTGCACAAAGTGTATTTTTGAAAATCTCTTTTTTCATTCAACATGACGTTTTTAGGTGGCAGCATAGTTTCTGTGTAGCTATAGTGTAGAGTTATGTAGCATCCTATTGTGTTAACATACTGTCAATTTTCTTATCGATAGATTATGATAATTTTTAGTTTTTGAGCATTTTTAATAAAGCTGCTACAAACATTCTAGTACACATTTCCTACTGAATATGGACATTTCATTCTGTTCGTTACGTTAGTATAACAAACAGAATAGTGGGGCTGAGAGTATACAAATATTAATCTTAGTAGCTACCACCAAATATTTTCCCAAAGTGGTTGCACCAATTTAGTTTTACATCAACAGTGTTTCAGAATTCCAGTTTTTCTAACACTTCACCAGGATTTAGTATTGTCAATCTTTCAAATTTTAGTTATTCTGATGGTTATGCAATGACATATCATTGTAGTGTTAATTTGCATTTCCCCGATTATTGATGACGTTTAATGCCTTTGTATATGCTTAGTGGATTACAAATTTTCTTTTTTATAAATTACCTATCCAGTTCTTTGGTCCATTTTTCCTCTGAGTTTTCTATCTTCTCCCAATTGCTTTATGATAATTCCTTATACATGTTGAACATCCGACATTTTTCTGTTATTTGTTGCTAGCTTTTTTCCTCTCTTAATGGTAACTGTGATGAACAGAGATACATAATTTTGATAAGGTCCAATTTTTCAAGTTTCTCTTTTATGTAGAATGCTTTTTGTAAAAATCAATGTAAGGAATCATTGCCTACACCAAGTTTACAAAGATATTTTCTGGCTGTTTTTCTAGAATATTGACTGGTTCAGCTTTTACATTAAGATAAAAATCCATTTCAATGTAACTTTTGTGCGTGTATAGGTAGAGGCAATATTAATTTTGCTACACAAATATCCAATTTCTCCAGCTCAATTTATCAACTAGACTATCCTTTCCTTGAATGAATTGCAATCTTTCTTTTATCATAACTCAGCCAATCATGTATTGGCCAAAATGCCTATCCTTGCACTGTGGCCTCATTGTCTTAATTGTTTTGCTTTATCATAAGTCTTGATATCTGGCAGTAACAGTTTTACCTCTTTAATCTCTTTTTCAATAGAGTCTTGTCTATTCTAATTTCTTTGCAATTATGTAAATTTTAGAATTAGCTTATCAAGTTACATAATCACACACTTATGTGCCTGTGCAAAGCCATTAAGAGTGTGATGCAGTTGAATTATTTGATCAGTTTGAAGAAAATAGTCATCTTTTTTTCAGCCATGAACATAATATATCTTTGCATTCATTTCAGTGATCTTTGATTTTCTTTAATAATTATCTCTTTTTATTTTTATTTTATTTTGAGACAGGGTCTTGCCCTGTCACACAGGCTGGAGTATACAAACACAGCTCACTGCAGCCTCAACCTCCTGGGCTTAAGTGATCTTCCCGCCTCAGCCTCGCAAGTAACTAGGACTATAGACATACACCACCACACCTGGCTAATTTTTAATTTTTGTAGAGAGTTGGTCTCACCATGTCGCTCAAGCTAATCTCAACCTCCTGGGCTCAAAAAAGCGATCCTCCCAACTCAGCCTATCAAAGTGCTGGGATTACAGGTGTGATCCATGCACTTGGCCTGTTTTAGTTTTCACTGTAGAGGTCTTACACATTTTTATTTGATTCATTCTGATGCTTTTGATATTTTTCATGCTGTTATAAATAGCATCTATGTTTAAATTCTTATTTTTAGACATTTGTTGTTAATGTAGAGAGATGCAACTGATTTCTGTACATTGGCGTTCTATCCAGCATTCTTGCTATATTCTCTTATTAAACCCAATATTTTTCTGGGTTTTATACATATATAATCATGTTGTCTTCAAATAGTGATGGCTTATATTTTTCCCATCGCAATCCTTATGCTTTTTATTTCTTTTTCCTAGTTTCCTGCACAGGTCCGGACCTCTAGTATAATAATGAATAGAAATGCAGGCAAAATAAAAGCTTTCTACATTGTGCCATTAAGTATGATGCTTATTGTTGGTCTCAGTGCATGTAATTCACCAGATTAAGGAAGATTCATCTTAGTTTGTGAAGATATTTTCTTTACTATGAATAGATATTACATTTTACCAAATGGTTTTTCTGTGTCTATTATATTGATCACATTATTTTCCTATTTAATGTTTGATGTTGAATTACATTGATTGATTTTCAAATGTTGACTCAATTTTGGATTCCTAGAATAAATTCAACTTTATCATGAAAATGTTAACATTTTAACATAGACTGAGAAGCTGTAGAGTGTGCAGGGTAAGGAACTGGCCCTAAGAGTAAGACTTTCTTTGTTCTAATTTCACTTTGCCACTTTTGGCTACTCAACTTCGCTGTGCCTTAGTTTTATCATATGTAAAGTGCAGATTAAAATCTTATTATTTTTTTAAGCCTTATTGCTTATCTGATAGGGTTTTAAGGAAGATTAAATGGGATAATATACAAAACACTTAGGACAGTACCTAGAACATAGTCGCTGTTATTATATGGCAAAATTCTAAATACAAACTTTTATTTGAAATAATAACTAGAAAAGGAGGTAAGTTCTCTTTTTATCTAATTAAAGGCGTCCAAGAATTTCTTATATTCTTTCCAAAATTTATATCTCCTTTGTTGCCCAGAATAGATATTTGTAATACTGCAATGATTTTCTGAAAACAAACAAATGAATTATAATTTAAATTATTATACTTAGAACATTGTATTTATTAAATAAATATTTCTTTCTAATTATTTTTCATTGTAAAATAGAAATATTTTGACCAATACCTTTATTTACTTATTTATATATTTGACTAGTAACTACTAAGTGCCTCTTGAAAAAGCTAGTTAATAAATTAATACTTTTTCCTGCTATGCCAAGCTATTTATTTATTTATTTTAAACATTTATTTTTATTTTTTGAATCTTAGATTATCAAACTGGATTATAACTTGAATGGTGTAATTTTTCCTGACCCTTCAGGAGACTCATATACAATGATAGCAACTTTTTCTATGTTGCTTTTGGATGGTCTCATCTACTTGCTATTGGCATTATACTTTGACAAAATTTTACCCTGTAAGTAATAGTGAGTTTTTCTCTGACCTCCACAGTTATTAATTACATTGAATATATATTTTTAAGATTATATAGACTTTTAAAATGAATATTAAATATTTCCCATTTCAAACTAATAAGTTCATTATTTCTACTTCATAGTTCTAATGGTCTAATGAAATTTTTATGTAAAAACAATTTTTCTTATGACTTTACTATAGCAATATATTATAATTATATGACAACAATAATTACAATACATCTTGTAATTGTGTGGTAATTAAATAATATTAGGTTTTCATGGATCCCTGAAAGTGTTTTGAAAGGGTCATATTAGGATTTATGTCAAAACAAGATAAAAGAAATTAGTTCTTATGGTGGTTTGGCTGGCAGGAGGCCATTATACTGTGGAAGAGCTTTCTCATGAATATTTGTTCAGCATCATTCTCAAAATGTTTTATATATTGTTCATATTTACAGAAGTATATTGATTGCCCAGTTAAATTATCTTGCAAACAACCAAAAATGTCACGTAAGCCCAGAATTTTTTCACACATTCTAGAATCAGAAAGCTTTTTTTCTGGCACAATCTTCTTGTTTATCCTCTTATTTTATATGTTCCTTCCACTATTTAAGGTTGTCTTATAGGTTTTCTATGTATTTACTTGTATATATTCCTGTCTTTCTGTGACTTCTGGTTGATATGTGAAGGCCCTTAATAATAAATTCAACTTTGTTTTTTAAACTGGAAAAATATATTTAAAATATCACTATAAATTTATTCTAAACAAATGCAGTTTCTCCATGTATTCATGCCTAAGCAGGAATATATAGATTTCAATATTATGTTCAATTATGTTGCTGTGGTCAAATTATTTAAGTTCACAAACATGTCTACAATTATTTTTATGCACTGTATTAAGGCTTTGTGTCTTCCCAAATATTTGGTTTCATTCATTCTCCTAAATACCTTTTAGATCACATTTTTAAAAAATTTAATAAATATGTTTATTGGGTGATACAAATCTGTTTTTCATGAGCCTATTATTAAGGATAATGCAACACATTGTTAAGACTGGAAAAAAAGGAGATATAATGATTTCCTTGTTGGGTGTCCTTTTCTACAGATGTAGACAACAGAGGCTCTAAAATCTGTACTAATGTCTTGATCAGGGAAAAGCTGGAGTCCAACTCAGCTGGTCATACACCTAATATTTTGTTCGAACCTCACTTTCCTATTGACTTTCTTTTTTTTGATCACATTCTATTTATACTTTGTTGAAAGCTGTATTATATTGTTTAATTTTGCAATATGTTATTTCCTTTGAATTCTCATTGTTTACTTCATCATCAAGTTTTCTTCTTAATAATAAATAGAGTTTTAGAAGAAAAAATGTCTCTATGATGCTTAAAACTTCAAGGCATTCTGCATTGTTGTTAGCAAGGCTTCTTTGTGCATTGTTTTACTATTACTGATCATATTTTGTTGCCTCTTGGTTAATTAGATGGAGATGAGCGCCATTATTCTCCTTTATTTTTCTTGAATTCATCATCTTGTTTCCAACACCAAAGGACTAATGCTAAGGTTATTGAGAAAGAAATCGATGCTGAGCATCCCTCTGATGATTATTTTGAACCAGTAGCTCCTGAATTCCAAGGAAAAGAAGCCATCAGGTAATCACACTTATAAGTAATACTAATGCATGAGCACAAGGCTAAAGAATTATTATTATTTTTAATTTTATTATTATTATACTTTAAGTTTTAGGGTGCATGTGCACAACGTGCAGGTTTGTTACATATGTATACATGTGCCATGTTGGTGTGCTGCACCCATTAACTCGTCATTTAGCATTAGGTATATCTCCTAATGCTATCCCTCCCCCCTCCCCCTCCCCCAGAACAGTCCCCGGTGTGTGATGTTCCCCTTCCTGTGTCCATGTGTTCTCATTGTTCAATTCCCACCTATGAGTGAGAACATAAGGCTAAAGAATTATTAACCAAGAGCATCAGGGTGAGCTTGAGGCAAAATATTGAAGGAGAAGATATTTGTTTTTGTCAATGTCACTTTGAACGGCTCCATTTCCATCACCACCAATTTCTTCTGTTACTTGAAAGGAAAATCCTCCTTGTTTATCAGCTCTGTATCATATTATCCAGCCACACTTCATCTTGTCCCCCTTTCTGCCTCTTTCTCTTGTGCCCACCTCTCTTTTATACTTGCTCCTTTCATTCTGTGAACCCCTCTCTCCATGGTTTCATCTGGCTTTATATGATAAGTTGGAAGAAGTAAGAAATTCTGAATCAGAAATTCTTAGATCCTAATACTCTCCTCTCTCATTTGATGTGTAATCTTGGAAAAATGAGTAAATTTTATGAGTCTCAGTGTCTTCTATGAAACAAGATTAATATTGACTTTGTAGGGTTGTTATGAGATTTGGTATATCACAGAATTGCATGAGGAGCATTTAGAATATCTGTTTTTAGCCAGGGATTCTAACTCAGCAGTTTTGGGATTGAACCCAAGTATCGTGGATTTCAAAATAGCTTTGTAGATTTTTCTACAAAGTTTGGCACAAAGTTAACGGATCAGCGCTTTAAATAGCAATCGTTTATTTATTAACAGATGTTTACTTAGTGCTGACTGTGTACCTGACTTGCACATAATTCGCACAAAAAGCTTACGAGGTAGGTATCTTTATTTTCCCCATTTTGAGAATACAAAAAGTGAAGCAATGAAAGCTTAAGCCTTTTACCCAATATCACACAACTCGCAAGTGGGGAACTGGAATTGTAATCCAGATAGTCTGGCTCTACAGTCTATGCTCTTAACATACTATTGAGATGTCAGGAGGCAAAGAAAAATGAATAGAGAACCATATCTAGGAAGTGAAATATTTCCAAGACAAAGAGGCCTAACCCATATACCTAAGCTTCCTCCATCTAGTTCTTAACCAATTTTCCATTTAAGTTTTCTGAGAGGGGCAAAAGCGCTTCCTCTGCTCTAGCTAGGAGTACACCAGCTCTATAGAAAATTTCTATCCAAACAAGAAAGGCCAAGTGAGGAATAATTCCATAAAACTCAGTTCCAGTGTCATCAATCCTTCTTTACCAGTTGAGGGCACAAAATAATATTGTATTATATTATTATTCAAATTATAATAATTTTCAGATCCAATCTTCTAACAAAATCTTTTACTTACAAAGACCTCAAAATTTTCTTTGTTCTTCTACTGCTGCCTAGTGACCTAGGAAAGAAAGTAAAATGTCCTCCACCCCCACCTTCCCCCAACTTCTCCCTTCTTCTCCCACACCCCCACTGTGCCTCCAAACCTAGCCAATGTATACAGTGTTGACTGGGCACACCTGTCACTTGGTCTGGATTCTTAGCTCAGGTGGAGACCTGAGGCTACTGACAAACCAGGGAAAGAAAGTCATTTGATGCAAGGACTATTCACTAAAGCTTTTGGCTCCATTGTGGGGCACCTCACCCCAGATCCACACCAAAGCAAGAAAGTAGGCTTAGGCGGTCAATGTTGTAGCTCTTTAATGACAAGGTGGTACACACTCACTGACTGTTAAAGCAGGTCTGGGGCTGCAAGGCAGTCTAAAACTGCCTTTCAACCATCCAACAGTATATGCAGTTTCCAATCCACAAGTTTTATCTCTTCTTTCTTCACAGTGATCATTTCTTAGTGGCATCATTACTCTTCCCCACCTGTAGAGAATGTCAAATCTTTTTCAATCAATTCCAACGTGTGAATTCTATCTTGTATGAATATAAAAGGCACTAAGCCATTTATTTTTTTCTTCCTATGTGGTCTCTGCTTTATATAAAAATTGACTCTTCCCCTTTATATAGAAATGCTTTATATACAAAGGAACTCTTCCCCTAAGATACATAGAGCTTACAGGGTATGTAATCTTTAAGCTCTATGTATCAGGGGTATGGATGAAAGTTTGTAGAATTCTAACCAGAATCATGATTCTGGGTTTGTAAAAATATACATTTTTTATTCACAACTGGCTCTTCCTCATTCATAACTCCCAAGTCACATTTTCTCTGGGGGCAATTGTGTACACATATGTGCATTCCTGTAACAATAGACCATTCAGGCAATATTCCCAGAACACAGGTAGAATGTCTGCCCCAAATGTAAATGACTGATTTCATGTCTAAAATCCAGAAACAACAGCTCCTCCTAAATGGAATTTTCTTTATTAGAACAAAACATTAAAGTTTCACTTCAACAGGGATTCCATTTTACAAAGAAATGCTGAAATAAAATACCTGGTGAGACTCATCATCTTTTAACTTTGCTTCATTCATTCATTCAACAAACATATTGTTGCTGGGTTCTTTACTAATCTTTAGGGCAGCAAATATGAACAATAAACTGTCTTTCAAGGAGCACACAACACAGGGAACAAAATAAATAGGTACATGAAATTCAATCTGATAAATGTAGGGATAGAGATATTAACTACTGTTATTTAGTCAATAGAAGTGTTAACTACCCTAGTTTAGGGAAATCGAAGAAGAGAACGTCTATTTTTGTTTTAAAAAGTTAAAAATTACTGAAGAAATTTAGGCTTTTAAAGCTGACATATTCACCATCCGGGTTGAGCAGATATAAACATTATTGTCGTATTTGCTTTGTATTTTTAATGGATATATTATATGTTTATTTAAAGTCCCTTTTGATCTCTTTAAAATATTTTCTCCATCCTTCATCAGAATTTACCTTTATAATGGATTTGGTGTTATCACTTTCCATTCATATATTTACATATTGCACCATACACTTATAGCCCTAATCAATATGTGATATAGATATATGTGATATAGCTCTGTGTGTTTTTGATATAATCTATAAATGGTATCAGACTGTACTTAAGTTTCTACATATTGCTTCTACACTCAGCATTTTGCTTTTTGGGATGTATTCATAGTGATAACTATGGGCTAATGCATTGATTTTAATTTTTATATAAAAGTATTCTAAGATATGAATCTACCACTTTTATTTATCTTTTCTGACATTGAAAAATATTCTAGTTGTTTCTAATTTTTTGGTCTGACAAATGATGTTGCAATGAACATTCTAAGAATAAGACAGATAAAAAGGTGCGTTTGTGCATATGTACATATGTGTGTGTGAGTGCATGTGTATATGTATATGTGTATGACACACCCAGCAGAAAAGACAAAAAGCACTAAGCTTTGTGCAGGATATAAATGGTGGTTTGGTGATCCTGACACATAAAACATGAGGCCGAGGATGCCGAAAGATGTCACTGGACAGACCATGAGTGGCTGCTTCATGTGGTACAAAGTAGCCTTGACTTTCCCTCTGAGGCTGATGAGGAACGTTGAGGAGTAAATAAAATGGATTTTAAAATAAATCACCCTGTTTCCTGTGTGAAGCATGGATTCTAGGGGAATAAACTGAAAGTAGGGAAAGGAACTAGAGGCAGTGAACAAGAGAAGAATAGTTGAAGACTTAAAAGGGACCCAAGACTTGAACTATTTTACAGTTAAATTTTACAAAAATGATACCAGGTTGGATGGGTGATGAATCTGAGTGAGAATCAGGAAGAGAGGAGTTGAATGTCCATGCTGCCAAATAAGATCCTGCATGATGGGGAAATGGGTTTAGGTGACAATGCAGTGAAGTCTGTTCTGCATATGCAGTTTTAGAGCAGTTAATTCTCAAACCTGGCTTCACATTAGACTCGTTTGGAAGAACATTTAAAATATCCCAATCCTCAGCCTTCACTGCCAAGAAAAACTCATCACCCCAGATCAATTAATGTGAATCTTTTTTTCTGTGAACTCTGCAGAGAAGTAATTAATGTGAATATAATATGAATCTCAGATGTTGTTTGCAGGCATCAGTTCCCTTTGGAATTCTAATGTGTATTCACAATTAACAACCACTTATTAAGAGCGGTGTGTCTGTGTGTGTGTGTGTGTGAGAGAGAGAGAGACAGAGAGAGAGACTATCTATGCAGCAAACCATTAGATGTGTGAATCTAAAGATCAATGAAAAGGGTGGGGTCAACATTAGGTTGATGCTAAAACAAAAAATCCAACGAGAAAACTTCTGGAGAGAGTCTCAAATGAGAAGATCCATCATATACATGGAGAACCCTGTGGAATATCAAGCTGATGTGTCTGATGAAGGAAGAGGACTTTATTAGGAAACAAGAAGGAACATTTAGAAAAATAAGAAGCAAAGCAATTAAGTCACCATTAACAAAGAGAAAGTCACCAACAGTGACTCATAATCCAATATGTAAGAATGGAAAAGTATTTGTTGTATTTTATAATTAGGAGGTCACTAATGATTTCATTATGAAGTGGTTCACTGGAGTGGTGAGTTCAGAAATCAGAGTGCAATTGAAGAGGAATTAAAGGTCAGGAAGTGAAAATGGCAAGTTTACAATGGCAAGTTTATTTTGAGAATTTTGTACAATACAGGGAGGAGAGAAATTAAATTGTGTCCAAAGTAGAGGTGAGTTCAAAGAGGAACTATTAGAGAGAACACTATAAAAGATGCAGGTGACAGAGTGTCTGACTAAGAAACTAATAAGCAAGACTTGGAGACGATGCAGGATGCCAGTTCAAGACCCTAGGTAAATGAGCTGATCTTGAACAGGGGGAAGAACCAACTGTTCTAAAGCTAGAGGAAGAAAGTGAGGATAATTACACAGCATTCTACTTTTCTAGGCAAAATACTAGTAGTTGAATTGTAACTTGAGAGAGACTCCTCTATTTTCTACCTCAGGGGAAATGAGTAATCAAAAATAGGGTTTTTTCTTTCTGAATAGACTGTTTATGCCATCCCTTATTTCACATAAAGTGGTTGGCTGCAGTTATCACTATGACTAGGGCTATAAATGGCCCGTGCTATTTTCACTTCTGTGTTGGCTAAGTAAGCACCCTTTTTGTTATTTCAGAATCAGAAATGTTAAGAAGGAATATAAAGGAAAATCTGGAAAAGTGGAAGCATTGAAAGGTAAAGAAAAACATTGAAAAATATCATTCTTTCACTTATTTCTTTATTATAAAAAAGGGAAACATTTAATGTGAAAAAATTTGAAATATGTAGATAAGCAAAAGAAAAAAGAATATAAATAACCTAACGCTATCACTTGGACATTAATCATGATTAAGAATATGCTGTAAAATTCTTCCAGATATTTCATGAATCTATTAATTTATAAAAGTGGTATCATACAATGAAAGATGTAATTTCTCTTTGTTTTTAAAGATTAATCTGCTATGAACAATATTTTATATATTGTCACTGTGAGGAAAGAACATCTAGACTGAAATCTGATAAAGGTTTTATACTAGCCGGTGAATTTACATAGTTTATATGTACTGGTGAGGTTAACTAAAGCAAGATGAGTAAAACCATTGACTAGGAATTAAATTTCACAAGTCAATATCCTATAACAAACCTGTTATAATTTGAAATGAAAAAACACATTTTGATACAAAATATTCTAACATACAGTTTTCTATAACAGACATTTAAGCAAACATCAAAGTGAGTAGCTAGATTTCATGGAGGACTATTTACTTTTATTAAAAATAATTTTTAGGAGGGATAAAAGTGATTTTTATAAAAGACAGAAGCCTTAAAAGCTGAAAAAGAAGAGCCATGAACCTTCCAGAAGTGTAGAGTTCTCCGACCATTGTGTTTATATTGCGTGTATTTTCTAATAAATACAGCATCCTCTAATTCAGTCTTATTCATTGCTTTTAGATTAGGTCTTTGAGAATTTAATGTATTTGTATGAGCAATTTTATTCTCTCTCTAGGTTTCTCTCATCAAATACCATCTAGAGCTGTGATTTCTTTCTTTAATGTTAGCTCAGGAGATACTGAAATAATTTTAAATTGATTACTTAAAGTTTTGGAGCACATTTTGAACTACCTTTGTACTCATCAAGTCATGAACTTCTTTTTGTCTAAACAAAAAACTTCTTTAAGAATTTTGTTCATTTTAAAAATAGCAGCACCTTAAAAAATTAAAAGCATTGGACATCAACACATTAAAAATATGATTATGAATTCAAACCAAGTATAGCTGCTCTTTGGGAAATCAGGGAAGAAGTTGCATTCCCTTAGCCTCCTCTTCCTTCCTCATGGAGTTAGTTTCTGGAGCACATCTGCAACACCTTTGGGACACACTTTTGAAATCTTTTATCTATGGCCTACTTTTCAGAAGCTAAGTACCATTCCATTATATGGATACCACGACTAACTTATTAACACACCAATGTATGAGATTCAATTTGTTTCCAATTTTTAGTGTAATAAAAAATACTAGAATGAACAGCCTTGTTCAATCTTTGTAAATGTCATAAATTGTTTCTTGAATATAAATTTCTAGAAGCAGAATTATTCAAAGGAAGCATACTTTCAAGATTCTTGATTCATATTTCAAATTATTTCCCTCTAAAATCATAAAAAGTCATACTCCCACAAGCAATACATAATGAATAATAATGACAACGACAACAATAGCAATAAACACTTAGATTTCATTGAGGACTTGGTGTGTGCGGGAAACTATGCTAAGTGATTTACATGTACCATTTTACATTTAGGCCTGTGAAAGACATGTTAATATATCTCTCACTTTGCAGATGACAAAACTGAGGCTTCTATTTAATTTTTCCAGTTACTGTGGGTCAGTCCCAACAGCCAGTATCACTTCCCTCTTACCCTGGAAAACACCGTATACTTTGCATTTAAAAATTACAGGCCAGGCATGGTGGCTCACATCTGTAAATCCCGAAGTGGGTGTATTGCTTAAACTCAGGAGTTTGAAACCAGCCTGGGCAACATGGCAAAACCCTGTCTCTACTAAAAATACAAAAATTAGCCAAGTGTGGTGGCGTGGGCCAATAGTCTCAGCTACAGGAGGCTGACGTGGGAGAATTGCTTAAGCGTGGGAGATTGAGGCTGCAGTGAGCTGTGATTGCTCCACTGCACTCCAGTCTAGGTGGCAGAATGAGATCCTGTAACAACAACAAAAAAAATTACAAACATAAAATTTGTTAATGTATTCGTTTAGTTGTCCCAATATTATTTATTAAATAAACCATCTTTCTAATAAATTTGAAAGGTCATTTTATTAATCTTTAGTTTTATATTTTCTTTGGTCCATATTAGACTTCTGTTCTGTTCCATTGGTCGCTATATCCTGCACCAGTAACATATTATTTTAATTATTATAGTTCTGTCACATATTATTTTGGCAATTAGGAAAATATTGATCATTGTGTATTTTAAAGTATTGAAATGCTGAGAAATATGCCACTAAACTAAATAGCCTTGTTCTATGTTGGGACCAGGACTGTCTAATGCCTTTCTGTTTATACTGTTAATAATTTGTTAACAATTTGTTCTAAAAATAGGCTTGCTCTTTGACATATATGAAGGTCAAATCACGGCAATCCTGGGTCACAGTGGAGCTGGCAAATCTTCACTGCTAAATATTCTTAATGGATTGTCTGTTCCAACAGAAGGTGAGTAAAAAGAAATTTCTCAAAGGCAAGATGTCTTATAATAGAATGAGGTCAAGCATATGCCTCTCATTTTAAATTTTAAATTTGATGGCTTAAGAGAAATAATGTTTATCTAAAGTTGTTTCCAAGAGCTACATAATTTTGAATACACTTCATATTTCTGCAATTTTATAAAAATTATTATCTTTATTCCATTGTGTGATATTTCAGGGTAAATGTGCAGTTCTATAAGCATATGTTTGTAACAAGAATAATTAGTAGTTCACAAATTGTGTTCACATATATGCAGTTCTATAAGCATATATTTATGTCAAGAATAATTAGTAGTTCACAAATCATTTTAGACATTTGTGAACATATGCCAATATTTTCTTAAATGAGATCTATGAATATTAATAGAATGTATTATCTTGCCAATTTTATTTTTAACTTCTATTCTTAGGATCAGTTACCATCTATAATAAAAATCTCTCTGAAATGCAAGACTTGGAGGAAATCAGAAAGATAACTGGCATCTGTCCTCAATTCAATGTTCAATTTGACATACTCACCGTGAAGGAAAACCTCAGCCTGTTTGCTAAAATAAAAGGGATTCATCTAAAGGAAGTGGAACAAGAGGTAGGAGGGCATGCTTGGATTAACTGACCTGCCAACCACTTACCAAATTAAATCATGACCACAGAATTCTCTTCAATGATTTATTTGCCCTGTTATGAATAAAATTTAGGCAAAGAGGTCCCATAACAAATATCGACTGCTTTAATGAGTGGTTAAAATTGCATAATATGAATCATTTTGGATTTTATTTTTATTTTTTATTATACTTTAGGGTACATGTGCACAACGTGCAGGTTAGTTACATATGTATACATGTGCCATGTTGGTGTGATGCACCCAGTAACTCGTCATTTAACATTAGGTATATCTCCTAATGCTATCCCTCTCCCCTCCCCCCACCCCACAACAGGCCCCCATGTGTGATGTTCCCCTTCCTGTGTCCATGTGTTCTCATTGTTCAATTCCCACCTATGAGTGAGAACATGCGGTGTTTGGTTTTTTGTCCTTGCAATAGTTTGCTGAGAATGATGGTTTCCAGCTTCATCCATGTCCCTACAAAGGACATGAACTCATCATTTTTTATGGGCTGCGTAGTATTCCATGGTATATATGTGCCACATTTTCTTAATCCAGTCTATCATTGTTGGACATTTGGGTTGGTTTCAAGTGTTGCTATTGTGAATAGTGCCACAATAAACATACGTGTGCATGTGTCTTTATAGCAGCATGATTTATAATCCTTTGGGTATATAGCCAGTAATGGGATGGCTGGGTCAAATGGTATTTCTAGTTCTAGATCCCTGAGGAGTTGCCACACTGACTTCCACAATGGTTGAACTAGTTTACAGTCCCACCAACAGTGTCAAAGTGTTCCTATTTCTCCACATCCTCTCCAGCACCTGTTGTTTCCTGACTTTTTGATGATCGCCATACTAACTGGTGTGAGGTGGTATCTCATTGTGGTTTTGATTTGCATTTCTCTGATGGCCAGTGATGATGAGCATTTTTTCATGTGTCTTTTGGCTGCATAAATGTCTTCTTCATTTTGGATTTTAAAAGTTGTGTATTTTCTCATATAGGTACAACGAATATTATTGGAATTGGACATGCAAAACATTCAAGATAACCTTGCTAAACATTTAAGTGAAGGACAGAAAAGAAAGCTGACTTTTGGGATTACCATTTTAGGAGATCCTCAAGTAAGTGAGATTATGCATGGGGAAGGAAGCAGGTCGAATGTCTGCAAAATGTCAAGTTCTTTTACCACTAAAAGTGGTAGAGCTTTCATTGTAATGCATCAAGAGAGAACCTGCTATGTTTAACTATAAGTAGAAGTATATTGGAGAAAAATGGCTGGATGGTTATTATTTTATGGTATTTATTGTTTTTCATGCTATCTTCTGGATACAGTTAATGTGAAAGAGAGACATATTTTATATATCTTCATTCTCTGTAGATTTTGCTCTTAGATGAACCAACTACTGGATTGGATCCCTTTTCCAGAGATCAAGTGTGGAGCCTCCTGAGAGAGCGTAGAGCAGATCATGTGATCCTTTTCAGTACCCAGTCCATGGATGAGGCTGACATCCTGGCTGGTAATTGTTGGTTTTATCTCAGTGTTACCATGATGCAATTGGGGAATTTAGAAGCGAGGTCTATTCCCAGGGTAAGAGCCCTGCTCTCATTATGGTGATGTTCCTACATTCTATAGCAGTCAGGAGGACGACAGGAGTCTAGTTCCACTGTGGAATTCCTTTCTGGTTGTACATTTGCTAGGTAGTGACAACTAATGAAAAATTCTGATTACCTTTTTTTTTAGATCAGCTATCAATTAATTTAAACATTCAAATCTTTTTTTATATATATTTAATTGAAAAATAGACACTTATTCTTTAGCATCAGAGTATACAGTATACCATGTAATTTATGTGGTTTTTTTTTCAGAAAGTATTGGAAGGTGCAGATAGACTGGTGTTCATGAGCTTATTTTATTTTAAATTTAAGTTATTTGTATAAATTTAATGAGTACAAGTACTGTTTTGTTACATGGATATATTATGTAGTGGTGAAGTCCAGGCTTCTGGTGTATTCATCACCAAATAATATACATTGTACCCATTAAGTAATTTCTCATTCCCCATCCCCCTCTGACTCTCTCACCCTTCCGAGTCTTCAGTGTCTATTACTCCACACTGTGTGTCCATGTGTACCTATTTTTTAGCTCTCACTTATAAATGAGAACATGCAGTATTTGACTTTCTGTTTCTGTGTTGTTTCACTTATGATAATAGACTCCAGTTCCATCCATGTTGCTGCAAAAGACATGGTTTCATTCTCTTTTATGGCTGAATAATATCATGAGTTCATTTTAAATGCATCGATTTTAATATGTATTTCAAATGTTAAAATGCACACTAGATCTAGTTATACCCTGTTGAATACTTCTCCTTTGCACTTCTGAGCCTTGGCTCCTCATCTTTCTTTACTAGAGAAAGAAGAAATGACCCCCAATATCTTTTCTCCCTTGATTTCTTTCATTCAGATAGAAAAGTGATCATGTCCAATGGGAGACTGAAGTGTGCAGGTTCTTCTATCTTTTTGAAAAGAAGGTGGGGTCTTGGATATCACCTAAGGTAAAGACTTTGGGAATAGATTGGATTTATGTGTTTGCAATACTGGTATATGAAAAAGGTGGACAATTATGAAACAGAACTGGCCTCGTGCTTCATCTCTACCATACTGGATTGATCAGTGTTTCCTGAATACTTTTCATACTTTCCTTCCTCCTGTGTCTTTACAATGTTAATCATTGGCAACATTTCAACATGATAAACCAAGCCTGACTTTTCACAGCAAGACTACTTCATGTGCCACTTTTCTAGGTAGCTGTTCTGTGCAGCCTAAACCTCTACCTGCTTCCTACCCACATTTTCCTCAGCTGATCCATAGAATTCTGAAATATGTTTTCATTCTTTCATAGGGCAAAAAGGCAAATAATTTCAGAAGCCAGTATCAACAAGGAGAGAATCTAGGGGCAGAAAGTAATGATAACTGTGGCTAACAAAAAAGTGTATATATTAGTCTGTTCTCATGCTGCTAATGACATACCCGAGACTGGGTAATATATAAAGGAAAGAGATCTAATTGACTCACAGTTCGGCGTGGCTGAGTAGGCCTCAGGAAACTTAGAATCATGGCAGAAGGGAAAGCAAACACGCCCTTCTTCACATGGCGGCAGCAAGGACAGATGCAGACTGAAGGCAGGGAAAAGCCCCTTATAAAACCATCATATCTCATGAGAACTCACTATCATGAGAACAGCATGAGGGTAACTGCCTATGATTCAGTTACCTCCCACTGGGTCCCTCCTATGACATGTGGGAATTATGGGAACTACAATTCAAGATGACATTTGGGTGGGGACACAGCCAAACCATATTGGTGTATATCCAGGCTAAAATAATTGTTTAAAATAACCCTATGGCCAAACAAAGCATGCATGTGGGCCAGATTTTCTCTACTAGCTAATGATATGGTCTGGTATAATAATTATTTTCCCTAAGAAGTCTCTTCTTCCTAACATTCTCACCTTCCTACATTTATCTATAACTATACATATAAAACTCTATATAGTTCCATTTACATTATATATTTGTTTGTATATTTTATAATTGTTCTGAGCTTATACATTTTCCATATATAGATTATAAAATTTTCAAACTGATAGATTACTATCATGTTAGTATTTACTCATCTTTTTGTTCCATAAAGCCAAGTAAAGTTGTGCTCAACAGCTAGGTGTTCAATTAAAGCTCTTCTTTTGTGATAGTGGTGGAGAAAATGCAAATGACTTATCTTTTCTTTTAAATATTAGTTTACATAGGAATGAAATATGTAACCCAGAACAAATAACATCCTTCATTACTCATCACATCCCCGATGCTAAATTAAAAACAGAAAACAAAGAAAAGCTTGTATATACTTTGCCACTGGAAAGGACAAATACATTTCCAGGTAACTCAACTATGATTACAATGAAATGAAATATGGGAAAAAATGTTCACATTATTATTAAAATAATTTTCTTTGTCCAATGAATTTAGAATTTTTCTTAGTTTTGGCCACCTGAGAAGCAGAACTCAAGAGGAAGGATTGAGTGCCACTGATTTATTGGGTAGTTGCTTCGTGGAAGCACCAGCAGATAATGGGGACAGGAGAGAGGGAAGGGAAGGCAGCCAGGGAAGTCTGAATTCTGGAGCAGATTACTGTGGTAGGCAATTGAGGTGCAATGCCCACGTGAGGGAAATAAATGAAGTAAGTGGGCTCAGCGTTTTGTCACCAGAGGGGTGAGTAAGCTGGGGTTCTTACCCACTGTTCCCTATCCATTGTTGATTAAGGGATGCCTACGAGAGCATTAACTTTCTCATCCTTCTGGCTTACTCTGAACATGAGCTTAGAATACTTCCAAGTACAGAAAAAGGACCTCAGGTAGGTGTTTTTAATAAGCAGATTTACCGTGTACAGGTGAATGCAGAAGAGGTGTTGGTGGGGCATAAAGGTTTCTGCTACAGGTTTCTCTTTGTAAGGTAGCCCCCCATTATTCACAAGGAATAGATAGTTCCAAGATCTCCAGTTCATGTCTGAAACCGTGGGTAGAACCAAACCTAATTGCCATCGATCGGAAAACATTTCTGTTCATGTCTTCCACCTACACACTGAATGCCTTTTCCACCTTAACTAAGCACTTAACACGCATTGTGGCTGTAACTTTTGCAGTTTGAGGTGCAACAGCAAAAGTAGCATGAATTTCTTCTGCCTTCTTCACAATTTCACAGACAGAAGATTCATTCTTACGTTAGATCTTAGCATCAGCATAAGATTTTTTTTTTTCCTTGTTGAGAACTTTCACCTTTTCACTTACAGGAAGCACTTTATGGCTTTTCTTTGGCATATCCAAATTGCCAGCATCATTACTCTTGCACTTTGGGAACCTTATTAGGTAAAATAGGGGTGCCTTGAACTGCAATACCGTGACAGTTGCTCTGATATCCCAGAGGGCTACTAAGTGACAGGTGGGTATAGCACGGTTCTGCTGGACAGGGGATGATTCACGTCCTGAGCCTGAGCAAGATGGAGTGTGATGGCGAAGGATTTCATCACACTGCTTACAAGGGCACACAACTGAAAACTTATGAATTATTTCTGGAATTTTCCATTTTATGTTTTTAGACAGCAGTTGATGGTGGGTAATTGAAACTGTGGAAAATGAAACTGTAGATAAGGCAGGATTACTCTATTTTAATTGTGCATGTATATTTTGCAGAGAAAAACAACTTACATAGTCTACAAAAGTGTTCAACCCTCGGTTCCCTGCCAACTGGGTAGCAGCACCCATTCAGACTTTGTTTGATAAGCAATCCTAAAGATTACTAGCTCTTTGTGTAATGTTTTCTACGTGTTAGGCACTGTTCTAATGGTTTCATATATATTAACTCCTTTAGTTCTCACAACTGTTCTTTCTATGAGATGGGTGCTATAACTTGCCCTATCTTACAAATGAGGAAATATATTTCAGTCTCTTGATTTAAACAGCTTCCCTTTGGTTTAAACATTTAGTTTGTTAAAGGTATAACTCCCTATAGACCTACCTTAAATAAGCTCTTTTGCATAATTCGGTTTCATTAGGCAAATACTCAGGAATTCCCAGATTTTAGCTTCACTCCCCAATGTGGCAGCTCTCTATGTCCTTGTAGTAGCATAGAAGATGGTGTTCTTCTCAGATCAGTGGACTATGCCATGTTATTTTGTTCTTGGACTAAGGCCCTGTGAGGTGCAACTGGTCCATTTTCATTTTTGGTCAGAGATGGAGAATAAGGAATTATATGTTGGTACCACCACTGGAATATGTTACTTTGCCAGAGTCTCTAGTGTTGACCTCCTGGCCCATGGCAGCCTCTTTACACAGACCCAAGGCCTCTGCTGTCTAATGGCATGCTTATGTCCATTTCCGTACATGGGACTCCCAGGTCCATTGCTGCCATGTGCGGGTCATAGGGAAACACAGTGTTTGCTACAGTCTCATCCACCTCTTTCCTCTCAATAATGTCATTAGCCCATCCTCCCACCCAAACTAGAAAGTAGCATCTAAGAGTCTTCTAGAATCCTGCAGTCTCATGCAAGTATCTCCATAGAAGGGTTACCCAATAAATGTGTACTGGGAAACTATTATATAAATGGCACTGCTCCAGGAACTAGAAATACCACATTAAATAAGAGATATGTGTCTCTACTCTCATGGAGCCTACATCTAACTAGATAGGGAAAAGTAGACACACAAAATACACAAAATTTTTCAACAATTGTACACTAAAATAATAAACAAGGCCAGTGAGTTAGAGTGATGACTGGTGTCTGGCTGAGGTTTATATAGAGTGGTCACTGAAGGCCACAAGAAGAAAATGGTCAAGAGCACTCCAAGTCAAGGGGAAAGGAGAATGGCTGGAGGGCAATGAGTGAGGGAGCAGAATGGCAAATGGAGGTGGGTAAGGCTGTGTGGATAGATGGAGACAGGCTCTTTTGGAGCCTCAGAGGTTGTGTTATTGACTTTAAGTTTTATTTTAAATGCATTGAGAAAGCACTGAAAGACTTATACAGAGAGAAGACCCAGAATATAGGTAGAGATATACGTGGGTTTGTAGTGTGGAGGTGAGAAGATAATGGTCTTTCTGATTGTTCAGATTTCTGCAGAGAAATCTGCAGGAAGCTCATAAACTGAGAATGGAAGATGAAGTGAGGCAGTTTGAGGATGGAGGAAGAGGTCTTCCTTAGTCATTTCAGAGAAGGAGAGCATTCTCATGAAATTTTGCTTTTGACTACTGTGATACTCCAAGGACATAATTTTCTTAACAATATTATGTATTGTCTTTTAAATAAGTATTAATTTACTTGGTTTAGTTCTCAATGTGGTTTTCCAAAGTATCTATTCATATTTTTTTGCCTTAGATCTTTTCAGTGATCTGGATAAGTGTTCTGACCAGGGAGTGACAGGTTATGACATTTCCATGTCAACTCTAAATGAAGTCTTTATGAAACTGGAAGGACAGTCAACTATCGAACAAGGTAAAGCCATTTGTATAATTCACAGAAAACCAATTCCCAAATGATCATGTGTCAATTTAGTATTTATAATTTCTTATGGGTGATTCACACTAAGAAATGTGATTTCATTCCAAATTTGGCTCTGCTGTTTGAGATGGGCTGTCATTATTTCTTAGCGTCATTACTAAGACTGATCACAGATCCCTTCATGGCATCTACCAAGTTTCCTTTTGGAAACTATTTCCTATCCTCAGATGTTCCCTGCTTCTTAGATACCTTCAGGCTGTGAAAGGCTCTTAATTAGGGGAATGAGGTCTGAACAGATTTTTAAAAAATAAAAATTGCTGTAAGCTTGTTAATATACAAAATTCCACTAAAGTCTTAGTGGGGAGAATTCTCAGTATCCACTCTTGTGTATTTTAATGGGTGATAATAATCATTGTCATTATGGAGCTCCTCTTATGCCAGACACTTAGATTAATGTATGGCTATACATTGATATATATGCCTTCAACATTATCTTTCCTATAATAACCTTTCCAAGAAGTGTCATTGGCACTGGTTTACAAATGAGAAAATCAGACCTATGAGCAGTTAAGTGATTTTCCCCAATCACAGATGTAAGATACATGTACAGATATGGTAGTTCAGAGCTGATGATCTTTCCCCTATACTACTAAATGATTGATACCTTAGTAGTAGATATTTAGGTGTAATGATTGGCTATTTTTATGCAGAAGATTTTTAAAAAATCCCTCAGAGGAATGATACTCTTGGGAATTTCTTTGCTTTTCAAAGATTGGGCACAATGAGATCACCATTTTTGTGAATTATTCTTTTGGTATGAATTCAGCGTATTTTCTCACTGAGTATAGAATATGGACATCATAACATGTTTCTTATATTGTTTGCACTGTAACCACAAGCAATCTAAAATTTTGTTTTATTTAAAATTTTAATTTTTTATCACCATTGGCAATTATAAAACTTAACTATAGAAAGAAAATATAGATGGCAGTGGTGAAGTATAAACAATAAATATTGAAAAATGTCTAAATAATTCCTTTGAATTGGTTATAAAAATAAAAACAAATGTAAAACTTTTTTTTTTTTTTTTTTGAGATGGAGTCTTGCTCTGTCTCCTAGGCTGGAGTGCAGTGGCACAATCTCGGCTCACAGCAACCTCCCCCTCCCAGGTTCAAGCGATTCTCCTACCTCAGCCGCCTGAGGAGCTGGGATTACAGGCACCTGCCACCACGCCCAGCTAAGTTTTGTATTTTTAGTAGAGACAGGGTTTAGCCATGTTGGCCAGGTTGGTCTTGAAATCCTGACCTCAGGTGATCCACCCACCTTGGCCTCCCAGAGTACTGGGATTACAGGCATAAGCCACCATGCCTGGCCATGTAATACTATTTTTAATATTACTAAGGAAAATCTATGATGCCTCCAGGATGGCATTAATATTATAATATGTGTGTTTGTGTATGTGTGTGTTTATAGATTTCGAGCAAGTGGAGATGATAAGAGACTCAGAAAGCCTCAATGAAATGGAGCTGGCTCACTCTTCCTTCTCTGAAATGCAGACAGCTGTGAGTGACATGGGCCTCTGGAGAATGCAAGTCTTTGCCATGGCACGGCTCCGTTTCTTAAAGTTAAAACGTCAAACTAAAGTGTTATTGACCCTGTGAGTAGGAGAGTACTGTGGTTTTGTTAGATCATGAATTTCAAAAGAGGTTCAAACCAGAAGATAATTTAAAACTAGAACACAATATCTGACATTTCTGCCACGGGGTGGATAAATTCAGCATTTAATTTTTCTGACAGTGGGAATACCTGTATGTTCACACTCGATTAAGCTTATACGTGCAGGTGTGTTTTGTTTTCATGGTTTGATAACCTGGTGTTTATATAGTAATGCCTTCTGGTACTGTGTAGCATGCTAGGGTATTATCTTCAGAATTTTAGCACCTAGAATCATGATTGGCATAAGGCAGGCTTGGCACTCAACAAATACTTGTGGAATGTCTTACTAAATAAATAAAATTCCTGGAGATTAATATGCTAATTTTTCTTTATTGTTTAGATTATTGATATTTGGAATCGCAATATTCCCTTTGATTGTTGAAAATATAATGTATGCTATGTTAAATGAAAAGATCGATTGGGAATTTAAAAACGAATTGTATTTTCTCTCTCCTGGACAACTTCCCCAGGAACCCCGTACCAGCCTGTTGATCATCAATAACACAGGTGAAAAGAAAAATAAAATTTAAATCCAGAAATAAGTTATTTTTATTGTTGAATAGCACAGGAGGTGGGGGGGGGGAAAGTAAATCATAAGAGAAGAAAATGGGTATTTAAACTTCATTTATAGAAAACACCTTATGAGGAACAGTGCAGATTTACTCTGATTTTGGAGATGACAGGGATGATGAGGACAAGAGAAAAAGAACTTGGGTCACTGTATAACCTGGAAGAGTAAAGACGTCTCTCTACCTGACTACCCTAAGCTATTACGTGACAAATAAACTTCTATATTGGCACACCCGTTCTATTTTGAGATCCCTTTGTTACACAGCAGCCTAACCTATACCACAAAGACAATACACACTGGTTACCATGTGAAGATGGCCTATCTAATCCCCATGCCCCTTCATTAAGTACAAGATACAGGAAGATGCCTTATTTTGTTATCCCAAACAATGGGTAATTGGTTTTGTTTTTGTTTTGTTTTGAGACAGAGTCTTGCTCTGTCACCCAGGCTGGAGTGCAGTGGTGTGATCTCGGTTCAATGCAACCTCCACCTCCCACGTTCAAGCGATTCTCCTGCCTCAGCCTCCCGAGTAGCTGGGATTACAGGCACGTGCCATCACGTCTGACTAATTTTTTTTTTTTTTTTTGTATTTTTAGTAGAGATGGGGTTTTGCCATGTTGGCCAGGCTGTGTTGAACTCCTGGCCTCAAGTGATCTGCCCTCCTTGGCCTCCCAAAGTGCTGGGATTATAGGTGTGAGCCACTGCGCCCGGCCAGTAATTGTTTTTTTTTTTTTTTTTTTTTTCCTAACCGCTTAATTAACTTTGAAGAAGGAACTTTTATGTTAGTACCTCAGATGTTAAAACAAACAAACAAACAAAGAAACAAAAAAAAAATCACAATAAGAGTCTTCCCTTGCTGAGTTCCTCATTCATTTGATTTTCCCATGGATCTGCGATTCAGGCCTGCGGTGTATGCTCTTTAAACAAAGACAGTCTTTCCCTTTCCGTTTCTCATTCTTGTTTTCCATTTGGGTTTTGGAAAGTAAATTTTATTCACCTCACTACCTTAAATGCTAATTGTATGTTTAATTTCTGAGATCTAGAAAGGTTTCTTTACCTATGAGCTCATAAGATAAGTAAATTAGGTCTCTCTTTTCCTCTTTGGTCACTCTTGAGGGCAGTGGGCTTGTGTTAATTAATATATTTATTTTGTCTCTGTACTTAGGTATTTTATGGTTTAAGTTTGAAGCTTCTGTGCCATTTTGCTCCTCTTTTCTCAAAATCTGCCAATTATTGGTAACACGTTTATCTTTTAATGTGAGCATCCCTGTCTGCCTAGGTGAATGTGGGTCGCCATATGGCATTGCACCTCAAGTGACTGTGGAGGTGGAGTGGGGTGTGTGGCTGCTCAAGGTGCATGGAAAGCTTATTTTCTATGTGCATGTTGCTGTATCACTTGGTTGGGGGATCCTAATTCATCTAAGGTTTGGCCTTATTTTTCCAATCCCAGAGCCCACTATAAACTCCCATTTCAAAGGCAAAAAAAAAAAAAAAAAAAAGTCCTTCTTTTCCTCTTATTCATTCCATCTTGCTCAAATTATTGTCTGCAGTTACTTCAGGTTTGCCCAGCTGTGCTCCTCAGATAAGGTCTCTTAGTAAGTAAATATGGGACTGTTACCCTGGGGACAACTGCGGCTACTGTGTGTTCTGTGTGGAACGTGGGGAGGGGCCTGACGGGTTATCTTTTCCCAGGTATAGGTCACGACCCTGACTATAGCTTCAGAGCATACCTTACCCCCTTGCATTCATCCACTCTGAGTTCAGGTATCCTGGAAATTGGTTTTACCTTCAGCTGCTTGCTCTGGTGTGCTCTAGGCTGTGAATTTTTCTCAGCTCGTATTTCACGGTCAGACGTTCTCATCTGCTTTCTTCTTCAGGGTCATATCTAAAAGTTTGATCTGATGATGGCATCCTTTTTCATTTCCTAAGAAAGATTATATTTATACAACATACATGTATGGAATATGTACGTAAATGTTTAGAATAAAGTAAAACATATGTATGTGTTATACAGACACATATATATTTACTTGTCCATTATTTGGAAGAACAAGGAAGAGAGAAGAGTGTTATCATTGGCTGTTTTAGGCTGGACAATCTGAAGTACTCCTCATAAAATTATTATATCTCCACAGATTATTCAATTCAAATGTTGTTGTTGTTGTTTACCAAAAGTCATACAATAGAATTAGCTTATTTTTATGATTACATGTTAATTTGCATTAAACAGATTTATAAAGCTAATTCATTGTGGTATAAGATTTGCTAAATAGAAGATGGTACAGTGTGGGTCAATATTATTATTGTGATACCCAAAGAAAGACATTTATACATAGTATTCCATAAATATTAACTTTAATTATGTATATGACTTATTTTAAAAGTTTGATATGTATTTTCTTACTTTTCTATGGCCTTCTCTTATTAACTTCATATTAGAATCAAATATTGAAGATTTTATAAAATCACTGAAGCATCAAAATATACTTTTGGAAGTAGATGACTTTGAAAACAGAAATGGTACTGATGGCCTCTCATACAATGGAGCTATCATAGTTTCTGGTAAACAAAAGGTATGTTTGCCTTTTTGCTTTTATGAAAAAAACAAAAAGTACTACATTTTAGCTGTTTTAAAACTGCAGAAATTAAAGCTAGTATACAGCAACTTGACTCAGAAAAACATTCTGGGTTGTTATTTAATAAACTGTGAAGTTTACCTAAGTTTTTGTAAAACATTTTCTATCTTAGTTTTGTTTTGAATTAGATAACTTTTACATTTGAAAGGATCTAAATTTAATTGTACTGTTTAAACTCAATAAAAATATTATAGCTTATAATTATCAACCAATATAATTATGGATTTAAGGAATTTTATTCAGTAGCTAACTACCTGAATAAAGTTTGTTTTTATATATTGAGAAAATACATTAAATACTATAATATCTACACGAAATACCTGAAAAAAGTATTCTCAGTCTGCTACCTTAGCATATGTCGATTTGGGTAAAAGAGTCAAGCCATAGAGATTCATTAGAGAACAAGACTATTGAAAATACTTTTTTTGAGGCAGAGTCTTGCTGTGTTACCCAGGCTGGAGCTCAGTGGCAGTATCTTGGCTCACTACACCTCTGCCTCCCA
Source organism: Pan troglodytes (assembly GCF_028858775.2). Taxonomy (NCBI): domain Eukaryota; kingdom Metazoa; phylum Chordata; class Mammalia; order Primates; family Hominidae; genus Pan; species Pan troglodytes. Next base: position 82,077,230 of record NC_072417.2, on the reverse strand, counting down.
TGTTCCAGTGACTCCTGCCTCAGCCTCCAGAGTAGCTGGAATTACAAGCAGGCACCACCATGCCCAGCTAATTTTTGAATATTTGGTAGAGAGTGGGTTTCATCATGTTGGCCAGGCTGGTCTGGAACTCCTGACCTTGGGTGATCCTCCCGCCTTGGCCTCCCAAAATGCTGGGATTACAGGCATAAGCCACCGTGCTCGGTTTAAAAATACATCTTAATGTTAAGAACTCTTCAGTCTTATTTGCATTCTAATAAAAGCAAGGGGCCTAATTAAGTGAAGCTACCTCTTTATTTCATGCTACAAAGTAAATTTTTAAAAAAGAAAAGCCTTTGAAGTTGTATTACTGAATTCCGTTCTACATAAACTAAATATGCTATAAAAAATGTAATCGCTTTGTGCCAGTTTTGGGAAATTACTTCGTCAGCTACTACGTTACATACCTCACATATTTACTACATGAACTAGTGGTAAGATTTAAACAATAAACCTTCTAATAGATTAATGAACATTTTCCTAAACATGAAGTACATAAATATAAAGATTGCTTTAGGAAGTGGGGAAATGCTTCTTTGGCAGGGTAAGGATGAATATTTAATGAACTCCATGCTTATCTCCTATCCAGAAGGCCAGCATTCCTTTGCTGCTGCTGCTTCTTTTTTTTTTTTTTTTTTTTTTTGAGACAGAGTCTCGCTCTGTCACCCAGGCTGGAGTGCAGTGGTGTGATCTCGGCTCACTACAACCTCTGCCTTCTGAGTTTAAGTGATTCTTCTGCCTCAGCCTTCCAAGTAGCTGGGATTACAGATGTGTGTCACCACACCTGGCTAATTTTTGTATTTTTTAGTAAACATGGGGTTTTGCTATGTTGGCCAGGCTAGTCTCAAACTCCTGACCTCAAGTGATCTGCCCACCTTGGCCTCCCAAAGTGCTAGGATTACAGGTGTGAGCCACCATGCCCAATCTTCCTTTGCTTCTTCATCATAAACTGACAGCATCTCCTTGTCAGGGAGACTTTTAAACTCTACTAACTGAAATTTCCCCATCAGCAAAATGGAGACAAAATTATCTAAAATTAGTAATATAAATAAAAATTCATATTGATTGTATGCTGACTCTGTGCTAGAGCTTAATGTACATGAATAGAGTGTCATTTAAGCCCTATAACAACCCATTTAGTATTTCCTTTTCATAGATGAGGAAGGTAAAGCTCAGAAAGTTTAGTTCACTTGAAGATGGACACACAACAAGCATGTGGCACTGTTAGGATCTTTTATACATAAACCTTGCCTTTGTTCTTTAAGAATTTAGCATTAACATTATATATTTGTTTCTGTTTTAAGGATTATAGATTTTCAGTTGTGTGTAATACCAAGAGATTGCACTGTTTTCCAATTCTTATGAATATTATCAGCAATGGGCTACTTCGAATGTTTAATCATACACAACATATTCGAATTGAGTCAAGCCCATTTCCTCTTGTAAGTATTGGATTTACTGAGTCTAAACAATTAAGAATTGGGCAAATAGCCTATGTTTTCTCTCTTTAGCTTTTAAATATCCATAAGTGATTGTTAAGCCTGAAAATTATTATTTTATCCTAATATTTTAAATGGGTTATAGCAAACAAAACAGGATTTTTTTTCCTGCCAAGTTATCAGATAATTATCGTGAGGGAATACTTTTCAATATTTTGTCAGTCTTCTAGGCAATGTTTTGAAAAGTTGTACATACTTGATTGTGGAAGTGTATGAGAAAGAGAAACAGAAAAAAAGAAAACACTGACTTGGAAATCAGGAGAACTTGTAACCCTGGTTACATATAAATCTATTATGATTAGTTAGTGGACCCTCCATTGACTAAATGTGTAGTAGACAGACTAATATGAAGGAGAATCTGCCAGTTCTGGGGCTATCTGTTGATTTATTTATTCACCTACTCATAGTTGCTCTACGTTGTGAGGGAGCCTAATACACACAGGCTGCATTGGATTCTGTGTCAGTTGGCTATAGTCTGGCTTCAGACAGTTTGGACACCAGAAAGCAGTGGTGGGAGACAGAAGAGCAGAGGACCCCCTACATTGGGCTCCAGTCACATCACCTCCTTCTGCTGTTCCTGAAGCCCAGAAGCAACAATAGCTTGCTTCTCACTTCACCATCCTTGTGGGATGCTCATCACCCACCTAACCATGTCATAAGGAATTGCACTCTAAGAACTTAACGTAGTCATGGTTTTCTGGGTAGACCCTGCCTGATACCAACAGGGGTGTCTCAAAGCTGACTCCAACTGTTTCACACCAGAAGTCTGAAACATCAAGAAGCAGGATTAGAAATGAAGCCATCCAAAGGGAAGTCCATTTTGTGACAAAAGTGTGAAGCTCAGTTTTGGCTTCACTGAATCAGTGGTGCTGGGAGTATATGCAAGCACAGGTTTTCTGTAAGCCATGGGAACAATGGGGATGAAATATACAGTACTTGAGATGTTCGTGACAGACACATACCTCCGTGAGTTGAGTATGACCGACTGATCACGTAAACAGGTCTGCTGCACAGGATGACTCGAGGGAAGGGATGTCTGAAGGGAATTCTCCAGAAAGTGGAACCAGAGGAGTAGCAGAAAGAGACAGTGATTACCCTTCCTCTTTGGAAGGATAGCAGCATGAACCTGTCTCACTGCAGAATTATTTTGAGACAGGCTTATGCTGCTATCCTTCAAAAGAACACATCCACCCAGCTACTGAGGTTTCCATCTCTGGGTTTGCTCAGAAAGACATGCTGCTCAGGCCTGAATTATGTGTTCATCAAAGGTCCTAACTTCTGAATTATTAGCTTCCTAATGCCATTGTGTTTGCTCAGGATCAAAATGGACTGAAGCCCATAGCTACTCTATTAGAAACCTGTTCCCCACTCCCACTTCCCCATGGCACACACCTTTCCTCCCTCATTCCTATGATGAAAAACAGAATTTATAGACATAGCCCTCAAAGTCTTAAATAAAGTTAAATAATTGTGGAATTATTTTGAGACAGGCTCATGCTGCTATCCTCTAATTATATCCATGAGGTGGTCCTAGATGCTGCTAGAGTGTCCACTTGGCCTAGCCTCAAGTGGATGCTGATTTGGGGGTGGTGATTTAAAGTTCCTTTCCCTGAAGTTAAGACAAGCAGCAACAAGTTTTCTTCTTGGTTCTGTGCTTCAGAACACATCCACCCAGCTACTGAGGTTTCCATCTCTGGGTTTGCTCAGAAAGACGTGCTACTCAGGCCTGAATTATATGTTCATCAGAGGTCCTAACTTCTGAATTATTGTTTTTTTGTTGTGGTAATAATACATGATATAAAATTGACCATTTTAGCTGTTTGCAAGTGTACAGTTGAGTAGTATTAAGTATATTCACATTGTTGTGAAATGCATCTCCAGAACTTTGCCATCTTGCGGAATTGAAACTCGATGCCAATTAGCTTTCCCCCTCCCCCATCCCCTGGAAATGACCATCCTATTTTGTTTCTATGAATATTACTAGTTTAGAAACCTTATATAAGTGGAATATTTGTCTTTTTGTAACTGGTTTATTTCACTTAGCATATTTTCCAGGTTCGTCTATGTTGTAGCATGTGACAGGATTTCCTTCTTTTTTTTTTTTTTTTTTTTTGAGACCGAGTTTTGTTCTTGTTGCTCAGGCTGCAGTGCAGTGGGGCGATCTCTGCTCACTGCAACCTCTGCCTCCCAGATTCAAGCGATTCTCCTGCCTCGGCCTCCCAAGTTGCTGGGATTACAGACATTTACCACCACACCTGGCTGATTTTGTATTTTTAGTAGAGACGGGGTTTCACCATGTTGGTCAGGCTGGTTCAGACTCCTGACCTCAAGTGATCCTTTTTAAGGTTGAATAGTATCCATTGTTTGTATATACATACACATTTTGTTAATCCATTAATTTGGACTTTTGGGTTGCTTCCACTTGTGAGTATTGTTGGTATGAATATGAATGTGAGGGTATCTCTTCGAGAGCTTGCTTTCAATTCTTTTGGAAATATCCCCAGAAGTAGGTCCTAAATGACTTTTGACTTCTCTTTGTTCTTTGAGTTGAAGATCAGAGTCACTTTCCCTCCCACCTCCGTGCCTAGATGGTAATGAGCTACACCTTTACTTTGATTTTTCAACATTTCAAAAGGTGCATTTTTGTGGCTATAATTATTTGTTTCATTTAACAAATATTCACTAGTTTAAGCTACCCTTTATATTTTCAGAGCCACATAGGACTCTGGACTGGGTTGCCGGATGGTTCCTTTTTCTTATTTTTGGTTCTATGTAGCATTTCTCCTTATATCACCATGGGCAGCATCAGTGATTACAAGGTAAGAAAAAGCAGGGAAAAGAAGAAATTTCAGGAATTTCAATATCTGTATTTTGAATGCTGTGTGTTCAAAATGTTTTCTTCTGACAAAAACATTTGAATGTACGTTTAATTTAGATATTGTAGCTAAACTTTATTCTTGGCAAGTCAGATAATTTACTTCTAAAAACTCAAAATGCTTTTTATTCCAAAGTCACCTGAAAAGTACAGTGATTTTTCAGAGACTCCAATTAGTCTAAACCTTCAAAGGGAAATATTATAAATCTTTTGACCACATTATTTCCCAACCACAAGAAGGAAATCATTGATGTTGAAAATCAAAGGCCAAATTTAAGACTTGAATTCCTTTTCCACTCTGGAAATTGCAATTTTATGTTATATTTGTATTCGATTATGCCCATTATTCAGACAAAGCAGTTAAATCTATCAATGTTCACCATCCGGAGCCAGAAACTCTCCAAGATGTTTAGGTAAAGGTAAATGTATTATGTCCTCCAGGTCACAAAATAATACTTTTTTTTTTTTTTTTTTTTTTGAGATGGAGTCTCACTCTGTTGCCCAGGCTGGAGTGCAATGGTGCAATCTCGGTTCACTGCAACCTCCGCCTCCCAGGTTCAAGCAGTTCTTCTGCCTCAGCCTCCCGAGTAGATGGGATTACGGGCTTGCACCACCATGCCCAACTACTTTTTGTGTTTTTAGTCAAAATGGGCTTTCACCATGTTAGCCAGGATGGCCTCAATCCCCTGACCTTGTGATCCGCCCGCCTTGGCCTCCCAAAGTGCTGGGATTACAGGCGTGAGCCACCATGCTGGCCAATACTTATTTTTATAGAGTTTAATGCCTTGAACATTATGAGGTCCACTTTTCATTATTCATGAGCTAAAGTTGTGTTATGAGTCAGGCCTATCACAGTATACATTTTATTTTTGATAGACACCTTGTAAACCATGGAACTGGCTCTATAAGCCTCAGGTTACTAAGCAGTATATGCATAATTTTTTTAATATTAGAAGATTAGATTATATTTATCTTAAAAATTCTTCCAATGTGTTTGTGTTTATTTTAGATTTGCATTTTAATTGAATCTATATACATTTCTTTCTTTCTTTTTTTTTTTTAATCAGAAAAATGCTAAGTCCCAGCTATGGATTTCGGGCCTCTACACTTCTGCTTACTGGTGTGGGCAGGCACTAGTGGACGTCAGCTTCTTCATTTTAATTCTCCTTTTAATGTATTTAATTTTCTACATAGAAAACATGCAGTACCTTCTTATTACAAGCCAAATTGTGTTTGCTTTGGTAAGTAACACAGTACATAAACCAAATTTCATAAAGTAATTAATAATAAATTTTAACATTGTTATTTTAAGTAGTTAAGATGTTTTAATTCATATTTTGTAATAAACCAAAACAAAAAACATGCAAAGTGCATGTATGATAAAATGCTAATAGTTTCAGATACCAAAGATGTTTTATACTTATGCCAGGTTACTTGTTTTTTAAAATTTGTAATCTAATTTTTCCCTCAGTAATATTTGTTTTTTTGACTATGTTATTATTTCTTTTATCCTCAGGTTATAGTTACTCCTGGTTATGCAGCTTCTCTTGTCTTCTTCATATATATGATATCATTTATTTTTCGCAAAAGGAGAAAAAACAGTGGCCTTTGGTCATTTTACTTCTTTTTTGTAAGTATATAATACATACAAATAGAGAAATAGTGTTATTTTTTAAACTTCTAATGTAATCTTAAATACAGATGTCTGCTTTAAGACAGTAGGGGAAATTAATACTTCAAAATTACACCATAGAAAAGAGAGGGAAGTGTAACACTGTTACTGAATCAATAATATTTCTAAAGAAATCAGGTGCTACCCATTGAACAGAATTTATGGAGAATCTTACAGAAGACCTGACATCTGAAACGTCGTGTTGAGTTTATGTCTCCAGAATACAGGGCTTCCTGCCAACACTAGAAAATTGGCTTCCTAACAGTTGACATTACAACCCATCTCTACAGTCTTCAAGAATGTCTCTCTCAACCTTAGCTGCTAATAGTTTCAGATACTAAAGATGTTTTATACTTATGCCAGGTTACTTGTTAGTATAAAAGTAAAGACCTTGTCCAAAATCATGGAAAACTTTGCTGGAAATGTTTGCTGAAATTCTAGAGACACCAGAGTGCCCTGAGTCCTACACTTCAGGCCTCCTTTAACTGATATCCTCAACTGGTGATTGAATGTCTGTCTGGAAAACAGCTCTCAACTCTTGGAATGGGAATCTTGAATCCGTGAGAAGAACCCAATCAAAGATCATCTATAAGAAATGATATATTTAATATTAGGTTGGTGCAAGAGCAATTGCGTTTTTTTGCTATTTAAAGTAATGTCAAAACCGCAATTACTTTTGCACCAACCTATACGACCCACTGACTTCTACAAGAAATTAGTCTGGGACTCTTTTGGCCAGCAGGTAGCTGTTGTTCCTTCTCAGTGGACAGCACTTGGGTTTGACTTCTCTGGTCTATATTTCTTTGTATTCAGCAAACAGTGTCTATAACTATATCTCTTACCACCATCAGCACAATCCAGTGGAAGTACAGAGGCTACAGAAAGAACATTAGGCTCACCTTACTCGGAAAAACTGGCTTTGAGGCAGCCATGAGGATCTGGTGCACAAAAGGTCTTTCCATTTATCCTTTCCATGGAGACTATTTTTTGTTCAGTCAACAGACTTACTGCCATTGTCCAGTGTAATCTCAGGTGCTAGATCAGATGTCTGTAGAAGAGAGTCTTACTGACACTTGGTTGGTTTCTTTTCAGTCAGCACTCTTGTATCTGTCTAGCAAAGGTGAACAAAGAATTCACATTCATTCTTAGTGTTTGCCAGTAGTTTTAGCTCTGAACGAAGTCTACCTTGGAGGTGATAGCCAAGAAATGTCAGGGTTATTGTCCAGCGTGGTTGCGCATGGGTCTGCTCCTGCCAGCCTGAGTGATGCTGCAGATGCCCTAGTGAGTGCCCCTCATAGATGCTTTTTCAGCAGCTTGTCCTTCAGTCCTAAGTAAACAGCATGCTGGAATCAAGCTTCCTTTTGTGGCTTTTGCCACTCCTTGTGTTGACCCTTATTACACAGAAATCATTCCAAACTGGAACAAATGCACATCTAGATGGACACATTTTTTGCTATGTGCCTCATGAAATAGTTGCCCCTGGCTTACTGTATACTCACAACTTATCCCAGTTTGTATAGAGCTGGAAATTTCTCAGACGAGAGCATTCAGCATCAGTGATAGAAACATACCTCAGCCCTTGCCTTTTAGCGTTTAGTGGAGAAGCTGAGCAGGTTTGATTTCCTCATGGCTGCAGGCTCCATAGTGATGCTTTGGGTTGGAAAACATTATAGACAAGATTTTTTCAGCCAAGTTCCAGGATTTCAAATCTGTGCATCAATTCCATAGACTGTGACAGAACTTCTAGAACTTAATATGCCAGAATCTTCCAAAACAATAAGTTTCATCTCTAGGCTTAGAGAGCAGAAACCATTTTCCCATTGTGGAGTAAGGAGTGAGAGTCCAGTGAGAGGAACTTTCCTTCAAAAAATGGCAGAAGACAGAATCTGCATTATCATATTATGAATGCCCCTTGTATATACGGCAGCAAGTGAATAGATGAACAAAAGAAGAAATTTGACTTTGTTCTTTCTAAGGAAAGATGATAAGGCAGAACCACTTCTTAGGCTTGTGAACTAACATGGTGATTAAGGTGTTCTCACTGTGATTTGAAAAAATTATCACAAATAAAAGATCACAGCAGAAAATCAGACATGACACTGAGAAACACTGTATTTTTAAAATCAAAACACATATACGTATGATTACATGCCTTTTATCCTTTGCTGCCATTTATGCTTAAGTTGTTATGGATTCAAATAAGGCAAGACAATATTCCAGAGGCAAGGTACGTTTTGGAAAACAAAGACTGTTCAAAATATAAAAACAAAATTACACCACAGTGTAATAGTAAAATATGTATTTATATATTTGTAATTTCTGATTGTTTTTCCTTTGCCCTTCTTATGCTTATCTATTTCAGTATATTTATTTATTTCATTTTTCTATCACTGAAAGGAATCTACATATTTCTAGAACGGTGGAATGTCAGACTTGAAAGAAATTCAAAATTGTCTAGTATGATTTACCAAATTTTATAGTGTTGCAGGAAATTAAGGAACTAGAGAGACCGATCGGGATACAGGAGAGCTTTTATTTTAGGTGTATATCGGCTCAGCAGACATGTGTCCTGAAAGTCTGAGCCCCTAACAAAGAAAGCGAGCAACTTTTAAGCATTTTGGGGCGGGAAAAACTTGAAGCAGGAAGCAGGTTTGCAGAAGTGAGAACAAAGGCTGTTCGTCATTTATGCCATGACTTGCATCTTAGGAAAAATATGAGTTGCAATTTAACTTTCACTTACTTATCTTGTGACCTTGCAGCTGCACAGCAAGAAAAACAGGGACTTACAGAACTTACAGAATATGTGGGAAGGAGATATGGTTAATGTTTCTTGGGACAGACAGTTAGTATTCTCTTTTAACTTTAACTTCGGCGGAGGTGGGGGTGCGCAACTTAAATTCTTTTCAGCCTTGGTTAATACAGCAATTCATTCTATGAGCTATTGTTATTTTTCTGTTACTATAATTTTCACTATTATTACTTATGCTATTATTCTGTTATTTTCTTAATTTCCTACTTCAATAGAGGAAAAAATTTAGTAACTTGCTCAGAAAAACACAAAAAATAGTGACAGGCTCAGGAATAAACTTGAAGTCTCAGACCTTATGTCATTCCTCATGTTAAAAAATATGAGACAGTAGCATGGTTGGCAATACTGATTCAGAACTTGTGCTGATGAACACATCTTGATTTCAGTAGGCTAAAAAGTTTTAAAATTATACCTCTTCACAAAGACCTCAAGTGGTTTGCACTAAAATTTGCATTTGCATACAAATAACTTATAATTTATTTCTAAATATGTATTGAAAATATATGTTGTGAGAATTTATCATTGTACAGCTAGTATCAACTTAAACGATGCTAGTCCTAGGACTAAGGCAATTTGTTTACTCCTCACAGGATCATATGTCAGAAGGTATAGTATGTTGATATTCACTGCAGTTGTCCTTTGGTGATCTGGGATCCATTTGGAAGGACAGTGTAGGCAATGTTTCTCCATCATTGAGTGAAGCCACAGTCAGTAGTTAATTTGTTTCTAGACTCCAGTGGACTTCCATACCCCCAGGGTTGTGGTGCTTTACTGGTACCCTAGACCCCTGCCTGATAAGGAAGTATCTTTTCAGCCTATTATGCTGTGTGGTGGAGGTATAGTAGCACATCTTAGCACATGGAGTTCTGGAGTATCCTCTCACACTGTCAAAGTTTAGACTCCTCTCTTGTTCCAGTGGATCAGAAGAGAGGAAAGAAACTGTAGAAATATGGAGGTCTGGTAGAATAAGAGGAGTCAGCTAGGTGAACTGAAGGACTTAAGAGTGAACCCCAGATTTCTCATTTGTAAAGGGAGAGATAATAAAAGTACTACATTATGGAGTTGTGAGGATTAAATAATTCATGCTAGATTATTAAAACCTGGCATTTATATAATATTCAGTGAATTTAGCAATTATGATTCTATTTTTATTATAATCAGTACATTAATAAGATTGGGAAAGAAAGGGTAGTGCTCAATACATACTTGGCTGATCAATTGATTCTTAAAACAAACAAACAAAATTATCCTTATTCCTTCCCATTTGCCAGTAAAAAAAAATTGTAAAATAAAATAAGTCCATCACAATAAAAACACACAATCTCAGAAAAGTCATTTGTTTGGAATGGGGAAGAAATGGAGCAGGAAGGACAATGAGAAAGCTCCACAGTAGTCTGGTTGAGAGACAGTATGGATTGTTTGTTTTTTTTTATAATAGCCATGTAACTTTCAACATATACAGGTTTTTATTCATTAGCAATATTGTTACCTTAGCCATAAAAAGGTAATCCCTCTATCCTCTTGTCTTGGATTAAATTTAATAATACACGTCAAGAAGTCTATTTGGTCATTTTAGCTTTCACCTTAGTCGCCAGTCTTTATTAAGAATTTTCTATTGGGGATCATAATGTATTCTTGTTAACAAAAGCTTCTTCCCTATCGTCTCTAAAAGGAGAAACTATCATTGTCAAATGGGTATATCTGCATATGGGAACATTATGATATACATCATGAGAACACCTGCATCTTAAATGTTTTACAAAATATCAATGGGTTGAGTATGTCTGATACAATATATTTGAACTTGCCTTGTAGGCCTCCACCATCATGTTTTCCATCACTTTAATCAATCATTTTGACCTAAGTATGTTGATTACCACCATGGTATTGGTTCCTTCATATACCTTGCTTGGATTTAAAACTTTTTTGGAAGTGGTAAGAAATGTTACCAACTGTGTCATTAATTTTGAATATGTAGCTTATTAAAGTGCTTTTCCCAGATCAAGAGAGACAGAAAGTAGTGGAACTGGGGAGTAACAGCAAATGGGCATAAGAGATTTTGGGGGGATGATGAAAATGTTCAAAAGGGGAATCATGGTGATGCTTGCACAACTCTGTAAGCTTACTAAACATCCTTGAGTTCTACTCTTAAAATGAGTGAATTTTATCAGATGCAAAATTAAATCTCAATAAAACATTTAAACTTTTGTCCTATTCACTTTGCAAAATATAGGCATTGTCAAATGCCATTCAAATATGGGTAATGCCAGATTGGGGGAAAAAATGTGCTTGGTTTGACAGGTAATTTGTTAGCCGCTGAGGATAAACTCATATGCGATTCCATTCAATCATTCAAAAATATATATCAAATACTATTCTCTGTTAGTCACTGTGCTAGTAACTGGGGACACCTGATGAGCAAGATAGCACAGTCCTGACTTTCCCAAAGCTTAGTGGAGGCAAAGGCAGACCAAACTTACTCAAGTTAATACAAGGAACTTAAATGTTACAAAGGACAAGGGCAAAGGGCCAAGCGAGGACACACAAGGCACAGCTGGTGTGTTCTAGCGAGTCAGACAATTCTTCTGGGGACGTTATATTTAAATACATGGCTAAAGGATGAATAATAATTAGTTAATGGGACAGGAGGTAAGCATGTTCTGCAGAGGAAAGCAAAGGCCTTGAAGCAGGAAAAGCCAGGAGGCATTAAAGAAACTGAATGTGGTTCAAGTGGAGAAAAGTATACGATGAGGCCAGGGCAAGAAAGTTAAGTGGAGAACACACTTTTTGGAGCTCTGTACCACTCTGGATGAAATGGCTTTAAGGAAAGTAAAGAGGGCTTCTGTAATCAGGGTTGTCCTTGGCGAACTGGAAAAGCCTTCTATTTGCAAAAATACATCTCCATTGGCTGAGCAATGCCTGAAGTTCTCGATTAGAAACTAATCCCTTTGCTTAAAGCATTTTCCTCCTAAGTAGACCTGCAAGGTGAAATACATTCATCTAGATCTGTCATGTATTATATAGGAGGAATAAGTAACTTTCTGAATGAACTGATTGATGAAGAAAGAATAACGTGCTGGAACTAATTATCATTATGGGAAAATAGTCACCATTGGGATAAGAAAGGGCTCTGAAAAGGCTTGTCTGTGGCACTTAAGAAAAATATTGTCAACCCCCAGAAATTTTACCAGTGCCAGCACCTCTCTCTGCTATGCTTTCAGTAATAACATATGCTTCAGTAATAACATATGCTTTCTGCAAATGTTAAAACCAAATTTTTTTAAACAAAGAATTGAAGAGAGGAACAGACGTAGGTTACTTGCTTATTGAGAGACAGTAAGAGTTGAGTAGGAGGTTCTCTTTTCTGTGGGGAATTACTTTGTCACTAGTGCACGCAAAGAAATTGAGATCTATGAGGAAAATATTCAATATGTGAATTTTATATTATTTAAGTACAAATCATAAAGCAGATGAATTATCATTAGTGTGTGTGTGTTTTGTTTTGTCTTTTCAGAGAGACCAGGAGCACTACAGAGAATTTCCAGAGGCAAATTTTGAATTGAGTGCCACTGATTTTCTAGTCTGCTTCATAGTAAGAAGGCCTTTCCACCTCAGCACACATTCTTTTGGATGACTGTCATTCACTATAACAATTTGATCTTGTCCAAAGTGTGCCATTTTGAAAGTGTTTTTATATGATCTTAGATAAAGCACTTACCTTCAGACATGTTTCTAAACCTTAGAGTTACTTTTTACATGCTTGGATTGGCTACATGTGTCCAAAAGTTAATATTAAATTAATTTTTTGTTTGCTTATCCTGTTTACTGTCCCTCCTCTAAATTTGAGAGAGCTTGTAAAAAATAGAGATGCAATATAACTTACTTCCTTTGAATAATAGATTTAAAAGGCAAGAACTGAATAATAAAAGTGAAAGGGAAAATGATTATTTTGGTGTATTTAGGCTGAAGGGAACTACTGTCTTTGAATCCTATGTGTCAGTACTTTTCTAGGTACAGGAGAAAATAAAGACAGCGGTCCCTGCCCTCATGGAGCTTATATTCTGGTGGAAGGACATGGATAATAAACTAAATGGATAATATGTGTGGTGTCAGATGGGTGGTCAGGAAAGGCTTCGAGAAGAGCACTTCAGTAGGAAGTGGCAAGAGTGACCCTGGCTCAATCCAGGGTCAGCCAGGCCAGTGTGGTTGTGACTGAGTGACCAAGGAAGAGAGTGATAAGAAAGATGGCCACAGAAGTCATGGGATAAAGCGAGAGGCCAGGAGAAAGGGTCACACAGGGTAATCTAGATTACTCTAAAGGCTTTGACTCTACTCTGAGTGATGGAGGAGGAGTCATTGGAGGGTTTTAAGCACAGTGATAAGTTCAGGCTTATGTATTTAAAAAGTAGCTCAGGATACTGTATTGAGAACAGATGTTTAGAGCAAGAGGGGCAGAGATAGCCCAAGTAGGAAGGGGTTGCAACAATCCAGGTGAGACATTATAATGACCTAGGCCTGGGTGGGAGTATCATGAGTAGGGGTGAGAAATAATTGGGTTATGGATAATTTTGAAGATAGAGCAGATAGAATTTACTTACAAACTGAATATGGGTGGCGAGAAGAAAGGAAACAGGTTTCACTAACCTGGATTGTGAATGTATAGCTACATTTCTCCCCCAGCTTATGAGAATGATTCACAACTATTTACCCAAAGACAAAACACCACCAACTTAATTCAAATATTTAAATAATATTTGTGAACTTATGCCTAAATATAACTGTATTTCTTTGCTCATAGCCCTACTTTCAGACTTTGCTATTCGTTTTTGTTCTAAGATGCATGGAACTAAAATGTGGAAAGAAAAGAATGCGAAAAGATCCTGTTTTCAGGTTGGGGTGAAATTTAACTTTATACTTAATATCATATTTTAACATTCCTAGATGGTGTCTGTGCTATCATCTTGTTAATACAGATTTACATTTACAATGGAAGCACATGTTGATTGTCATTAGGGAATGTGGATTGCTGCCTTACTGCCAAGAGATAGAACTCCCAGGCAGAGTTCTGGCTGTAAGCAGCTGTAAGAAACCTTCACTCCATCCAAAATTTAATAAGGACCCAAATATGCCATTCTCTCATCTGAGATAATTGTGCATCCTTGAAAAGAAAAGATGGGAAGGAATCGATTTAGCAACATAGTTGAGTGTTTTAAAAATGGAGGGCTGTAGAAAGGGTGAGCAGTAAATGATGTTGAAAAAAAATCTGGTGTGATGAAGATGGGCTCAGACTGAGTAGAGAAAATGAGAGTGACATGAATTTTAAAGAGAAAGAAGCAGTACCTGCTGACAGATTTGAAAGGGTCAAAGATTCTTACTGGAAGAATGGCAACAACATCAAGAAAGGGATTCTGGCTAGTGGGACAGGAGTTCTTGGCAAAAGCAGAAGCAATATTGACAGTCATCACCACATCATCACCTGCACATTAGAGAAGAGGACAGTAGTAAAATCACAGGAATGCTGATTTTTGACACATCTTTTAACAGCTAGAATACCACATGTAACACATTTCATTTTCTCCATAGAATTTCCCCCCAAAGTAGAGATGCTAAGCCAAATCCAGAAGAACCCATAGATGAAGATGAAGATGTTCAAGCAGAAAGAATAAGAACAGCAACTGCTCTGACCACTTCAATCTTAGATGAGGTAAAAAAGCAAGGGGCAAAATGGATATTAATGGAGATATTCAAGAACTGTCAAGAGCAGGATTTGATACACTGGGTTTCATTTTGAGAGTTTGGAGTTTGGTGCATTTCTGTATTATGCGTCCAGGACACTCCAAAGAAGTATCTGCATAATCAAGGCACTTCGCTTATTCAGAGTGTCCTAGAAGCTAAAAAGAACACAAAACCTAATGGTTTTAATTTTTCTTTTGAGAAAAGTGGGCTTTCATAATTAGGGCTATAATTGCAAAACCAACAAGACCTCATGAGTTAAATAATTTAAGTTAGATTTGTCGAAGAATGCTAAATAGAGATTAAGATTTTAAGGGTTACTCTATTTGACTTAGATGTGATGGTTCCATGAGGTTAGCCACCCCTTTTCTGGCAAGACAATAAGCTGCTTCCATGAAACTCAGTCTATTTAGAAGCAAGAAATATTTTCTACATTAATGAATGCATATTACATTTAGCAGCATGAATTACTCTCAACTCAAAATATGGTTTGGCTTATGACATAAGGCATGAAAGGTTCCAGCAGAGACCTAAAGTCTCTGAAATTTAAGAGGAAAATCATGCTGTCATCTCTTCTAGAAACCTGTTATAATTGCCAGCTGTCTACACAAAGAATATGCAGGCCAGAAGAAAAGTTGCCTTTCAAAGAGGAAGAAGAAAATAGCAGCAAGAAATATCTCTTTCTGTGTTCAAGAAGGTCTGTAATAATCCCTTTTAAAACTTACCATTACTTTTAGAACTACCTACCGAACATCTATGTCATAGGCACAGTTTTACTTGCTGAAGCATTCATTCATTTTATATATATATATATATATATATATATATATATATATATATATATATATATATATATAGTGTGCCAGGGAGTGTTTTAGACTCTGGAAATACAATTGTGAAGCCACTAGACAAAGAGCATCCAGGTAGAGGAGACAGTGAGGGCAGGGACTCAGACACATTTGGAAAGGTTGTGTCTCTAGCCAAGAGGCCAGTGAATGCATCCATAAATGGAAGGGATAAAGCTATAGAGCTGAGCAGCGCCAGATTAGGTACAGCTTTTGAAAACAGCAATGAGTTTGTGTTTTATACAAGTTAGCATAATACCATTGGAGAGTTTTTAGCGGATTTGTGTCATATTTAATTTATATTTTGAAAAGATTACAGATTGGCTATTGTTCGTTTGTCAGTTTGGGTTGGGGGGGACAAGTTCAGAGGCTTTTATATCAGTTGGGATGAAAGATGATGGTAACTTGGACAGAGGTGGTTGAATTTGGGATGAAGAAAATATCCCTAACTTCTCAAGTTTGAGAATCATTCATACATGTACTCAGTGCATCGGCCATCTATTACGGAAAACAGTTGGACACATTTCCAATGGAAACAAGTAATCTGGGGGGAAAAGGACAGATGTATTGACATCAAATTCATTAGCTTTGCAGTAACATTTGGCATAATTACAGAAAATAAAGAACATGCTTTGGTGATGTGGATTACATATATGTTATCAATCTCAAAATGGTACTAACTGAAGGGTGCAGAAATCTCAGAAGATTTCACTGGAGCAAAAGGTTTATGTTGTTCAGTATTTCACTTCCAATATTGATAGTCTGATTCTTTCTTTCAGGTGAAATTTTGGGATTGCTAGGACCCAATGGTGCTGGAAAAAGTTCATCTATTAGAATGATATCTGGGATCACAAAGCCAACTGCTGGAGAGGTAGTGAGGAAATGGTTTCCATTTCCAAAACAGAAATTTCATGATACGTATAGATTATATCTTTGTAAGACTATACTATTTTTCTTTTTTTTTTTTTTTTTTTGCCTTTGGATAAATTTTATTTTTCCCCTCTTTAAATTTTTACTGGGCATCAGGTGTTTATAACAGGACTTGGAATCTTACCAGAAACCAATTACCTTTTACTCATCAGTTTCTCAAGAACTACCTGAGCTTATTAGGTCTCTTTTCTCCTCTGCATGTAAAACTATATTTTTATATTTGTACTTTAAATCATTTTCTGTAATAAATATATGAAGTAATTTCTATAGTATTTATTTGATGCTTAAACAATTTAGACGCTTATATTTGTCAGTTTCTGGAGTAATTACGCTATTGGAATAAAGGCTGCATGCCTTTCTAAAGCTCTTTTATTTTTTTAGGTGGAACTGAAAGGCTGCAGTTCAGTTTTGGGCCACCTGGGGTACTGCCCTCAAGAGAACGTGCTGTGGCCCATGCTGACGTTGAGGGAACACCTGGAGGTGTATGCTGCCGTCAAGGGGCTCAGGAAAGCGGACGCGAGGCTCGCCATCGCAAGGTACAGACGGGACCTGCGATTCCTTTGTGTCAGAATGCAGGGAGACTGTAGCACTGATGATGAATTCACTAATAAAGAACGGAGAGTCAATATGCTATCTCCACCTTTCCAGAGTGTCAGTGGCAGAGCAGGGATGAGGGACAAGACCTGACTTCCTGCATCCCTGAATGAGAGATCTTTAAAAAATGATTATATAAAATAATTGACAAGGAATAAGTGAACGAATCACCATGAATCGTCATCCATTTCAGTTTTCTAATTTAAAAAACCTGGAAATGAAATAATCATCCATTGTCAGTTTCTCATTCAGAATTCTAGTTTTTCCTAAAACTGTTTATGAGGCAAAAAAAAAAAAGTCTTTCATGTTCCAAAATAAACCAATCTCTTTTTTAAAATCATGAGTTAGGATTTTGACAATAATATTACTAAACTTCCCTCTAATGCTGTTACTGTTCTGTGTGCTTGGATTTTCCAAAAACCTTGTCTTGACCAGATATTCTCATTCTGTTTTCTGTCAGATTAGTGAGTGCTTTCAAACTGCATGAGCAGCTGAATGTTCCTGTGCAGAAATTAACAGCAGGAACCACGAGAAAGGTACGTGCGGTGTGTGATGCTCTATGGAGAGCTGGTGTGGTATGGTAGCAAACAGGGGTGTTTTTCTACGTTGCAGTTGTGTTTTGTGCTGAGCCTCCTGGGAAACTCATCTGTCTTGCTCCTGGATGAACCATCTACGGGCATAGACCCCACAGGGCAGCAGCAAATGTGGTGAGCATCATTATACCCCAGAGCTGCGAGCATGCACATTAGGGAAGGTTGCATATTTTAACTGGTCTTGGAAAATCAGCCCTCAAACCCACTAGTTCCTGATTCAGTGGAAATAATTTATATTATCAGGAAAACAAATATTTAACCAGTAGATGATCTAATCTGCATGATGTTCACGTGGTATTCAGGTTAAAAAGACCCAACATTTTCTTGGGGTTTTAGGTTTTCAATGTGGACTGTTAAAATACAAAAATATTTTGCCTTTTAATTATTGAGATGTCTATAACTGTTTCTTCTTTTTTCCCTTCTACTTTGTTTCCTGGGAGACTATTAACTTCCTGACACAATTTTCCTGTTTGTTTTTTTTCCTTTTTAATGTGACCTGTCAAATTTGTTCCTCCAGTTTTTCTCGAGTTTATTCTTTCACTTACTTTTCCCATCTAGGATTTACCCTTTGGAATAATAAAATCTTCAATCTAGTTTCATATTTGTCACTGTCCAATACTTTTCCAACTTTAACAAAAACTTTGTTATGGCAATTTTATACAAATGTAGAGAATCGCTTATGAATCCATTATTCCCACGGACAAGTTTCAGCAGGTATCAATAGAACCAATCTCCTTTGATCTATATCTCCACCCACTTCCTTTCTCCACCCTCCAATTATTTTGAAGGAAATACAAAGCAACATATTCTTTAATTTATAAATATTTCAGTTAGTATCTTCAGAAGATAACTACAATATGATTAGCACATCTAAAAATACTTAAAAATGTTATTTATGTTATCAAAAACCTAGTCAGTACTTACATTGCACTATTTTTTTGCATTAGGATCTGAATATGATTCATATATTGTATTTTATCTTGTTTTTCTTCTGCACTTAGTTGTTTTAAATACTGTTAATTTTTTTGCTCACTGCAGGCGGGCAATCCAGGCAGTCGTTAAAAACACAGAGAGAGGTGTCCTCCTGACCACCCATAACCTGGCTGAGGCGGAGGCCTTGTGTGACCGTGTGGCCATCATGGTGTCTGGAAGTCTTAGGTGGGTGTCTCTCCGAAGCCTGCATTTGATGCTCAAAATGAGATTTCCCATGGAAAGGGCAAAAATCCCTGTGCGTGGCTGGAGCCCTTCCGTTTGGCTTCCTTGGTGACACCTTTTCTTCTACATTTGAAATTTAAGAATAACATTAAAAAATTAAGGGCAATATTTTTTCCAACATATTCTCTTTCTTGCCCATAGATGCATTGGCTCCATCCAACACCTGAAAAACAAACTTGGCAAGGATTACATTCTAGAGCTAAAAGTGAAGGAAACGGCTCAAGTGACTTTGGTCCACACTGAGATTCTGAAGCTTTTCCCACAGGCTGCAGGGCAGGAAAGGTGAGACGGGCTTTTGATTATGGAGAAATATGGAGGGTTTATCCACTCAGTGGTTTCCTTTTTGCTGTGTGAGAACTTCACAGTGATTTGGCTTCATAATAAAAGTTAGGGACCTCAGAAAAGGATTTGTTCAGTATTCCAGATTATAAGAGATTGAGACCTACCCAGGAAGCTGTGTCCCCTGGGGCAGACCAGGCACACTCTCCTCGGCCATCCCAGGCTGATCCCCAGCTCCAGAGGGGTACTTGGAAAGACTTGGGAGAAGGAACTTCTGATGACTCAAACCCACACAGGACCACAATGGTGTCCTTCCTGGGCCTCCTCATAAATGCTTAACATACATAAATATTTAAAATGTAAAAGATGTAAATATTTAGGGTGAATTTTCCCCATAGGAAAAAAATGGCAATTGAGATAATCAAAGAGTCTCTCTTTAATGGAATTTTCATACCTTAAAATAGAGAGTGGAAAGGGGTATGTATGTATGTGTGTGTGCATGCCCACATATCTGTGTGTGTGTGTGTTTGTGTATGTCTGTATGTTATTTGGGGGAGGGCAAGAAGGTGGAGCAGAAACTGAATTTGAAATTCCCGTGGAGAGATAAGTACATCAAAAAATAGGACATAAAAGCTACTATTTTATTTTAGTACAGTGTAAATGTAATTAAATTTTCTAAGATAGATATCAGAACATGTAACTTTGTCCCATTCCCAGACGTTTGGTGTCACAAATCAGAGAAGTGGTTCTGATATAGGTGGGAAGATCAAAAATGATAAAACAGAAAGAGCAGTGGCTGGTCTGAAAAGGGCCAATCCTGGACATCTGGTCAACCTTAGTGCCACCTGGGAGCACCAAACCCCTGTTTGGGAATAAGCTGGGAATAGGGCATGAGGGTTTACAGCCAGAAGTAGCACACGGAAGCAAGATGCCCCAAATCAATTACGGCTCTTCCTTAGAGGTCAGGAAGTATTTAGTTAAAGTGTTTTATGTCCTTCCTCTACTGCAATCTCCAACTCTCCCAACCTCATATTATTCTTTACAAGTTAGACTTCTGGGAGGAGGGGGAATCAAGGAGATTCCGAGGTTTTTTGATTGGCAGCCCAAGCTCTATTGATTTCCTTACTTCTAGATGGCCCTAGGGCCTAGAAAGAGCCTTCAGAATAAATATGTCTTCCTTACAGATCTTTCGCCAATATCAACCTCCATCTCCAAGATTTGCCACTATTTCTGGTTTTACAAAATAGTCCTGAATTTACTTTTGTTTAAGTGTTTATATTTTCCATTGTAAATGTAAAGCAAATTGCTGGAAATGTAAGAAATAAAGAAAAAATTCATTCATTAAAAAAAACAAAACAATGAATTAGCTTTCTGATGACAAAGATGAACATTTATTTTGGGGTTAATTCCCAACCTAATTTGAACTAATCAAAGGGAATAGTTCAGAATACCTGATTTTCAACATGCAAAGGTTTTGCATAAGCTGAGCACATATATAATTATGCTGAGTTCTTACCAGGAGAGCTGTCTGCAACAGCCAGATACCAAAAAGCAATTCAAAACAATGCTGTGATTTCATATTTAAGAAATACATTAATTTGCATTACTTTTAAGAAGAAAATTGTTGGTAATATCAATATTTATTCTGATGCTCATTTTCTCCCCTTGAAACTCAGAGCTGAAAACGACATCTTCCTATTTTCAGGTATTCCTCCTTGTTAACCTATAAGCTGCCCATGGCAGACGTTTACCCTCTATCACAGACCTTTCACAAATTAGAGGCAGGTAAGAGTGAACACATTCAAATAAATCTTTTGAAGAATCAACTAATACTAAAATAATAATTTAATGGAAGCTAATTGTGTAACAATTTTTTAAAATAGGGCTGTAGGGTATGATTTTTAAGAATTCCAATGGTAGGTAATGGTGAGATTTAACCCCAATTTAGGTTACTCTGACTCTGTGAAAAGAGGTTAATCTCCAGTGCAGGGACCGAAGCTGCAGGAAACACACATGCTTAACTGTTCTTACTGTGAAACCATGGCATCCCCCTCTAAAAGCCCCTCTGTGTGGCCTGCTTTGCCTACATGTATATAATCCATTCACACCAAGTGTCCCAAATTATTACTTGACTCCCTTTCTTTCCTTACATATCCACCTCCTTCCCACTTTTATCCCTCAGTTGATGCCCTTGCTTTATATTTCACTAATAAAATAGAAGCAACAGAGAAAATTTCCATCCATCCATCAACCTCCTTGTGTCTGTGCAGGTGTATTTGGCCTTCCTATTTGAATGATAGCTTCGACCGTCCCCTGCATTGTGTGTAACTCCTTTTGCTGGTTGTAATTGTCCACACTCTCTCTCCTGTCATCATTTTCTCTGCTTTCAACCCCGTCATTCCCAACAGCAGACCATTGGGTGTAATTTCTCAGCACAGCATAATGGTGAAGAGCTCAAACTTTAGAGCCCATCTTTCTGGGTTCTCAGCCCAGGCATGCTGCTTACTAGCTGGGTGATGTTGGGTGAGGTACTCAATCCCTGCATATCTAGATGGTTCGTCTCTGCAATGATGGATACTATTAGTGCCCACTTGGCCATGTTGTTAGGATTAAATGAGTAAATATTTTAAGTGCCTAGAACAGTGCCTAGCTCATTGTGTTTAACATAATATATATCATAATATATATATCTGCTTTGTTCCTTCCATGCTAGATAGATGACTTTCTAGTTCTTCCTAAATGCTGCCAGACATGTAAGCTCCTGCCTCAGGACTTTGTACTTGCTAATCCTTCTTCCTGGAATTCTCCTTCCTAAACATCCAGGCTTCTTCCTCCCATTTTCAGATGTTGGTTCAATTATTACCTTATTAGTGTGGCCTTCTCTGACCATCCGGTAAAAAAGAGTGCCTAGCGCTCCCTATTTATTTTTACCAACTTTATTTTTCTTTAAAGCCACTATCATCATTAACTTTATCATATATGTAAGTGCTTGTGTATTTAATGTCACTAATTCCTCCCACTAAAATGCAAACTATATCAAGGCAGGAGTATTTGTCTATTTTCTTGACTGTTCTGTTTCTGGCATCTAAGAGTGCCTCACACATAGCAGATTCTTAGTGTATAAATGGCGAAGTATGCACATGTGGATATGTGAATCTGGTGACAACTGTCATGCAGACTTTTTGGTGGGGAAGTCCAGCAGCGAGGTGATATAACAGATGAACTGGCTGAAGGGAGTTTTGAGTTCTCTTAAAGAGGATGGGATAGGATCTTCCTCATGTGTAAGAATATTTTGATCAATGATGTAGTTCTTCAAAGAACATATGTATCTTCCAAAGACATATGCACGCAATACCAAAACAAATATTATTGAAACATAATATGAGAAAATGATAACATCAATATTAATGTAGTATATATTTATATTAATTCTGTATGGCTTTCATTATTTCATCCTTACATCAAGCATTGGCTTATTCAGCTTTATTTATATTAATGATTTACATTTTTATTCTTTATGATTTTGAAAAAAGTCTTGGTAATAAATTGTAAGCATCTACTATTAATACTAGTCCTTTTTTTCCTTCAGTGAAGCATAACTTTAACCTGGAAGAATACAGCCTTTCTCAGTGCACATTGGAGAAGGTAAGTCAACTGGTTTGACTTTGTATCATCCTGGTAAATTTCACATGAAAGCAACATGCATTTTCCTGTTCATTTGGAAGACCAACAACTTGATAATCTCTCTTCCTTCTTTCCTTCTTCTTTGTCTCCTAATTAGGTATTCTTAGAGCTTTCTAAAGAACAGGAAGTAGGAAATTTTGATGAAGAAATTGATACAACAATGAGATGGAAACTCCTCCCTCATTCAGATGAACCTTAAAACCTCAAACCTAGTAATTTTTTGTTGATCTCCTATAAACTTATGTTTTATGTAATAATTAATAGTATGTTTAATTTTAAAGATCATTTAAAATTAACATCAGGTATATTTTGTATAGTTAACAAATACATAAATTTTAAAATTATTCTTCCTCTCAAACATAGGGGTGATAGCAAACCTGTGATAAAGGCAATACAAAATATTAGTAAAGTCACCCAAAGAGTCAGGCACTGGGTATTGTGGAAATAAAACTATATAAACTTAGAATTTTTTTAAAATATGACTTTTTTACCTTTTACAAAACATTCTCTTGCTGAAATATGTGAAGGGTATATTCAGTAGCCAAGAGTTGCATGACTACTTCACACCAGTTCATGATACAACAGGTATACAGGTTTTCTTTTATAAGCAACTACAACTCAAGAGTCTTCTGAAAGTGTTCCAGAAATTGCTTTAAAACTCAAAAGTAAGAGGTCATGCCTGTAATCCCAGCACTTTGGGAGGCCGAGGCAGGTGGATCACAAGGTCAGGAGTTCGAGACTAGCCTGGCCAATATGGTGAAACTCTGTCTCTAATAAAAATACAAAAATTAGCCGGGCGTTGGCATTTGCCTGTAGTCCTAGCTATTCGGGAGGCTGAGGGAGGAGAATTGCTTGAACCCGGGAGGCAGAGGTTGCAGTGAGCCATTGTGCTAGTGCACTCCAGCCTGGGTGACAGAGTGAGACTCTATCAAAAAAAAAAAAAAACCCAAAAAACCTCACAAGTATTAGGAAGTCCTTGGACACACAAGTAGACAAGCACTCATGTTGAAAAGTAGTTCCATTATACCTTTTGAAAATAAAGGGAGTCACAGTAGTATTTGTTCAGATTTTAAAAATTTTGAATACTCTTAACAACATTAACTTATTGTTTTCAGGGGGTGCTAATTTTCCTTGTCATCTTTGAATAGTTTTATGGGATTTGATATTTTTAAAAATCATTTCTCCCTTATATAAGTGTATGTGCATGTAGGTATATCTATATATTTTCCACATATCTTTTATATTATTTAATTTTTAAAATACCTGTCAGTTTAACATATTACTTTATTCTTTCCCTTAAAAATAGCTATTTCATTCTGAATATCACCAAAAAAAAAAAAAATTCAAAGACCAAGCAGTATTCCTTCTGTGATTTTTTGGTGTTCACATATTGTACATAATAAGGGGTTCAATTCAACAAGAGGAGTTAACTATCCTAAATATATATGCACCCAATGTTGGAGCACCCAGATTCTTAAAACAATGATTTCTAGACGTATGAAAAGACTTAGAGAGCCAAACAATAGTAGTAGGAAACTTCAACACCCCATTGACAGTGTTAAATTGACCATTGAGGTAGAAAACTAACAAGAAATTTTGGACTTCAATTTGACACTTGACCAATTGGACCTAATAGGCATCTAGAGAACACTTCACTGATCAGCACAGAATATACATTCTTCTCATCTGCACACAGAACATACTCCAAGATTGGCCACATGCTCAGACATAAAGCAAGTCTCAATACATTTTAAAAAGTTGAAATCATACCAACCATACTCTCAGACCACAGTAGAATAAAAATAGCAATACCAAGAAGATCTCCCCAAATCATGGAATTACATGGAAATTTAAAAACTTTCTCCTGAATGACTTTTGGGTATGATGAAATTAAGGCAGAAATTTAAAAATTTTTTTTGAAATAAATGAAAACAGAGATACAACATACCAAAATCTCTGGAATACAGCAAAAGCAGTGGTAAGAGGGAAGTTTATAGCACTAAATACCTACTTCAAAAAGTTAGAAAGATGTAAAATTAACACTCTAACATAACACCTGGTGGAACTAGAAGAACAAGAACAAAATCCCAAAACTAGCAGAAGAAAAGAAATAACTAAAATCAGTGCAGAACTAACAAAATTGAGGCCCAAAAATCCACACGAAGAATAAGTGAAACCAAAAATTGGTTTTTTGAACAGATAAACAAGATCGATAGACAACTAGCTAGACTAAAAAAGAAAAAAAAAAAGAGAAAATCCAAATAAGCACAATCAGAAATGACAAAGGCGACATTACAACTGATCCCACAGAAATACAAAAGATCCTCTGAGACTATTATGAACACCTCTATGCACACAAACTAGAAAATCTAGAAGAAATGGATAAATTCCTGGAAACACGCAATCTCCCAAGGTCCAACCAGGAAGAGATTGAAACCCTAGCAGACCAATACCAAGTTCCAGAATTGAACCAGTAATGAAAAATCTACCAACCAAGAAAAGACCCAGACCAGATGGATCCACAACTGAATTCTATCAGACTTACAAAAAAGAGCTGAGCAATTTTACTGAAACTATTCTAAAAATTCACAGATGAGGGACTACTCCGTAACTCATTTTATGAAGCCAGCATCACCCTAATACCAGAACCTGGCAAAGACACAACAAAGAAAACTACAGAACAGTATCCCTGGTGAATATAGATACAAATATCCTCAGCAAAATGTAAGCAAACTGAATTTAACAGCACATCAGAATTTAGTTTACCATGATTAACTTGCCTTAATTCCTGGGATACAAGGTTGGTTCAACATACACAAATCAATAAATGTGATTTACACATAAAGAGAATTAAAAATAAAACCGTATGAGTATATCATTAGATGTGGGAAAAGCCTATGATTAAATCCAACGTCCCTTCATGATAAAAACCCTCAACAAAATAGGCATTGAAGGAACTTACCTAAAAATAATAGGAACCATCAATGACAAACCCATAGCCAACATTATACTGAATGGGCAAAAGATGGAACCATTCCCCTTGAAAACTGCAACAAGACAAGGATGCTCACTTTCACCACTCCTATTCAACATAGTACTGAATTTCTTGCCAGAGCAATGATGCAAGAAAAGGAAATAAAAAGTATCCAAATAGATGGCCACACAAAAAATAAATTCCTAGGAATACATCTAACTTATCTAACCAAGGAGGTGAAAGATCTCTGTAAGAAGAATTACAAAACACTGCTGAAAGAAATCATAGATGACACAGAAAAATATGACATGCTTATGGATTGAAATAATATAGTTAAAATGGCCATACTCCCCAAAGCAATCTACAGATTTGACTATTTCTACCAAACTATTAATGTCATTTTTCATAGAATTAGAAAAAATATTTTAAAATTTATATTAAAAAGCCTGAATGGCCGAAACAACCATAAGCAAAAAGAACAAAGCTGGAGGCATCACATTACTTGACTTCAAACTATACTGTAAGGCTACAGTAACCAAAACAGCATGATACTTGTACAAAAAAGGCATATAGACCAATGGAACAGAATAGAGAACACAGAAATAAAGCCACACACCAATAGCCATCTGTTCTTTGACAAACAGACAAAATAAGCAATTGGGAAAGGACTCCGTATTTAATAAATGGTCCTAGGATAGTTAGCTAGCAATATGCAGAATAATCAAAATGGACCCCCACCTTTCACCATATACAAAATTTAACTCAAGATGAATCAAAGATTTAAACATAAGACTTCAAACTGTAAGAATCCTATGAGAAAACCTAGGAAACACCATTCTGGACATCTGCCTTAGGAAAGAATTTATGACTAAGTCCTCAGAAGCAATTGCAACAAAACCAAAAATGGACAAGTGGGCCCTAAGTAAACTAAAGAACTTCTGCACGGCAAAAGAAACTATCAACAGAGTAAATAGACAACCTAGAGAACAGGAGAATATATTCATAACCTATTCATCTGACAAAGGTCAAATATCAAATATCTATAAGGAACTTATTTCAACAAGCAAAAAACCAATAATCCCATTAAAAAGTGGTCAAAAAACATGAACAGACACTTCTCAAAGGAAGACATACAAGCAGTCAACAAACATGAAAAAATGCTCAACATTGCTAATCATCAGAGAAATGCAAATCAAATCCACAATGAGATACCTTATTATACCAGACAGAATTGTTATTATTAAGAAATTAAAAAGCAGCAGATACCAGCAAGGCTGTGGAGAAAAGGGAACACTGCCACTGTGGAAAGCAGTTTGGAGATTTCCCAAAGAACTTAAAATAGAACTACCATTTGACCCAGCAATCCCATTATTGGGTATATAACCAAAGGAAAATGCACACAAACTAGAAAACCTAGAGGAAATGGATAAATTTCCAAAAAAACATGACCTCATATGTTAATCACAGCAGTATTCACAATAGTAAAGACATGGAATCAACCGAGATGCCCGTCAGTGGTGGATTGGATAAAGGAAATGTAGTACATATAAACCCTGGAATCAAAAGGAATACCCAGCCATAAAAAGGAACAAAATCATGTCCTTTGCAACAACATGGACACAGCTAGAAGCCATTATTCTAATCGTAGTAATGCAGGAACAAAACCAAATACCACATGTTCTCACTTATAAGTGGGAGCTAAATATTAAGTATTCATGGACATAAAGATGGCAACAATAGTCCCCCAGGGGACTAATAGACAAGGGAGGGAGGCAAGGAGAAACTAACCATTGTTTACTATACTCACTGTCTGGGTGACTAGATCGTTTGTATCCCAAACACAGCATCATGCAATATACTCATGTAAGAAACCTTCACATGTATCTCCTGAATCTAAAATAAAAGTTGAAATTATAAAAATAAAAATATTTTTATAGTCAATGAAGAAAATTTGTATAATAGAGAAAAATATAGAAATTAAATAAAATTGAATAAAAGAATCACCATGTCAAGGAGAGAATGGAGCAAGATGGTAGAATAGTTCTCACCAGTGATTGTCCTTCTATAAAAACATCTATTTGAATAACTATCCACAAAAAGATCTTCACAAGAGCTAAGAAAACCAGGTGATAAATCACAATACCTGGTTATAGCATAATAAGAAAAGAGGCCAGGCATGATGGCTCATACCTGTAATCCTAATGCTTTGGGAGGATGAGGTGGGAAGATCACTTGGGACCACGAGTTCAAGACCATCCTGGGCAACATAGCAAGACCCTATCACTACAAACTACAAAAAAAAAAAGTAAAAGTTAGCCGGGTGGTATGTGCCTGTGGTCCAAGCTACCCAGGAGGCTGAGGTGGGAGGATTGTTTAAGCCCAGGAGTTTAAGGCTGTCTCTGTCTCCTTCAGTTTTACTCTGATCTTAGTTATTTCTTGTCTTCTGCTAGCTTTTGAATTTGTTTGCTCTTGCTTCTCTAGTTCTTTTAATTGTAATGTTAGGGTGTCAATTTTAGATCTTTGCTGCTTTCTTGTGTGGGCATTTAGTGCTATAAGTTTCCCTCTAAACACTGCTGTAGCTGTCCCAGAGATTCTGGTATGTTGTGTCTTTGTTCTCACTGGTTTCAAAGAACTTATTTATTTCTGCCTTAATTTTGTTATGTACCCAGTAGTCATTCAGGAGCAGGTTGTTCAGTTTCCATGTAGTTGTGCAGTTTTGAGTGGATTTCTTAATCCTGAGTTCTAATTTGATTGCACTGTCGTCTGAGAGACTGTTTGTTATGATTTCCATTCTTTTGCATTTGCTGAGGAGTGTTTTACTTCCAATTATGTGGTCGATTTTAGAGTAAGTGCTGTGTGGTGCTGAGAAGGATGTAATTTCTGTTGGATGGAGGGTGGAGAGTTCTGTAGATGTCTATTAGATCTGCTTGGTCCAGAGCTGAGTTCACATCCTGAATATCCTTGTTAATTTTCTGTCTTGTTGATCTGTCTAATATTGACAATGCAGTGTTAAAGTCTGCCACTATTATTGTGTGAAAGTCTAAGTCTCTTTGTAGGTCTCTAAGAACTTGCTTTATGAATCTGGGTGCTCCTGTATTGGATGCATATATATTTAGGATAGTTATCTCTTCTTGTTGCATTGATCCCTTTACCATTATGTAATGCCCTTCTTTGTCTCTTTTGATCTTTGTTGGTTTAAAGTCTGTTTTATCAGAGACTAGGATTGCAACCCCTGCTTTATTTGCTTTCCATTTGCTTGGTAAATATTCCTCCATCCCTTCATTTTGAGCCTATGTGTGTCTTTGCATGTGAGATGCATCCTGAATACAGCACACTGATAAGTCTTGACTCTTCATCCAATTTGCCAGTCTGTGTCTCTTAATTGGGGGCATTTAGCCTGTTTACATTTAAGGTTAATATTGTTATGTGTGAATTTGATCCTGTCATTATGATGCTAGCTAGTTATTTTGCCCATCAGTTGATGCAGTTTCTTCATAGTGTTGATGGTCTTTACATTTTGGGTTTTTTTTGTAGTGGCTGGTACCAGTTTTTCCTTTCCATATTTAGTGCTTCCTTCAGGAGCTCTTGTAAGGCAGGCCTGGTGGTGACAAAATCCCTCAGCATTTGCTTGTCTGTAAAGGATTTTATTTCTCCTTCACTTATGAAATTCATTTTGGCTGGATATGAAATTCTGGGTTGAAAATTCTTTTCTTTAAGAATGTTGAATATTGTCCCCCACTCTCTTCTGGCCTGTAGGGTTTCTGCCAAGAGATCCACTGTTAGTCTGATGGGCTTCCCTTTGTGAGTAAACCGACCTTTCTCTCTGGCTGCCCTTAACATTTTTTCCCTCATTTCAACCTTGGTTAATCTGATGATTATGTGTCTTGGGGTTGCTCTTCTCGAAGAGTATCTTTGTGGTGTTCTCTGTATTTCCTGAATTTGAATGTTGGCCTGTCTTGCTAGATTGGTGAAGTTCTCCTGGTTAATATCCCGAAGAGTGTTTCCCAACTTGGTTCCATTCTCCCCGTCACTTTCAGGTACACCAATAAAATGTAGGTTTGGTCTTTTCACATAGTCCCATATTTCTTGGAGACTTTGTTCATTCCTTTCTATTCTTTTTTCTCTAATCTTGTCTTCATGCTTTATTTCATTAAGATGATCTCCAATCTTTGGTATCTTTTCTCCTGCTTGATCGATTCAGCTATTAATACTTGGGTATGCTTCACAAAGTTCTCGTGCTGTGTTTTTCAGCTTCATCAGGTCATTTATGTTCTTCTCTAAACTGGTTATTCTAGTTAGCAATTCCTCTAAACTTTTATCAAGGTTCTCAGCTTCCTTGCATTAGGTTAGAACATGCTCCTTTAGCTCAAAGGAGTTTGTTATTACCCATCTTCTGAAGCCTACTTCTGTCAATTCATCAAACTCATTATCTATCCAGTTTTGTTCCCTTGCTGGCAAGGAGTTTTGATTTTTTGGAGGAGAATAGGCATTCTGGGTTTTTGAATTTTCAGCCTTTTTGCGCTGGTTTTTCCTCATCTTCGTGGATTTATCTACCTTTGGTCTTTGCTGTTGGTGACCTTTGGATGGGGTTTTTGCGTGGATGTCCTTTTTGTTGATATTGATGCTATTGCTTTCTGTTTGTTAGTTTTCCTTCTAACAGTCAGGCCCCTCTTCTGCAGGTCTACTGGAGTTTGCTGGGGGTCCACTCCAGACCCTGTTTGCCTGGGTCTCACTGGCGGAGGCTGCAGAACAGCAAAGATTGCTGCCTGCTCCTTCCTTTGGAAGCTTTGTCCCAGAGGGGCACCCGCCAGATGCCAGCTGAAGCTCTTCTGTATGAACTGTCTGTCAACCCCTGCTGGAAGTTGTCTCTCTGTCAGAAGGCACAGGGGTCAGGGACTCACTTGAGGAGGCAGTCTGTCCCTTAGCAGAGCTCAAGCACTGTGCTGAGAGATCCACTGCTCTCTTCAGAGCCAGCAGGCAGGAACGTTTAAGTCTGCTGAAGCTGTGCCCACAGCCGCCCCTTCTCCCAGGTGCTCTGTCCCAGGGAGAT
Source organism: Pan troglodytes (assembly GCF_028858775.2). Taxonomy (NCBI): domain Eukaryota; kingdom Metazoa; phylum Chordata; class Mammalia; order Primates; family Hominidae; genus Pan; species Pan troglodytes. The sequence goes on along the minus strand of NC_072417.2, from coordinate 82,046,442 downwards.
CAGAGTTTTATCTATAATCCCCTGATTGGGGCTGCTGCCTTTCCTTCAGAGATGCCCTGCCCAGAGAGGAGGAATCTAGAGAGGCAGTCTGGCTATAGTGGCTTTGCTGAGCTGTGTTGGGCTCCACCCAGTTTGAACTTCCTGACAGCTTTGTTTACACTGTGAGAGGAAAACCACCTATTCAAGCCTCAGTAATGGCAGACACCCCTCCCGTCACCAAGCTCGAGCACCCCAGGTCGACTTCAGACTGCTGTGCTGGCAGTGAGAATTTCAATCTAGTGGATCTGACATTGCTGGGCTCTGTGAAGGTGTGATCTGCTGAGCTAGACCACTTGGCTTCCTGGCTTCAGCCCCCTTTCCAGGGAGTGAACGGTTCTGTCTCACTGGCGTTCCAGGTGCCACTGGGGTACAAAAAAAATTCCTGCAGCTAGCTCGGTGTCTGCCCAAATGGCCATCCAGCTTTGTGCTTGAAACTCAGGGCCCTGGTGGTGTAGGCACCCAAGGGAATCTCCTGGTCTGTGGGTTGTGAAGACCATGGGAAAAGCATAGTATCTGGGCCGGAGTGCACCATCCCTCAAGGCACAGTCCCTCACGCTTCCCTTGGCTAGGGGAGGGAGTTCCTTGACCCCTTGTTCTTCCCGGGTGAGGCAACGGCCCACCCTGCTTCTGCTCTCCCTCAATGGGCTGCACCCACTGTCTAACCAGTCCCAATGAGATGAACTGGGTACCTCAGTTGGAAATGCAGAAATCACCCGTCTTCTGTGTTGATCTTGCTAGGAGCTGCAGACCAGGGCTGTTCTCTTTTGGCCATCTTGCCCGGGAGCTGCATTTTATTTTTTTAATTTTTGTATTTTTTTGTTCATTTATATTTATGCTTTAATCTTTTTCTTATCTATTATGTAAGCATTTTATGTAATTAAATATTTTATCTGTATATTTTACAGATATAATTGTATCTGAAGAGTTACATTTCCAAACCTGTGATAAATAACCTATAATTTGTTCATTCTGGAACCATTAGTGCTTTATAAATGTAAATTTGTTTTACAATGATAGTTGAATTTATTTAAATTATTTCTAAAACCCAAGCAATAAATTCTCCTGTCTTGCTCAAATGAATAACATGGCAATATATATAACCACTTTCAATAACAATATAATGAAATCTTTGCTTGTGTTTTTGATAAACTATAAGTTTTCTTAAGTGTTACGGAAGTGTTTACAAGATACCGAATAACCAACATCAGATATAGTATAAAGGTTTTAAAAGTTTTAAAATGGACATAGTTTGCTAAAAATACCATAATATGGTTGTTTTTCAAGCTATTAATGGGTTTTTATTAAGATTATATTTAGGAGCAGATTAATGAATCTGAAAACGGAAGATCAGAATAAAACAAAAGAAGGGATCAAGAGAAAAATGGAAAAAGAACTAAACTATTTCAACGCTGTCGTAGAGAGATCTAGTGCCGGCTTTACTCTCTATTTCCCTAACACACCCCTTGTAGAAGAAGCTGACCACTGTGTACTGCATCACCAATTCTCTTCTTTGATGCCTGGATTCCAGCTGGGTTTGATTAATCCAACAGGAAGTAGCAGCAACAGATTGAGGATAGAAGGAAAGGGAGGTCAGACCCTCCTCCCCTGCTTTGGTACCAGATCTAGTGGTGAATGGATCCTTGAGGCCCACAGGCTTTGCCCTCCTCCAGTTACACTCACCTGTTTCTTCCCCTTAAGGGGATTGACCCCAGGAATGTCTCCCCCGGCTGCAGGCCACACTCAACCTCCAGCAATTCATCAAAATTACCATTTATGCATTCCGTCCTACCAATTTCTGGCTCTAGTGATTTCTGCTCCAGGTAAGCTGATCTTGGCTGTGATTCTCTGTATTCACTTGTTTCTCTGGATTTTAGGGTTGTAGTTTGCCCTGAAACCTCAATCTCTGATGGGTCCAAGAAATATCACTGATTTTCAGTTTGCTTAGGTTTTTTCTTACTGCAAGAAAGCGAATAATGACTTCCACGCTCTTTACATGTTGGAGGTGAAGAAATTGAATTTTAAATTTTATTGATTTTTAATTAATTAAAATTTACATTTAAATACTCACATGGGGCTAGTGGCTACCTTACTGAAGAATGCAGTTTTAAAGTTAATCATATCTTTGTCCTCTTCCTAAACTATAAGATTTTTAGGGAACTTAGCTCTGATCATGGCTCTCTCCTCCCATATAACTGCTGTTTGATACTTGAGTTGTCCATTGTGTTTAACACTGCCCCCTGCACACATTAGTCATTATCATCATTAGTTTGCACAATCAATATTTATTTAGTTCACTAATATATTTATTAGTTGCTAGCATTCAACTACTTCTTTCTGGATTCAGTTTTTTCTTCTTCTTGGAGTATATTTATTAGTAGTTCTTTCAGAGATGTCCATAAAATAGAAATCTCAGTTTTTTGGGGTAAAGATATATCTATTTTATGCTTACACATGAATTATATTTTAGCTGGTTTGTCAATCAGCCTTTGCCAAACCACCTTAAAACTTACTGGCTTAAAATAGCAATCTCCTTTTAGCTTTGTTTTCCTGTTTCATTTCTGGCATCTGGGTATTTATTTTTCTTTGAATGTGATCTCTGTTTTTGTTACTTCTTATTTAACCATTTTATTTATTTCCTTGTTGAAGGAGCATTCACATTAGCATAGTTCAACAGTAGAAATAGAAATAGCAATAAAGATTTTGCTATTATCTTACAAAATCCCACTGTCTGGTATTTTGGTACAAATAAATTGAAAAGTAACTGGCTTGATATCTTCTTAAGGTTTTTTAAGTTGTATGCTAAATACACTAGAAAACTTGCATAAAATACTCCCAGGATGGGCTCAGAGGAATAATGATTGTATATTGGAAACAATAATTTTAGATGACCAAATACATTTTTGTTTGAAGTTTCCGTTGAATGTTTATAAAAAGGCTGAACACCTGAGATTCCTATGTAACAGTAAATAATTTCTCTGGAGAAAAAAGACCTAGGCAAAATCTAACATATATTAATTTAATCAAACATCTTAAAACAAATACAGAAAGAATTAGTGCCCCCAGATATTGTGGAGTGGGGCCTAGATTTCCTGGTCTATAAGATAAGGAGCCAAGATTTCCCAGTGTTTCTGTTTAGGTTTCCTGCACAGAGATGAGCATCTACTATAACAAAATAAACTCTTTGTTTTTATGTACTGCCCCCAACAGAAGCTGACAAGAAATGCAATGGCAGCAATGTTTAGTTCTTTCAAACCCAATGAGCTATGTGAGGCTTCTGAACTCTGACTATAACTTGTAATGTAATTGTAATTGTTGGTGATGTTTGAGGAGCCCAGGCTTACTAGTTAGTCTTATATAGGGTAAGAATAAAAAAGAAACCTGTATAACCCAATTTCTTTCTTTCCTTCTTTTTTCTCTTTCTTTCTTTCTTTCTTTCTTCTTTCTTTCTTTCTTTTTTCTTTCTTTCTTTCTTTCTTTCTTCCTTTCTTTCTTTCTTTTTTCTTTCTCTGTCTCTCTCTCTTTCTTTTCTTTTTTTTTTTCAAGGTCTCACTCTGCTTACTCTGTTGCCCAGGCTGGAAGGCTGTGGCGCCATCTCAGCTCACTGCAACGTCCACCTCCCAGGCTCAAGGGCTCAAGTGATGTTCCCACCTCAGCCTCCAGAGTAGCTGGAACTGCAGGCATGTACTACCACACCTGGCTGATTTTTTGGTATTTTTTGTAGAGACAGGGTTTCACCATGTTGCCCAGGCTGGTCTGAACTTCTGGACTCGAGAGATCCTCCCACCTTGGCCTCGCAAAGTACTGGGATTACAGGGCACAATGACTTTCTTTTATAAATTCAAAGTTGAAGAATATAAATTTAAAAAATATTAAATCATATTTAATTATATATTAAGAAAATTTCCATTCATACAAAAATAGCAAAAATATTACAAAATTTAGCATTAAATATGTCAATTCTTTTTTTATTGCTATTTTTGTATTGGTGCTAGTGTCTTAGGTATGGGTAACTCAGTTTATTCCATAAGTACGGCTTTTCTCTTGTACATTTAAAGCATTTTTCTGTCAAGTCTTTAAGTCACTCACTATTTATCAGTTTCAATAGCTATCGATGCCTTTCCTGATCCATCAATGATTTTAATTAATGATAAATAACTTCTAAAAATATGTTGTTTTGAGCCGTCAGTTCAGAGATAAACCTTACAAATTTTCCTTTAGTTTCAAGGAGCATTTCTTAAGGCAGCAGGACTTATGAGTTCCTGACATGTCTAAGGCAATCTTCCACTCTCCTTGATACCTATTTCAAGACTCCTCACAGTATCCTCAAGTGCCCAGCACATCTGTTGGTTTGTTCTTAGAATTTGCTTCCTACTTCACAGAAAAATAACTTAACCCTGAGGACGGAAATCTTTACTTCGTGTTGTCACATTTTTTAATCCTCTCAGCTTTCACTGGCACTTCCTTTTTTTCTTGTGACAGAGAAAAAAAAAAAACCTGTCCCATCTGATCCAATACCGTCTTACCCAGCCCCTCCAAAAAAGCAGCACTTCACCTGTTACTGCGTTTCTCCTGCGTGTTCAGCGTTCTCCTCTTCACTTTCCCTTTTTAAATGTTGTCTTTAAAAAACAAAATAACAACCTTTTCTTGACAAAAACAACTCACTTAAACTACCACCCAACCTACAACCTTTCTTTTATAACTAAGCTTCTTGAAAAAGAAAAAGATACTTTTTTTCTTTTGTTTTCCTACCTCACATTCAATATTATACATTTAAAATTTAAAACGTATGTATTGAGCAACCTTCATGTTCCAGGCTCTGTGAGGTACACAGCAGTGATGATTTTGTACCCTTCAGTTGTTTACAACCTATGGTGTGGGAGAAATGAGTATATTTAGCCTAAAAGACAGTGAGGTACATACTACAATAGCAGTAACCACAGCGTGCTATGGGGACACCTGGAAGGGGCATGGAACCCATATGCAATGAGGGCAAGGGTATCAGTTCGTTCTCACGTTGCTAGTAAAGACATATTTGAGACTGGGTAATTTATAAGGAAAAGAGGTTTAATTGATTCACAGTTCATGGTGGCTGGGGAGGCCTCAGGAAACTTACAATCATGGCAGAAGGGGAGGCAAACACGTCCTTCTTCACAGGGTGGCAGGAAAGAGAAGTGCCGAGCAAAAGGGGGAAAAGCCCCGTATAAAACCATCAGATCTTATGAGAACTCACTCTCTATCACAAGAACAGCCTGAGGGTAACTGCCCTCATGATTCAATTACCTCCCACGAGGTCCCTCCCACGACACATGGGGATTATGGGAACTATAATTTAAGATGAGATTTGCCGGGGGGACACGGCCAAACTGTATCAGCAAGGAAGGCACCTTGTGGGAGGAGAGATCAGAGCTGAAACCTGAAGGAAAAGCAGGAGCTGAGCAGATAGTTGTAGTCACCAGAGAAGTCCACTTGTGAACCGGAGTTAGTTACAGGAGAGCAAAGAGAGGTAAATGAGAACATGATGTACTTATTAAAAAAGAAAATCATGTAGAAGTATCTGGCTTGAGTTGGAGGAAGGAGACAAGGCAAGGGAAGAGTGGAAAGAGAAGAAAGGACCAGATAATTTAAAAAAAAAATTCTTGTACATTTGCAAAGAGATCAGGACACAGTCAAGGCAGTAGTGGGAATGATATCATAAAAATTCTATGTCAGAAAGATTGTTTATATGTGATGTGGAAATAGATTGCTTTCCCATTTCAAGATGGTAGATAAGCAAAGGATAGACACAAGGACAACATTGCTCAATATCTAATAAACTTCCAAGAGAAAAGAATAGAGAGACTTGAAGGAAAGCAATATTTGATGAAGGTATTAGTTAAAATTTTCCCAGAACTTAAAAAGGAGACACAAGTTCTTTGATTGCAAGTAAACACAAAGTGCCATGTAGGACAAAACCCAAAAATCTATACCTGAGCACACTGTCGTGAAATTCCCTACACTTGTGGTTAAAGGGAAAACCCTAAGATGTCTTCACAAGAAAAACAAAAAAACCTCAAACTTACGAGTACCAAAAGCACTTTATCATCATATCTGGATGAGAAAGCAATAACATGCTATTTTTAAAGTGAGAAATATAAGACATTTTCAGTCAGAGCTATAAACAAAAACAGAAAACAATAATGGAATGACAGAGTAACAAAAATACAGATAGAGAAAATGAACAGATTTGTTATAGTAAAAAAAATTTACAAATGGCCAAAAAGTATATTAAAATATGCTTGACACCACTAAGAAATATAAGTTATCAAGGTGGTACTATTTTTTATTAATCAGACTGGTAAAATTTACAAACACCTATAATGTCTAGTTTTGACACAGCCGTGGAGAGTATAGTCTCTAGCATTTGGTGAGTCATCCCTCATTGCAAGCTACTGCACTCAATACTTTACATATGTTATTTCCTTTAATCCCTACCATCTCCCCTCCACCCCAAACCTAAATTTATAAATTCTAAAACACCCTTGTTAGATACTATTGTGTCCTCTGGATCTCACAGATGAGAAAACTAAAGCTTCCTGGGTAAATCATTGGGGCTCCAAGGTAAGTTACTTGCCTTGCATTGCAATTAGTAAGGAGTAGAGCTAATGTTTTAAGTTCAAATATGCTAACGGGTGTATCCTATAAGGAGCAGGAAGATGGGGGAGAAAGATGTATAGAGACATAGGCGATTTTTTATATTGCCAGAGTAATGTAGATCCTGATACGTTTGTTAACATTTGAGGGTTGTCACTAGTAGAACAAAATACTGATCCAGAACTCTATAGATGATAGTTGGGGAAAAAGGAAAAGGGGAACCTGAAAAAAGGAACAGAGAAAACACAATCACTATAGAAATGGATAAATGGGAAATAACAGGAAAGCGTAATTTAAAGAGACCATAAAATAAGATGACTGGAAGAAAAGGATTGGGTAACCAAAGGACTTACATCCCCTTCCCTGCCCTGCCCATGGATAGTAGAAGATTTGCAGATAAGGTAAAAAGAGAAATGCAATTATACTACTTCAACAGGCATCCTTTAGGCATGTAATAAAAGTTTGTCAAAATATATCTGAGAAATGCAAATTGCAAATGAAAGTGGAGGGCAGGAATATATCACACAAAGGATATTTCAAGGCAAAAAAAGCACAAAACAAGACCAAGTAGAATTTATTACATTTTTAAGAAACAAAGAGGGCCAGGCGCGGTGGCTCACGCCTGTAATCCCAACACTTTGGGAGGCCGAGGAGGGCGGATCACGCGGTCAGGAGATCGAGACCATCCTGGCTAACATGGTGAAACCCTGTCTCTACTAAAAATACAAAAAATTAGCCGGGCATCGTGGCGGGCGCCTGTAGTCCCAGCTACTTGGGAGGCTGAGGCACGAGAATGGCATGAACCCGGGAGGCGGAGCTTGCAGTGAGCAGAGATCACGTCACAAAAAAAAAAAAAAAAAAAACACAAAACAAAACAAAGAGAAATGTTCGGAGGATATCTGACAAAACTCACATGCAGGCAGTGCAGCCAGATCTGAGAAAGAATGAAAAGCAAGAAGATAAAAGCCCCTGGAAAACAAGCAGACATTCTCAGTCTTTATCAGGCAGCTGGACCACTTCATCCTTCTCTCTTTACAGATCAGGTTTTTCTGTTTTTGCACAGTGTTGAGAAGGGCTGCACACAGGTCTTGGGGTGACAAGTCCTCCTTACAAATAGCCAGCAAAGATTCCAAGAAGAATGTTATAGTCTGGTGCAAAACACATCACATGAAATTTATAAGGTTTCTGGCACTGGAGAATACTGCCGCAAAATAAATAAAGCAAAAGGCAAGGAAAATTGTAAAATATGTGCACATAAAGTAAGAATAATGGAATAAACAGAGATATATGCAAATGAGACAGCGTAGCATTTGTAATTTGAGCTCATAGACTCTACAGATGGTCTGAGTTTTAACTCAGTTTCTGCTACTCACCATCTGTGTGAATTTGGGCAAGTTACGTAACTCCCTGGGCCTCACCTTTCTGGTCCGTAAAATGGGGTGATTAGAATAATGCCTACCTCATGGGATTATTCTGTGGATTAAATGTTTTAATATTTAAGTATGTCTTAGACACAATAAATGCTATATGTAGTTGCCAAAAAAAGTGTACATTATGGTATAAAATCAGTGTCATTTCATTTTTGAACTCCCATGGGATTGTTTTTGAATTGGTAAACTGATTCAAAAACTTCTTTATAAGAGTAAATACGTCGGGCGCAGTGGCTTCTGCCTGTAATCCCAGCACTTTGTGGGGCCAAGGTGGGTGCATCATTTGAGGTCAGGAGTTCCAGACCAGCTTGACCAAAATGGTGAAACCCCTTCTCTACTAAAAACACACAAAAATTAGCTGGCCGTGGTGGCAGGTGCCTGTAGTCCCAGCTACTGTGGAGGCTGAGGCAGGAGAATCGCTTGAACCTGGGAGGCAGAGGTTCCATTGAGCCGAGATTGTGCCACTGCACTCCAGCCTGGGCGACAGAGGGAAACTCCGTCTCAAAATAAATAAATAAATAAATATTAAATATTGTTTAATCTAGAAAATATTAAAAAGAAGATCAATGAGAGGGAGCTTGCTCTGTTATAGTGCCACAGAGATTACAGTGTGGTACACTGAAGGAAACATTGAAAACAGAATTTAGAACCGAAAGTCAAAATCAACTAGGGCCAGAACTCATAAGCTCTAACCTAGGTACAAAGTTCTTCTAGGAAACAAGTTACTGAAAAAAAATTTCCTAAATTATATTCTCTGTGCACAAAATGTTGGCGATGTTATTAAATGTATTGAATGTGATAATTTTGTATTTTCTGCAGAAAATCAACCAACCTATAATCTTTTCTGTAGACATATGGAAACAATCAGAAGTCTTTTTTTTTTTTTTTTAAGTTTGACAGTCTCATGGATTCAGGAGTTCAGCCTACTTCCACAGACTGCTTGCTGAGCAACTTCTGGATCGCATATAATTAGAAAAAGGATAAATATAATTGAATCAATATTGAGAGAATGGGAAATGGGTAAGGAAGATTTCATTTGGTTATCATGGTCCGTGAGACACAGATAAGAGGCTGATTTAAGAATTGCATGCATTTATTGTTTCCCTTTCAGCTGTATGTTCAGGAAGAAATTACAGTACTGAAGAATTTAACAGACTTACTGGCTGTAAGCAGAATGATAGTGGTCCTTTCCCCCCTCTTCTTCAGCCAAAGATAAACTCCATGAATTGTAAGAATTTTGGAACAGTCTTTTCTTCTACTTACACAAGATGCTCAAAAATAGACAGAATGGCATCTATTACCAGTTAAAAATGTTTCTCTAACAATACTGGAAAGCAGGACATACTAAAATTCAGTAGTTACTGGTGGAGAAAGTAGTTTGTTTCATGGGAACCGTTGCAGAGATGACAAGCCTGGAGGCTTTGGGAGCACAGGTAATTGTTATGTGAGATTTCTCTAAAGATTCTGCTCGCTTCAGTACCATGAAAGATGCTACAATTAGTATGCACACAATGAAACTGAGATGCAGATGGAAACTCAGAGTTTCTTTTGTTACCCTGAAGAAAATTACGTTGCTTTATTGCCGTATTTCTGGATTCAAGTTTTAAGAATCTGTTGAAGGTTTTAAATAGTTTCTAACCCAATTTGTATGTATTTACTTGTCACTTAAAATATATATATATAAAACTTACATATATTTATGTATTTTCTACTTTGTTCTGCTCTACTCTTCTCTGGATTGGCTTCTTACTTATCTTTGTTTAAATCATTGTGTTGGGGTCAACTCTCCCATTAGGGCCTTGTATGAAAAGACCGATTGAGAAAGGCTAGATTCTCCTTGGTTTGATAGTTCCTAATGTTTTGATATGTCCAGCCAACCATCTGTAACTACAAACTCCCTGCTGAGTAACTAGCAGGAAACAAAGAAATGGAAAACAGCAAAGAAATCACCACGTGAGCAGAAGATATTTTGGCAGGCTAGCTGAACTGAGACCAAATTATCCTGGGAAATCAGTATAAAACAGAACTATTCACAATGAATGTGAAATTAAAAGCATGATGTAGTAGTGACCCAAAAGGAATGTGAATTCTCCTCCAGAACATGCAGAGACCCATGGATGAACTGTGTTTCTAGATTTTTCCTCCAGCTTTCCTGAGAGTAAGTTAACCTCTAAAATTGTGGTTATTTTGCATATAGAAATATAACATAAGACTATAAATAGGAATGCCAGACATTTAGGTAGAAACCATTAAAAGCAGTAAGTTATTAACGAGTCATTTTGACTTTTTAAATCATCTATTTTATTTTGTATGACTAAATAACCAAATGAAGAACTAAGAATTTAAATTTTTACCCCGTAACTAAAACATTTTTGGACAAATAGCATACATTATCTAATAGGCTATTGAATAAATCAAAAGAAATGTCACGTTATGTTGCTTCTTTACAAGTATGAACTAGTTCCAAATTTATTTGAATTACTTACTCTTCTTTGTTTGTTTTTAATTTTACTGCCAGAGGAATTGTAAGCATTGCAGGATGCACAATTTTCTGAGTTTTGAATTGTTTTTAAATGGCTTGAGAATATTTTCATCAAGAAAACTTAAGGAAAGATTTTTATTGATCTTGTTTATTATAGTAACTATTTTAAAATTTTGATCTAATTTGTTGCCCAGTGCAACAAATTAGAAAAATTTGTTCTGTGAATAACAGGAATTTTATCTGACTGGGAAATGATTGGCTTTTTATAACCAATTTATTATTTCTAAATTATACAATTTCCTATTCAGAACAATTTAAGCTAATTAGATGTTTTATATTATTACGGTGGGTAGTATATTTTTTCTCTGATATTTACACTAAGATGTTCAGTGGGGGGAGAAATCAGTCTTAACGCTCAGAGATAAATAACCACATTCATGACAATGAGATTATGTAATTGTTTTTTATTCACAAATATTTTCTGGCACACACATTAATTCACAGAAAGAAAGAACAGTAGTCACGTGGGCACAATATTTAACCATTTCAGATACTGAGGTTTATCACCGCTTGATTTCTTAGTTGGAAATGTTGCAGTTTGGTTTCAGGCAGGATTTCCAGGCTATCACAGCCTGCTCCGATGGCATGATTATTAGGAGCTCATCTGCATCACTGGTGAATTTCTTTGGTCACTTCTGGACAGTTTTTAAACGTAAGTCCATGCCCTTCTTTGTTCTGCTGATGAGGCACGTCATAAAATAAATGTCCAGCGATGTCTTCCCGTCTTGTTCTCAGGCCTCAGGCTCTCGGACTCCTTCCCCCAACCCTGCCCCCATGTTAACTTTCTATTGCTGCTGTAAAAAAAAAAAAAAAAAAAATGACCACAAACTTAATGGTTTAGAACAAAACAGAGTTATCATCTTACAGCTCTGGGGGTTAGAAGTGTGATGCGGTTCTCACTCGGCTAACATCAAGGGGTTGGCTAGGCTGTGTCTCTTTCTGGAGGCTGTAGGGGAGAATCTGTTTTCTTACCCTGTGTAGCTTCTAGAGGTTTCTTGCATTCTTTGGTTCATGGTCTTCCTCCTCCATCTTCAAAGCCGTAGCAGCAGAATGAACCCTTCTTCTACTGCCTCACTCTGATCTCGTCTGCCTCCCTGTTTTACTTTTTAGCACCCTTGTGATTACACTGGGTCTACCCAGATAATCCAGGATGATCTCCCTATTTCAAAGTCAGCTGATTAGCAACCTTAATTCCATGTACTGCCTTAATTCCCCTTTGTCATGTACTGTAACGTATTCACAAATTCCAGGATTAGAACAGGACCGTTATTCTGCCAATCACATTTCTCTTCAACTATGCCTTGTGATATGGTTTGGCTCTGTCCCCACTCCAATCTCATCTTGAATTATAGTCCCCATAATCCCTATCTGTCATGGGAGGGACCCAGGGGGAGGTAATGGAATTATTGGGGCAGGTCTTTCCTGGGCTGTTCTCATGATAGTATTCAAGTCTCACGAGATCTGATGGTTTTATAAAGGGGAATTCCCCTACCCAAGCTCTCTTGCCTGGCACCATATAAGATGTGACTTTGCTCCTTGTTTGCCTTCAGCCATGATTGTGTGGCCTCCCCAGTCATGTAGAACTGTGAGTCAGTTAAACCTCTTTCCTTTATGAATTACTCAGTCTCAGGTATGTCTTTTTTTTTTTTTTTTTTTTTTTTGAGACAGTCTCACACTGTCACCTAGGCTGGAGTGCAGTGGCGCAATCTCGGCTCACTGCAACCTCTGCCTCCCGGGTTCAAGCGGTTCTCCTGCCTCAGCCTCCCAAGGAGCTGGGATTACGGGCACTCGCCACCACACCCAGCTAATTTTTTGTATTTTTAGTGGAGATGGGGTTTCACCATGTTGGCCAGGCTGGTCTCGAACTCCTGACCTTGTGATTCACCTGCCTCAGCCTCCCAAAGTGCTGGGATTACAAGCATGAGCCCCCGTGCCTGGCCTCAGGTAAGTCTTTATTAGCAGTGTGAGAACAGACTAATACACCTTGCCCTTCAGACTTCAGTAGCAGCACAGTATTCCCTGCAATAGACCATGGATAGGCTCCATCTCTGGTACTACCCCCTTGAGGCTGACTTGAATAAATCGTCTTCCCACTTGAGCTGTCTCTTGAATACCAGAAGGGGTCAGCATATTCATGGCTTTGCTCCTGCCATGAATATGGCAGGATGAACCATGAACCTAGGATCCAGGAGCACCCTCATTAATAAAACCATTGAAGGGGCAATAGCAACCTTATGATTGCCACTCCTGTTCAACATGGCACCAAAAGAGGATACCATTGATGTGAAAACACAGGCCTTATTAGTCAACTGGCCTTGTGCTCCACTATACCAAGACTTGAACTACTACCTTTGAATCATTTCCTGGGTGAGTTTCCCATCCTAGAATGTTGGGTTTGTTAGCTAAGTAAGATTAGGTCTTACGTTTTCTTTATCAGTTAAAATAGTTCATGTTCACTAAAGCTCTACAATTTTCAGACCATCGTTGTTATTCTGCCTTATATACGACACCATTATGTAAAATGGTGTCATATTTGCATTTAACCTATGTATATTCTCCTGCGTACTTTAAATCATCTCTAGCTTACTTACAATACCTAATGCAATGTAAATTCTATGTAAATAATTGTTATACTTTATTGTTTCAGGAATAATGACAAGAAAAAAAAAGCTTCTACATGTTCAGTACAAACCCAGCCATCCTTTTTTTCTGAGCATTATCTACCGCCAGTTGGTCGAATCCACAAGTGCAGAACCCACAAATACAAATGGGTGACTATAGTTTTTGAGCTGTGCTAACATGAAAGAGTATAAATAATTACATTGTACCCGCCCTACCAAACTGAAACTGTCATATCTGAAGTAAGTTACCTTCATTATGTTGTAGTAGGTCAGTTAATGGCTTTTGGACAGACATATCCTGAATTCTTTGTTTGTTCTCTGCAAACAATTCTATAAAGACTTCCTAAAGCCTATAAAGACTTCCTAAAGCCTAGGCCCATGTTTTAGAAAGTGAAAGTCTGGCTGACTGGTGGATCTGTGTGCAAGCCTGAAGGCCACTCTCTCTCTCTCTTTCACTCTTGTAAGCCTAGGCCCTTATGTGGGTTACCCTCAAGGCCAAGGCTGAGCCCATAAGCAGGCAGGCATGGGTGATTGTCTCTCATTGAAAATAGCAGAGCAACATTGGTGCCTACAAATGATTATCCCTATATTGATTTCAATAATACAATAGTAGAATGAGGTATCTGTTTAAGTACCTTCAAGGACAATTTTATGTGATTTGTTTATCTCTATTTGGCTGATTCATTCTCCCTAACTCCACCTCCCACCTATCCACATATGTATAGGGAGGTTATAGCCATCATAGATGTGAAGATTAGTTTGGGTGCTCTTTTCTATCAACAGTAAAAGCGGGCCATCTACTTTGCAAGAATAAAGTTTGTCTATAGTACACCAAACCTATTCCTTGACTCAACAGTCCATTTCACAATAATTACATTTTTATGCCCATACCATCTCCCCAAAATGCATTTTCACACCATTGAACACTAGTTAAAACTATGAGTTCCAAGTCTTCCTACCTCTTGGGATGTTTCATAGGAAAATCTCTATTGACCAAGTGACATAGATCTGGCTTTTATTTCTGTGCCTCTTCATCACCACATATTTAACTATTCCAAAATAGTTATTACCACCATCACTCTACTCTAGTTCCTTCTGCTCATTATCTCTTACACAGTATATCCTATCTAATTAGGCTTCACCTTATGAAGTAGGCTTTTGTAAATATCCCAGGGGATGAAGGACGAGGAGTTGAAAGATACAGAACAAAGATTCAGAATTTTATTTCATTTTCTGCTTCTAGCATCTAGAAGAGATTGTAGAGTGTTGAAACAATTTCTTCCTTAACAGTCCGATAGAATTTCCCAGTGAACCCATTCACTGGGGAACCACCAGTGATGCTTTCTGTTTTGAAGATTATTGATTATTAAATCAGTTTCTTTGACAGATAAAGGCTAATTCAGATTGTTTATCCTTGTGTGAGTTTTGACAGATTGTCTCTTTGAAGGAACTGATTCGTTTCATCTAGGCTATCAAATTTGTAAGCATAGGGTTGTTCATAATATTCTTTGATTGTCCTCTTAATGTCTATGAGAGCTGTAGTGATGCCCCCTCTTTCATTTCTAATATTAGCAACTTGTGTTCTCTCCCTCTTTTTTCTTAGTTAGTCTTGGTAGAGGCCTATTGATTTTATTGATCTCAGAGAACCAGCTTTTGGTTTTACTGATTTTTATCTATTGATTTCCTGTTTTCAGTTTCATTGATTTCTATCATAATTTTTACTATTTCTTTTATTTTGCTTTCTTTGGATTTAATTTGCTTTTCTTTTTCTAATTTCCTAAGGTGTAAGCTTAGATTGTTTACTTTAGATCTTTCTTCTTTACTAATGTATGCATTGGATGCTGTAAATTTCTCTCTAAGCAAAGCTTTCACTGTATGCCACAAATTTTGATAAGCTGTGTTTTCATTTTTATTTAGTTCAAAATAAGTTTTAATTTGTCATTAGATTTTTTTCTTTGACTTTTATGTTATTTAGAAGTGTGTTTAACCTCCATGTATTTGGGAGATTTTCCAGTTATCTTTCTATTACTGATTTCTAGTGTAATTCTACCATGGCCCGAGAGCATGCATTGTATGATTTCTATTCCTTTAAATTTTCTAAGGTGTGTTTTATGGCCCAAAATTGGTCTATCTTGGTGAGCGTTCCATGTGAGCATGAGAAGGATGAATTTCCTGCTGTTATTGAGTGAAATCGTGTGTAGAAATGTTCATTTTACCCAATCGGTTGATTATATTGTTGAGTTCAACTCTGATTTTATTTATTTTCTGCCTGCTGGATCTGTCCATTTCTGCCAAGAGAGGTGATGAAGTCTCCAACTATAAGAGTGGATTCATCTGTTTCTCTTTGCAGTTCTCTCAGTATTTTGACACTGTTGTTAGCACACACATGTTAAAGATTGCTATGACTTCTTGGAAAATTGACCCCTTTAACTTTATGTAACTTCTCACTTTATCCCTGATAATTTTCCTTCTTTGGAATGAAAAGTCTGTTCTGTTTTAGAATTCTACTCCATCTGAAATTAATATAGTTATTCCAGCTTTCTTCTGATTATTGTTAGCATGGTCCATCTATATTTATCCCTCTACTTTTAATCTATATGTGTCTTTATATTTAAAGTTGGTTTCATGTAAACAACATGTAATTACATCTTTTTTGTCATCTACTCTGACAATCTCTGTCTTTTAATTGGTGCATTTAGACCATTGATGATCAAAGTGATTATTGACATATTGGATTAGTATCTACCAAATTTGTTACCATTTTCTATTTATTGCCTTTGTTCTAGTCTTCAATTCTATTTTTGGTCTACATTTTTTCTGCCTTTTGTGGTTTTAATTGAGCATTTAATATAATTTCATTTTTCCTTCTTTCTTAGATTATCATTCATTTAGACTCATTTTGTTTGTTTGTTTTTTGTTTTTACTTTCTTTCATGGATTTTCCAAAAGAAAAGCAAATTAAATCCTTAGAGTTTGCAATATATATTTACAATTAATCCAAGTCAACTTTCGAATAACACTATACCACTTAATTGGTAGCGTATCTTATAATAACAAAATAACCCCAATTCCTCTCCCTCCTGCCCCTCATATCATTACTGTCATTCATTTCACTTACAGATAAGCATACAGGAACATTATATATGAATGTAATACATATATTGTATATATGGCATTATATACATATATAAACATAAGTATACACAATTGAATACATTGCTATTATTTTCTATTATGTTTCAAATCAATTAAAAATAAGAAAAAGTTTTTATTGTACCTTCACTTATTCTTTCTCTCATGCTTTTTCTTTATGTAAATCTGAATTTTCCTTTCTTTTTTTTTTTTTTTTGAGAGAGGGTCTCACTCTTTGCCCAGGCTGGAGTGCGGGGTCACCATCACAGCTCACTGCAGCCTCCACCTCTCAGGCCCAAGTGATCCTTTCTACCTCAGCCTCCTTAGTAGCTGGGGCCTCAGGCATAAGCCATCATGCCTCGCTAATTTAAATAATTTTGTTTTTGTAGAGACAGGGTCTCCCTATGTTGCCCAGGCTGGTCTTGAACTTCTGGGCTCAAGCCATTCTCTTACCTTAGCCTCCCAAAGTGTTGTAATTGCAGGCATGAGCCACTGTGCCCAGGCTTATATATAAATTTGTGACATATCACTTTACTTCTTTTGAAATAACTTCTTTTCATATTTTTGCAAGGCAGGTCTACTGGCAACAAATTCTCTCATTTTTTGTTTGTCTGAGAAAGTACTTCTCTTTCATCTTTTGAGGTTAATATCACAGAGTACATTCTACTAAGGGTAGAATGCTAAGTTGGTGGGTTTATTCTCTGAGCACATTAAATACTTTATTCTCTTCTTGTTTCCATAATTTCTGAAGAAAAGTTAGATAAAATTCTTATTTTTGCTCCTCTATAGAAAAGATGTTTTCTTCCTCTGGCTTCTTGAAGATTTTTTTCTTTATCTTTGATTTTCTGTAGTTTGAAAATGATATTTCTTGGTGTAGTTGTTTGAGCAAATATTCTGCTTGGTGTTCTCTGACCTTCCTGAATCTAAGGTTGGGTGTCTAGCCGTTATCTGGGGAAATTCTCAGTCATTACTGTTTAAAGTATTTCTTCTGTTCCTTTCTTTCTCTCTTTTTGGTATTCCCATTAGGCATATGTTACACATTTTCAATTGTCCCATAGTTCTTAAATATTCTGCTCTGTTTTTTCTTCAGTCTTTTTTTGTTTTCTTTTCGAAAAGTTTTGGATTCTTTTCTCAGCTGTGTGTAGTCTACTAATAAGCTCATCAAAGATCAAAGGCATTCTTCATTTCTGATAGTATTTTTTAATATTAGGCATTTATTTTTGGTTCTCTCTTAGAAGTTTTATCTCCTTTCTTACCTTGCCCATCGTTCCTGCATGATGCAGCATTATAAGAAATATATATTTTGTCTCTGCCCCCTAGTTTTGGCACAAAACTTCTAAAACCCTTGTAATTTCCTGAGTCATAGGGGTGATGGGAATAGCGTTAGTTATAATATTTGGTCCCTGTTCCTGACACAGAGCTTCTAAGACCAGGAATCTCTGAAGTGAAATGAGTATCTTCATGTTAATGAGATATCTGATGGCTGAAATCCCCTAGATTGCTTCAGGATAGGACTGGTTGCCAGGGAATCACCCATGTGATTAGAAGGTTTCAGCCCCATCCCCAGATGTCCAGGAAGAGGAGGGGAGATTGAGTTCGAGTTAATCTCCAATGGCCAATGATTTTATTAATCATGCCCATGTAAAGAAGTCTCCACAAAAGCCCTAACTGAAGGAGTTTGGGGAACTTCTGGTTTGGTGAACATCTCAAGGTGCTGGGAATGTGGTGCACCCAGAGAGTTAATGGAAGCTCAGTGTCCTGTCCTGCACACTCTGCCATATGCATATTTTCTATTTGGCTGTTGCTGAGTTTTATCCTTTGTAATAAACTGGTAATTGCAATTAGACTGTTTTTCTGAGTTCTGTGAGCTACTCTAGCAAATTATCAAACCCAAGGAGCGGGTTATGGGAACCCCTAATATATAGCCAGTCAGTCAGAAGTACAAAAGACCCAGGCTTGTGCCTGGCATCTGAAGTGGGGGGCAGTCTTTTGGGACTGAGTCCTTAATCTGTGGGATCTGCTGTAACTCCAAGTAGACAGTATCAGAATTGAAGTGAATTGAATTTTAGGTCACCCAGTTGGTGTCCACAGAGAACTGGAGAATTTCTTTGTGGGGAAAACCCAAGCATTTGTTATCAGAAGTGTTTTATACAGAGAAACAGGTGTGGACTTTTTTTTCTCCCACGTTACATATTGTCTACTTTATCCATTGAAGCCCTTAGTATTTTAATCATAGTTGTTTCAAATTCCTAGTCTAATAATTGCAACATTTCTGCCACATCTGAGTCTGATTCTGATACTTTCTCTCCTTATACTGTTGTGTTTTTTTTTACCTTCTAGTATGTGTTATAATTTTTTCTATTTGTTTTTGAGACAGAGTCTCTCTCTGTCACCCAGGCTGTAGTACAGTAGCATGAAGATGGTTCACTGCAGCCTCAATCTTGTTGGGCTCAAGCAATCTTCTGCCTCAACCTCCCAAGTAGCTGGTAGCTGGGACTACAGGGACCATGTCCAGCTAATTTTTTGATTTTTTAAAAATAGAGATGGGGTCTCACTTTGTTGCCCAGGCCAGTCTCTAACTCCTGGCTTCAAGCAATCCTCCTGCCTCAGCCTCCCAAAGTGCTGGGATTACAGGCATGAGCCACCTTATGCAGCCCATAATTTTTTCTTGGTAGCTGGACATGATGTCCCGGGTAAAAGTTAATCAATCTCTTAAGTTCGTGGCACACAAAATAATTGATTCAAACAAAGCTCCTATCTTGTTTTGGTTACTTATTTTCTTTAATTTCCAATTCCCACTTTTCACCCAACCTCCATTCTTATTTCCCACTTCCAAAGATAACCTTTTTATTGTATTAGGGATGGTGATCCTTTAGCTCCTGAATATTTTTGGAAAATGTGTATCACATGTAATGTGAATTGATATCAATGATATTTTGACCTAATGCTCAATCTTTTCTTTTTCTTTCTTTCTTCCTTTGAACTGGAGCTATATTTTAAAGATGTCTTCATGTGGATGGGTGTGTGCCAATCCAGTGCTCCTGAATCCTACATAGTAATCTTTGGACTGTATCCATCAAAATTTGTTTTATTAACACCATGCCACAATAATCTACATTATAAAGAACATCCTTGCACTGGTCCCCTCATGACCCCATGTGAGAATCTCCATGGGCTGCATATCCAGGAGCAGAACTGATTGATGGTAGGATATTGCTAAGTAGTAATGAATCAGTAATGAATCACCCATGTGACTGGGTTAGTTTGTACCCCCAACAACAAGGCGGAAAGTTCCTTTTTCCCCATTAGACAATTTAACAACACCCACAGTTGAGGAGATAGCAACGATCGACACTATTCACTCTTCTGATTTTTCTCAATCCAATGATGGAGAAATGATATCTGATAGTTGTTTTAATTCTTATTTCTTTCAATATTGAGTTTAAACATTTCCTCATATGTTTTTATTTTAGCCTTTTGGCTTTCTTCTTCTCCAGGAATGCAACTGGAAACAGCTGTTACAATGTTTCTTTTATGTTTGATTGCACAATGTTTTCTACTTTAGACCTTCACATGTACTTCATTTTTTTTCTGTCTTTTTAAAGGAAACAGGGCAAAATGAGCAAGAGATGCATGAGCGTGGGTCAGCAAACGTGGGCTCTTCTCTGCAAGAACTGTCTCAAAAAATGGAGAATGAAAAGACAGACCTTGTTGGTATGCTTCAGAGTCTATGTGTTCTCATATTTAGAGGATGAAAAAGTATTTTATCATGCAACATAAACACTTTGTTTTCATTATTTAATATTGCACATATGTGTAGTCTAATTAACAAGCTAGATTTTTTTTTCAAATTCTGGGCTTTGCTATTTGTTTAGGTAAAATTTATTTTTTCAAATTACATTATGTATTATTGTTTTATGTCTTACTAGAGGCATTTTTTTAAAAATTCATATTCAGAAACTCCTTGAAAAATAAAGCCATATCTTTATACTTCAGAGATAACAATTCTTAACCGCTGAGCTCATTTGAATCTCATGAACGTATTTGTATAGAAGTTCAGGGACAAAGTAAAAAAGAAGCAGGGAATCCAAAATCTAACAAACAATGAAAAGGCAAATTGTAGCACTTCTACACAATGTCATTATAGACACAGACAATGCCTGTTTGAAAGAAATAATAATCATGTAAATAAATGGGAAAATAGTATTGTGACCTTTTACTTCTATTAAAATAGTACTTATTTTCTTCTGATCATAAGAATGATTAGATGTGCTTTGTGCAAAAAATTTAGTAAACTCAGAAAAATATAATAAAATCACCCATAGAATACTCATAGTTCAAAACTTATATTAACATCTGATCTTATGAACGTGTGTGTGTGTGTGTGTGTGTGTGTGTGTTCATGCAACAAATATGTATTGAATGCTTGGATAGGCAGGGAATAAAGTATACAACAATTCCTGCATAGGGAAAAGATTATATAAATGTAAAAGTTGTGATCCCGCCCTACATAGATGTTTTACCTTTAAACTTTTAGCTCTTTTTTATATAAACATTATATTTATTTTTCTATTAAGATAGAAACAGATATAGACCAACACACATAGCTAAAAAAGGATCATATGATGAAGATGACATATAACTCTTTTAAAAAGGACTTATGTGTAGTATCATAACTAAATAATTAACTAGGTTCTTATCACTGGGTTTCAATTGCATTGTGCTGTATTTCCAATTCCCGAATGTGGTCACGATGACCACATTCAAAAAAACTTTGTTTTTTTATGAGCAACATTTTGGGACTATCTTCTTCCACATACCAGCAACAGAAGGTAAAAATATGATCTTGCTCCTGTTCATGGAAGCTAGTTACCTATTCCACATCACCTACTATTTATTTATCACTGTCACTAAAATTTTAACATGACTAAACTGTTGGGCCATTCATAAAGTAATCCAGGCTTTATCACTTGCACTAGAGTGTGGTAAACTTAGATTCTCAATTATAACTGGAATTGATGTTACAATTCTGTCTTGGTAGACAATGTGCATATTTTAATATATGCAGATTAATGGACAAAGAAAATCAGGATATTTAAAAACTAGGAGAAAGAACAAATGGAATGCAAGCCAAATAACAGAATTAAGTATTTCAAACTGTTTGTGGATGATTGATCTGTGGTATAACATCTACCAGTTTGCTTCCTTTTTCTCTTATTGCTATATAGGAATGGCTCTTTTCATTTCTTCTGGTACTGTTTCTGTACCTATTTTTCTCCAATTTACATCAAGTTCATGACACTCCTCAAATGTCTTCAATGGATCTGGGACGTGTAGATAGTTTTAATGATACTAATTATGTTATTGCATTTGCACCTGAATCCAAAACTACCCAAGAGATAATGAACAAAGTGGCTTCAGCCCCATTCCTAAAAGGTATGTTCCCTGGTTGTTCATAGTAATTTCCTTATTTGCAAAAGGCACAAATTCATTTTGAGATTTCCTTCATAAATTATGTTGAATGTTCAAGTTTCTAGAGTTTATTAACAACATTAACGTATATTCCTTCCAAGTCTCAAAATTTTTTGTAGTTTGTTCACTAGTGTCCCATTTAGGAAATTCCATATTAAAAGGGTTATCTTCATAATTGTACATATCAAAATGAGATAGTCCAGGGTTATTTAAATGTATGTTTGTGAAAAGATTCTGGAAACATTGGACTGTAGTGACAGCATGATTTTTCAAATACATACATATTAAGAGAGAAACTATACATCATTTTGAAAACCCATGGGCAATATTTACAATGAAAAGAGGTGACATGTTTCCTTGTACCACAAAGTATATATGTGGGTGGGACACAAAGCTCTAAAAGCCACAAGATTGGCGTGGTTTTTCCTCTGGGTGTAGGAAGAGAACAAAGAGAAACAATAAGGTATCTGATGGTCCTGAAGAAACTTCTTTAAGAGTTCATAATTACCCACCAGAAAGCAGAGAGGGCCAATTTGAGAATCGCAACTGAAACCATATTCAGAAATTTTATTACTAGTATAGTTTTGGAATGCTATTGAAGCTGTTAAATGTGTAAAGTGTGATAGACCAAATAAGTAAGTATGGAATAGTCTCATTCTCTCACCCATGTGTCCTTAAAACTTGGGAGTCACACTATGGAAGAGAAGGTCTAGGGCAGGACATTTACAAGGTGAAGAACCTTGTCATTCCAGATAGCTTAGAGAGCCATCAAGACCTGATCGGTTATGCCGAAAGAACTCAGCAGCCAATGTGGCGTAAGTCCATGCTTTCGTCAAGTTATTAAATGAAAAATATAACTAACCATTTTACCGTTAGAGGATGATACAGGTTGAGCACCCCTAATTCTAAAACCCAAAATCAGAAATGCACCAAAATCTGAAGCCTTTTGAGCCTGACATGATGCATAAGTGGAATATTCCACACCTGACCTCATGATAGGTTTGACTCTGTGTCCACACCCAAATCTCATCTTGAATTGTAATCCCCACATGTAGAGGAAGGGACCTGTAATCTCCATGTTTTGAGGGAGGGAAGTGATTGGATCATGGGAGCAATTTCCCCCATGCTGTTCTCATGATAGTGAGTTCTCACAAGATCTGATGATTTTATAAGGGGTTTTCCCCCCTTTGCTTCCTGTCTCTCCTGCCACATTGTGAAGGTGCCTGCTTCCCCATCTGCCATGATTGTAAGTGTCCTGAGGTCTCCCCATGTTGCAGGAATCAGGAGACCAGAAAGACCATATGGGTGGAACAGGAGGATTTTATTTAGGTGGCCACTGGCCCAGCAGATTAATATCCAGAGGCTGAGCCACGAACAAAGACAGGGCTTGACTTTTATTCATGCAACTGAAGTGGGGTGGCTAGCCAGTGGCGTGAAATTTGCAGGATGGGGAAAGTGAGAACACAACAAAGGCAGTTAATCAAACTGTGACAGGTTTTGCAACTTAGGCATGTCTTGTGACCTTTGCCATCCTGCACAAATGGGAAAACAGGAACTTACAAAATCCTTGCAAACTTGCAGAAATAGTTACAAAAGTAATTATAAGAGCAGAACAAAGAATGATAGCATGGGGAGAGAATTTCAGGCAGAGACTGATAAGAACTTGTTTTTCTCCTCCCTGCTCTTGGAATCCATTTCTCTGGGGCCCCTGCCTGGCCTTGCAGATAATGTTATCATAGCTCCAGCTGGACTTTGGAGTGAGTCAGCCTGGTCAGGGAAGGACTTGTTTTCTCTTAACTTGTTTTTCTTATATTTCCTGCTTCACCCAGCCATGCAGAACTGTGAGCCAATTAAACCTCTTTCCTTTATAAATCACCCAGTCTTGGGTATGTCTTTATAGCAGTGTGCAAACAGACCAATACACCTCATGTGATCGGTCACAGTGAAAACGCAGTAAAAACTTTGTTTTATGCACAAAATCATTTAAAATATTGTATAGGCTGAGCGTGCTGTAATTCCAGCACTTTGGGAGGCCGAGGTGGGCGGATCATCTTAGGTCAGGAGTTCTAACCTGGCCAACATGGTGACACCCCATCTCTACTAAAAATACAAAAATTAGCTGGGTGTGGTGGCATGTGCCTGTAATCTCAGCTACTTGGGAGTCTGAGGCAGGAGAATCACCTGCACTCAGGAGGTGAAGGTTGCAGTGAGCCGAGATCGTGCCACTGCACTCCAGCCTCAGTGACAGAGTGAAAGGCCATCTCAAAAACACAAACCAACAAACAACAACAATTATATATATATATATAAAATTTTATACTATATATATAGTATAAAATCGCCTTCAGGCAATGTGTATAAAGTGTATGTGAAACATAAATGAATTTCACATTTAGACTTGGGTTGCATCCTCAAGATTTCTTATTACGTGTATGAAAATATTATAAAATCCGAAAAGAAATTGAAACCCAAAATACTTCTTGTCTCAAGTGTGTGATAAGAGATACTCAGCCTATTGTAATGAGTTCTTACTATGGAAAATAGCAAATAAAGAGAAAATACAAGCACATATCCCACGTGAACTATTGCACAACCAAATAGATAATGGAAAATATTATTTTATAAATGTTTTATATTAGTAGATGAAAAAGAAATGATAGAAATAAAACATCACGATTTTGAAACTCCCATTGAATTAATGGACCTAGGCACTGAGGGTCAACAGCTGGAATATCTCAAAAAGAGAAACAACTAGAAATTATAAGCCTCTCATAAAACAACACATCAACACCTATCGGCTGGCAAAAAAGGATTAGACCTGAGTCTGGTTAAGCCTCTGGATCTAGCTGCTGGATTGTAGGAAATACGGAGGACAAAAGAACTTGCTGAATTGCACCAGGAGGGTGCGCTTATATGGGTTAAATGGCCTGGGTTAGATCAGTAACAGTCAGCCATTTACACTACATATTTTAGAATAAACAAAGTCTCTTAAGGAAACACTATCTAAATGCAACAGTTTTATTCTGTCTTTGGAAATTTGGCTACATTGACATCACTTCCAAATGAAGATGTGTACTATAATTGCAGCATATATTCCAACTTTAGATAGGTTTGTTTGTATATGAATTTAAATTGATGTATTGGTATTTCCAATATCAATATTTATACCAGTACCAATACCAATGATTATTTCCAATACCATTGGAATTTCCAATAGCAATAATTTTTTGAAATTCATTGTGCCTTAAATTATTGTTTGATATGGTTTGGCTGTGTCTCCACCCAAAATTTTATCTTGAATTGTAATCCCCATAATCCCCACAATCCCCATGAGTCAAGGGAGGGACCTAGTGGAAAGTGATTGGATTATGGGGGTGGTTTCTCCCATGCTATTCTCATGAAAGTGAGTGAGTTCTCATGAAGTCTGATGGTTTTATAAGCATCTGGCATTTCCCCTGCTTGCACTCATTCTCTCTCCTGCCTCCCTGGAGAGAGGTACCTTCTGCTATGATTGTAAGTTTCCTGAGGCTTCCCCAGTCATAGGGAACTGTGAGTCAATTAAACTTCTTTTCTTTATAAATCACCCAGTCTCGGTATTTTCTTATAGCAATGTAAGAACAGAATGATACATTGTTTAAATGATTTATTTGGAAGGGTAAGTTATATTTGCAATACAAATGTTTGCCATAAATTTCTGATTTTATCTAGAACATCAGAAATTCCCACCCCTCTCCCCTCCATGTCTTATTTAGGCCCAGCACTGCCTTTAGGAAGGAATAGCTTTAACATAAAATAACCTCAACATAATTGAATATGGCCAGGTAGAGATTTTCTTGCTTAACTATTTCTTTTGTTTTCTTCACATGGCAGGAAGAACAATCATGGGGTGGCCTGATGAAAAAAGCATGGATGAATTGGATTTGAACTATTCAATAGACGCAGTGAGAGTCATCTTTACTGATACCTTCTCCTACCATTTGAAGTTTTCTTGGGGACATAGAATCCCCATGATGAAAGAGCACAGAGACCATTCAGGTAACTTTTGAAGAAGAAAAAAATTTTTTTTGCTATTGTATCAGTAGCCACAAAGGGGGCATACCTGATAGCAGAGGTGAAACTACACAAACATATACAACCACAACATACACCTTTAATTTCTGAACATAAAGGAGATTCATATTTATTAAATGAAGCTTATGTGCTTAAGTACATTGTTTTATTAAGAAATTATATTTACTATTATTTCTAAGTTGCTCCTGAAAAAACACCTGAACAAAATGATCTTGCTCATTGATTCCCAAACATTTTCTTAAAGTTTAGTGCTTTCTTGACGTAAGCAACAGAAGATCCAAGCTCAAGGAAAGCAATCTTGACCAATGGAAAGAATTATAAAATATAATGAAAAATCATTGAGAACTGGTCTTAAAAATATTCGTAAAGTAATTCTGCTATATTCCGTTTGGGTGTGCTCTGCAACTCTCAACTGAGAAGACTTACCATCCACTATATTATCATGGACTTTGCATTTTGAAGCATTTGAAATTTTGTTTTTTTCTGTAGCCAAGATTGTATCATTCCGTAATAATGGATGTGTTCTTCTTCTAAAGCTCACTGTCAAGCAGTGAATGAAAAAATGAAGTGTGAAGGTTCAGAGTTCTGGGAGAAAGGCTTTGTAGCTTTTCAAGCTGCCATTAATGCTGCTATCATAGAAGTGAGTATAAAGTTAAAGGAATCTAACCACATTGCATTTGAATTTTGCTGGATGGTGATTTAATGGATTATCCTATTCTATCATTTATTCACTTCATTAATAAGGCACAATATACAGAACAACTTCCATAATAAAACCATTGTACTAAGTACTGGGGATCAGAAAATAAGTAGAACACAGGCATTTTTCTCCAGGGATACTGGTATAGGGGGAGATAGAAACATGGATATATAGTCATAAGAAGAGTTTAGATTCTATCATAGAATTTCTTATTTTTAACTTTGTTTTTCTTAGAGACAAAGTTTTACTCTGTTGCCCAGGCTGGAATGCAGTGGCTATTCACAGACATGATTATAGCTCACTGCAGCCCCCAAACTTCTGGGCTCAAGTGATCCTCCTACCTCAGCCTCCCAAGTAGCTGGGATTACAGACCATGCCACCATGCCTGATTCTATCATGGAATTTAAAATGGTGTACTAGGCAAACAATGAAGCAGGATATACTCTGATAAGAAACATCAGGGAAAATTTGCTAATTGAAGTGACATTTCAGCTAGTCTTAAAACAGGAGTAGCGTTTTGTCCAGTGAGGTTGATGATGTTCTAAGGAGTCACGACAAAACCTAAAGTGTTCCAGGAACCACAAGGGGCCAGATCATGAAGGGCATATAAACATAAAATACATAAATGTAGAATGTACATGATTCCTTATAATTTAGAGAAAAAGCCTAAGGTTGGAATTAGATTGATGATAACAATTTGTTCATTGATATCTTTCTTCAGATCACAACAAATCATTCAGTGATGGAACAGCTGATGTCAGTTACTGGTGTACATATGAAGATATTACCTTTTGTTGCCCAAGGAGGAGTTGCAACTGATTTTTTCATTTTCTTTTGCATTATTTCTTTTTCTACATTTATATACTATGTATCAGTCAATGTTACACAAGAAAGACAATACATTACGTCATTGATGACAATGATGGGACTCCGAGAGTCAGCATTCTGGTAAATCATATGACTCCAATCCATTATGCAGCATAAACAAACAGAACAACTTAGCTGGTTGACTCCTTAGACCAGGGGTCCCCAAGCCCCAGGCCACAGACTGCTACTGGTCCGTGGCCAGTTAGGTACCAGGCCACATAGCAGGAGGTGAGTGGCAGGCAAGTGAGCAAAGCTTCATCTATATTTACAGCCACTCCCTATTGCTCACATTACCACCTGAGCTCCACCTCCTGTCAGAATAGCTGCGTTATTAGAGTATCACAGAAGCTCGAACTCTATTGTGAACTGTGTATGTGAGAGATCTAGGTTGCGGGCTCCTTATGAGTGTCCAATGCCTGATGATCTGTCACTCAAGAGATCTAGGTTGCGGGCTCTTTATGAGTATCCAATGCCTGATGATCTGTCACTGTCTCCCATCACCCCCAGATGGGATCTAGTTGCAGGAAAACAAGCTCAGGGTTCCTACTGATTCTACATTGTGGTAAGTTGTATAATTATTTCATTATATATTACAATGTAATAATAATAGAAATAAAGTGCACAATAAATGTAATCCACATGCATCATCCCAAAACCATCTCCCCACTCCTGTTTGTGGAAAAACTGTCTTTCATGAAACTGGTCCCTGGTGCCAAAAAGGTTGGGGACTGCTGTCTTAGATCTCTAAAGCAATACAAATGTTGCCGCTTTCATAAAGTAGTATGTTTATAAATGAGTTGAGCAGATGACCATGCAGACTTGGTGACTTGAAACTTTCCAAATTTATTTGACTTAAAGACAGCCTTATCCTGTAGATGTTTGCCAATACTCAGGGCGCCAGATGATTACTTGGTCACTAGTTACCATATATGGGTGAACCCAAATACACAAACACGTGAGGTTTCCAATATTCAGTAAAATACATGTTTCAGATACCTTATGTTAGGAATGGTGATTGATTTTTGACCCAGTGTTGGATGAGTCATCACTTTTATGACACTGAGCAAAAAGAAAACCTTTTATGTTCTTTAAACATTGAGATATTTTAGCTGAGGCCGTAGAGCACTGTGGTAAGCCTGGGAGGCAAGAAGCCACGGGTTGTCTCCATCTCAGCATTCAGTAGCTACCATCTTGGAAAATTACTTAAACTCTTTAAACTTCAGTTTTCTCTTCTGTAAAACGTGGATAATAATATGTACCTCTCATTGGTCCTGAGAATTAAAAGAAAGAAATGTATCTAAAATGTTTTACATGGTGGTTAAGAATAAACACTCAATATTAAGTGTCAGTTGATGGAGATATGGGGAGCTTTATGGCCAGAGAGGACAGTAGAGGCAAGTTAGGAAACAAGGGTTGAATTGTCAATTAATGGCAAGATAGTTTCAAGAGTTTAGCCAAGTGATGCATTAGAGACAGATGCAGTAAAAGCCTGAGTTCTGGAGTCAGAAAGAAATGGCTTGAATCTTGAATTTGCCCTTTACACACTGTGATATTGTCTCCGTGTTAAATAAGATATGTAGAATGCATATAAGGGTTCTGGGCATATGCTACATAGGCTTTCAAAGAATATTAGACATTACTGAGTAGAAAAAAATAAAGTTTATGTGATTTTCTACACAAGTGTTCAATACACCGGGTGGAGAAGTGGAGAAGATGAATTACTTCTTTGGTTTAGGATGAAAGTTTTTCTCCGATGTCCTTTTCTGTATCAGAATTGAGTTAACTCAGTACTAAAAAAATTTGGTCAAGATAGATAGATAGATAGATAGATAGATAGATAGATAATTTCTTTCTTTCTTTTTTTATTTTTATTTTTTTGAGACAGAGTCTTGCTCTGTCACCCAGGCTGGAGTGCAGTGGCGTGATCTTGGCTCACTGCAACCTCCACCTCCCGGGTTCAAGTGATTCTTCTGCCTCAACCTCCCTAGTAGTTGTGACTACAGGCGAGTGCCACCACGCCCGACTAATCTTTGTACTTTTAGTAGAGACAGAGTTTCACTGTGTTGGCCAGGCTGGTCTTGAACTCCTGACCTCAAGTGATCCACCTGCCTCAGCCTCCCAAAGTGCTGGGATTACAGGTGTGAGCCGCCACCCCAGCCTATTTTTTAAAAAATGATATACAAAGAATTATAGAAAAATAACCAAGATGATTTTAAAAATAATAATCCAGTGAGAAAGGATTAAAAATCAGGGCATTTTTTTTCCTCTCATAAGAAAAGCCTAAGGCATTTTACTTGTACAGCATTTAAGTGGAACTAAGGAGAGTTTATAGAATATAGATGAACAATTTCAGATGAATGAAAGTGTACTGTGCAAAGGGAGTTATTACAATTAGCCATTAAAAATAAGCCATCCCAAAACATGATGGCATTTTCTACTTTAAATAAAAACTAACTGTTCATTGTGGACACACTATAAGCCAGTTGCCATATTAAACCCATAAAATAAATAATTTCATTTAATTTTCCTGTTTTCCACCAGAAAAACCTGAAGTTTGAAGAGATTAAATAACTGCCTCTCAGGATTATATAGTTACAATGTAGCAGGAGAAACTGGAACTAACTCAGATCTGTGATTAGAAAGCTTTTTCTCTTTCTCCTTTAAAGAACTTTCTTCCTGTTTATTTGGCATTGATAGTAAGGGAAAAGATATCTTCATATTCGTCTATATGTCTGTATCTATCTGTGTCCTGTGGGTATGTATAAATGTGTATCTATATCTAATTATCTATATTGGGGATTGGTAATCTATCAGCTGTTTTTGTACAATTTGCAAATTAGGAATTTCTTTTACATTTTTTATCATACTTTAAGTTCTGGGATACATGTGCAGAATGTGCAGGTTTGTTACATAGGTATACATGTGCCATGGTGGTTTGCTGCAACCATCAACCTTTCATCTAAGTTTTAAGCCCCACATGCATTAGATATTTCTCCTAATGCTATCTCTCCCCTTGCTCCCTACTCCCTGAAAGGTCCCAGTGTGTGATGTTCCTCTCCCTGTGCCCATATGTTCTCATTGTTCAACTCTCACTTTTGAGTGAGAACATGCGGTGTTTGGTGTTCTGTTCCTGTGATAGTTTGCTGAGAATGATGTTTTCCAGCTTCATGCATGTCTCTGCAAATGACATGAACTCGTTCTTTTTTATGGCTGCATATATTCCATGGTGTATATGTGCCACATTTTTTAAATCCAGTCTAGCATTTATGGGCATTGGGTTGGTTCCAAGTCTTTGCCATTGTGAATAGTGCTGCAATAAATATACGTGTGCATGTGTCTTTATAGTAGAATGATTTATGATCCTTAGCATATATACCCAGTAATGGGATTGCTGGGTCAAATGGTATTTCTAGTTCTAGATCCTTGAGGAATTGCCACACTGTCTTCCACAATGGTTGAATTAATTTACACTCCCACCAACAATATAAAAGCATTCCTATTTCTCCACATCCTCTCCAGCATCTGTTGTTTCCTGACTTTTTAATGATCACCATTCTAACTGGTGTGAGATGGTATCTCATTGTGGTTTTGATTTGTATTTCTCTAATGACTAGTGATGATGAGATTTTTTTCATATGTTTGTTGGCTGCATAAGTGTCTTCTTTTTGAGAAGTGTCTGTTCATATCCTTTGCCCACTTTTTGATGGGTTGTTAGTTTTTTTATTGTAAATTTGTTTAAGTTCCTTGTAGATTCTGGATAGTAGACCTTTGTCAGATGGATAGACTGCAAAAACTTTCTCCCATTCTGTAGGTTGCCTGTTCACTCTGATGATAGTTTCCTTTGCTCTGCAGAAGCTCTTTAGTTTGATTAGATCCCATTTGTCAATTTTTGCTTTTGTTGCTATTTCTTTCAGTGTTTTAGTCATGAAATCTTTGCCTATGGCTATATCCTAATGGTATTGCCTAGGTTTTCTTCTAGGGTTTTTAAGGCTTTAGATCTTATGTTCAAGTCTTTAATCCATCTTGAGTTAATTTTTGTATAAGGTGTAAGGAAGGGGTCCAGTTTCTGTTTTCTGCATTTGGCTAGCCAGTTTTCCCAACATCATTTATTAAATAGGGAATCCTTTCCCTATTTGTTGTTATTGTCACGTTTGTCAAAGATCAGATGGCTATAGATGTGCAGTGTTATTTCTGAGGGCTCTCCATTTGTCTATATATCTGTTTTGGTACCAGTACCATGCTGTTTTAGTTACTGTGGCCTTTCAGTACAGTTTGAAGTCAAATAGTGTGATGCCTCCAGCTTTGTTCTTTTTGCCTAGGATTGTCTTGGCTATGTGGGCTCTTTTTTGGTTCCATATGAAATTTAAAGTAGTTTTTTCTAATTCTATGAAGAAAGTCAATGGTAGCTTGATGGGAATAGCATTGAATCTATAAATTACTTTGGACAGTATGGCCATTTTCACAATATTGATTCTTCCTATCCATGAGCATGGAATGTTTTTCCATTTGTTTGTGTCCTCTTTTATTTCCTTGAGCAGTTATTTGTAGTTCTCCTTGAAGAGGTCCTTAGTATCCCTTGTAAGTTGTATTCCTAGGTATTTTATTCTCTTTGTAGCAATTGTGAATGGGAGTTCACTAATGATTTGGCAGTCTGTCTATTATTGGTGTATAGGAATGTTTGTGATTGTTGCACATTGATTTTGTATCCTGAGACTTTGCTGAAGTTGCTTATCAACTTAAGGAGTTTTTGGGCTGAGACGATGGAGATTTCTAAATATACAATCATGTCGTCTGCAAACAGAGACAATTTGACTTCCTTTCCTCCTATTTGAATACCCTTTATTTCTTTCTCTTGCCTGATTGTGCTGGCCAGAACTTCCAATACTATGTTGAATAGGAGTGGTGAGAGAGGGCGTCCTTGTCTTGTGCTGGTTTTCAAAGAGAATGTTTCTGCTTTTGCCTATTCAGTATGATATTGGCTACGGGTTTGTCATAAATAGCTGTTATTATTTTGAGATATGTTGCATAAATACCTAGTTTATTGACTGTTTTTAGCATGAAGGGGTGTTGAACTTTATTGAAGGCATTTTCTGCATCTCTTGAGATAATCATGTGGTTTTTGTGACTGGTTCTGTTTATATGATGGATTACATTTATTGATTTGCATATGTTGAACCTGCCTTGCATCCCGGGGATGAAGCCAAGTTGATCATGGTGGATAAACTTTTTGATGTGCTGCTGGATTCCGTTTGCCAGTATTTTATTGAGGATTTTTGCATCAATGTTCATCAGGAATATTGGCCTGAAATTTTCTTTTTTTATTGTGTCTCTGCCAGGTTTTGGTATCAGGATGATGCTGGCCTCATAAAATGAGTTAGGGAGGAGTCCCTCTTTTTCTATTGTTTGGAATAGTTTCAGAATGAATGGTACCAGCTCCCCTTTGTACTTCTGGTAGAATTCAGCTGTGAATCTGTTTGGTCCTGAGCTTTTTTTGGTTGGTAGGCTATTAATTATGGCCTCAATTCAGAACTTGTTATTGGTCAATTCAGGGATTCAACTTCTTCCTGGTTTAGTCTTGGGAGGTTGTAGGTGTCCAGGAATTTATCCATTTCTTCTAGATTTTCTAGTTTATTTGCGTAGAGGTGTTTATTGTATTCTCCGATGGTAGTTTGTATTTCTGTGGGATCAGTGGTGATATCCCCTTTATCATTTTTTGTTGTATCTATTTGATTCTTCTCTCTTTTCTTCTTTATTAGTCTGACTAGAAGTCTATCTATTTTGTTAATCTTTAAAAAAAAAACAGCTCCTGGATTCGTTGATTTTTTTTGAAGGGTTTTTCATGTCTCTATCCCCTTCAGTTCTGCTCTGATCTTAGTTATTTTGTGTCTCCTGATAGCTTTTGAATGTGTTTGCTCTTGCTTCTCCAGTTCTTTTAATTGTGATGTTAGGGTATCAATTTTAGACCTTTCCTGTTTTCTCCTGTGGGCATTTAGTGCTATTAATTTTCCTCTAAACACTGCTTTAGCTGTGTCCCAGAGATTCTGGTATGTTGTGTCTTTGTTCTCATTGATTTCAAAAAACTTATTTATTTCTGCCTTAATTTTGTTATTTACCCAGTAGTCATTCAGGAGCAGGTCGTTCAGTTTCCATGTAGTTGTGCAGTTTTGAGTGAATTTCTTAATCCTGAGTTCTTATTTGATTGCACTGTGGTCTGAGAAACTGTTTGTTATGATTTCTGTTCTTTTGCATTTTCTGAGGAGTGTTTTACTTCCGATTATGTAGTCGATTTTAGAATAAGTGCTATGTGGTGCTGAGAAGAAAGTATATTCTGTTGATTTTGGGTGGAGAGTTCTGTAGATATCTATTAGGTCTGCTTGGTCCATAGCTAAGTTCAAGTCCTAAATATCCTTGTTAATTTTCTGTCACATTGATCTGTCTAATTTTGACAGTGGGGTGTTAAAGTCTCCCATTATTATTGTGTCAGAGTCTAAGTGTGTTTGTAGGTCTCTAAGAACTTGCTTTATGAATCTGGGTGCTCCTGTATTGGGTGCCTATATATTTAGGATACTTATCTCTTCTTGTTGCATTGATCCCTTTACCATTATGTAATGGCCTTCTTTGTCTTTTTTTAATCTTTGTTGGTTTAAAATCTGTTTTATCAGAGACTAGGATTGCAACCTCTGCTTTTTTTTTTTTTCTTTCCATTTACTTGGTAAATATTCCTTCATTCCTTTATTTTGAGCCTATGTGTGTCTTTGCACCTGAGATGGGTCTCTTGAATACAGCACACAAATGGGTCTTGACTCTTTATCCAATTCGGCAAATTGGATACTGGCATCTGTGTCTTTTAATTGGGGCATTTAGCCCATTTACATTTAACGTTAATATTGTTATGTGTGAATTTGATCCCGTCATCATGATGCTGGCTGGTTATTTTGCACATTAGTTGATGCAGTTTCTTCATAGTGTCGTTGGTCTTTATATTTTGGCTTGTTTTTGCAGTAGCTGGTATTGGTTTTTTCTTTCTACATTTAGTGCTTCCTTTAGGAGCTCTTGAAAGGCAGGCCTGGTGGTGACAAAATCCCTCAGCATTTGCTTGTCTGTAAAGAATTTTATTTCTCCTTCACTTATGAAGCTTAGTTTGGCTAGATGTCTTTTACATTTATAAATGCTTGGGAAAAAAATTCAATGAACAATAATATTTTGTGGTATGTGAAA
Source organism: Pan troglodytes (assembly GCF_028858775.2). Lineage (NCBI taxonomy): Eukaryota > Metazoa > Chordata > Mammalia > Primates > Hominidae > Pan > Pan troglodytes. The sequence goes on along the minus strand of NC_072417.2, from coordinate 82,011,721 downwards.
ATGTATATGAAATTCAAATTTTGTTGTCCATAAATACATTTTATCGAAACATAGCCACACATCACTAACATATTGTTTGTGACTGTGTTTGTGCTACAATGGCAACAGAAACTGTACAGCCTGCAAAGCTGAAAATATTCACAATGTGGCTATTTAGAAAAAAAGTTTGCTGAACCCTGCTCCATTATCTACTTTTTTGTCCATATTGTTTATACAATAACCTTACTGAAAAACTTGTCCAGAGCTGAGAAATCAGCATAGATGTCTTCCCAGAAAAGCTCTCTCTGGAAACCTCTCCCAGTGACATCCATTGTATCATCCAGCTTTACTTATTTTGCAATTTAGTTATCAATTTTCCTCTCTACTTGTTTATTGCCTACCTTCTTTTATATTATGTGATCTTGAGGGTAGGAGATAAGTTAGCTATTGCATTTTCTTTTCCTTTACCCTTGATAAATGGTGAACTTCACAAATCATTTGCTGAATAAATGAATCAAGGAAGTGATGAAGTAACAACATTCTAACTGACGGCTTTGTTTCTCTGCTAGGCTTTCCTGGGGTTTGATGTATGCTGGCTTCATCCTTATCATGGCCACTTTAATGGCTCTTATTGTAAAATCTGCACAAATTGTCGTCCTGACTGGTTTTGTGATGGTCTTCACCCTCTTTCTCCTCTATGGCCTGTCTTTGGTGAGTTGGTTAATTTCATCTAAGTCTTTTATTCTCTTTCTCTCTCTCTACTGCCAATAATTTATCACTAATTCTGGTCTCACCTCTTTTGTTCTCTTTGTAGTATTTGCATGAAACAGTGTCTAGGGGTGGAAAAATATAAAATATACTTTTATAATATAAAATTCCTTTTTTTGTGCTACTGATGGTTCTCATAGAATTATATACCAGCTGAAGTCTTTCTCTTTTCTCAGATAACTTTAGCTTTCCTGATGAGTGTGTTGATAAAGAAACCTTTCCTTACGGGCTTGGTTGTGTTTCTCCTTATTGTCTTTTGGGGGATCCTGGGATTCCCAGCATTGTATACACATCTTCCTGCATTTTTGGAATGGACTTTGTGTCTTCTTAGCCCCTTTGCCTTCACTGTTGGGATGGCCCAGGTAAGAGTTAAGGTAACGCTTTCACTTTTTACAAACCGTTCTACACAGATTCCCTCTTAATAATTCACACAACATGCTCTAAGCATTCCATTCTATAACTTTTGTAAAAATAAACATGTATGAGACAGGAGTGACTTTAATTTTTCTCTCTCAGTGTAATTAGTTTCCCCATAAGTCACTAAATATAGGATCATACCCTTATTATTGAGATGTTTCAGCTTCTACTTCTAAGTGGTTGTCCCAGAGAACATTTGTCTCATTCAGTGCTCAGGAAACATGACCCTTAATGTTATCACAAGCATTTAAAAACCAGGAATTTGGAATAAATATATCTTTATTTTTTAATTGCTCATTTCTACATGAAACTGAACCTTGTCTCAGAAAAGTTAATTTTAGTTATGGTATCATAACTATAATATGCTAAATGAAAGGTTCTGCTAGATATAAACTCATTGTATCCTACCGCAGTCCAGTTAAGACATTATTCTTCTGTCTTCTGCCCAACTACTGAAGTATTTTACTGTTTCATGTTTTCACTCTGAAATGGACTTCCTTGTTGAGAATGCCCTCCTTTTTTCTCATTCTAAGCCCAAAAAAGTCCTATTGCAGCACTGTTTGTAATAAGATTGAAAACAATGTAAATGTCCATTGGTAGATTACTGGTTAAATAAATTACGGTCCATCCATACAATGGAAAATGTGCAGCCATCAAAAAGAATTTTTAAAGACTGATGCTGTGACTCACACCTGTAAATCATGCACTTTGGGAGGCTAAGATGGGTGGATCTCCTGTGGCAGAAGTCCAAGACCACCCTGGGCAACATGGTGAAACCCCATCTCCACAAATAAAAAAAAATTAGCCAGTCATGGTGGAGTGCATCTGTAGTCCTAGCTACTCTGGAGGCTGATGTGGGAGAATCACCTAGGTCCAGGAGGCTGAGCCTGCTGTGAGTTGAAATAGCACCACTGTACTCCAGCCTGGGTAACAGAGTGAGACCCTGTCTCAAAAAACAAACAAATAAACAAAAAATTTAAAAACACTTCTTGTACTGACATACAGAGTTTTGTAAACTATATTAGGTCCAGCTCAAATATCACCTTTCTTGAGTTTGTACTTCCTCCTAGAAAATGTACCTGGGGCTGCCTGTGAGTTTCTTAGTACTCAGTACTAGTACTAACTTCCATTCATTTCCCAAATTGACATCACTTCATTGCTATTAAAATTGTCTTCTATAATAGTAGACAGAGCTCTGTAGAGACAAGATTTTATCTTATTTATCTTTGCAAACCCAGTTGTAGCAGAAATAAAACAATAATAATTCTTAATGCCATATTAATTCTTTTAAAATTCACTGTATCTTTCTTTTTCAGCTTATACATTTGGACTATGATGTGAATTCTAATGCCCACTTGGATTCTTCACAAAATCTATACCTCATAATAGCTACTCTTTTCATGTTGGTTTTTGACACCCTTCTGTATTTGGTATTTACATTATATTTTGACAAAATTTTGCCCGGTAAGTACTAACATGGCTATAATTTAACACAATTTCAATAATAGCATGTCTTTAAAACAACTCTACAATGTACTAAATAAAAATTAGCAAGCAGTTTTTCAAAATTTCTACAACAAGCCTAATGATATTCTGTAGTTTGTTTATAGAATCACTTTCTAAGACTTGGCTCTGCTATAACACTCCAGAGTGTTTCTTTTTAAAAAGAGACACTTGTGAGAGATTATGGATGATGATACTATTAGTGTTTATGTCAGAACTAGATGAAGAATGCTGGTGCTTGATACTTGATCTTAGAAATCTCTAAGTGCTTTCCCATTTAACTCACTTGATATACAATAGTGGGTTATTAGTAAAAATATTATAATTGCATAGTCGATGTACAATCTTTCCTTTCTTTCTTTCTTTCCTTTTTTTTTTTTTTTTTGAGAAGTCTCGCTCTGTCACCCATGCTGGAGTGCAGTGGCGCGATCTCTGCTCACTGCAACCTCTGCCTCCCGGGTTCAAGTGATTCTCGTGCCTCAGCCTGCTGAGTAGCTGGGACTACAGACATGCCCCACCATGCCTGGCTAATTTTTGTGTTTTCAGTGGAGACGAGGTTTCACCATGTTGACCAGGCTGTCTTGAACTCCTGACCTCAGGTGATCTGCCCCTTCGGCCTCCCAAACTGCTGGAATTACAGGCATGAGCTACCATGCCACCCTTATGTACAATCTTTTCTATAGAGAAACAAAATCTTCATCTGTGCATCTCTGGGGTCTGTCTGTCAATTCCTCGTATATACTAGGTAAGTGCTAAGGAAGAGGCAGAAAGGGAAATTGGGAAATGAAGGGAAGGAAGGGACCTTCTGAATAGTTTATTCATCACGTTTCTGGGAGTACTGATACAGAATAATGACTCGCTGATTATTTTAAAACTTCCCAAGTAAGAAATTTCGGAATGTATCATTAGTGTTATGACATTTACTATTATTCTTGGTGTATTGACCTTATCTAACCCAAATGGAGGAAATCACAAGCAGGAGAATTGCTTGAACCCAGGAAGCAGAGGTTGTAGTGAGCCGGGATCATGCTACTGGACTGCAGCCTGGGTGACAGAGTGAGACTCCATCTTAAAAAATAAAAAATAAAAAGGACACATAAGTACAGCTAGATAGAAAATTGTTCTTAATTAGATTTAAATTCCTCCTGAGACATCTCTCTGCATTTTGAGGAGCTTTTTAGTTAGTTAACAATGCTACATGCTTCTCATGTTAAAAACGTCATATTAGCCATCTCTGTTATTTTCTCACTGTTCTGTGTGTGTCAAAAGCACATTAAAACAGTAATTAATACAGACCTTAATATGATAATGTGGGTTCAGGTTTAATGTCAAAGGGGCTGCACTGATATGCTGATGGAATCCTTGAAGCGATGACTGACCCAGTATTCAATTGCCTCCTGCTCACATAGCTGAATATGGACATCGATGTTCTCCCTTGTTTTTCCTGAAATCCTGTTTTTGGTTTCAACACGGAAGGGCTAATCATGTGGTCCTTGAGAATGAAACAGATTCTGATCCTACACCTAATGACTGTTTTGAACCAGTGTCTCCAGAATTCTGTGGGAAAGAAGCCATCAGGTAACCAATAAATTACTTGGAGGCACCAATGGAGAACAGGCAGAGACTGGGGATCTGCCAGGTGACACACTAGGAGCAAAGATCGCCTTCTGTGTCCTCTGTACCCACCTACAGCCAGCCTGCTGCACTCATCAAAGGCTATACTCATCCTTCATAGCACGCTATTTTCTCACATTCTCAGCACTTACATTTACTAATATTTCATGGTATAGTAACAACCGTCCACAAGTAAATAATTTTTGAATTTCCATTTTCCACATTATCTTTCTTATTTCTTCTCTTTGTGTTTTTCTCCCCTGGGTTGTTCTCTTTGTGACAAACACTGCCATCGTCTCCCTTGCTATTATTCTCAACCCCCTTTTTTATTAATTCAATTTGTCCCTCTCATCTTCCCTTCCTGGCTTATAATTAGATGAGGAGAAAGAGGCAAGCGATGCAGGCATGGGAAGAGGACACTCCAGAGAGATGGGAAGGAAACATCAGAAGTCAGGACTGTTAGTTTCATGCCTATCTTCCCTCTTAGATGATGGACATGCTTTATTCAATTCTGGTTGCTTCGATTTCCAAACAGCTAGAAATCTCTAATACCCCAGATCTTTGCTAAAATTTTGTTCATCATTCAATGTTGTGTTCATCTCACTCCTCAGTAATACCTTTCTGATATATCTCTTTCAGTAATATTTTAACTCAGGACATTTATGATACAGTCTCTGAACATAGGTCCAATATGAACATACAACAAAGAGCAGCATTTGCTCATTCCTTATGAGCATGTAAACATAGCAATGTTTTCAAGAATCATGACATCTTTCTAAGCTGGAACTCTAAGTTTTATGTTCTTTCCAGTGCCTATAACAGAATTAGGTCCTATCAGAGAGATCATAGGAAGCCTTGAATGATGAAATAAGGGGTTTTAATTTATCCAGTGGTCAAGGAGGAGGGTATTGAAGATTTGCGAATTGTGGGTAATAAGACTAGTCTTATGGTCTAGAAAAATTATCCCTAGCAACGGGTGGAGATTGGAAGCAGGATCTCACATAGCTGACTGTTAGGAAAGTGTAGGAGATTTTATCTGTGGCATGGCTACTCAAGACTGCCAGTCCTGCGTCATTACTGTGGCTGGTGCGGCACCCAACAGACCAGTGCACAGAGTTCTGAAGGCTGCACCATTCTATCCCAGAGGTCAAGCCAGCTGGACTCATAATCGCCTCTCGGTATAGAAGGCAGAAAAGTGAAATGTCAATTAAAAGGTATTATTATACCAACCACAGAGTAGATTCTAATCTAATAATCTACAATCTAAACATGAAAGTTAAATGCTGTCAAAACATATGGAAAAAATTTATCATTTCTATTGCTTAGATGAAATGAAGGAATAAAGCAAGCTGATACCTATTATTGTCTTAAAAAGAAAAGATAGGGAAAAAGAGACTAGGAAAAACCAAGCAACTTGCCCAAGGCTACGAAGTTTAAAAAGAGAAACAGTATTTGAATCCATATGTGCTCAACTTGAAAGTCATTGCATCTGAATGCCCAGCCTCTTCAGTTACTTCTGTATTTAACTGGATTGTACCTCTTCGATAAATTGAATTATATCTCCTCAAAATTTATAGTTGAAACCCTAACCTTTAAAATGATGGTATTTGAAGATAAAGTCTTAGGAAGTAATTAGGGTTAGATGAGATCATGAGGGTGGGGCCTTCCTGCTGGAACTAGTGTATTTATAAGAAGAGGCACAAGAGAGCTTGCACTTTTTCCCTCTCTCTGCCATGTGATGACATAGCAAGAAGGCAGCTCTTTGCAAGCCAGGAAGACAGCCCTCATCAGAAGCCAAATCTATTGACACCTTGATCTGGGAATTCCCATCCTTCAGAACTATAAGAAATAAATGTCTGTTCTTTAAGCCACCTAGTCTATGGTATTTTGTTATAGCAGCCCAAGCAGGCGAATACAACCTACCTGCTGGTTTGTTGTGATAATGTAAGTAAAAATGTAGACAAAATGCTTTGGATCTGCCTTATAGTAAGTAGTCCTTGAACTCACTTAAAATCTTTTTTCTTCTTTTTAACTTCTATTTTAAGTTCAGGGGTACATGTGGAGGTTCATTACATAGGTAAAGTTGTGTCATGGGGATTTGTTCTACAGATTATTTTATCACCTAGGTATTAAGTCTAGTACCCATTAGTTATTTTTCCTGATAAAATATTTTTCTTTGCCCTCTTTTAAGAATCTTTCTTTGTTTTAAATCATTTTCCTGGTCTTTTTCCTCCTCTCTCATCTTCTTTGGAAGTTTACTAGGTTCCAAGTATTTTGTGTTCTGCTTATATTATCTTATTTACTCTACATTCCAACTCTGTGTGATAATTAATGTCATCCCCATATCACTGCTGAATAACTGAACTCAATGAGTCTTGAGTACACAGCATTTGTAACAGAGCTGGTGTGTAGCACAACTGGGACTTCACCAGTTGTTAATCATTTAATGATTAGATTCCAAAGCCCTACTGTTTCTATTATGGTGTGTTTTTTCTCTTCTTTTTTCCACCATAGTATCTCCTCACCATTGATTTTATCTTCAGCTTTCCTCATATCCAGTCATTTGCCACAATTCTTCTAACAATATATTTCCGTGTGCTAAGCTGTGCCCTCCATATTTTAGCCTGTTCATTTTGGAAAGATCAGGGATTCTGCTTCTAATTAGGTGCCCTGGGTACTTCTGCCAGTGCCTGTGTGAAAGAAAATAATCCCCAGATTTTCTTTGAGGCTTTACAAGAAAAGAATCCCAGATTTTCTTTGAGGCTTTGATTAAGCCTCAAAGACTTGACTTATCAATCCTCTGCACATTTTTACAATTCTCTGAAAACATTTCCCTCTTTTTTTCAGAATCAAAAATCTTAAAAAAGAATATGCAGGGAAGTGTGAGAAAGTAGAAGCTTTGAAAGGTAATAAAATAATCTTTTATTTAATGGGGCTGCTTGATTTAGTGGCTGCCTTACTGTTGTAATTTCTTGGTAGGGATTAAGCACAGATATTCCAGATATGTCTCTCCTTTATTTGAACACATTATGTTTCCTTCAATGTAAAAAAAAACCCATAAAACAATTTTTAAAAGTATCATTAAAATGTATCATTAAAAATCGTGTGGGTTTGAAAGATATATGATAGTATTATGAAATTCTTTGTTTCAGCTCATCTTATTCTCCAGCTCTAAAACTGTATTATTGTTAGCCTCTCTTTATTGACAAAACTGCTTTTATCAAAAAATTAATTGCATAATAACATATTGACAATACTATCACTATAAAATGTTGAAATACAGTTTTAAAAGAAAGAATTTTAAGATGAATTTTATTTTGAATATTGCTAGCTCAATCTATTCATGCTGCAAAAAATTACAACAGTTTCAGAGACTATAAAGTTAATATGTAGGCTCTGAGTGTAATTTTTTTTTAAATCATGCCAGGTGTGGTGTTTGACATATATGAAGGCCAGATCACTGCCCTCCTTGGTCACAGTGGAGCTGGAAAAACTACCCTGTTAAACATACTTAGTGGGCTGTCAGTTCCAACATCAGGTAAGAAGACAGTTATCCAAGGACAAGTACCTGGACAAACACATTAATATGCATTTAATTATTTAACTGGGGCTGGGCACGGTGGCTCACGCCTGTAATCCCAGCACTTTGGGAAGCCGAGGCAGGTGGATCATGAGGTCAAGAGATGGAGACCATCCTGGCCAACATGGTGAAACCCCGTCTCTACTAAAAATATAAAACTTAGCCAGGCATGGTGGCGGGCGCCTGTAGGCCCAGCTACTCAGGAGACTGAGGCAGGAGAATCACTTGAACCCGGGAGGCGGAGGTTGCAGTGAGCCTAGATCGTGCCACAGAACTCCAGCCTGGCGACAGAGCGAGACTCCATCTCAAAAAAAAAATTATGTAATTGGTTTTATTAATTAACTTCAATAGTTTCATTACCCATTATACCCAGGCATTAAGAGAAAAATTTTAGAAGTTTTTCTTATTCTTTTATTGAATTGTATTATACCTATTTAGAAAAATGTTGTTCGTGTTTTAAATATGTCATAAATAGTTTTATGGTTATTCAGTTACTAAGTAGCATTCCAGCTACATCAGATGTTATTGTGAACATTACATTTTTAATCAGTTCATTTCATATTCCTTACAAGTAAACAGTGTTGAAATGAATCTAATAATTGACATACAGTGTTTTCCATTTTAAAAGATCTTCAATGAAGCATGACACATTTTCCTGATGGTCACTCTCTGCCTTCTGCTTTCAGGTTCAGTCACTGTCTATAATCACACACTTTCAAGAATGGCTGATATGGAAAATATCAGCAAGTTCACTGGATTTTGTCCACAATCCAATGTGCAATTTGGATTTCTCACTGTGAAAGAAAACCTCCGGCTGTTTGCTAAAATAAAAGGGATTTTGCCACATGAAGTGGAGAAAGAGGTATGTGAGCATATTAGATGTCACACAGCCATAAAAAAGAGACGGTTTATCTAGAAAATATTGTGCTAAGTTATACATAATTCCTCATCTAAATTTCAGGCAAAAAGGCCCTTTGTAAAGAACAGAAAAATGATAGTGTTTTTAAAATAAACTTTCTGGGTTTTGGACTAAATATTCTTTATTTGATTAGGTACAACGAGTTGTACAGGAATTAGAAATGGAAAATATTCAAGACATCCTTGCTCAAAACTTAAGTGGTGGACAAAATAGGAAACTAACTTTTGGGATTGCCATTTTAGGAGATCCTCAAGTAAGTCAAACAAAAATTACTGGTGAAATCAGATTGAAGACTATAAAATTATTTTATTAGGTCAAACAATTTCCAAATGATAAATGTAAGAGAACTTTTAGGATGAAATATTAAGTACTAACAAGTTTGTCCCAAATACTTTTAAAAGTACAGTGCTTTTTCAAAGGATCTTATCCAAAAGGGTGGAATTACTTTAGGACTTTCCTCCTGTCCAGGTTTTGCTATTGGATGAACCGACTGCTGGATTGGATCCTCTTTCAAGGCACCGAATATGCAATCTCCTGAAAGAGGGGAAATCAGACAGAGTAATTCTCTTCAGCACCCAGTTTATAGATGAGGCTGACATTCTGGCGGGTAATTTTTTGTTTCTCTTACGTATCTTCATGAGAGGTTAGAGACAGTGTGGAATATGAACAGGTGTGCTCCACAGCTGTGTCTCCCTGGAACTGCCATGGCCCAAGACAGGAGAAGTTTGCTCTTACTCATTTGTGGGTCTGCACGCCAGAGTACTTGGCCCCATGGAAATATTCTGAGCCCATTGCAGAGCAGCTTTCTGGTTGTAAAATACATATGACACTTGCTAAGATACAATTTGTTTTAGGCAGTCTTGATGTCAGTGTAACTGAAACAGATCCTTTAGATGTATAATTTTTCTCAATACGCTAGAGAATAAGTTGACATAATTTATCAATCATTCGAGCTGTTGGATGACCAAAAAAAGTGGTTTACGTATGGCCAGAATTAGAGTATATCTATTTTAGTGTGTCATGCTGCTACAATACATTGTTAATAGATTTGTGTTTTGTGAATAGTAAAGAAATAAGTCCTTCATGTAACTTATCTTTTGATTATTTCTAACTAGACAGGAAGGTGTTCATATCCAATGGGAAGCTGAAGTGTGCAGGCTCTTCTCTGTTCCTTAAGAAGAAATGGGGCATAGGCTACCATTTAAGGTACAGCCCTGAATGTTGGAGACGTGTTGACAGATGCTGAAAATGCTGGGGGCAGGTGGTATCAGCATCAATGTGTAAAAGTAGGCCCTATAACCACTAAGTTCATTTCAAGGGAGCTATGGTAGAACTAAGGCATAATTGCTTTTTTAGCTAGAATGCAGGATATATGAGATTATAGACATTGAGCATGCAAGGATGATTAATCTAGGCTTAAATAAAATTTTTGAAAAATATTTTCACAACGTGTTGCTTGCTAAGAGTAATTTGTTGATATTCCGACCCTTTCTCTTCTCATATTTTAGATGTTTTATTTTTGTTCATCTTGACAATTTCAATACCCTGTATTCTCCCTGACTTCATTTCTTTCCACCATCCTTTTGTGTTTTTTTTTCTCTTACTGATAATAATTATTATCATTACTGAGTAATGTCTACTACTTTTTAAATATTGGCTATGTTTTAGGTACTTACTAAGATATTTACATATAGAATATTCATATTATTGTATTCAATCCTCTAAATAACTTTAAGAAGATACTATTGTTATTCCCCTTTGACAAGTGAAAATACCACTTCAGATAGTTTTAACAATCTGCCAATCTCCACGACTTGTAAATGATAGTCTTTGTTTCAAAATTACAGGTGTGATATGAATGGCTTCCTATATTTTGCATTGCAATGTAGATATTTTTTAAAAAATGATTCAAATCACTTCATCCTGATGGATAAATGGATCCCCTCATTTTTTACTCAAAGTGGCTAATCTGATCAAATCTACCAATCTATCATTACTACTTGTTACAAATCTACCAATCTATCATTACTACTTGTTACAATCTAGTAGAATCAATACCCTCTATTGAATACTCACTATTCTCTAGCTATGTTTCATAGTTCAGTTGTCTTGTTTCTGCTTGAGAGAGGATGTCTGTCAAACATGTTCTTCTTCAACCCATTTAACCATGTCCAAGTCTTAACCATTTCTGAAAGTATTTTCTCCTTAATGAGTATCCTCTTTTCTGGAACGCTGAAAGCACTATTTTGAACTGTTGCCTTAGGCAACTTAATTAACTTCTTTGATCCTCAGTAACTTCATTTATGTAATAGCAGTAATAATACCTACTTTGCAGTTAAGGCTAAGAAATATTGAGTGAATGAATACTTGACAAGCTGCAAAGTGCTCAACTGAGTTTACTCAACTTCCTTCTCCCTCACATCTTCTGTCATATGCTGCTTTATATTATTTTTATGTTGGAAGCTTCTTTAGAGAAGGTACTGCATTCTTCCTATTTGGTATTCTTGATAGCACTTGTAAGTACTATGCCTTGTAAGTACAGAATAGCCTTTTTTTCAAACCGATTTTTTAGGTTTGTATCATCAGTCAATTGTGATCTTCTCACCACTCTGTCACCTCAGCACCTTTCAATGTATGTGATTAACAGTGGAGTTTCAAAAATCAAATAATTTCATGAGTAATTTTATATATTCTTAATAAAGACAGGCCAGATTTCACTTGAATAAATTTTGGGCCCCAAAATGATAAAATTAGCTTTAGCAGAATCTGCATTAGCATGACATGGGGCCACATTCTTAATGACTGTATCACATCACCTCCATTTTTTGTTTTCTCATGCTCAAGTCTGAGTTTCGGCAGAACTCATACATTACTACAAAGGGAAAGTTCAAGGTTGGGAGGTTGGGTTTTTGAGTAGATGCTGACAAATTAAACATTTCCCTTTACCTCACCCCAGGCAAGATCTGGCTTAATATCTCATTTCTCCAAATAAGAGTCCTTGAGTTACCTCTTCCCACTCTAATCATCCCTCATACTAATTCTTCTGCCATGTTGCATAGATTTAATGGTTTGGACTTTATTAGTAGTTTTGCATCTTACTTTGTCCAGTAAACTACACATTTTTTTGTCTCATAAATATTAATAAAAAGTGACAAGCACATACTACATAATTAGGAAATTGTTTTATAGACACAGTTGGATAAAAATAACTTTTATTCTTTTTAAATGTTAGTTTGCATCTGAATGAAAGGTGTGATCCAGAGAGTATAACATCACTGGTTAAGCAGCACATCTCTGATGCCAAATTGACAGCACAAAGTGAAGAAAAACTTGTATATATTTTGCCTTTGGAAAGGACAAACAAATTTCCAGGTAACAAAATGTAAAGATGACAGAATGGTTTGGGAATGGTGTTATTAACAATAACAGTGGTGATAAGAATGATGGCTAGTTTTAATGCTTGCTAGATGAATGGCACAATGCGTTTACTCATTTAATATTCCCAACTCCAAGGTCACTTATATTACCCCTTAGTATTATCCACATGCTACTTATGAGTAAACCAAGGCATGTAGATGTTAAATATGCTTCAAGTCAATTAAGTGCAATTAAGAGGCGTAGGCTAGCAGCAAGATAAAATAAGAATTATTTGGAAAATTTGTTTCAATAATGAATGAGAGAGTGTGGTCAGGGCAGGAACAGGTATATAAATACAGTGGCAGACTATCGAAGAAGAGCTGAAAGAATTGTACACAATAAATAGGTTGTTTTAGAAACACCAGCACATACTGATATAATCCAAGTTATTGAACATAACTTGGATTGGCGTGCATTCTGCCAAACACTTCAATTCACAACTTTGCTGCAAACACAGAAGCTTGGAGAACTACTGGTGTTATTACTTTTCTATGGTATCTCCCAATGCACTGTTTCACTTCCTAAGCATTTTGAGGTAGAATGCTTCTTAAGTTTACTCTGTAAAAATGTGTTTGCCATATCAAGTTCAAGAAATTATACCGGGGCCATTGCTGCATGCTTGAATCAATAAGCATGACATAACCTTGGTCCATAAAGAAACACAGAACCAGACAATAAAGTGCAGAGATTGAAACTCAATGCTAGAGCCAGTCTAGATTCAAACACCAGCTATGCTATTATTAGCTCTATAATCCTTAACAGGTTATAGTACTATTCTGTATCTCAGTTTCCTCACTTGTGAAAAGAAAATTAAAATAGTACTCTAGGGTTGTTATGAGGATTAAATGATTTAATACCTTCAAATGTATTGAAATATTAAATATAAATAAAGCACTGGAACAATACCTGACATGCAGAACCTATGGTATTTCATCAGGTGTAAGAAGCCCTCAACTACAGGATGTACCACTAAGAAAGAAACACAAAGAAATAATGCTACCATTTAAAATATGATCTACTATCATTTAAGATCCATTATTATTTCAGATATATTAAAAGATGATGAAATATATCTCTTAGAATAAGTGAAATAATGGTTCACAGTGCATACACAATATCTTTGAGATATGTATCCTTATAAAAACAGAAATCTTTGTGAAGATCACACAGCAAAGTTTTAGCTGATTGCTTATTAAATGCATTCCAAAGTGGATGAGAAATTTGGAGAAAGACTGAAAAACAATGAACCCTTAGGTAGGTTTAAGGACTCATTAGAAATTTTGACTACATCTCTATTTTTCTTTGTCCAACACATAATTAAGATTGAAGTCTTTAATTTATCCCAATATTGAATTAGTTTATCTTTTATCCACCTTTCAGTTTTCCTGAATTTTCACACCATGGTCAGAAGTTGAAAGAGAGAGGGAGAGAGAGACAGAGAGAGAGGAGGTGCAAAGTTACATACATATTTTGTCCTTTTAAAAACTTTACATATTTATGGGCCGGGCGTGGTGGCCCATGCCTGTAATCCCAGCCCTTTGGGAGGCTGAGGCAGGCGGATCACTTGAGGTCAGGAGTTCAAGACAAGCTTGGCCAACATGGTGAAACTCCATCTCTACTAAACGCGCACACACACACACACACACACACACACAAAATTAGCCAGGCGTGGTGTTGTGCACCTGTAATCCCAGCTACTCGGGAGGCTGAAGCAGGAGAATCACTTGAATCTGGGAGGTGCAGGTTGCAGTGAACCAAAATTGAGCCACTGCATTCCAGCCTGGACAACAAAGCAAGACTCTGTCTCAAAAAAAAAAAAAAAAAAAAAGAAATTTTACATGTTTTTAAACTATCAAAGAGTCTATATTTAATTATTTCTATAAACATTAGTTCTTTTACATTTGTTATTATAATTCTCTAATAATTAATCTCAACAAGAAAGCACAAATCTCTATTCTCTGGAAAATATTTTTTTAATTAGTTGAAATTGAGAATTAAACACTCCCTGTAATATAACAAAAATAAATTTTAAAAAATATATTAAGTAAAATATGTTTTTCAAAAAACACATAGGTAGTTTCCTAAGAATGAAAAAATAAATGTTTAGATTAGACTTTGATCTCAAAAAGACATGAAAAGTAACATACTATATGGATCATTTTAGAAATGAGATCATCTGTATCACAATTTTGTTTCTGATTGGTACATTTGGCCTATTACCAATATTTTACATTTTTGAGAAATATGGTTCTCATTATAAATTATATTCTTATAATCTGTTTTTGTGTCCACTTTTAGAACTTTACAGGGATCTTGATAGATGTTCTAACCAAGGCATTGAGGATTATGGTGTTTCCATAACAACTTTGAATGAGGTGTTTCTGAAATTAGAAGGAAAATCAACTATTGATGAATCAGGTAAGAAAAAATAAGAAAGAGAAAGAAAGGGAGAAAGAAAGGAAGAAAGAAAGGAAGGAAGGAAGGAAGGACGAAAGAAAGATTTTATCTTTGTGTGCAGTATTTTATCTTGAAAATATACCCAAATGATGAGATTATATACTTTTGCTGGTGCTATGATTCAGGCTTGTCTTGGGAAAACTTAGAGAAGAAATATATCTCTGTGGAATATAGCAATGTACAACACTAGTTCCTTATGCAGCAAACAATAAATATATGGTATGATATTACCTGAATATACATGCTATAGAGAAAAGAAAATTAGAGTTCACAGAAATGCTACTTTTCTGGTAGCATTTCAGTGATATTATTCCAATGTATCTGGGATTTAGTTGTTGCTTTTGGAAAGTTTGCTCTCTGTCTCATCTTTATTCCTTGGGAAGCATTCTGTCTTTTCTCTCTTATTGCTGCTAAGATAATTTTTTTTAATGGTTCACTATCATCTTATGGTGTTTACTCTTTACTGTGCTCTTTATTTTCATTTTTGCAATTTTCTGGGGGTCTTTTTGGATTGATCAAGCATTTTTCTTTAATCCTCCTTTTCCTCTCTTATTCATTTTTGAAGTTATATACTTGTTACATTGTTTAGTGTTATACTAACTTTTAATGTATGTACATATTTTATAGCTTTCTAGTAGCCAGAGTTAGTCATTTTCTCTAGGCTTCACCTCAAAACAGGTAACTTTTATCTTGCTTTTAACTATGGTTATATTTTAAAAATATCGTTTCTCCCATTTTTATGTTCTTGAAGGGTAGAGGAGGGGTTTCTGTATATACTAACTAACTCTCCTACCTTGGTCAGAAATACTAAGTGGTTTATCTTTTACAACAAATAGATTTCTTAATGAGTTTTTTTCATTGATTTCCTTAGAATAAATAAAGTCCTATAAAGCTGCAGACAGAGGACGTTTAAAATCAGAAAACACAAGATTTTCTTTTATTGTATCAATACTTTCTGCTTCTTTCCCATTTCTTCAATAGTTGCTCTAATAATGTCATACATTAGATTACTTGTATCTTGGCCCAAGAGGGTAACTTTGACACCTTTGTAGGAAAATTTATCATAGGAAAAGCTAAATAATGCATAACTAAAATGGCACTTTATAAAATATTGATCTTATGTTTTAGATATTGGAATTTGGGGACAATTACAAACTGATGGGGCAAAAGATATAGGAAGCCTTGTTGAGCTGGAACAAGTTTTGTCTTCCTTCCACGAAACAAGGAAAACAATCAGTGGCGTGGCGCTCTGGAGGCAGCAGGTCTGTGCAATAGCAAAAGTTCGCTTCCTAAAGTTAAAGAAAGAAAGAAAAAGTCTGTTGACTATGTGAGTATCTGAGTGTTTCAGATTTGTTTTGTCTGTGAACTAAAAATAAATTTAAGAGAGCAAAACATAAAAGAAACTCAGATAAAATAAATTTCAGTAAATGCACATTGTCTTTTAAACAAAGAAATCATTTTTTAATTAAAGAAACCATTTTTAATCATGTGGATATATAATTAAAACAGATATGGGTTGGGATTGTTCTTTTTTTAAATTTCACACAGATTTTGTTTTTACCAGTGGGTTGAAGTAGTTCTTCAAAAGCACGTGGATATTAGTACTTAGGTCCCATCCTAAAGACCCATTTCCTCTTTTCCCAAGGTATCAAAATCTGTAGCTGTCAGGATTCCCCAGGGAAATGAAACCAGTAGGATATACATATATAAACATACTTATTTTAAGGAATTTCATTATGTAATTGTGGGGCTTGGCAAATCTGAAATCCACAAGGCAGAACATCAGGCTGGAAACTTGGGTTAGAGTTAATGTTGTAGTTGGAAGACTGGAAACTTAGGCACAATTTCCATGTTACAGTCTTGAGGCTCTATAAAAGAGTCTGCCTTGGCTTCACCATCATATCTGGAACCCACTATAAGGTTCACATGTACCCCCAGAGCTTCAGCCTTATCATCAGGAACACTCATTCACTGAGAACATTCATTCATCCAAAAATATTAGTGAGCACCTCTATGCAACACTCTATTATTAAGTGATTATAACATATATCAAAAGAAATCAGACATGACAGTCAACCCTTGAGGGTGATTAGACATATAGTAAATAACAGACAATCCTGTGAACTATGGCATTTAGTAGGAGGGAGATTATGTCAAAATAGAAAGCTCAGGGAGATTTTGAAGGAGAGAGAGGAGAATGGAAATTCAGGCTGAGGGAGTAGTACTGAATATGGGGATACATGAGAAATCTAAAGAACTATTAATCTGAGTTAATTGCAACATAAAGTGTATGAAAAAGTAAAAATATTTTTGAAATATATTCAAAGAGCTAAAGAGTTTGCATTTTATGAATACTAAGGAAGTATTAAGATTGTATTTTTTATTTTCAATAGGTAATTGACATAATGTCAACAAAATGTTGAGAAGCTTAATTGGGTGATTGTGCAAAATTGTTTGGTAATGGTAGAATATGGAGACAATGAAAACAAACATTTAGAACGATATTGAAGAGTCAGGAAGGAGTTAATAAAAGCCCAATTTAAGAAGAGGAAGAGAGAACAAGGTTTGGAGGCAAGCAATAAAGATGCTATGATAGATATGAATTTCCAAATATTAGAAAATAAACTTAAGGGAGAGAAATGGATGGAAAATGATTGAGCTCTGTTGCCCAGGGGAATGAGAAAATGCTGTAATTTACAGAAATTGGAAACAGGATGGGATTAAGTTCAGAGTGTAGTAAGTATGGGTGTTAGTGATATGCCAATTTCAGTAGTGCAGAAAAAGAAAGAAATGCATGACTGAAATAAGGCAATGAGTTAGGGATTGTGAAGAGAGATTTAAGAGTCATAATCCACAGACTTCATAAACCCGAAGCCAAGATGTCCTGCTTGGCACTTGAGAGAGAGCAAAAGACTAAAGGTAGATACATATGACCCATCTCATTTTAGAAACAAGGAAATGGGGCAAAGTATGATTCAAATGTTTGGTTATTGATTATAATTTATTTCTGTTATTACATTCATTATACCTTCAAACTTAAAAACCCACAAAAGTTGCTAAAATTATTTTTTTCTTTTACATTTTCCTCTGCATAGATTATTGCTTTTTGGTATTAGCTTTATCCCTCAACTTTTGGAACATCTATTCTACGAGTCATATCAGAAAAGTTACCCGTGGGAACTGTCTCCAAATACATACTTCCTCTCACCAGGACAACAACCACAGGATCCTCTGACCCATTTACTGGTCATCAATAAGACAGGTGAACATGGGGCTGAAATGCAGCTGCTAAATGTTGTTCTTGTTGAGAGATTCCCCCCAAAAAACATGAACAGCCAAGAAAAAAATAAACTCTGTATGTTTTAGAAAGCATATATGAGGCCAAACAGAAAATAAATTAAAAAATGAAAAATACGACATGGGAGAGTTTGTTTTAGAAATAGATTCTGCAAGTTTACTTAACCTTAATGTTTGTTGCACAAAGCAACTAAAGAGGAGGTAGGGAGGTAAATCATTGACTCACCTCTGAGGTCTTTGTGTATCATTTTGTAAATCTGTGCTGTGCTGGGCTCTGGAAAAAAATGTTCAAATTTAAAAAGATAGACTATTAATAGCTTCAAGGATTATAATGTTAACAGTAATTCTTATTTCTATACTAATAGAAATTATAACGAAATGCCTAGGCTCTAGATAAAGTAACCTTGTCATACCTATGATGTTAGGCTGGATTGTTGTACCAGAACATCAATTCTGCTTTTTTAAGAAAAGCCTTAGACAGTCCTTTTGTGTGATATGCTTTGTGTGATGTAATGTATTTTTAATATTACTTGACTATTGTTTTATTTCATTTTTGCTTCCTTTAATCTTTGCCTTCATGTAGGGTCAACCATTGATAACTTTTTACATTCACTGAGGCGACAAAACATAGCTATAGAAGTGGATGCCTTTGGAACTAGAAATGGCACAGATGACCCATCTTACAATGGTGCTATCATTGTGTCAGGTGATGAAAAGGTATGCTGGACTCCAGTTGCTGCATTTCACCAAAGGTGGACTATGGGTGTACAATTTGAATAATTCATATCAGCTGAATGAAAGGCCAATTTCCACACAAACAAATGGGATAGTTCTCATTTTTATAGAAGAAGCTGGACTACAATTATTTCCCCATAGCCTTCAGCATGGCAATATGAAACGAAATTTATTTTATTCCTGATTAAGTTGAATGCACTGCTATAATTAATAATTTATTTAGATTGTTATTATCAATTGGATTCCATTCCAATAATTAAATTAAATCTCATTCTCAGTTGGAACTGAGAACAACTGCCCAATGTAGACTTGGCCTTTGCTTTTCTGATTTCTATGTCTGCATACTGCTTTGCTCATTCGTATCACCTGCATAGACCCTGTAGGAATTTGAGTCAGAGATCTCTACAGTAGGCAAATTGAAAAGATGAGATAATTATGTTAAATGCATAAATCATAGCTGTTAGGTGTCACAAAGTGTGGCCATTTGTAATTTGTCACAGTTAATTTTCAGGAATAAACTCTATGCCAAAAATAAAGTAAGAAATTACCTTCAAGATAGTTCTCATTATATCTTAAGTTTATTTTTCAGTATGCTCAGTAAAATAGTTTTAACATCAATAAACATTGCTTTAGGTAATTAGGTTAAATACAATACACTTGATTTATTTATGATTGCAAAAATGTGTTCTCAAAGCTTGCCCACATTTTGGGCAATATGGATAATGAATTTACTTATATTTTTCTCTGAGGGAAAAATAATCACATTATACACACACACACACACACACACACACACACACACGTTATTTTAAGGGAGACTTTACAAGTAAGCACAGGATTTGTTAAAACCTATACTTTCATTACAACTTTCTGCCTGCCTCCTATTTCTCAAGTATCCAAACATTATATACTTATAAAATGAATGTGTCACATTTTGAAACAAAGTCTATAGCCAGGTTAAACTGAGGTTGCACTATGGAGTTTCGTAGTGTTGCTGCTAAATATCATTTGAAGTGTTTTGTTTTGTGATGTTTGGGCATAAATAGCCACATGGTTGATGTTATGGTGGGTAGAAACCAAAATACCAGATTCTTTAAGTATACTAAGAATTAATCAAATATTATGAGTGATAGTGATATTAATCACATTCAGTGCTTGGGACTTATTATATTATCAATAACTTGAATGATTTTCTAACATGTTCACTCATTAAATTTTGTCTTTGCTTTATGAAGACTTAGAACTGGTACTTGTTGTATTTCAGGATCACAGATTTTCAATAGCATGTAATACAAAACGGTTGAATTGCTTTCCTGTCCTCCTGGATGTCATTAGCAATGGACTACTTGGAATTTTTAATTCGTCAGAACACATTCAGACTGACAGAAGCACATTTTTTGAAGTAAGTATAATTATATCTCATTTATACTGTGCCATGATAAGTTTTCAAGAAAATTCTTGAAATGCTAAAATAATGTTATATTACTTTTTGTGAATCTATTCTTAAACTTGTGTGTGTGTGTATATATATATATATATATACACACACATATATAAATCTGTGTGCAATATTTTATATATATATATAAATCACTGTATATGTAATATACACACACACACACAATTTAGAAATGACCACGCAACATTATAACACACACACACACACACACAATTTAGAAATGACCACACAATATTATAACCTTATTCAGATGACTTGGTGTCAATAGAGCAACAGAAAAATACAACTCATTATGACTTTTGGTCTAGATCTGTCACCATCTGTGGCCCTAGGTAGTGGGACATTGTTGAAACAGACTTAAAGGTCAGACTATGTGACCTTCTTAAGCAACTTGACTTCTACAGGCTATAGGTCATCAATTTACAAAAAACAGATTAAAGACTTTATCACAAAAGTTTCTTAAGAAGTAAATGAGGCAATGTGAGCACCTGGCTAAGCTGGACCAGTTATTGTAGGAACGAGTGATGAGGCACCTAAAATAGGACAACTGCAGGTGCTCAGTAAATTCTATTTCTCATTATTATTGCTATTAAAACTATTTTTCTTGGGATGCATCAAAAGAAGTTTCCATTAAAGAATGTTCAGCTTTATTAGATCTGGGGACTGGCTGAATGAGAACTAAGGCAGTTCTTGTTTAAAATCTAATTTCTCAGGCCTGCTTAGATGCCCAGAGGCAGAAGATCTGGGGTAGAGATGTGGGCGTGCACTTCTATGTCTTCAGGTCACCTCTTTCATCTTGTTATGTTGAAACACACTTCGTCTGGTGAAAATGACACCCTGGGCATATTCTATAGCTTCTTGGTTACTTTTTGTTATGAAGGATCATTCTAGTGCAGTCCCAAACTTCAATTTTCTATTCAATTTAAACTTTGCAGGGTCAAATTGTGGCCTAAGGGGCATGGAAGAGGGTGGGTAGTTGTGGTGTGATTTGCTCTTCCATTTCCCTTTGCAGTCTAACACCTTGGAATAGAAAAGGGAGGGTGTCCTAGCTCTCAGACAGTCCCCTTCCCCTCCCCTTCTGAGTAAAGCACTGCTATGCTGGAGGCAGAATGGAAGAATGGAGAGCTGGAGCTCTTCCTATGGAACTGGTGCTGGGGAGACATCATGCTTTCTCTAGTTGCTAGCAGTTTCTACGTATGTGGTCACCACAGCCCAGGTGACCCATGTAATTGTTTTGGGGTGGTGTTTAGCTTGGCCCCAGACCCTTCTGTAGGTGATGACACACCCAGGGTTGCAGAGTCTCTTTAGGCTGCTGCAGGAAAGTCCATACTGTCAAACTTTCTCCAGTCTACATTGTTCATTGTTTGTTTGATGTGTCCATCCTCCAGGTAATTCAACAACTTCTGCCTTGCTTTAACCTCTGTGCTTCCTCAGAAAGAGCTATGAGAGCTGTTGAGTGCTTCTTGCATGCTGCCTGAAAGCTACAGAGGTTTGGGGATGTGAAGGAGATTGCCCTGTCTTCTCCAAAGCACATCATACCATTGTTTTTTCAAGCCACGTTTCAGCAGTCCTCCTTCCTTCAAAAATTTCTTGGACAAAACCAGATATTTCCCATGTAATTATATGTATTAGCATGTTTAAATGTCCCAAGCAGACTTTGAGATAGTTGTTACTATTCCTATTATAGATTGAGCATCCCTTATCTGAAACGTTTGGGACCAGAAGTGTTTCGGATTCTCGATTTTTTCAGATTTTGGAATATTTGCATTTACATAATGAGATATATTGGGGATGGGACCCAAGTCTAAACATGAAATTCGTTTGTTTCATGTGCACCTTTTACACAGAGCCTGAAGATATTTTTATTCAATGTTTTTAATAAACTCTGTGTTGTGTGCCTATGTTTTGAATGTGACCCTTCGCATGAGGTCAGGTATGGAATTTTCCATTTGTAGTGTCATGTTGGCACTCAAAGAGTTTTGAATTTTGGAGCATTTCAGATTTCAGATTTTCAGATTAGGGATTCTCAACTTGTGTTATTATTAGACAGCTGAGGAAACTGTAGCCCACTGAGGTGTCACTGTGTTTCATTATCTATTATATTTGAGTAGGCTAGCCAATTATCTGGATGACAAAGAATAGGATGTTCCCAAGAATGAGCAAGTGACCTGAATTCCCACCTTTAAAAAGATGTCTTCACTACAGAATATTGGCTACCCACCAGCCCAGCTGACCTTGAGTTCATAGGTAGACAAATTATCTCTTTGAATTGCCACCTCTGGTTTCCCCACCCAGCTCCTGGCATTCTCTGTTACAATTCTGTAAGCCTATTCCACTTGATCCTAAAGTACCAGGCTCACTGTAGCTCAGGTCTTGCTGCTGATCCCTCTCAATAATTTTTATCATCTATCGGAGTGTCCTACAGCACTCCCATCCAGCCATTCCTGCAAGTCATCACCTGGCTAAACTACCCAGGAGGCATCCAGTGTCTTTCAGCTTAGGAAGGACCCCGTCAGGCTGAGTCACATCAAACTCTGACTGTGGGTGGATATGATCTAACACGGACATAATATGTCATTTATGAACCCAGTCATGAGTAAGGAAGCTGGTTGTCAAGATGAATTGTGATTTTTTTTCCTCCCCCAGAGGTCTTCCAAATCAGGAAAATCAACAACGGTATCCACAGGCAAAGACATAAGATGGGGGATGTAGTCTTTGGCACCCTTTTTTCCCCTCCCAGGGCCTTATCTACACAAACACATCTTTAGACAAGCAAGTTTTATATGCTGTAATGTCTCAGAGGGGTGCTGAGTTTTAGGAGGGAGTAAGAGAACAGAGAAGTAAAGAAACTTCAAAACTCATCATACCAGATGATGACTTGCAATGTAGTGAGGTAACTGATGATAGATCAAATTAAGGTTTGTACTACCATACAATCCATCAATCTCACCTTTGCTACCCTCACAAAAGGAAATAAGTATATCAAAGAGATATCCACACTCTCATGTTTGTTACAGCACTGTTCACAATAGCCAAGATTTGGAAGAAACCTAAGTGTCCATCAACAGATGAATGGATAAAGAAAATGAGGTACATATACACAATGGAGTACTATTCATCCATAAAAAGGAAAGAAAGCCTGTCATTTGCAACAACGTAGATGGAACTGGAGATCACTATGCTAAATAAAATAAGCCAAGCACAGAAAGACACACATTGCATGTTCTCATTTATTTGTGGGATCTGAAAATTAAAACAGTTGAACTCATGGACACAGTCAAATGATGGTTACCAGAGGCTGGGAAAGGGAGTGGGGAGCGGGAGTGGGAATGGTTAATAGGTACAAAAAATAGATACAGAAAGAATGAATAAGGCCTAGTATTTTATAGCACAACAGGGTGACTCTAGTCAATAATAATTTAATCATATACTTAAAAATAACTAAAAGAGTATAATTGGATTGTTTGTAACGCAAGGGATAAATGCCTGAGGGTATGGATACCCCATTCTCCATGATGTGCTTACTTCACATTGCATGCCTGTATCAAAACATCTCATGTACCCCATAAATATATACATCTACTATGTACCCACAACAATTAAAAATTTTAAAATTTTTTTCAAAATTAAGGCTTGTAGCAAAACTCAAGATCCTCTTTAATATGTACAGGGTTTTGATTTTTTTTAACATAGTGCCTAACATGGAGGGCGTGCTGACCATTTTTCTCCTAGCCCCTCCACTGACAGTCCACAATCTCTATTGTCTCTTAAAACATCAGCCTTGACGTATATAAGCAATGCATGTAAGATTGTAACCATAAAGTCAGAGAAAAGACGTTTCATGCCTACCTTACAAGTTATTAACTGTATGACCTTAGACAATTCGTATCACTTGGTTGAATTTGCTTCTTCATAAGTAAATCAGGCTACGTGTTCAGAAGGTCCTAGTTGCTGCAATACAGGATTGAAAATGAATGTGGGTAAGAAGTTTCATATAGGACCTTGAGAAGCACTTTGAGTGATCAGCTCAATTCATTTATTTGAGTGATTTAGTTAAGAAAGTACAGATGAAACAGATGCCCAATCACTATCAGCTCACCATGTTCCACATGATTTCAGGAGCATATGGATTATGAGTATGGGTACCGAAGTAACACCTTCTTCTGGATACCGATGGCAGCCTCTTTCACTCCATACATTGCAATGAGCAGCATCGGTGACTACAAAGTAAGAAAAGTTAAAGTCTTCACGTGTTTTTTATATCTAGAGAACCCTTCCCCCACCCTTACGACTATAAATTTACATGCAAGTGGTAAATCTAATTTTTGTACTTGATGCAATGAATAATCAAGCACTTTAATAATAATTGTCAAATATGAAGAAAATGCTATCTTTCTGAAACAAATGTGAGACCTCAGGAAGGACAGCTTAGATGTCATCTGCTAACAGGGAATGACAACTTTCAAATGTTTATCACTTAAAATTTGACTTATAAGACTTACTCACAGACATAATCACATCTCATCTCTCAATGGTGGTTTCTGTTTCCAGATGGTGCTAAAGCTACTCGGTTTAAAAGCCCTGACCAACTCACCACAGCACTTTGACTTGTTGTTGGAAAATATTGTCCGTTTAAAGCTCCATTTTTGTGAGTTTTTAAAAAATAAAATTCGAGGAGCCTGTAACAGAGTCTATCTGCCACTCTCCCATGTCTTCATGTCCTTGTCGTCATCCACTGATGCTCAGGACATGTTTTTGAAGGGCTTGACTTAATTTTTATTTATTCTGCTCTTAAACTGTCCCTATCTTTAGTGACTTCTCCCATGAGAAACACAAAATACTATTTTTCCTTTACTTTTATAAGACCACACATTCACTGTCTTTTTCCTCCTGCTCTTGTCACTCTTTCTCACACTTTTTTGGGGGTAAACTCCTCTGAGTTCAAATCTCAATATTTCCATTGTCAAGCTGCATGAATCTCAAAAGTTACTTAATCACTCTATGCCTCATTTTGATCATCTATAAAATGAGATACTAGTTACATCTATTTGAAATAGGTTTCTGTGAGGATGTGGTGATATAATACCAATGAGTTACTTAGAACCGTACTTGCCATATAGTAACTTTCCCATAAATGTTAATGCTTGATGTCTAAATGTCCAGGCTTTAGTTCTAGGGCCCTTTTCAGCTAGTTCCAGAATTCTTGACTTCTATATGTGCAGTGGCCTATGTGATATTACCATATAGCTGAGTAATAGATATTTCACACATGGGCAAAATAAAACTTTTTATTTTCCTAACCAGTTATGCTCACTTCATGATTTTCCTATTTCAGCAAATGGCACTATTGTCTACAGTTGCTCTAGCATAAAATTTTCGCATTATCATTGCCTCTTTATCTCCTTTATTTAATCCATTGGAAATTCTTTTAAGTTCTACTTCAAATCCATCCATTTCTCTCCCTCTCCACTATTTTCTTCGTGGTCTAAGTCATTATCATTCCTTGCCTAAACCACTGCAAGAGTTACCCATAGGTTTCCTTATTTGCAATTAATTCCTTTCATACAACCACAGCGAACTTTCAGAAGTTTAAATTAGATCATCTCATTACCTTATTTAACAACCCCGGCAGTTTCTCTTTGCAGGTAGAATTAAATTCTAATTCTTTATGTTGTCTGGCAGAGCCCTCCCTCCCTCATTTGTCTCTTGTTTATCTCTCTACCTTTCCTCCTTGTACTCTCCTCCTCTAGCTACCCCACTTTTCCTTCTGGTTCTCAGATATGCCAATATCATCTGGGCCTTTACATTGGCCATTTCTTCTGGCTGGAATGCTCTTTCTTCTGTTCTTTCTACAGCTGGCTTTTTTGTAATTCACATCTCAGAGCAAATATTTAAGTATTTCAGCCAAGACCCCTTCTCTGCTTAACCAGTCTGAAATAGATTTCCCATAACTATTATATGAGCTTATCTTAAAAATCTATGCATGGTACTTATCATTATCTGAACCTTTGCTTTTTTTTTTTAATTAACTGTCTCCTGTCAACTAGGAATAAACATCATCAGCACAGGAATGTTTTTCTCTAAATTTTACCTACTTCATTGTTACTCATCTCTATAAATAATGGATCACCTTTCATTCTTTTACTCTTGACTGAAACCTAAGAGCTATTTTTGTTAGGATGCCAGAATTAAGCAAATAAAATTACAGACATCCAGTTAAGATTTAATATCAGAAACAATGAATTTTTTTAGTATAAGTATTTTCCAGATATTGCATGGGACATATTTATACTCAAAAAGTTATTTATCTAAAATTCAAATTTAACTGGCAACCCCACAATGTCAATGTCTTTCTTTCTCTCTCATCTTCATAGCTGGCTAATGGTGAAGTCACGGAGTATACTTCTGAAATATTTATGGAATCTTTCTAGAAAGTTTTCCTCCATCTCTCCTACAATACACCAGCCAGAGCCATCATCATCTCTCTTCTGGATGAGCACAACAGCCACCCTATAAGTCCATATTAGTCGTCTCTATTTTTCATCCAGTGTGACAGACTAACACCTTAAAAACACAAAGCTGACCATGTTAATTCTCTGTCTAAATCTCTTCAATGGTTTCTCGTCATACCAAGGAGCAGGACTGAAATCCTTGCCATTGTCTGAAAGCCATGAGTGATCTGGGCCCAGGTGTATCTTACTCCCTTAATCTGATGCTACTGACACCTTGATAACCATGCTCCAGCCACACTGGCTTCTTTCTAGCTTCCCAGAACATCAGCCTCTTTCCACGGAAGGGTCTTCTCTCCTGCTGTTCTCTCTGCCCACAGTGCTTTCTGACCGGTCACCCAGATATATCCTATTCACTGCCCATACCCTAACTCATGACTTCACAAGGGAACCTTCTCTGACCTGACCCCCGAGTTACAATTTGTTTCTCTTTGAAAGGCTGTAATACAACCCTGAATTCTTCTTAACACATGCACAATTTTACTTAGGTAGCTATCACTATATTTATTTGCTTATTGCCTCTATTTCCTCTTCCCCTGCAACTTAAATTTATAAGTGCCCCGTGACCAATATGAAGCCAGCCATACGGTATACATTCTGTAAATATATATTAAATAAGTTGATGAATAGAAAATATCAGGCTCTCTAACAGTCCTCACTATCATCCTCTTTCCTACTTCCTTCCAGATGTACTCTCCTTTCCAGAATTATTTGCATTCCAGTTTTTTGCTAATGAATCTCCTTATATAGACTCAATTTTAGATTTGAAATTTTAATTGCCTTTATGCTTTACTGTTTAAAATAGTCCAGGTCACATTTTCAAGACCTTGTGTTATGACAATCACTGCAATAATGTGACTTATAGTGGTCACAATAGCAAAATCCACTCACCAGTTTTCACAGTGTGATGATGAAAAATATGACTTACGGCAAGACAATAAGAATAGTGCAACATTTTAAAGGCAGTCTTGCCAATTCCAACCTAAACAGTTTTTAAATGAAATCAACTAGAGGACCATTTCTTAGACCCAAAATAAAATGCCAATGATAAATGCACTGTTTACATTCAGCATAAATTTTAAGTGTCTTACAGGAAATGGTAATCCTACTTCTGTTGAACCTTTGTGCAATGTGCAAGTTTTCACGTCGAAGGAAAGAATAGTCTTGCAAAGAAAAGATGTCTTCTCACTGAGGCCATGCCCAATCATTCTGTGACATAACATTAGCTAGTTATGTTGGTGCATTTTCCCTTTAGACAATGAAATAATGACGTGGCTTGCAGCATTATCAATGCCTCTGAACAAGGGTGTGGCGAGTGGTGGTATCATTTGCTAAATCAGGATAATATTTCTAAAAGGCGAAGCAAAAATGAATGCTTTCATGACTATATATTTGCAATTTCCCAAACTTCAGCTCTTCAGAACCTTTTGATGATTCTTCTATTTCTTTATCAGAAAAAAGCTCATTCCCAGCTATGGATTTCAGGCCTCTACCCTTCTGCATACTGGTTTGGCCAAGCACTGGTGGATGTTTCCCTGTACTTTTTGATCCTCCTGCTAATGCAAATAATGGATTATATTTTTAGCCCAGAGGAGATTATATTTATAATTCAAAACCTGTTAATTCAAGTAAGTGGCAGCAATTTTGAAATGGTTTTATTAGACTATTTTTTCATGAATGCAGTAATATCATTAATCTTAAACCAAAGAACTTCAAATTACCTGTGCTATTGCATAGTTTTGGAAAATTGAAGAGTAAGTATGAATACTCTTCTAGATAGTATTTACCTTATTGGACCTTAACATTTCTGTTTTCAGATCCTGTGTAGTATTGGCTATGTCTCATCTCTTGTTTTCTTGACATATGTGATTTCATTCATTTTTCGCAATGGGAGAAAAAATAGTGGCATTTGGTCATTTTTCTTCTTAATTGTAAGTATGCATATACTACCTATTATTTTACCATTTTTCATAAATCCAAGAACATATTTAATCTTTGTGCTAAGCAGAGTGGCAAATTAATATTGCTCTCTAGAAAATTTTAATTCTTCTAAGATAATCAAAGTTCTATTTAAAGTTTACTCTATGAGTGAGTGTATGTTATCTATAAACTATGATCCTCAAACATATCTCCAGGTCTAACTTCTCCCCTGAGTAGAGACTTCTGCTTCTAGCAATTCACTTGCAATTTCACCTGAATATTTAAAGAAGACCTTAGTGATCACATACCGGAAATGTAATTGTCACCTCAATCTTATTCTTCATCATTTCTTTTTTTCTTTTTCTTTCTTTCTTTTTTTTTTTTCTGAGACAGAGTCTCGCTCTGTTGCCCAGGCTGGAGTGCAGTGGCATGAACTCAGCTCACCGCAACCTCCGCCTCCCATGTTCAAGCAATTCTCCTGCCTCAGCCTCCTGAGTAGCTAGGATTACAGGTGTGCGCCACCACACCCAGCTAATTTTTGTATTTTTAGTAGAGTCGGGGTTTCACCATATTGGCCAGGCTGGTCTCGAACTCCCGACCTCATGACCCACCCGCCTTGGCCTCCCAAAGTGCTGGGATTACAGGCATGAGCCACCGTGCCTGGTCTTCATCATTTCTGAATAGATTACATTATTGCAGCAGAATCCACCTAGCTATTTTCTCATTCTAAAAGTTTGGAATCATCCTTGATCACGCTCCATTTTTTTCCTTCATTCAATCCACATGCATGTCATTTAAACTCTAGACATTTCCCAGTCTGCCTGATGTGTCCCAACTTCACTGCTCTATCCATTGCCTATGCTTTCATACTCTGTCACCTAGAGTAGCGCAACATATCTGTAACTGGTCTCTCTGTTTCTACTCTTGCCTCCTGTTAACTATTTTCTATATAATATCCAATGAGATCTTTTCAAAATAAATTTTAGTTGAAAAGTATAGCCTACATTATAGAAAAGTTCACACATTTTAAGCACACCTAGTAATGTTCTATTTATTGATGTGTCTGGTAGTTTTTTTGAGCACTTCCCAAAAACTACCAGGTACATCAATAAATAGAACAATACTGGAACCCTAGAAGGCCCCTTCCATCCCATTTCCAATTTCCCTCCTCCTTGTAAAAATCATTACTCCTATTATATTAACATAGATTCGTGTAGCCAGTTTCTGAACTTAATAAAAATGGAATCACGTAGAAGGCATAATTATATATCTGTATATAATCGACAATAGGTTATTTAGAATCATCCATGCTGTTGCATTTGATAACAACCAGAATAGTTTATTCCTTTTCATTGCTGTAATAGTCTACTGATGAATGTGCTATAATTTATTTATTCATTGTTGATGGACATTCAAGTGGCTTCTTGTTTTGAACTCTACAAATAACACTGCCATGAACTTTCTTGTTCTTGTATGTCTTTTGGTGCATGTGTGTGTGTATATCTTGAGATGTAAACCTAGCAGTGGAATTACTAGGTCACAATGTATTCAACTTTATGTTCAACTTTAGTTGATCTTGCCAAACAGTTTTTCAAAGAGGTGGAACCACCCACAGAGTATGAGAATTCCAGGGGATGATATGGGGGATGCCTCACATTTGAAAGAAACTAAAATAAAATACCATGAGTAAATATAAATTCGAAAATAAGAGGAAAAGACAATGACTTCCAGACTGGGTTAAAAAAATTAGCTATATGTTTTTAAAAATAAACACATCTAAGTCATGGGCGATGACTTAACAGGCATTTTTAAAATGAGGAAATTAGAAATGGCTGCCCAAATAGCAGATGAAGTCAAGTTCTAGACCTAAAGTCTTAAATAAGGAAAGAAATATGTTGACGAAATGCAAAATCCATGAAGAAAATTGGAGTCTCCTAATTTGTTTAGCAAATAATACACAACAGCAAAACACATCACACAATCCTCTCCAAAGATCCAAGTGGAACTTAAATCATCTGTTTCAGAACTAGAAGATTAGTTGGAAAAAAAAAATAAGCCAGCATGTAGAAATTTAAATTAAACATCATACAAGTTGTATTTGATTAGGTATGTAGACAGAGAACCTCTTTGTTCGTAGAACAGGGTAGAATGAAACAAAGAAAACCGAAGTGGAAATGTGGCGGCCAAGAATCGAAGTCCCTGATGCGGAGCTTTTCCTAAGCCTACTTCCATCCTCAACAAGCAATTTTGATGAGGAAAAGTTAGTTGATAAAATACTGATAATTGGCTCTAAAAAGGTATACATGAGTGACTGAGTTAACATCCTAGCACAGGTAAATAAAAACCCTTGAGAGAAGAATCCTTCACCTGGAGAGGCGGGATGCTGAGGTTTGCTATTTTACAGGGCTCTGGACTGAATTGGACTGTGGCCCAACGTCTAATAGGGTGCCCACCCCTTGACAATGAGATTCACTGCCTACTAGGTAGGGTGAAAACTGGTGCAGAACACTGGACATGACCTAAAGGAGAAAGCAATAAGGCTACACACAGCCTAAGCTGAGGACACTGTATGCATCTAGGCCTCCAGGCTTCAAAGGTACTGATAGAAAGCAATGCCCTACATCAAAATATTACTCAGAGAAAAAGATAAGCCAATATCAGCCAAGAAAGAAAGCCTGTTCAGAAATAATAAGCACTTTATCAGAGCAAATAGAAGATCTCAGTAGACCTACATATGTTAGACATGTCCAAGATAAAAAGGTACTGCATGACTTCCCAATAACAAAGAAATTAATAAAGTATTCCAAAACAATGCAGAACAAATAAAACTTCCATTCAAGCATTCTCTATAGATTTTTTAAAAGAATACACATTTAATAAGACAAAAGTTCAGAGTCACAATGATAAAACATCCTGAATGCAAAAAAAAAGAAATTTTAGATCCACATAAACACACTAACCATCAGTATAATTTCAGAATTAATAATGAATTCTGAAAAAGGCTGAAAATCTAATTACATATATAAATAAAGGATTAAGATAATCCCCATAATCAGCAAGACAACAATAAGAAAAGATGTAAATACAAAACCAATCCAACAAAAGAATAATTATTTTTTATGTAGCAAATCCATTGTTACACATATGTATAATTCTTTTAAAATAATTCTATGTATAAAAATATAATAGAAGAAATTCTTAAATTTAGAAAGAACTGTTATGGAATGATCAATATTCATTATGATATGAAACTTCCAAATAAAGGCTCCCAAGAAGTAAATGAAAACCAATCATAAAAGAGAAAACTTCCAACTGCCTCAGATTTATCTCCTACAATTCCATGTGTCACTTTTCACACATCTGAGGGAAAGGAAATACTGGAATTTCTCTCTTCCAAAATTATATCATCTACCAAGTTGCAGTTCTAGGAAAGGTCAGACATAATCAAATATAAAATGTGGAAGTAAACGTTTTAAAAGCCCTACTGAAAAATATTAGTCAGTCCACACAAAAACCTGCACAATTATGTTTATAGCAGCTTTAATTATAATTGTCAAAACTTGGAAGCAACCAAGATGTCCAAGATGGTGAATAGACAAACTGTGTTACATCCAGACAATGGAATATTATTTTGGGTAAACAGAAATGTGCTCTTAAGTCACGAAAAGACATGGAGGAAACTTAAATGCGTATTACTAAGTGAAAGAAGCCAATCTGAAAAGTCTACACACTGTATGATTACAACTAAATGACATTCTGGAAAAGGCAAAACTATGGAGACAGTGAAAAGATCAATGGTTGCCAGGGGTCATAGGGAGTGAGGGATGAATAGGTGGATCACTGAGGATTTTTAGGCCTGTGTGATACTATAATGGTGGATACATATAATTAAAAATTTGTCCAAACCTATAGAGTGTACAACGACAAGAGTAAGCTCTAATGTAAACTATGGACTCTGGGTGTTAAAGATGTGTCAATAAGGCTCATCAATTCTAACAAATGTACTGCTTTGTTGGGGAATGTTAATAATGGCGGAGGCTGTGCCCATATGAGGGCAGGGGGTATATGAGAAATCTCTTAACCTGCCACTCAATTTTGCTGTGAAGCTAAAACTGCTCCAAAAAATGAATAAATAAATAAATAATAAAATCTTTTTAACAAAAAAAAAAAAGGAAGAAAAAAAATACCTAGGAACAAATTACAGCCACATGAAAGATGAACCACTTAGGGTTAAAATTAATCCAACCAGGAAATAAAGAATTCAAGAAAAGAAAAATTGCAAAAGCACTGATAAGGACCGCTGAATTCACTTAAACATTTAGGAAGATCAAATAACTTTGGGAATCATAGAATACTTAAATATTTAATAGAAAAAATTCATAAAGTTGAAGAGTTCCTTTTGTAAAGCAAGCATAAATTTAATAATAAAACTTTAAAAAGCTTTGAAAACCCATTGATAAATTCACTTGGAAAAATTAAAGACAACTCTCTAAATAGAAAGAAAGCAAACACGGAAGTAAGTTTGCAAAAGAATAATTTGGCCGAGCTCAATGGCTCATGCCTGTAATCCTAGCACTTCGGGAGGCCGAGGCGGGTGGATCACCTGAGGTCAGGAGTTCGAGACCAGCCTGGCCAACTTGGTGAAACCCCGTCTTTACTAAAAATACAAAAATTAGCTGGGCGTGATGGCATGTGTCTGTAATCCCAGCTACTTGGGAGGCTGAGGCAGGAGAATCGCTTGAACCTGAGAGGTGGAGGTTGCAGTGAGCTGAGATTGTGCCATTGCACTCCAGCCTGGGCGACAGGGCAAGACTCCATCAAAAAGAAGAAGAAAAAAAGAATAATTTAAAAATAGTCAAGTATGATTTATTTCAGAACACAATAATGGTTCAGTATTAGCAGCTAAAGGAAGAAAACTATATAAGTCAAGTAAAGACCATATAGTTCCTTAAAAAGACCTAATATAAAGAAAATAGTAACACAAGAGGGACAAATTACCCAAACCAATGGTAAATGTCATATTAAATGGTAAAATTATAAAGTTATTTACTTAATATCAGCAATAAAATCAACGATGCCTACAATAAATAACTATGACCTCCTGTGTCAATGATGTGTGGTGTAATGTGTACTCTAATTCATGGTTTGTAGAATAGATGTCACAAACTTTACACAAAATGTTAGTAACTGTTAAAATTTTAAATGCACATAAATTTTAACCTGCAGTTACACTTTTCAGAATCTCTCCTTCCAGACTAAAAGTGTCCATACATAAAGACCTATGTAGACCATCATTCATAGGAGCAGAAAAATTAAAAACATGTTTTCTGAAGGCAAAGTTGTTGAATTTTGCACATCCATTCAAACAAATAATTGCCAAGAAAACAAATAGATGGTTTGCCTAAGCCTAAAAGGATGTCTATGAACTACTGTGAAATGAAAAAAAGAAAAATGCAGAGTAATGTACAATAAATAATCACTTTATCAGAATCTAAATTTTAGCAAGAGTCTCACCTGATTTGTATGCCATTGAGATTGAGAAGCATCATTGTGTCTTTTAAGAAATTAATAATAAATCCCATACAAAACCGTGATGAAATCCCATGTTGCAAAGGAAAGAAACGATATAAATACTGGTTTGGGGAGTGAAATTGAAAATAACAACGTTTATAAATGAATTCCCACCCTCTTAGAAATCATCCTAAAATTCAGATTGGTACACTTTAATGACGCTATACTGTGCGTTTGTTTTAGGTGGTCATCTTCTCGATAGTTGCTACTGATCTAAATGAATATGGATTTATAGGGCTATTTTTTGGCACCATGTTAATACCTCCCTTCACATTGATTGGCTCTCTATTAATTTTTTCTGAGGTAAGTAGTTCCACTTCTGTCTGAGGGTCATGAAATGTGTGGCCATTTGAGAAAGCCATGAATATTGCAAAAATATAGATAGAGTCCTCAGCTGTGCAAAGTTTAAAAGTCTCTGTCTTTGGAAAGTCAGTTCTCTTGCCACGCATGGATAAGGGGCATGTTCTGATTCAGCAGGAAGCCAGCTTTGGTTTATGAAAGTCAAAGGCAACTCCAGGAGAGTGGAAGTTTAGTTCTCATGATAACTCTCACTGCTGGGAACCCTACTGGGAGGCCAAAGAGATGCCCCATTTTTGTTAAGTTTTGGATATGTTAGGTTTGAGAAATGTCAAGTAGCCAGTTAGATACATGAGTCAGGAACTCAATGTGTCAGGGTGTGTGGAGATGGGGGTTAAAGCTAGATATTTGAGATTGATCAGTTTATAAATGGTATGAAAAGCCATGCGACAATAATATGACCTATGCGGTGAGTAGAGATAGAAATAAAAAGAAGGCCAATGACATGACCTTAAACTCCAAAATTTAGAGATTGGAAAGCAAATACATGATCTTGAACTCCAAAACTGAGAGTTGGTGAAGAGGAGGAGCCAGCAAATCCATTTGAGATGGAGCCAGGGAGATAAGAGAACAAAAATGGTAGCCTTCTGTGTGCTGGAGGCTCTTCTCAGACGCTCATAAGGGTGTGTGCCAGATGGCAATAAAGAACATTTCAAGAAGGAGGGAGTGATTAAACCATCAAATGCTATTGTGAGTTCTAGAAAGATGACAACTGAAAAGAGACCATTGGCTTTGACTACACGAACGTCATTGGTGAGCTTAACAAGGTCGATTTTAATGAAAGTGTCAATGCAAAAGCACAGTAAGAGTGAACTTAGTAGAAAATGTGAGGGGAGGATGTGGTGACTGTGAGTACAGGCAAATATTTCTAGGAGATGTGGCAAAAAGCGTAGCAGAAAAATTCAAGAATAAATGAATAGGGAGGGTAGATTTTTGTCTGTGCTAAGAAGGAAAATACTATGCTGATGTTAGAGAAACTCATGCTGAAAAAGAGAGATAGAGGTTACCTCATGAGTCAAGTCCATGAATAGCTGAGAAAAAATAGCGTAAAGTCCACAAGTGGAGGGGGTGCTGTCCATAAAAGCAGGGACATTCCACATGCTTAATATGAAATTATAATCAGAGAATATGAACATAGGAGGCAGAGAGTTTAGTGGCTTTGCTGGTAGAAAGATGAGATGATTCTCTTCTGACTGATTCTACCTTTTTTAGGAAAGTAAGAGGGGAAGTCATTAACTTGGCCAAGGGGGCTTGGGATTTGGAGAAAAAAAGATGTGAAAAACTATTTCAGAACGTAGGTCATTAGGATGGACAGACAGTGCCGAAGACCCTCTGCCCTACTTTTCAGCGAAGTCAGCAAAGTAGAGAGTTTCTCTTATTACAGCCTGCTTTTAAATGCAGTTTAGGAAAGGCAGAGAGTTGGGTTCAATCGGGGTTGGACACTTGGCAGGCAAATTTGACAAAGAAAAGAATAAGTGAGCAGTAGTTCTATATAAAAAGGAATTGAAGATATAATGGATTCTAAGCTAGAAAATGAAGTTAAGGACATGAGGGTGATTATGGACAGTGGAAAAGGAGTTGGTGGGTTAGAGGTTCTCCAATTCCAAATTACGGAGTAAGAACACTAGCATAAGGATGCCAAAAAACTAAAATGTACTGGCAGAGGCCAGGTGCGGTGGCTCATGCCTGTAATCCCAGCACTTTGGGAGGCCGAGGCAGGTGAATCACCTGAGGTCTGGAGTTCGAGACCAGCCTGGCCAACATGGTGAAACCCCATCTCTACTAAAAATACAAAAATTAGCTGGGCATGGTATTGGGTGCCTGTAATCCAAACTACTCGGGAAGCTGAGGCAGGAGAATTGCTTGAACCCAGGAGGCAGAGGTTGTAGTGAGCCAAGATCATGCCACTGCACTCCAGCCTGGGCAACAGAACAAAACTCTGTCCCATAAAAAAAAATATAGTATCAGCAGAGAGAGCAGAGATCTGGGAGCCTGAGATTCAGTTTGGATGAGGTGCAATTATTGAAAGTGGGCAACTGGGGCACCTAAGAAAACAAAATCATTTGAAATGATGTCAAGGTCGTGCACATCATCCAATGTGGAAAAGTCATCTTTTCTAGATGGTGGATGGCTGTGATAGTTATAAATTTACTGCAAAGGGTTTAAAATTGCTCAGGAAACGTGTTGGTAAATATAGCTCAAGAAACAAAATTGTCCTTTTACCTTTTATTTGCAAAAGAGTGGGGAATGTTGGAAAAATGCACTTATATGTATACGTGTGAAACTCTAGGGGAAGAACTTTGTCTTCAGTTTGAAAAGATTGTCATAATTACTCTCAAAAGTGGCTGTAAGAGGGCAAGAGCAATATAAAGATTCCAGGGCCCTTGGGGGCATAATCGAGGGAAGAGCACAAATGAAGACAGAAATACAGGTAAGGTTAGGGGAGAGGGTTTGTCTTAAGACAGACTTGCCATTGCTTCAAAGGATCCTGCCAGCACCAGCCCAGGATTCTCCTAACAGAGCAACTCCTGCTGACTCACAGTGTTACATACAAAGGCATCCCGGCCTAGAGACACACTGGAAGCAAAGAAGGCATACTGCACAGTCTGAAATTAACTTTTACATGATACCCAAGGGAGCATCAGGTCGAATGGTTGTAAGGCCATTGAATAGGCATTAATTTATCTTAAGTGGGATAAATTCCATGAATAAAGAAGGTTCACCTGAATACACTTACTGCTCATTTTACAGATTTCTCCTGATTCCATGGATTACTTAGGAGCTTCAGAATCTGAAATTGTATACCTGGCACTGCTAATAGTAAGAAGACTTTTTTTTTCAACATTCTTTCATGAGGGAACACAACCTTTGTATGTTTTGAGTTTCTCTGAATTGCATCAAATTAAGAAGGTTTGGACATTTTAGGTATTTGAAGCAACACACACACGCACATGCGTGCACATGTGCACACACACATGCACGCGCACATGATGGCTTTTAACTGGACCCCTTTTTTTTTTTTTTTTTTTTTTTTTTATTTGAGACAGAGTTTCACTCTTGTTGCCCAGACTGGAGTGCAATGGTGCTATCTCAGCTCACTGCAACCTCCACCTCCTGTGTTCAAGCAATTCTCCTGCCTCAGCCTCCTGAGTAGCTGGGATTACAGGCATGCACCACCATGTGTGGCTAATTTTGTATTTTTAGTAGAGATGGGGTTTCTCCATGTTGGTCAGGATGGTCTCGAACTTCCGACCTCATGTGATCCACCTGCCTCGTCCTCCCAAAGTGCTGGGATTACAGGCGTGAGCCAACGCTCCTGGCCCTGGACCCCTATCTTTACAATAATCATCTGTCATGGGTAGTACTGGTTTCACTTGCTACTATTATATTTCTGTTAGGCTGTCTCTGAATAGCAGTGAGGCTAACTTTGACAGTTTCAAAGAATATTACAGGTTGTCTTTCAGCCTTGTAAAAATGAATGCTATCAAATCGAATTTTTATATAATCAAACTCCTTAAATCAATTCCAATATTGAAATCATTGCATTTATAGCGATACTAATTGTGATTGTCTTTCTTTTTCCCTAGCCTTACCTTCATTTTCTCATTTTTCTTTTCATTCTGCGATGCCTAGAAATGAACTGCAGGAAGAAACTAATGAGAAAGGATCCTGTGTTCAGGTTGAGAAAATCAAATCGAATTTCATGTTTCATTTTGATATTCATTCTTTAAGGACTTTTTAATGTGCTGAATTAATTAAGTAAAAGACACTTCACAGGATGGTTTTTAAAGACTGTGATATACAAAATTCTTATAACCCATAATATAGGAATATATACTGAGCTTACAATCTAGAGAGAGAAACCACATTAGCACACACGAGACACTGGAAAATTAAGGCAGACCATAATTTTACTATAGAGGAAAGTTATGTGTAAGAGGTGGAATCTCTAAAATAATGGGTAAATATAGATAAGCATTGGGAAAGTTAATCCAATCCGGGAAGGAAGAATAGTTTGTGCAATAAAACCAAGGATGAGATGAAGGCACCAGGAGCTCCTTTGTAGGCTTATGTTGGGGGATGATGAAAAATGAAAGTGAGGCTAGATATTGGAGGATCTTGAAACAGAAAAGTATAGGAAAGGTTTTGCAAATTACATAATGTGAAACCAAGACACCAATGTGTCTCGAACACTTAGCCTTCCATACAAAATATAAACCAAGCTTAAGTCTAATGTTTGTGGTAGCAGAGAAGAGTGACAAGATGACAGCCATGTTTTAGGAAACCAACAGGCAACCAGAATGTCAGAGGATGGCATGAGGGAGAGATAAAAGAATGAGCAGGAATCAATGGTGGGATGATGAAGGCAAGAACGAGTCTGTAGCAGAGAGGAAAGAGTGATTCTGTCACACATTCCCAAGAAGTGACTGTGCTCAGTAACTAATTAGGCATTGGTATGGTGATTAGATATCCTGGATTCCCTGGGACACATCCTTGATTCCAAATCTTTGGACTCATGGCTCTCACAAAGACCTCAGAATGCCAAAATATCTGTTGTCAAAACTATAGTTCCTAGATTCCTTTCCTCATGCAACTCTGCTTCACAATCCTTTGCCAGAGGGAGTATACCACTTTCTTCTTTGAAAGAAAACTGTCACCATCAACAAGGAGGATTAAGCTTTGGTAAAAAGCGAAGATGATATAAGGATATCATTACTCTACTCACTGAAGGAAACTAGGCTGTTTGAAAGGCAGATGGTGCAAGTAGAAGAATAGAGAGGATGTTGTGCTCAGAATGAATCTACGCCAAAAATTGGAAGTATAGAGAAAATTCATTAATTTTGATACAAGATTTTTAACCCGAAGTTTATCATTATCACACTGTTTTGATTTCAGAATTTCTCCAAGAAGCAACGCTGTTTTTCCAAACCCAGAAGAGCCTGAAGGAGAGGAGGAAGATATCCAGATGGAAAGAATGAGAACAGTGAATGCTATGGCTGTGCGAGACTTTGATGAGGTAGAACTCAGAAATGTTCTTCGTCAACTATTTTTTTTTCTGACAGATAAAGTGAGAAACTTTCTAAGTTTAGTTTTCGAAAAACACTTGGGGTTCTTTCATTCTTACACATACAGCTTATTACTTGACTTCGGCAGGTATGCAAGGCCCACAAATGTAAGAGAGCAAAGAAAACACACACAATGCACTTTGGGAGGCTGAAGTGGGAAGATCACTTAGGGTCAGGTGTTTGAGACCAGCCTGGGCAACAAGTAAGATCCCATTTCTACAAAATGAAAAATAAAAAAATTAGATGAGCCTGGTGGCATGTGCTTGTAGTCCTAGCTACTCAGAAGGCTGAGGCTGGAAGCTCACTTGAGCCTGAGAGTTCAAGGCTACAGTGAGATATACTTGCATCATTGCACCCTAGTTTGGGTGACAGAGCAAGATTCTGTCTCAAGAAACACATGCATGTGCATACACACACACAGATATTGACTTGTATTGATTTATTTTTCAGGGTTGTGGTTTTGATAAGTACAGCTAAACATTACAAAACTTAAGTAAGATTTTGTGTTTTATAACCAAAGTGAAGCTTACTGCAAGTCACTCAGAGAGAGCTTGTCTGCGGTGCGTGTGTGTTTGTGTCCATGATTGTTTATGGGAGTGTGTGTCTTGTCAAATCTGTTGGTTCAGTGACTGTCTCTATTCCTGCTCTCCAAAGAACAAATCCCAGGATATGGTGCAAATGCCCTTTCCTTGCAGGAATGTAGACTGTAAGAGTTCACTTGAAAATGGCAGTTTCTAGGGGAAGAAGTGGTTTGATTCATGATTTTGTATAAGGAAAGGTTTGGTGACAAGAGTGTGGAACGCCCTCTCCGTTCAAGATGAGAATAAAGTCCCGTTGTTATTTACTTTGTCTTTACAGACACCCGTCATCATTGCCAGCTGTCTACGGAAGGAATATGCAGGCAAAAAGAAAAATTGCTTTTCTAAAAGGAAGAAAAAAATTGCCACAAGAAATGTCTCTTTTTGTGTTAAAAAAGGTTGGAAACAGTAGTTCCATTAGTAGAGCAATCTTGAATCTGAAGACTGGATTATTCAGGGAATAAGAGTATCTGAATCTGGGGACATCTATTGACAAACGCAGCAGGCTAAGCCTGCTCCTCCTGCTTAAAAGCCTCAGTTGAAATGATAACCACGTTTTTTTCTTTGCATAGGAAGACAGTTATGTCTGTTCTGTAACACAAACAAACAGAACAACAACAATGAAAAGAGGCAGTCTTTCTGTTAAGAAGGATGGTATAGTTTTTAGGTAACAATGTTATTGCAGCGAATACTACACAGAAGGGAGCCAACGGAGGTATAATAGTGCTTTCTCCATTCCCCCAAAACAGCCCATTTCGTGAAAGTGGGGGGTTCGTACAACAGGCTTTGAAATAAAAATATATTACAACTTCCAGCTCAGCCTGTTACTGTCTGTATGACATGGGGCAACTTATTTATCCTCTTTAAGTCTTAGCTTCCTCATCTGTAAAATGAAGCTAGTTATAATGCTCAGGGGTGTGTGTGTGTGAGAGAGAGAGAGGAATAAGGGAAATAATGTATATAGCACATTTCACATAGCACTTGACACACAGTGAGCCCTCAAATGGTATTTGCTTTTATTTTTGTTGCAATTATTTGTATATTTCTGAGCATACCACTTTCTTTCAGGCGAAGTTATAGGACTGTTAGGACACAATGGAGCTGGTAAAAGTACAACTATTAAGATGATAACTGGGGACACAAAACCAACTGCAGGACAGGTCAGTAAAACGTACAGGAATATGGTCATTAGTGCTACCTACAAAGAATATCGATGGCAATAATAGACTATGTAGTTGATCCATAATCACTTAGTGTGATTTATGCATTGAATAAAGAAGATTGATTGATTAAAAATTTATATCCTTAATTCCAAAAACAGTTTGTTTCTGAGAAGGGCTACATATCATATATACTATGCCTTTTATTGAGTGAGAAATAAAGATTTTAAAAGGAACTATATCTTCCTTAAAGTCAGATATCTTTGCTTTATTGATTTATGCATCCCATGAACTTTGTCGAATTTAATGCCCTCACCCAGCATGACACCAGAAACCACTGTCAGAATAATGACAACTCCTGCCTATGTGGTTGCAGAGCCATGAGTCTTCATATTTAATGACTGTCCTCTAGCTATATGCTATAATTAAAGATTATGTGTGACTTGTGTAACAATAAGAGTCCATTAGCGAGTAAAACTTCATAGGTCTTTAAGAAGGTATATACCACAGAAACTTTCCTACAATTATTGAAACATTTCTTGGCCCTGATGATGTAATGTAGTGATAGAGCAGTTGAGGGTATTATTGCAGATACAGTGAAATTCTTGAAGGACAATGGTGATTCTGGGCTAATGGTAAAAGATCCAGGATTTATTAAGACAAGAGAAATCAGATTTAATGAAAAAAATGGATAATTAAATTGCAAAACAAAAGCTAGAATAATATATGAGTACCATTTGGTGGTATGTCTAGGCCAAGTTTGGGTAAAATGATGGACAGAAGCCAAAGGACCACAACTTCCAAGAGGAAATGCTATTGACCTTGAACATGAGCTCAATGTCAGAGGGAGTGTTTATGAAGGAAGGTCGCACAGTGGCGTTCAATGCTACAGAGGTTTCCTGTCCTTCCATTTCCACTCTTGCCTCACACTGCAGCAAGAACAGTCCTTAAAAATGCAAATGAGGTCCTGGCACGGTGGCTCCCCCCTGTAATCCCAGAACTTTGGGAGGCTGAGGCAGGCAGATCACCTGAGGTCGGGAGTTAGAGACCAATCTGACCAACATGGAGAAGCACCATCTCTACTAAAAATACAAAATTAGCCAGGCCTGGTGGTGCATGCCTGTAATCCCAGCTACTCAGGAGGCTGAGGCAGGAGAATCGCTTGAACCCGGGAGGCCAAGGTTGCGGTGAGCTGAGATAGCGCTATTGCACTCCAGCCTGGGCAACAAGAGAGAAACTCCATCTCAAAAAAAAAAAAAAAAAAAAAAAAAAAACCGCAAATGAGGTCATGTCAATCTCCCATGTACAACCTCTCACTTAGAATTGATCCAAAATCTTTACCATGGCTGCAACCAGCCCAGCATGATGTGGTCTGTTGACCGCCTGCTCGCATTGGCCTCGAGGCACCTTCTTGCTGTGGGATCTTTGGGTTTGATCTTCCTGTGGCTAGAGTGCCCTTCCGTTGGCTCCTCATGTGCTTGGCTGTCTCCTTCTCATCGCTTAAAAATTTATCTCCCCAAAATGACTTTTCCTAACTACACTGTCAGCTAAATTAAATCCTCCCTGTTATTCTTTAGCATATCTATTTCCTTGAAAGCACAAGGCAGAGGTTATAAATTGTTCACTTACTTGTTTACTTACTACTTATATTTTATGTTTCTTTCTCCAAAATGAAAGCTCAATGAGGCAAGGTTAACTAGCTCTCTCCTTTGTACTGGGGGGAGACAATATAGCATCAAGGTCAAGGACTTGGATTCTGAAGGTAGATCCCAGCTTCAAGTCCGAGATTTACCTTGTTGTGACCTTGTACAAGTTTCATAATCCATGCTTGTGATAATTTTCTGTATGTAAAACATCAATGATAAAACAAACACCTAACACATACAGGGGTTCTGTAAGGATAGGATAATGTAATTAAAAATATATTATATGCTTAGATTCTGGCACATAGCAAGCACTGAGGACACATTAGATGTTCTTATTATTGTAAAGCATAGCCTAGCTAATAAAAATAATAAATGCTATCATGTGTATATTGGTTCCTACGGGCTAGATACAGTGCTAAAAGTTTTTTGTTTATTTCTTAGTTCAGAATTTCTCAACCTCGATATTATGGACTTGATAATGTCATTTTGCTGTGGGGAGCTGTTCTGTGCATAGTAGGATGTTTGGCAGCACCCTTGGCCCCTACTTACTAGATGCCAGTAATACTGTTTTCCCAATGCATACACACATGAATTGTGACAACCAAATGTGTCTCCAGACATTGTTAAATATCCCCTAGGAGGAGGATTCCCCTGGCTGAGAACCACTGCCTTATTGCAAGATAAATCCTATAATTATAACTATCACTGGCGAAACAGAATTCTCAACAAGTATCTATTCCTTTGAATGTTTGGATCAATGAATGAAGCCAAGTAAAAGACACTCAAATCAGCAATCTTGAGTTCAATCACGGTCATGGAATTGGTAGTAAAGTCTACACTACAATGGATAACCATGGAATGTCTGCCTTTTAAAGTGGGCTTTTACCACCTTTTCCCCAAAGTTAAGTGATTACCGATTTGCATTTGTGCACTTAGCACCTGTGTGTGTGAAGAGAAAGGCATCTCGGAAGTACGGCTTACATGCATATACATATACGTGACATTTGGGATAGAATCTAAGAATGAACTTATTTTGCATAGGTGATTTTGAAAGGCAGCGGCGGAGGGGAACCCCTGGGCTTCCTGGGGTACTGCCCTCAGGAGAATGCGCTGTGGCCCAACCTGACAGTGAGGCAGCACCTGGAGGTGTACGCTGCCGTGAAAGGGCTCAGGAAAGGGGACGCAATGATCGCCATCACACGGTACCTGGGACTGGGGGGCACTTCCCTTCTTTGCTGAGGGGATGTTGTATTAATAACATACACACAAAATGAAGACAGGGAGGTTGTAATTGATGACCCCATGCTTGTGGGAGAAGATTTGGTCATCTAGAACTCTGTTCAGTGTTGTTTTCTCTCACTTTGAGCCTGGAGAGAAAAATGTTTATTGATTTCTTTTTCTTTTTCTTTTTTCCTTTTTTTTTCTTTTGAGACGGAGTTTGGCTCTGCCGCCCAGGCTGGAGTGCTCACTGCAACCTCC
Source organism: Pan troglodytes (assembly GCF_028858775.2). Classification (NCBI taxonomy): domain Eukaryota; kingdom Metazoa; phylum Chordata; class Mammalia; order Primates; family Hominidae; genus Pan; species Pan troglodytes. Next base: position 81,967,290 of record NC_072417.2, on the reverse strand, counting down.
GCCTCTTGGGTTCAAGCGATTCTTGTGCCTCAGCCTCCCTAGTAGCTGGGATTACAGGCACCCGCCATCATGCCAGGCTAACTTTTTGTATTTTTGTAGAGACGGGGTTTCAACATATTGGCCAGGCTGGTCTTTCAAGACCCTCAGGTGATCTGCCCACCTTGGCCTCCCAAAATGCTGGAATTACAGGTATGAGCCACCTGGGATTACAGGTGTGAGCCACCGCACCCAGACTGATTATTCTTGGTTTTTGTTTGTTTGTTTTGTTTTTTGAGACGGAGTCTTGCTCTGTCATCAGGCTGAAGTGCAGTGGTGCGATCTCAGCTCACTGCAACCTCCACCTCCCAGGTTCAAGCGATTCTCCTGCCTCAGCCTCCTGAGTAGCTGGGACTACAGGTGCACGCCACCATGCCCAGCTAATTTTTGTAATTTTAGTAGAGATAGGGTTTCACCATGTTGGCCAGGATGGTCTCAATCTCTTGACCTCGTGGTCCACCTGCCTCAGCCTCCCAAAGTGCTGGGATTACAGGCATGAGCCACTGTGCGTGGTCCAGCCTGATTATTCTTAATATGGAAAGACATCATTGAAAATATGAGTTTGATGACTATGAAAGGTTCATAAAGTACCTAGGTGGTTTAAATTTTATGACCACTCTGACCACTCATAAACACCTCCCCCACCGTCGTGTTTCTCCTGATTTGCTCATTCTCCCATGTACATTCGCCAGTGTTGGGATTATGTTGATTGACTCTGTTTTCTTCAGGTTAGTGGATGCGCTCAAGCTGCAGGACCAGCTGAAGGCTCCTGTGAAGACCTTGTCAGAGGGAATAAAGCGAAAGGTACGGGCAGGGCTTGTTGTTGCTCTGCAAGTGCCGTAGATGGGAACCAGAGGGGCTGTTCCTCCCGTTGCAGCTGTGCTTCGTGCTGAGCATCCTGGGGAACCCGTCAGTGGTGCTTCTGGATGAGCCGTCGACTGGGATGGACCCCGAGGGGCAGCAGCAAATGTGGTGAGGTGCTATCATGAGCAACCTCTGCATGAGTGTATTGATCCTGTGAAAACTGGCCTGCAAAATCATTGTTTACTTAGAAAGGGAAAGACACTCACAGTATCAGGAAAAGCAATATTTTAGGAAAAAAATTATCTGATTTCAAATCACAACCAGCTTTTATTGAGAAGAAAAAGCTATATTATCTCACCCTAATATTTGCTCGAATAATTTTTGTGTCTGTGCCTACATGGAACATTTTTATACAGCCAAATCAATCTATAATTAAGCTTTAAATCTTTCTGCAACATCACCTGATATACAATTCCTATGGAGGAAAAAAAGAAACATTCTAAATCTTCAATATATTTTAAAATTATTTTTGGGAAGTTTCTGAATTCTGTCATTTTGTACCTATAGGGAGTATGTCATGATTATCAAGCTTTTTGGTAAATTCTCCTAATTTTCTTTGTTCCTACTGCATTCTCATAAATATTTCTGAACTTAGTATTTTTATAAACAGCATCTTACCCAATATCATTTTCTACGTTCTGAATTATATACTCTATCCAATAGTTTGGTTTCCGTGCCTGTCATCCCTACACACACCCCTTTTTTGTCTAGTCTGAATTCGCTGCATGTTTTATCTTTGCGTCGATGGAAACTTCTTTTAAAAATTCCAAATACCTTGAGCATTCCCATGAGTTCACGTTTTCTCTTGACTTAACTTTAGGCAGGTGATTCGGGCCACCTTTAGAAACACGGAGAGGGGCGCCCTCCTGACCACCCACTACATGGCAGAGGCTGAGGCGGTGTGTGACCGAGTGGCCATCATGGTGTCAGGAAGGCTGAGGTGAGTGCCTGTCCAAGCCGGCGCTCAGCCCCCAGGTTGTGTGCTGTGAGCAAAGTTTATTTCCCTGCACCAGGCTACCCATTGTGAGGAGCTAGCATGGTTGCTCCCAACTCTATGTGGCCTTACTCTGGCCTCCAGAGGCTGAACATCACAAGCCATACATTTTTCTCTTTTCTTGCTTGACTTTATCCTTCTGTTACCTTCAGATGTATTGGTTCCATCCAACACCTGAAAAGCAAATTTGGCAAAGACTACCTGCTGGAGATGAAGGTGAAGAACCTGGCACAAATGGAGCCCCTCCATGCGGAGATCCTGAGGCTTTTCCCCCAGGCTGCTCGGCAGGAAAGGTAGACACAGGTGTTTTGTTTTATCACAGTCCTTGGTTTTTGTTTCCATATTTCTGCTATGATGACGGAATAAGAGCTTTATCTTCTCATTCTTTAACTCTATGGTAATTGCAAGTACTTTACTTAAGAGAAAATTCAATTCCAAGGGCTCCCACAAGAGGGAAATAAGAGAACAAAGTGCTGATTTGAAAGCTGACTCTTGTAAGAGAATCAGCATGCATGGGGGCTCTAACGTGCCAAATACTGATGCATGCATGCGCTTAGGTTATCTCAGGGGTTCCTTCTAGAGGGTAAAACCATCCCTCATTAAAGGAAATCACCTGCATAAAGCCCATGCCAGAGTCCCAGGCATCAGTCAAAGCTCAGTGAATGGTGTCTCTTAACATTTCTATATATTATTATCAGTGAAATCAACTGAGGCTCAGAGTGTGGAGACAGGAGTAGAATCTAGTTCTTTTTACTGAAATGCTACTCTCTTCTCACTAAGAAGAAGGATAAGAAGTTCTGCTTCTTCCCTTCATAAGGCATAGGGGCTGTTAATTTCCTTCCCTTTGTCTTTCATTCCTCCTCTTAGTAGATTGACTTCTTGTTGATCAAAGAGCACTTACATTATGAGTGTCTCTCTAACACCACACAGATGTGACTATTTAAACAGATTGCTGACGATATTGTTGCTCCTTTTCATTTTTTTATTTTTATTTTTTGAGACAGGATCTCACTCTGTCACCCAGTCTACAGTGCAGTGGTGCAATCACCGCTCACTGCAGCCTCAATCCCATGGGCTCAAGTGGTCCTCCTGCCTCAGCCTCCATGGTAGCTGGGAATACAGGCACACACCACCATGCCTGGCTAATTTTTAAGTTTTTTTGTGGAGATGGGATCTCCATCTGTTTCCCAGACTGGTCTCAAACTCATAGGCTCAAGCAATCTTCCCTTCTTGGCCTCCCAAATTGCAGTGGTTACAGGCATGGGCCACCGTGCCTAGCCTTGTTTCCCTTTTTAGACTTGTACCCATCGGGGTTTCAACCTTGACACCTGGAGTTCAGCCTCACTGTCTTCTCTTCGCAGGTTCTCCTCCCTGATGGTCTATAAGTTGCCGGTTGAGGATGTGCGACCTTTATCACAGGCTTTCTTCAAATTAGAGATAGGTAAGAGTGACTGTTTAGAGACAAAACTCTGGGAAACAGATAAGCCTAAATCTGACATAGAACCAGTATTTAAAAAATACATAAACATAGAATTATGCTGTTACATCATTAATACATTACTAAGACTGCTAATCCAGTGTTTTTCCATAAGGGGTGATTTGGCAATGTCTGGGAAGATTTGGGGTTCTTACAAGTGTGGACAGAGAGGTTGGATGCAAGTGGTTTCTAGGGGGTGGAGGCCAGGGATGATGCTAAATACCCTACAGTGCATTGGTCAGCCATCACAGGAAAGAATGATCAGTCAAAACGTCATTAGTGCTGGGGCTAAGGTACCCTACTGTAATTGAACAAGGCTCTGGGAGAAAGAGACCATTTACATTCAGGGGTAGATTATCCACAAATTCATACAAACAGAAACATATGAATTTGGTTTTTGCCTCTATGTATTGTTTTATAGCCATCTATTGATAGATGCAGATAAGGAGGTTCCTGTCTCTGTTTAGGTGTGTTAATCTGTAACTCATTTTAGGCCCTTGGATTTTGGTCTTTGCATACTGCATCAATGTATCAGGGGCTTGGTTTTTCCCTGTCATGTTAGTGTATGAAATCTGATGAGTTAGTGTATGAAACCTCATGCCCCTTCTTGAGCTGTACTTTCTGGCTTGTCACCTGCCTTCATCAGAGGCCTCAAGCATCCTAGCTTTTTTTTTTTTTTTTTTTGAGAAAGAGTTTTCCTTTGTCGCCAGGCTGGCAAGCTGGAGTGGTGCAGTGGCACAATCTCGGCTCACTGCACCTCTGCCTCCTGGGTTCAAGCAATTCTCCTGCCTCAGCCTCCCGAGTAGCACACACCAGCACACCCAGCTAATTTTTGTATTTTTAGTAGAGACAGAGTTTCAACATGTTGGCCAGGATGGTCATCCTAGCTTTTAATGAGATTCTTCTTGAGACAGGGTTAGGATCACCCAAATAGGTTTTTGTTTCACTTTCTCATCCTGTTGGTCAACCTCACCCTGTGGTCTATGTGGCCGTTTTTCACATTGACCACACTGACCATTATGCCCCAATGGCTGGTTGGCATCTTTCCAGTTGGAAGGATTCCGCAGTGAGATCAACAGGAAGTATTTTATAATGGATTAGGAGCAGAGATTGATGTTTCAGGAAGGCTGCCTCCCTAGAGGCTTTTTAAAAAAGGCTGCTCATGTTTCTGCTTTCTTTTTTCTTTTTTTTTTTCACATCACATACTTAACATTTATTTGTGCTGAGAATATTTTAGATTTACCCACTTAGCAAGTTTCAAGTATACAATAAATTATTATTAACTACAGTCATCATGTTATACAGTCAATAAATCTGAATTTATTTATCCTGTCTGACTGAAACATCGTACCCTTTAACCAATATTGCTCTATTCTCCCTACCCTCTATTGTTCCCTTCCCTTCCCTCCACCCACCCCTGGCCATCTCTTGGCAACCATCATTCCACTCTCTACTTCTGAGTTTGACTTATTTAGGTTCTACATATAAGTGAGGTTATGCACTATTTGTGTGGCTGTGCCTGGCTTATTTCACTTAGCAAAATGTCCTCTAGATTCATCCATAACACGATTTCCTTCCTTTTTTTTTTATTTTTATATTATTATACTTCAAGTTTTAAGGTACATGTGCACAACGTGCAGGTTAGTTACATATGTATACATGTGCCATGTTGGTGTGCTGCACCCAGTAACTCGTCATTTAACATTAGGTATATCTCCTAATTCTATCCCTCCCCTCTCCCCCCACCCCACAACAGGCCTTGGTGTGTGATGTTCCCCTTCCTGTGTCCATGGGTTCTCATTGTTCAATTCTCACCTATGAGTGAGAACATGCTGAGTGAGTTTTCTGAGAATGATGGTTTCCAGCTTCATCCATGTCCCTACAAAGGACATGAACTCGTCATTTTTTATGGCTGCATAGTATTCCATGGTGTATATGTGCCACATTTTCTTAATCCAGTCTATCATTGTTGGACATTTGGGTTGGTTCCAAGTCTTTGCTATTGTGAATAGTGCCACAATAAACATACGTGTGCATGTGTCTTTATAGCAGCATGATTTATAATCCTTTGGGTATATACCCAGTAATGGGATGGCTGGGTCAAATGGTATTTCTAGGTCAAGATCCCTGAGGAATCACCACACTGACTCCCACAATGGTTGAACTAGTTTACAGTCCCACCAACAGTGTAAAAGTATTCCTGTTTCTCCACATCCTCTCCAGCACCTGTTGTTTCCTGACTTTTTAATGATCGCCATTCTAACTGGTGTGAGATGGTATCTCATTGTGGTTTTGATTTGCATTTCTCTGATGGCCAGTGATGATGAGCATTTTTTCATGTGTCTTTTGGCTGCATAAATGTCTTCTTTTGAGAAGTGTCTGTTCATATCCTTTGTCCACTTTCTGATGGGGCTGTTTGTTTTTTTCTTGTAAATTTGTTTGAGTTCATTGTAGATTCTGGATATTAGTCCTTTGTCAGATGAGTAAATTGCAAAAATTTTCTCCCATTCTGTAGGTTGCCTGTTCACTCTGATGGTAGTTTCTTTTGCTGTGCAGAAGCTCTTTAGTTTAATTAGATCCCATTTGTCAATTTTGTCTTTCGTTGCCATTGCTTTTGGTGTTTTAGACATGAAGTCCTTGCCCCTGCCTATGTCCTGAATGGTACTGCCTAGGTTTTCTTCTAGGGTTTTTATGGTTTTAGGTCTAACATTTAAGTCTTTAATCCATCTTGAATTAATTTTTGTATAAGGTGTAAGGAAGGGATCCAGTTTCAGCTTTCTACATATGGCTAGCCAGTTTTCCCAGCACCATTTATTAAATAAGGAATCATTTCCCCATTTCTTGTTTTTGTCAGGTTTCTCAAAGATCAGATAGTTGTAGATATGTGGCATTATTTCTGAGGGCTCTGTTCTGTTCCATTGATCTATATCTCTGTTTTGGTACCAGTACCATTCTGTTTTGGTTACTGTAGCCTTGTAGTATAGTTTGAAGTCAGGTAGCATGATGCCTCCAGTTTTGTTCTTTTGGATTAGGATTGACTTGGCAATGCGGGCTCTTTTTTGGTTCCATATAAACTTTAAAGTAGTTTTTTCTAATTCTGTGAAGAAAGTCATTGGTAGCTTGATGGGGATGGCATTGAATCTATAAATTACCTTGGGCAGTATGGTCATTTTCACGTTGTTGATTCTTCCTACCCATGAGCATGGAATGTTCTTCCATTTGTTTGTATCCTCTTTTATTTCCTTGAGCAGTGGTTTGTAGTTCTCCTTGAAGAGGTCCTTCACATCCCTTGTAAGTTGGATTCCTAGGTATTTTATTCTATTTGAAGCAATTGTGAATGGGAGTTCACTCATGATTTGGCTGTTTGTCTGTTATTGGTGTATAAGAATGCTTGTGACTTTTGCACATTGATTTTGTATCCTGAGACTTTGCTGAAGTTGCCTATCAGCTTAAGGAGATTTTGGGCTGAGACGATGGGGTTTTCTAGATATACAATCATGTCATCTGCAAACAGGGACAATTTGACTTCCTCTTTTCCTAATTGAATACCCTTTATTTCCTTCTCCTGCCTGATTGCCCTGGCCAGAACTTCCAACAGTATGTTGAATAGGAGTGGTGAGAGAGGGCATCCCTGTCTTGTGCCAGTTTTCAAAGGGAATGCTTCCAGTTTTTGCCCATTCAGTATGATATTGGCTGTGGGTTTGTCATAGATAGCTCTTATTATTTTGAGATATGTCCCATCAATACCTAATTTATTGAGAGAATTTCATATTCAGCCAAACTAAGCTTCATAAGTGAAGGAGAAATAAAATCCTTTACAGACAAGCAAATGCTGAGAGATTTTGTCACCATCAGGCCTGCCCTAAAAGAGCTCCTGAAGGAAGCACTAAACATGGAAAGGAACAACCGGTACCAGCCACTGCAAAAACATGCCAAATTGTAAAGACCATTGAGGCTAGGAAGAAACTGCATCAACTAACGAGAAAATAACCAGCTAACATCATAATGACAGGATCAAATTCACATATAACAATATTAACCTTAAATGTAAATGGGCTAAATGCTCCAATTAAAAGACACAGACTGGCAAATTAGATAAAGAATCAAGACCCATCAGTGTGCTGTATTCAGGAAACCCATCTCACATGCAGAGACACACATAGGCTCAAAATAAAGGGATGGAGGAAGATCTACCAAGCAAATGGAAAACAAAAAAAAGGCAGGGGTTGCAATCCTAGTCTCTGATAAAACAGACTTTAAACCAACAAAGATCAAAAGAGACAAAGAAGGCCATTACATAATGGTAAAGGGATCAATTCAACAAGAAGAGCTAACTTTCTTAAATATATGTGCACCCAATACAGGAGCACCCAGACTCATAAAGCAAGTCCTTAGAGACCTAGAAAGAGACTTAGACTCCCACACAATAATAATGGCAGACTTTAACACCCCACTGTCAACATTAGACAGATCGAGACAGAAAGTTAACAAGAATATCCAGGAATTGAATTCAGCTCTGCACCAAGCAGACCTAATAGACATCTACAGAACTCTCCACCCCAAATCAACATGTTTCTGCTTTCAAAAGCATTCCCTCCCACCTCAAATTCCTCCTGCAGTACTTAATTTGCTAAAAGTGAAGTTCTCATTTAGGGGGAAAAACAAAGTATTTATCAGAGTTTCTTGCTCCAATATGTGAAGACGACACAAAGTACAAAATGTGGAGATGTAAGCTAGCATTTTTTCCTCCAAATGTTCTTGGACACCGTTACATTCTCAGGTGCAATACACTTATTGAAGGGGCTAGGCACGGTGTCGTCCAAGCCAACTGCCTGCTCCATGGCAATCCTTTTACCTTGTTGCATAGTTTCATTCTTTCCTACCACCAATCTCTGCTGGGTAATGTAAACTCCAGCAAAACCCTAGCCTCACATGCCCCTTCTTGGTCAGACTTGCTTCGAATTTGAAGACCTATAGCTAAGAAGGTGAAATGGTCAATTTTATGTCTTTTCTTTCTCTATTTCCTCCATGACTCATAAACGAATGTTTTGGGCCTCTCCAGGGTGTAGTGTAAGTGGAAAAAAGAAGAGATAATATTGCATCAGAGCTTGATCTGATCATTAGAGCTATGATATCACATTGGGGTCTCCAGTATAGAAATGAAGAATTGCTGGCCCTTTCTTTCATTGGGTACTTTTATGGGTTCCTTGATGACTTTCTTTCCCCCCCTCATCTATTACCTCTGATTACAGCTCCCCGGGGTGGGTGATGCATCCTGCTTTTGGCTCCTGTGACCACCTGGCGGCTCCTGTGACCACCTGGCAGCTCCTGAGTCCCTTCCTTGAAACCCCTTTCCCTTTCCAGGTGATCTTCTCAAGATACCTCCCCTTTGAAATCCATGAGAAACACACAAGCATCTTTGCTTCTCTAAACTCTACAAGTGCAGGGAAGTCAGCCACCCACTGTATTTCTTCTTCACATGTTTCCAGATATAAGATAGAGACTAGTCCTATGTCCAAGGAAAGAAGAAAGAAAATGCCACAGCAGTCTGACACTGTCCAAAAGAAATATTTGCCTTCCAGTCTCATTTTTCCATTCATTATCTTCCTCTTCTTATGTATCTACATGGTTGAGGTCTCAGTCATGGTCCAAATTGGTATAAGATGGTAAACTCAAAATAGGATAATTCAAGGAACGTTTGTTTATCAGAAGACTCTGCAAAGGTACATGGAACAGTGCAACTACCTGAGACGAGAAACAATAGAAGTGTTACCATTCTTAGGTCCAAAGGGACTAAGAGAGGAAGCAATGACCTGAACTTGAGGGTAGAGTCATGTAGAACTTACTACCTTGAGAGAAACAAGGCACACACTTGGTGTCAGGGAGGAAGTGAAAGAATAAATGCCTTGACCTCCTGTCTCCCCTGTCCTTCCTAATGGGCTTGCCATTGGTGATGTCCACCAGAAGACATCTGTTACATCAGCCTTTGGAGTAGACAAGAATGAGGGCTGGTACAGAGGGGTACGTGGTCATCGTCTAGCACAGAGGGTACCATCTCTTAGCTTGTTCTGCACAGATGCTCTGGAACCTCTGATATTGCTTTCTAGTTTTGTGGTGCCTCTACCAATACTCTAGATGAAAGGGATGGAGTTTCCTCCTGTTATATGACTATATCGCGTTTGCTTTCCCATATTTAGTCTAAGAATACTTATGACCTTATCTTTTATGTTTAAGATCTACTTGTATGTATTTTGGTTTGTTACTTGGTAAAACTCACTGAAAAAAAAATAGAATTCCTAATGTATGCTCATTCTTATGCAGTTAAACAGAGTTTTGACCTGGAGGAGTACAGCCTCTCACAGTCTACCCTGGAGCAGGTGGGTCATTTTTAGTGATTCTATATCATCCATGGAATATACATGTATAATGCATTCGCCTGGAGCTGCAGGAGGCAGTATGGCATTGTTCTCCTCTCTTTATTTCTTTCCTTCCTTTTAGGTTTTCCTGGAGCTCTCCAAGGAGCAGGAGCTGGGTGATCTTGAAGAGGACTTTGATCCCTCGGTGAAGTGGAAGCTCCTCCTGCAGGAAGAGCCTTAAAGCTCCAAATACCCTATGTCTTTCTTTAATCCTGTGACTCTTTTAAAGATAATATTTTATAGCCTTAATATTCCTTATATCAGAGGTGGTACAAAATGCATTTGAAACTCATGCAATAATTATCCTCAATAGTATTTCTTACAGTGAGACAACAGGCGATGTCAGTGAGGGCGATCATAGGGCATAAGCCTAAGCCATACCATGCAGCCTTTGTGCCAGCAACCAAATCCCATGTTTCCTACTGTGTTAAGTTTAAAAATGCATTTATTATAGAATTGTCTACATTTCTGAGGATGTCATGGAGAATGCTTAATTTTCTTTCTCTGAACTTCAAAATATTAAATATTTTCTTATTTTTTTGATTAAAGTATAAATTAAGACACCCTATTGACTTCCGGGTAAGGGGAGTCAATTGATTACCCAGCAGCAGAGTATTTGCTTTTTATAATTCCCTTTTTAAATACTTGTTCTTAATTCACTGGTTTTCCTTTTCTGTCATTTTTCAGAGTTTAGATTGTGAGTCCATGTTTTGTCTGTTGTGCCTATAAAGGAAATTTGAAATCTGTATCATTCTGCTATAAAGACACATGCACACGTATGTTTATTGCAGCACTGTTTACAATAGCAAAGACTTGGAACCAACCAAAATACCCACAAATGATAGACCGGATAAAGAAAACGTGACACATATACACCATGGAATACTATGCAGCCATAGAAAAGGATGAGTTCATATTCTTCACAGGGACATGGATGAAGCTGGAAACCATCATCCTCAGCAAACTAACACAGGAACAGAAAACCAAACACCGCATGTTCTCACTCATAAGTGGGAATTGAACAATGAGAATACATGGACACAGGGAGGGGAACACCACACCCTGGGGCCTGTTGGGGGAATGGGGGCTAGGGGAGGGATAGCATTAGGAGAAATACCTGATGTAGATGATGGGTTGATGGGTGCAGCAAAGTACCATGGCACATGTTTACCTGTGTAACAAACCTGCACATTCAGCACATGTATCCCAGAACTTAAAGTATAATAAAAATAATTTCAGTAAGAACCTGATCAAGTTGAACATGTATATATATGTTATATACAAGTTTGAAACATATTTCTGTTTTTATATGTTTTCTTATGATGCAAGGGCATACTCTTATGCAAATAATTAAAACTTCATAGGTCTTAATTTCCCATATCTCTATATATTATTATGACCTATCCAACTGGTAACCCTATGAACACCTTAAAATAAACTTGTATACTCTTATTTAGGTGAGTTTTTCTTGTTAATAGTATTATTATTGCTATCTAATTGAATACTTGAAGGAAGTTGTGTGAAAGACCTTGGCTTTGATTTTAGTTCTTATATTCTTCTAGTTTTTGAAAATAAAACACTTCCATCAACCCGTAAGAATATTCGTATGAGACCTTGGGCCAAGGGCCCCAGACTTCTTATTTTTTTAAAAAAGAGACATTAATACTGATCCTACTGAGTCACTTGACTTTTATAAGTCACAAATGAGTTGATACAAGTCAACCCATTGAAAACTATAGTTCACTTTACGTACATCAGTAATAGAGTGTTTCTTGCAATGAGCCAAATTTCCAAAGACTGTGCCATTATCATTGTATATAAGGCCTATGCCTTAAATAAGACTTGATTTTATAAGACTGGGTTCATCCGCACTAATGACACACTCAGACTCAGGACTTCAATGAAGCAGTTTTCAACAAGAAAGTGTCAATGCGCTATATGTTGGGAGCTGATGAAGAAACACATCATTTCAGTATTCTAAGAGTATGTTCCCAAAGCTAAAAAAAAATGCCAATAATAATCTCAGTGAAAGTGTGTTAAGCAAAGGATTTATATCCAACAGTTCTATAAAAGAAAGTGAAATAGTAAACTTGAGCCACATAAAAATTCTAGAGCTATAGTAATTTTGGAAGCATAATATGATAATGGCAATATTATCATTATTTATTAGACTAAGAATACACATTATAACTAGGTTCTGTACATATATTGATTATTTTATGCAATCTTCATAATAACATTACCAACAAATATTCTTATTTATATTTGGCACTGTGAGAGGCAGAATTTCCAAAATGGCCCAGTAGAGATCTGCCTCCCTAATCTCTGGACCCTAAGAATATGACACAATATTGCTCCATCGTCTCTGTTATATTTCATGACACCTTTGACATTAGGAAAAGAAAGATTATCTCTGTGGGCCTGATCTAATCATCTGATGCCTTAAACGTAGAGAGCTTTCTTAGAATAGTGGCAGAAGGGGAAGTCATAGAGATTTGAAACATGAAGACTTGTTGCTCTGTGTCTGTTTTTGAAGATGGGAGGGTCATGGGGAAGGAAGGTGGGTGTCCTCTACTGTGGTAACTTAAAGAAAACAAACAAAAGAAAAAGAAAACCCTGAACTGCCACAGACCACCGTGAGGTATTAAGATATAGAGATTGTTGAGATTTAGGGGTTGGTTACAACAGATAGTCAGCATTACATCGACTAGTACAGTAGTTCATGCCAAGAAAACAATGAAAGCAAAAACCTAGGGTAAGAATCTCTCAAGCATGCAGGGCACTGATGCAATTGCAATTGAACTGTTCCATGCTTCCTGTTGCCAGTCCTTACCTGGTGCAGAACTCTGCAAGAGTGATCCTTCCTACTGTCTTCCCACGTGTTTATCTGTGTTGACTCTCTGGCTAGTGGATACTTCCTTCATTCTCAGTGTATTCACATTGCACCAACCTGAAAGTGTCTAGCCAAGCAATAGTAACTTGCCTATTACTAGTGCTAAAATAAATTATCTTCTTGTTTTGATTTACTGAGTTATATTCATGGAAATTGCAAAGCAAAAGAGTGGAAATCTTGTGCTAAAATCACTGTCTTGACTGGGTGCAGTGGCTCACACCTGTAATCCCAGCACTTTGGGAGGCCGAGGCGGGCGGATCATGAGGTCAAGAGATCGAGACCATCCTGGTCAACATGGTGAAACCCTGTCTCCACTAAAAATACAAAAATTAGCTGGGTGTGGTGGCGCGCACCTGTAGTCCCAGCTACTTGGGAGACTGAGGCAGGAGAACCGCTTGAACCCAGGAGGCGGAGGTTGCAGTGAGCTGAGATCCCACCACTGCACTCCAGCCTGGCGACAGAGTGAGACTCCATCAAAAAGAAAAAAACAGTCACTGTCTTGAAATGAAACTCTTATCATAAGTTGGTGGAAATATTTTAATGTCTCCTCCAAACCCCTCTTCGGACACAATCCAACCCAAGACACAATGCCTTTGGATGAGTTTATCCTTTAACTTAATATAAAAAAACTAGGAAGGAATATCTCCACTTAGATTAAAAGTTATATTGCATGAATGTTTGGAGTATTTGAAATAGAAGGTAAGAATAACTTATTTTGAAGCCTAAATAAATGAAAATATTATAAGGATTATAAAGAAATAATTTTAATGATACTTAGTTTATTCTTATATGAGATGTGAGTTTCTCAACAGTGGCACGATTGACATTTTGTATTGGAAACTTCTTTGTTGGAGTGGTGGTGGGGGAGGCTGTCCTGTGAATTGTGAAATATTTTGCAGCATCTCTGCTCTCTTATCCACCAGATGGCAGTACCACTCCCCAAGTGTGACAACCCAAAATATTTCCAGAAATTTCCAAAATCTCCCCTAATCCGCTAGATTTATATGTTATTTAAACCAACTGCTCGATAATTTTATCTTTAGTAAAAAAATGAGGAATTCAGAACAGTTATCTCCTTTATTTAGAAATTTTGGGTTCTGTGCTTAGCACATTCGGCCAACCTGCAAAAATTGTCCTTTGAGAACAAATCTAGTAAATTAGCAATACGAATGTTCAGTAATTAATAGAAATATCTATAGACATTGGAATACATTTTGTTTGACGTTCACGTCCCTTTGAATATTTTCAAGACGGCATGGGCCTCAGTGATGTCACATAATAATCTGTAGATTATTTCTGTGAGGGAAAATAAAGACCTCAACAAACTGTAGTATATACGGAATCAGCGAAACTTCTGACAAAGCAAGTGTGGCAAAGACTGTTGAAAATAAAATGAAGTCTCTCTTTCTGGGGTGGCACCGTAAAAAGCCATTCCTTGGGTTGTCTTGACAGGAAAGGTTAATGCTGAAGTGGATGTGTTAGCTTACCGGGAAAAAAAGACCTTGACTCAGCACCGACTCCTCACGTAAACCCTGGGAGTGCATTTAAACCAGAGCTACACAATAATCTTAGAATTCTTGGTGGAAAAGGACCTCGAAGGCTGGACACACACCTGTAATCCCAGCACTTTGAGAGGCTGAAGTGGGAGAATTGCTTAAGGCCAGGAACTTGAGACTAGCCTGGACAATATAGCAAGATCCCATCTCTACCAAAACACACACACACACACACACACACACACACTCACACACAAACACCTTTTTAATTAGCCGAGCACAGTGGCATGAACGTGTAGTTCTAGCTACTCGAGAGGCTGAGGTGGGAGGGTGGCTTGAGTTCAGGAGTTTGAGGCTGCAGGAAGCTATAATTGCACCACTGCACTCCAGCCTGGGCAATAGGTGAGACTCTGTCTTTTAAAAAATAAAAATAAAGGACCTCAGCGATCCTACTGTGATTTGCTTATTTTACAAATGTAGAACCTGACAAATTTCATTACTTGCTCTTAGAGAATAGAGAGACGTTTATCTCAGGTCACAGTAAACTTTTGCAGACTTATTTTTGGGACTTTTGCAGACATTTTAATATCTCTTTACATATAATAAAATATAAGATTGTAACTAGAGGCTGGATAATGGCTTACAGTTCTTCCCTCACTAATAGATGCATAGTAAATCATAATGAGTTTGACCAGGAGAAGAGTCTCTTTTATGATTGGCTTAGTTTGAATTTTTACCCTTCCCTGTATAGGTTCATGCTTTCCTAGAACCACACTGCCCAGTCCTTCATTTAGGATCCTTAATGCTGAACAAATTTTAAGGTGGAGCCCATTGACTGACATGGTTGAGTTCAGGAAGCAATGAGCTGAAAATGGTGGAAAAGACTGTCCTATTAAAAAAAAAAAAGGATGGAAAATTTAAGCAAAAATGTTTCTATCAGATAATGTGGATTTCATATTGTCCTTTTTATTATTTATCTTCTGCTAAACTCATGTGTTATTCTAACACTTTGAGTAGCTCCATTTGCTAAATATTTGGTTATTATCTCACTATTTTGAAACTCTGTCTTGTTAATTATGTCATTCATTTTAGATAATCAAAAGAGAACTTACAGTTTCAAGGCCCATCCATACTTTGACCTGCCTTCCAACCCTAACTAACTTCATCTCCTTTCTTTATCACTTAAACTATATTTTCAAGGTCACATTTTGCCTTCCCCCAAACCCATCCTAAACTCCCAAACTCAAGTCTTGCAGTTTTCCACTTTTCCAGTCGGAGCTGAGCATTGCTGGAGAAAATCATTTATCATGCTTACCGAATGCAATAGATAGAACAGTGTGTATATGTATTTAATTTGCATCTGTCAATATACTGCAGGATTAATGTCCTTGGGGATTCAAGACACATGAAAATTGTATAGGTAATGTTGTTTTGGCTTAGAAAAAATAAACTCTACATTCTTAAAAAATGTCCCATGTTACATTTTTCTCAACTAGGATTCTGATTAAATTTTACTCCTATTATTAAAATTGAAAATCTTTCTCAACACCCTAGAGAGTAGGTATTCTACGTTGCTAATCAGAAGATTGATATTCTTAAAGCTCAGCTGAACATGTGTTAGGTTTATGAACACTAAGTAATAAAATAAATGAACTATGACTTTAAAATATGTTTCCAAAGAAAGTCTAGACCACAGCAGGATTCTAGGCAGATACCTGGAGTTTCATGTGCTGCAGGCCAAACCAGCTATTCCCTCCTGCTCCCACTCCACTACCACAAACTAAGGAACAATCTTCTCAAAGACAGTAATTGGAATTGATTATGCACCTCCCACTAAAAAAGCAAGCAGGCCAGGTGCAGTGTCTCACAACTGTAATCCCAGCACTTTGGGAGGACGAGGTGGGTGGATCACGAGGTCGGGAGATGGAAACCATCCTGGCTAACATGGTGAAACCCTGTCTCTACTAAAAACACAAAAAATTAGCCGGGCATGGTGGCCAGCACCTGTAGTCCCAGCTATCCGGGAGGCTGAGGCAGGAGAATTGCTTGAACCTGCAAGGCAGAGCTTGCAGTGAGCCGATATTGTGCCACTGCACTCCAGCCTGGGCAACAAAGCAAGACTCTGTCTCAAAACAAAAACAAAAAAACAAAAAAAAGCAAAAGCAAGCAAACCCTTTCTAATTGACCACATCAAGTTTCTGTTTACTGAAATCATCATTAAAAGTCTAAGACTCCCGGATTATCCATCAGCACTAGAACTCTTATCCGCATGTAGTCTTCTCATCCTTAGATCTTTGCCTTCCACTTTGTTCAACCCCACCCATCTGACAACCAGAGAAAGCTGAGCCTTAGCTAATAATTCAACTTCATTTGGAAGGTGTAAGTCTAGGGCAGTGAGCGTAAGAAAAAGGGGAAGAAGGTAAGGAAAGATATGAAACAGATTTTATGTGTGCTGCTGGGCTGGCTGCTGCTCCATCATGAGCTGAGAAAAAAGCAAGCCGGTTGCTAAGCCAGTATGTTCACTCACTTCATAGGATTTCTCTGGAATGGCTGCAAGTGGGTACTTGCAGATGTAGTCCATGAAAGAAAGAAAGAAAAGTAAATTTATCTTCCAAGCAATATCCTATTTCTATTTTCCTGTTGTATAAGGTTTAGCCCACAGGGTATTAGTTTTCATGCTTTTTAAAGATTTCCCCCTTGGGAAAATGGATCCGATAACAGATTGTGTGTTGTTAAGTCACAAATTGAGGGCCAGCCCTTATCAATAAGGCTTGGCAGGCAGAGAATAAAGGCCACCAGACCCAGGGCTATACCTGGGATTACAGTCCTTTTGGAGAGCTCTGCAAGAGCACCAGCAAAGGGGGATATGGCAGTACAGCCTGGCAGGTGGGTGGTGGCTTTCTAAAGGAGGAGATGGGGCTGGGTGCAGTGGCTCACGCCTGTAATCCCAGCAATTTTGGAGGCTGAGGAGGGTGGATCACCTGAAGTCAGGAGTTCGAGACCAGCCTGACCAATATGGTGAAACCCGTCTCTACAAAAAATACAAAAATCAGCCGGGTTTGGTGGGAGGCATCTGTAGTCCCAGCTACTCGGGGGGCTGAGATGGGAGAATTGCTTGAACCCGGGAGGCGAAGGTTGCAGTGAGCCAAGATCATGCCACTGCACCCCAGCCTGGGCAACAGAGCGAGACTCCATCTCGAAAAAAAAAAAGGAGGTGGAAGGGGACATCACTATCTTATATAAATTGAAATGATTATAAGGGAATACTGTGAGTAAATGTTTGCCAACAGATCAGCTAACTTAGGTAAAATGGATAAATTCATATAAAGTCACAAGCTGGCAAAATTGACTCAAGTAGAATAGAAAACTTGAATAGACCTATAACATAAAGGATTAAATTAGTAATTTTAAAACTTCCTAAAGAAAATAAGCCCATGCCCAGATGACTTTACTGATAAATCCAAATATATATTTAAATAAGAATTAATACCAATTCTTCTCAAAGTCTTCCAAAAAATACAAGAAAAGTGATACTTCTCAACTTCCCAACTCACTTTATAAAGCTAGTATTACTCTGATACCAAAACCATACAAAGATATCACATGAAAAAGAAAACTACAGATCAGTATCTTTTATGAGTATAGATGCAAAAATCCTCAACAAAATACGAGCAAAAATAATTCAGCAACATACAAAAAAGATCATACACAATGGCCAAGTGGGATCCATCTCATAAATGTTAGTGGTTTAATATCCAAAAAAATCAATCAATATAATACATCACATTAATAAAATAAATGTCAGACGAAAACAGATGCACTAACAAACAATCTCATCAAAAAGTGGGCTAAGGAGGTGAATAGACAGTTATCAAAAGAAGATATACAAATGGCCAACAAACATATGAAAAAATGCTCAACATCACTAATGATCAGGGAAATGAAAATCAAAACCGCAATGTGATACCACCTTCTTCCTGCAAGATTGACCGTAATAAAAAAAAAAAATAGATGCTGACGTGGATTTGGTAAAAAGGGAACACTTCTATGCTACTGGTGGGAATGTAAACTAGTACAAACACTATGGAAAATAGTGTGGATATTTCTTAAAGAACTAAAAGTAGAATTAGCATTTGGACCACCAATCCCACTACTGGGTATCTACTCGGAGGAAAAGAAGTCATTACATGAAAAAGATACCTGTGCACGCATGTTTATAGCAGCACAATTCACAATTGCAAAAATGCGGAACCAGCCCAAATGCCCATCAATCTACGAGTGGATAAAGAAACTGTGGCATATATTCCATCATATGACGGAATACTCATATGATGGAATACTACTCAGCCATAAAAAGGAATGAATTAATGGCATTCACAGCAACCTGGATGGGACTGGAGACTATTATTCTAAGTGAAGTAGCTCAGGAATGGGAAACCCACCTTCGAATGTTCTCACTCATAAGTAAGAGCTAAGCTATGAGGATACAAAGGCATAACAATGATACAATGGACTTTGGGGACTCAAGGGGGAAAGGTGGGAAGGGGGCGAGGAATAGAAGACTACAAACTAGGTTCACTGTATACTGCTCAGGTGATGGGTGCATCAAAATCTCACAAATCACCGCTAAAGAACTTACTCATGTAACTAAATACCTCCTATTCCCCAAAAACCTATGGAAATAAAAAAAATTTAAAAATAAAACAAGTATCAAAACTACATAGTCATCTCAATTGAAACAGAAAAACATTTGACAAAATTCAACATTCTTTCATGATAAGAACAACAACAATGTAGGAACGGAAGGGAATTTTTCCAACCTAATGAAGGAAACCTTTGGAAAATCTGTATCTAAAAACATGCTGATCAAAGAATGAATGTTTTCCTCTAAGATCAAGAACAATAAAGGGATGTCTGCTTTCCACTCAACATTATACTCAATATTTTATCTAGGTGGTTAGTTAAGGAAATGAAATAAAAAGCATCCACTTCAATAAAACCTCTAATAACACTTCCCCAAAGAAGTTATACAAATGGTCAGTAAGCATATAAAAAGATGCCCAATATCACTGGACATTAGGAAAATGCAAATCAAAACCACAATGTGACACCACTTCACAGCTCCTAAGACAGTTATCAGAAAGGCAGAAAGTAACAATTGTTGGTGAGAATGTGGATAAATTAGAATAGTCATGTATTGCTGGTAGGAATGTAAAATGGTACAGCCACTTTGGCAAAGTTTGGCAGGTCCTCAGGATGTTAAACATAAAGTTACCATATGACAGCAATCCCCCACCTAGGTATATACCCAAGAAAGATAAAAACATATACCCATGAAAACTTGTGTGTGAATGTTCATATAGTACCATCATTCATAATAGCCAAAAAGTAGAAAAACCCAACAGTCTGTCAACTGATAAGAGATCAAATAAAATGTGGCACATCCATACAATCGAATATTATTTAGTGATGTAAAGGAATGAAGCAAAGGTACATACTCTAACACAGACGAACCTTGAAAACATTACACTAAATGAAAAAGCCAGCAACAAATATTGTATAACTCTATTTATGTGAAATATCCAGAATAAACAAATTATTAGAGATGGAAAGCAGATTCTCTCTGCAAGATAGTTCTTTATAATATGATGAAAGTCAGTGATATGGTTGGCTGTGACCTCACCCAAATCTTATCTTGAATTGTAGTTCCCATAATTCCCACATGTGGAGGGTCCTGGTTGGAGGTAATTGAATCATGGAGGTGGGTCCTTCCCGTGCTATTCTTGTGATAGTGAGTAAGTCTCATGAGGTCTGATGGTTTTATAAGAGGAAATTTTCCTGCGCAAGCTCTCTTCTCTTGTCTGCCACCATGTGAGACATGCCTTTCACCTTCCGCCATGATTGTGAGGCCCCCCCACCCACTTGACACTGTGAGTTTGTTAAACCTCTTTTGTAAATTGCCAAGTCTCAGGTATGTCTTTATGAGCAGCATGAAAACAGAGTAATACAGTCAGTCAACCAAGTACAGCTGATGCTTCTCGGCCACAGGACCTGGCTTGCAGTCACTAAAAAAGGAATTTTTCCCAAGAGTGATCATGTAAATTTCATATTCAACAGGCCAAGGATCACAATCTTTCTGGAAAACAGACTCAAGCAAGACAAGTCAAACATAACATAGAGATGACATAGAGACCATTTTCCTAAAAATAATGAGACTCAGGGATAAACTGAGTTTGTAGGTCACTTTCTTCAGATGTCCCAAAAGTAAGTTCTTTTTCTGTTTTGTTTGTATTATTCAATTATAAATGATTTCATATACTAAGTGCCAAACATCTCTAGAGAAATTATTTTTAAAACAATGAATTAATGTTTCTGAATAATGGCTGATATAGTCTACAAGAAAAAAAAACTTGGTTAATTATTAATTTTTAAATTTTTTAAACTATTATATCATGTTAAGACAAAAAATGCGAATATGTGAAGAAGCTGGGATTTTATGGACTGACTATGAGGAACTTAGTGAATCTTTTTGGTGCATTTGATGTGTGGATATGAACGTGGCTGCATTTACAAATCTGAGTTACAAATATACATACACACACACATATATATATATGATTTTATTGCACAAAAATTCACAGGCATTTTATATATACTTTCTATTGCTTTGAGACTTTTCCACCAATAATATTTAGAGAAAGGTTTTTATTGTCTCTGTTTTTCACTCTCAGACTTACATTTTTAAAACATAAGATGCTTTTCTATATCTTTTACTCTACGGGTACAATGTATTGAATGAGATTGAGAAATATGTACCTTTTCATTACAACCCTATTATTTCAAATATACATCCTTTGCTGTTTAGAATCGTTTCTAGTAAGCAGTTTTCTGCACTCATGGTGAATAGCAAAGCGTTTTCTTCTGACATGAAGATCAGCATGACAGGAGAATAATCAGAAACTTTACAGTTAGAAGTAAACCACGACATGCATAATAACAAGTCCATGTTATTATTTTTTATTTAGATATGAGCTACAGAGATTACATGAATCAGGGAATAAAAGAAAATGTAAACAGGAGGGGTAGTTTAATGAACTTGTTTATACTTCAAGACTGATTTACAATGGTAAGCCTAACCATTGCGAGTCAGACTCAGTTATCCAGGACACTGGGCGGTGGTTGATTCCACAGTTAGCAGATCACCTTTTTGGCCAGCTCACCCTCCTGTCCAGCCTTGCACAATCTCTTTAAGTGTCTACACAGCCAGGACCAATCCTTGGGGATCTTAGACGCCCTGACCTAATGCTTTTATTCTTGGACTAACTTCTTCCCTCCAAATGTTGTTCATGGGCTTTCTGACTTCTTTCTTATTTTTATTTTTATTTTTATTTTATTTTATTTTATTTTTTGAGGCAGAGTTTCACTCTGTCACCCAGGCTGGAGTGCAGTGGCCTGATCTTGGCTCACCACAACCTCCGCCTCCCTGGTTCAAGCAATTCTCCTGCCTCAGCCTCCTGAGTAGCTGGGATTACAGGTGCGTGCCACCACACCCAGCTAATTTTTGTATTTTTAGTAGAGATGGGGTTTCACTATGTTGGTCAGGCTGGTCTCGAACTCCTGACCTCAGGTGATCCACCTGCCTCTGCCTCACAAAGTGCTGGGCTGACCTCTTTACTTGGCCTGCTTGACCTAGATTTGCCTTTCAACCTCATTAAACAGCCAGATGTAGATTCTTCCTCTGGCAATACTCTTTGAGACTGCCTTGGCTAATGTGCTTCCTGTTGCAACTGGCCCCTAAACACCTTACCTGAGCTTTGACTCTAGTAAATAGCACTGCCTTGAGGGTCATCCTGCCTCATGAATGGGATGAGCGCTTCAGGCAGGGGCACAGCCACTCCTTATCTCCATGCAATATTCCATGATGACTGTGTAGATCATTCTTGGCCAACATGATGTAAAAGGAGGAGGCCACATCCCTCAAATATAGGACCTAAAACCCACGAGGGGACGTGGCGGAGGAGGGTCGCTGTCCACCCGGGGGTGTGGGAGTGAGGTACTGGATTCAGCCCATTTGGCCCCGACGCCTCTGTTCTTGGAATCCGGGTGCTGCGGGTTGAGGTCCCGGTTCCTAACGGTGGGACTGGTGTCCTCGAGATGAAATTTGGGGTTTCCTCGGGGCTTTGGTGGGATCGGTGTCCTCAGGATGAGATTTAGGGTTTCCTTGGGGCTTTGGGGATCTTCACCTAATATCCGCGATTATTTTATGAGAGGAGTGGTCTTGGCTGTCAGAACTGTATCCCTGGGGTGATATTTGGGAGTTACTGGAGTGATCTCTGAAGACCTAGGGCTATGAGCTGGAGCTGCTGGGGCTGAAATTTGGGGCCTCTGAAGTGGCATGGAGATTGAGGTCCAGAGAGCCTGAGATCTTGAGGGCTGACATTTGGAGAGATGGGGTCGAGGGTTGTCTTTGGGCCTTGACTGCTTTGGGCCTTTCTCACTCTCATTCCCGGGATGCTTTGCCAGAATCTCTGCTGGATTGGCCGTAACCCTGTCCCGGAGCGGGCTCACAGGGTCTGAAGGCCACGCACGAGGCAAAGGTAAAGACTCAACTGACATAGGCCATGACAGAGGTGCTGACTTCGTGCCTAAAACTTCTGATTCATTTATGCAAGCCTTGCCCCAACCTGCTTCCCGGAGTACCAATGTTCCTTCTAAAATCCCTTTTTCTTTGTAATTCACACAACAGTCTATTTTCTTAAGCAATTAAAACCTTTCATGAACACTTAAGTTGTACAGTTTTCAGGAGAGGCTCAGCAAATCAAAGTTGTATGGGATTTGTATGAGCTACGGAAAGATGCGATATTCAACTCTGCACTGAAACGTTTCCTTCTGGGAAAAGTACAAAACGTTAAACTGTAAAGTTTTTGCTGCAATAAAGTGTATATATAAATTCCTCCCTTGTGATGGTGAATTTTATATGTCAACTTATCTGAGCTATGGTGCCCAGATACTTGGCTGAACAGTAGTCTAAATGTTGCTGTGAAGGCGTTTTTTAGTTGGGATTAATGCTTAATCCAGCAGACTTTGAGTAAACCGGATTTCCTTCCATAATGTTTGTGCTTCATTCAATCAGTTGAAGACACTAAGAACACAGACTGAGGTTTCCTAAAGAATATGAAATTCTTCTTAAGACTGCAACCTAGAAACCTTGCCTGAGTTTCCAGCTTGCTGCCCTGTGGACTTTGGACTCAAGGCTACAATATCCACTCTTACCTGAATTTCCATCCTGCCAGCAAATTCTACAGATGTAGGATTTGCAGCCCCCACAATCATGTGAGCCAATTCTTTAATGTAAATCTTTCTCATTCTCTCTCTGTCATATCTATAGATCTATTTGCTATATCTATCTATGTATCATCTATTATCTATCATCTATCTATATCATCTATCATCTCTATCAATCTATCTATCATCTATCTATCATCTATCTAACATATTCATCTCATTGGTTCTGTTTCTCTACACAACCCTGACTAATAAACCCACCAAATTCTAAGAAGTTCTCCTACCCCTCCCAGGTGCAGCATACATTTCTTTTGCTACAGGTGAGAAGTGCTAGGGCTGTAATTTGCTGTTTCCACCGGAGGATGGGACTGGCCTATGACTGCACTTCTGCTTCCTGATTATGCATGCACAGGGCTCCTTTCAAGGGCCTCCAAATATAAATTCATTAGATTCATCTCTGCGTCTCTGCACTGCTAACTCCCTCACCAATATTATTTACCCACACACCAACCACACATGCGCATGCACACATGCATACACATACAATAAAAAACGAAAGTCATATTTGTGTCACATTTTTGGAAATGACAGCTGTTGCTCTGTCTCCCCGGGGCAGGGTGCCTGGGCCTGCCAAATACTGAGTACGTGGCAACAGCTCATCTGTGCCTGTTTTCACAAGATGCTGTTCCACAGCAATCCCCGCATCCCTATCTCAGCAAGCTCCAGCACCACTCCAGGGAGCCGTCAATGTCTAGAAGAATCCCATCCTCTCCAGACACTCTACAGTAGCATCTCTCAAACTATCCGTGCTGAAGGACTATTTTATTTCTAGTCTGCAGATGAATACTTTTAAAAAATATAAAACATGTACCACGACATTGCAGAAATGTTAAGTTGCTACAAAAGCTTCAAAAGCAAACTCTCATTTCTTTACTATTTCTTCACTGACCAGAAAGCAATCATGCTTTGAACAGAACTGTCCTAAGTGCCTAACACAGAGTGGCTGAGGATGGTGCCTAGGGCAATAGACAGCACTGATCAGGGAAGACTGTGCAGGAGGATGTATATCCTGGTGTGGCTCATGTTCCATATCATCTGCATCCTCAGGCTCGCTATGAACGAAGCCTCCAAAACAGGAAATATTTCTCTGCACCCCAGTTTTTCCCATCCAAGCACACTCACCCCATTTTTATTTAGTATGCCTGCCCTACTAATTGTAATCACTTTATAATCCAGGCCATTTTGATTCTCCCAGATGATCAATGACGGGAAGTTGAAGAAGACAGGCCATGGGTTTTTAGTCTATCTAAAGCCTATTCAAATCTCAGTTCAGAGGGAGACTCTTTCCCCCACCTTGTCCAAACATATTATGGTCTTTCCATGGTAACTGTGAAATCAGTTTATATATTTAATCACCTCATATCTGATTATCTACTCTTATGTATTATGAACAGAGAAGGTGGAACTAAATTTCTATTCCACAACAAGAAGGAGGTTGAGATTGGAAATTCTATACCCAATATCGCTGCAATTTCTTTTCTGGATACATCAGCTCGACATAGTTTCACACATGTGCACAAGGAGCCAATATTATTCTTGATATAATCTTTACATTGTCAAAAAGCATAGAAACATTGAGGTCCAAAATTCTATTCTATTTCAATAGTGTAATGTTTTTAAAGAAAAAATGTGAGGGTTAAGTTTTTCTTTTTATTTTATTTTATTTTATTTATTTATTTTTTTGAGACAGAGTTTCACTCGTGTTGCCCAGGCTGGAGTGCAATGGTGCAATCTCCGCTCACTGCAACTTCTGCCTCCCGGGTTCAAGAGATTCTCCTGCCTACGCCTCCCGGAATTAAGTTTTTCTTATAGGAAAAAAGGAATTTGATTGTCTCCTCACATCAAATTAGTGTAAATGAAATGACTCCTGTAATCATAAACAAATTACCCCTTAATTGTGCTAGATACATTAATTTCTAAAGGCTTTTATTTGTTGATGTAATGAAATGGTTAAATATTACACAGAATCTAAGTGGGAATACTAATGTGTTAAAATACATTTATGTCTATGTGTACTCAATGATTAGCTGCCAGTTATAAGTGAGAATATGCAGTATTTGGTTTTCTGTTTTTGTGTTAGTTCACTTAGGATAATGGCCTCCAGCTGCATCCATGTTGCTGCAAAGGACATGATTTCATTCTTTTTTATGACTGTGTAGTATTCCATGGTGTATATATACTAAGTTTTCTTCATCCAAACCACTGTTGATGGGCACCTAGGTTGATTCCAAGTCTTTGCCATTATGAATGGCACTGCCATGAACATACAAGTGCATGTGTCATTTTTGTAAAATGATTAATTTTCCTTTGGGTATATACCTAGTAAAGACATCGCTGGGTTGAATGATTATTCTGTTATTCTTTTTTTAAGTTATTTAAGAAATCTCCAAACTGCTTTTCACAGTGGCTGCACTAATTTACATTCCCACCAACAGTGTATAAGCACTCCCTTTTCTCTGCAGCCTAGCCAGCATCTATTATTTACTGGCTTTTTAAAAATGGCCATTTTGACTGGTGTGAGATGGTATCTGTATTAGCCTGCTCTCATGCTGCTAATAAAGACATACCTGAGACTGGGTAATTTATAAAGGAAAGAGGTTTAATTGACTCACAGTTCCACATGGCTGGGGAAGCCTCACAATCATGGCAGAAGACAAATGAGGAGCAAAGTCACATCTTACATGGTGGCAAGCAAGACAGCATGTGCAGGGGAACTCCCCTTTATAAAACTATCAGATCTTGTAAGACTTACTCACTATCATGAGAAGAGCACGGAAAAGACCCACTCCTCATGATTCAGTTGCCTCCCACTGGGTCCCTCCCATGACACGTGGAAATTATGGGAGCTACAATTCAAGATGAAATTTGGGTGGGGACAAAATCAAACCATATCATTCTGCCCCTGGCCCCTTCTAAATATCATATCCTTATATTTCAAAACCAGTCATGCCTTCTCAAGAGTACCCTAAAGTCTTTATATATAATATACATATAAAATTTAATATATATTATATAATTATATAATATAATATATATTATATATATGAGTATGTATTTAAGAGTCAGTATACATAATATTATATTATATATATTATATTATATAATATATTTTAATATTATATATTAAATATATATATTTAATATATAATATTATATAATTATATAATATAATATTATATTATATTATAATTATATATAATTATAATATAATATAATATAATAATATTATATTATATAATTATATATAATTATATATTATATATAATTATATATGAAATATTATTCATATTATTAATATTCTTAATAATATTATTATTAATATTATAAATAATATTATATTATTTTATATATTATATTATATAATTATATATATAATTATATATAATTATATATGTTATATAATTATATATAATTATATATGTTATATAATTATATATAATATCTATAATATATAATATATAATATATAATATAATTATATATAATTATAATAATATATAATAATATATATATAATAATATATAATTATATATAATAATATATAATATATATAATATATATATAATAATATATAATTATATATAATAATATATAATATATATAATATATATATAATTATAATAATATATAATAATATATAATATATAATTATGTATATAATTATATATAATATCTATAATATATAATATATAATATATAATATAATTATATATAATTTATAATATATAATATATATTATATATAATTTATAATATCTAATATATACTATATATAATTTATAATATCTAATATATACTATATATAATTTATAATATATATTATATATAATTTATAATATATAATATATATTATATATAATTTATAATATATAATATATATTATATATAATTTATAATATATGATATATTATATATAATTTATAATATATGATATATAATATATAATTTATAATATATGATATATAATATATAATATATAATTTATAATTTATAATATACAATATATATAATATATAATTTATAATATACAATATATATATAATTTATAATATACAATATATATTATATATAATTTATAATATACAATATATATTATATATAATTTATAATATACAATATATATTATATATAATTTATAATATACAATATATATTATATATAATTCATAATATACAATATATATTATATATAATTTATAATATATAATATATATTATATATAATTTATAATATATAATATATAATATGTAATTATATATTATATATTATATATAATTATTTATTATATATTATATATTATAAATTATTATATATATATTATATATATTAATATATATATTATTATATATATTAATAAATATATATTATTATATATAATTATATATTATATATAATATATAATTATATATTATATATAATTATATATTATATATAATATATATAATATATATAAAATATAATTATATAATTATATATAATTATATATATTATATATATATAAATATATATAATATATATAATTTATAATTATATATTTATTATAATAATATATTTATTATATAATATATATAATATATAATTTATATATATATAAAATATATATAATATATAAATATAATTATATAATTATAATTATATAATATATAATTATATAATATATAATATATAATATATAATTACATATTATATATACTATATAATTATTAAATATATTAAATATATATAAATATTATATATTATATATATAATATATTATATATTTTATATAATATATATTATATATTATATATTATATATATTATATATTTTATATAATATATATTATATATTATATATAATATATATTATATATTATATATATATTATATAATCTTAATAATATTATATAATTAATATTATATAATATAAGATATATTATATAATCTTAATAATATTAATTAATTATATATAATATATAATATATATAATATAAAATATACAATATATAATATATAATATATATTATATATAATATATAATATATATTATATATAATATATAATATATAATATATAATTATATATTATATATTGTATATTTTATATTATATATATTATATATTATATATAATTAATTAATATTATTAAGATTATATAATATATTATATTATATAATTATATATAATTATATTATATATTATATAATTATATACATTATATAATTAAATATATTATATATAATTATATATTATATAATTATATAATATATATTATATATTTAATTATATACTTAATTATATTATTATATTTATATTTATATTATAAAAATTATATTATAGATTTATATATATTTATATATATATATTTATATATATATAAATTATATTATATATTTAAATATATATAATATATTTAATTATATACATTATATAATTATATAATTATATATAATTAAATATATTATATATATTATAGATTATATATTATATATATAATATATATTATATATAATATAATATATAATATATATTATATATAATATATATTGTATATATAATTATATTATATTATATATAATATAATTATATATTATATAAGATATAATATATAATTATATATTATATCTTATATAATATAAAATTATATATTATATATAATATTATATAATTATATATTTTATATATATAATATATAATATATATCATATATAATATAACATATATTATATATTATATATAATTATATTATATAGTATATATAATATGTAATTATATATTATATTATATTATATATTTTATATATATAATTATATTATATATTAGATATCATATATTTTATATATATTATATTATAATTATACATTATATTATATAATATATATAATTATATATATAATATATAATTATATATATTATATAATATAATTATACATTATATATATATATTTATATATATAACCAGCCATTGAATGTGTTGCCATTAGAACCTAAAGAGACATCACAGATGCTGACCTTTCTTCTTATTGGTTGAGGCTGCAAGATACAGTAATTTTTCTTTCACTTTGAAGGAGATAGGCAAAGCACCCCTAGCCACTGGATCCATAAAACCTTTGCCAAAGTGAAAACCTCCAGAATCTTCACAGGGTTTATCTCCCACTTTCTAAAACATGTGTACTACCAAAACCTCCAGCATGCTAGTCACATCTTGCTCATCTTGTCTGATCAGCATGATGCCATCAATGTGTCAATATGATATTCTGTGGATGTCTACATGGTCCAGACCTCTTAAGACTATATTATAAAAAAAGCTAGGGGGTCAATATTACCTAATCTATCTGATTGTGCACTGTTTTTGATGCTCTTTTCTAATCAGAATAGAGAAGAATGCATCTGACTAATCGCTGGCTAAAATTCTTGTATCTGCTCTAGGAATAGATACCATGTCTGACAAAGCAACTCTAATTAGGACCACTAGTTGTTTGAGCTTGAGATAGTCTAAGCATTCTCTAGAATCTTTCTGGCTTCTGCAAGGATCAGGCTGGCAAATTAAATTAAGGTGTGCTAGGCACCACTACCTTTCATCCTTATGTCATTATTTGTGGCATTCGTCTCTGCATTTCTTCTCCCCATGTGGAATACTGTTCTTGATTAAGTGTCATGGCTGGGGATAAAGTTGGGAGAATTGTCAAAGGTGCCCACTTTCCCTTCTGCATTATGATAGTTTTTACCCTACAGGCCAAGGACTCAGCATGGAAGTTATTCTAACTACCAGATATGTCAATTCTAACAGCACATTTGGTGACAGACAAATCACCACTGGGTATGTCCATAAGTCCAGTGAGACCAGGCAGAGCTGCTTGTTAACCAGAACTCCATTTACGACCTTGGCTCTACATTCTCAATCTAGCTGTAGGGCCTTAGTGATATTTTGGGTTTGTGGTTATCAATGTCCACTCTGACTTTATGCCCAACAACCCTTGACATGTCTGGGGATTTTTCTTTCTTCAGTGTATAATCACCCAAATAATGGCTTTAGGTCCCTTTGAGGGAGGACTAGGAAGTATAATCACCACAGTATATACTTGTCAAGACGTTGCAAGATCTTTTCTTCTAGGGGTCTGACTAGTTTTTTAATCAATATGTTCTGTATCTGAAAAGTAGCTTAGGACTAGGAGCTGAGCAAGAGATCATGACTTTTTATTGGGGTGATGGAGACCATGTTGAGCCTCTTACTCCTCTATTTCTTCCCCTTCTGGTTATATAGTTACTGAGCAGCACCCTTGTTGACCTCCTTCCTATTTTGTCTGTATATCATAGTAAGGTTTATATATTTCACTTAAAATGAAGAAATATTAACTCTGGGTAAAGTATGTCAAGTTAAGTATGTCTTTTGTAATCCTGAGAGTGACCACTAAAATAACTATACAAATAGATATAGTTAAGAAACATAATAGATACGTTGAAATGCAATACCAAAAAATAATTTCAAATAACCAACAAGAAAGCAGAAAATGGGAAATAGGAGAATTCAAACCAGAGAGAAAAGAAGCAAATAACAAAATGGCAGATCTGATTTTAAAAATCAATAGCTACATAAAATGAAAATAATTTAAACACACCCATTAAAAGATATGCATTGTCAAATTGGATTTTAAAAACCAAACACATGACTCTATTATATGCCGTCTACAAGAAACTCACTTGAAATACAATTTAGAGCTGGGTATAGTGGCATGTATCTATAGTTTCAGCTACTCAGGAGTCTGAGATGGGAAGATCACTTGAACCCAGGAGTTCAAGTCCAGCCTTGGCAACATAGCAAGACCATCATCTTAAAAAAATAATAATAATAACAAACACAGACACACACACACACATACACACACACGCATACACATATAATATGAATGTGATGTTTGGCAGGACCAACAGAATTGAGATCATAACTGCCACTCTGAAAGCATATAGTGTGTGAGTGTGTGTGTGTGTGTGTGTGTGTGTGTGTGTTATGTATGTGTGTATAGATAAAAATAAATGGATGAAAACAAAATACCATGAAAACAATAATCACAGGAAAGTAAGAATGGCTATATTATTAATATGAAACAAAGTAGACTTTAGAACACAAAAGTTACTAGAGATAAAGATTAACATTACATAATGATAAAAGGGTCAATTCACCAAGAAGACATAACAATTCCAAATGTTGCAAAATACATCAGGCAAAACATGATAGTTTTAAAGGGAGAAATTTAAAAGTCCCTAAGTTTTGTTAAAATCTTCAACATTCCTCTCTTAGGAATCAACAGAACTAGGAGACAGAAAATTAGGAAAAATATAGAAAAAACTGAACAATATCATCAACCAACTAAATGAAATAGATATTATATAATATTCCACTCAACACCAAAAAACTATACAACTTTTCAAGTGCCTATGGAATATCTGCCAAGATAGATCATATCCTGGGTCATCAAATAAGCCTCAACAAATTTGACATACAAAATATTTTTTCTGAGTGTAATTGAATTAAACTTCTTATTTAAAATTAAATCAATAACCAAAAGATAAGAAAATCTTCAGACACTTGGAAATTAAGCAATTTCTGATTAATCCGTGGGTCAAATAAATTGGAAAATAGTCTGAACTGAGTGAAAATGAAGCTGGGAAGCAGAGGAATGAAAATTTTGATTATCTAGGTAAAGCTGTCAATTAAGCAGACTAGAGCTCTGGGTAGAGAGAAGAGCTTTTCTCTGATTAAGCTGTTTACTTTCTCATGGCTTAAAGACAGCACTTTAAATTTTGGTATTAGCCACAATAATCTTGGACGTAAAAGAGAAATTGCTCCCTATAATATGATATAGCCAGGCAACCCAGTATAAATGCCACTGCTCTGCAGGAACTGGCCGAATATCAATGAGAAGACAAACAGCCCAAGCATGATGACGTGAATGTGATGTTTGGCAGGGCCAACAGAATTGAGATCATAACCTCCACTCTGAAAGCAGTCTTCACAGAAACTTTTCACAGAAGTCAAACAGTTAAAGCAAATTCTAGATACATGGTAGAGACTAGGAGAAAATATGAATAATTTTCTTCTAAACAAGGAGCTAAGTGGATGAACCATACCTCTAGATTCCTTGCTTCCATTTTCCCAGAAGTAAGTTCACTGTATTTTTTCTGTTTTGTTTTGTATTTTGCTTTTGTGTGTGAGTTTGTTTCAGAGGTTTTGTCTTTTCTTATTCCTATCACAAAATTATAAATAAACCTTTATAAACTGAATGACAATCATCTATGCAGAAATTATTTTGAAAAATATTGGGCTATTTTAAAGATTTTATATCTGGTAATTAATATTGGATAGATAAAAATATTGAGTTAGAATGTTTTTTAAAAAATTATGCAACCATTATGTTGTTTTAAACATAATTGAGTGTAGAAATAAGTTTAAATTGGCTAAAAATTTTTTGTGAAGAGCTTAGAGTTTTAAGAATTGGGTTGGAAGACTGAGTTGTTTTTGAAGTTAAAGTTATCTACTTTGATTGCACAATAATGTAGGGCGTTTTGGATAAGTGTTCTTCTGACTTTAAGACTGTTTACCAAGAGCACTTACAGAAATATTTTTATTGTTCCTATCGCTCACTCTTAGGCTATAAGAATTTTAGAAATGTAAGATTCTTTCTAGGATCTTTTACTCGTTGGATACAGTGAGTTGAATCAGAATGTGAAATATGTAGCTTCTCTTTATCACAATGTTATTTAAAATGTACATTGGTAAAAAGAATTTTCATACTCCTATAGTGAATACATGTTGTTCTGAATTTTACAACAGTATAGGAGGATAAAAATGAGTCATTACAATTTGAGACTATTTGCCATATGTATAATAAAGAATTCATGTTTTTGCTAGCCTTTACATAAACTGCAGAACATACAAAAATTGGGAAGAAACAAAGTTGGCAATAATACTTTACGATGGAAGATATAAGGGATTGGAGTCAGACTGGAGTTTGCATGCTACCTAAGACTGTAGCTGATTCCATAGTGAGGAGATCATCCTCTTGGCCAATGTCTATTTACTTCGCCAGTGAATTATGCATTTCTGTAGAGAAGCTGTGATATATTTGTGCTTGTGCACGAGGTGGAGTGTAGGGAAACATCACACTCTGGGGACTGTTGTGGGGTGGCGGGAGGGGGGAGGGATAGCATTGGGAGATATACCTAATGCTAGATGACGAGTTAGTGGGTGCAGCGCACCAGCGTGGCACATGTATACATATGTAACTAACCTGCACAATGTGCACATGTACCCTAAAACTTAAAGTATAATAATAAAAGGAAAAAAAAAAAAAAGAAATTCCTCCTGTACAGAGCTTGCATTGGCGGCAGCTGCTTTAAGAACCCAGAAACTTTTGCCCTCTCTGTAGGCTAGCTCACTGTGAAAATATCCCATGGATTTTACCTAAAATTGCTTACAGAGAGCGGCATTATACTTCTATAGATAACTGCATCAGTAACCAGAGAGGAGAAGTACAGCAGCAGACTACCCTCTACCCCCGGTAGGAGTAGTAGCACATCACAGTTTCAGCAAGTTCAATCTTGAGCAAAGAACATGATGTGATTGTTTGTGGGTATGTCTGTATACGGAGGGTGATTTTAGGTAAGGAGAGCCTTGCACAGCTCTCTTAAAAGTATCCATGGTGTATATGTGCCACATTTTCTTAATCCAGTCTATCATTGTTGGACATTTGGGTTGGTTCCAAGTCTTTGCTATTGTGAATAATGCCGCAATAAACATACGTGTGCATGTGTTTTTATAGCAGCATGATTTATAGTCCTTTGGGTATATACCCATTAATGGGATGGCTGGGTCAAATGGTATTTCTAGTTCTAGATCCCTGAGGAATCGCCACACTGACTTCTACAATGGTTGAACTAGTTTACAGTCCCACCAACAGTGTAAAAGTGTTCCTATTTCTCCACATCCTCTCCAGCACCTGTTGTTTCCTGACTTTTTAATGATTGCCATTCTAACTGGTGTGAGATGATATCTCATAGTGGTTTTGATTTGGAAACCATCATTCTCAGTAAACTATCGCAAGAACAAAAAACCAAACACCGCATATTCTCACTCATAGGTGGGAATTGAACAATGAGATCACATGGACACAGGAAGGGGAATATCACACTCTGGGGACTGTGGTGGGGTGGGGGGAGGGGGGAGGGGTAGCATTGGGAGATATACCTAATGCTAGATGACGAGTTAGTGGGTGCAGCGCACCAGCATGGCACATGTATACATATGTAACTAACCTGCACAATGTGCACATGTACCCTAAAACTTAAAGTATAATAATAAAAATAAATAAATAAATAAATTCTGGTATACAGAAAAAAAAAAAAAAGTATCCATGCTGAATTTTCTGCACCTTAACCTAGGCTGCTTTACTCTTGGAACTGTCTTTCCCTCTTCTCTTTCCATGGGCTCTCTGACCTCTTTACTTGGTCTGCTTCCACTTAGGCCTGCCCCTCAGCCTCATTGCATGGCCATGTGTAGGTTCTTCTTCTAGCAGTGTTCTCTGAGACTGCTGTGGCTAATGTGCCTTCTGTTGCAACTGACCCCTGGACACCTTACTTGAGATTTGGCTCTAGAAAGTAGCACCACCCTGTGTGTGATCCTGTCCCATAAATGAGATGATGGCTTCAGTTGGGGCTCATTCACTTCTCATCACTAGGGAGGAGTTCATAGAAACTGCATGGCCAACATGGCATGCATACGGAGGGAGATCACTTGCTTCAGAAGTCAGGACTTATGAGCCAAATGATGGTCTTCAGGGTGGAGCTGCTGGCTTTGTGCTCAAAAGTCCAGACCCATTCTTCCAAGTCATGTCCTTCACATGCTTCCCAGAAAACTGATGATGGTACCTTCCAGAATCTCTTTACTTTCTATAATTCAGCTTAGGTTGCCTGTTCTCTCCCACAGCAAAGACCATTTGAAAGCACTCTAGTCCTACAGTTTTCAGGAGTGGCTTAGCAAATCCTATTTGTGTAGCAGTGGTTGATTGAAGTTATGGAAAGATGTGGTGCTCTTATTATGCACTGAATTATCTTCTTCTGGGAAGTATTTCATGTGCCTGCTGCAATAAACTGTATGTATAAATTCCCCTACAAAATCACCCCCCATATACAGACATACCCACAAACAATCACATCATGTTCTTTGCTCAAGATTGAACATGCTGAAACTGTGATGTGCTACTACTCCTACCAGGGGGTAGAGGGTAGTCTACTGCTGTACTTCTCCTCTCTGGTTACTGATGCAGTTATCTATAGAAGTATAATGCCACTCTCTGTAAGCAATTTTAGGTAAAATCCATGGGATATTTTCACAGTGAGCTAGCCTACAGAGAGGGCAAAAGTTTCTGGGTTCTTAAAGCAGCTGCAGCCAATGCAAGCCCTGTACAGGAGGAATTTCTACACTCCACCTCCTGCACAAGCCCAAGTATATCAAAACCTCGCTACAGAAATGCATAATTCATTGGCAAAGTTAATAGACATTTGATGGTAAAAAATGAATCTACTTTGTATGTTCTTTAAATTGAAAATTGAATCACATTTCTACACAACAACAGGCGGATCACAAGGTCAGGAGATCGAGACCATCCGAGCTAACAAGGTGAAACCCCATCTCTACTAAAAACACAAAAAATTAGCTGGGCGTGGTGGCGGGCGCTTGTAATCCCAGCTACTCGGGAGGCTGAGGCAGGAGAATGGCACGAACCCAGGAGGCGGAGCTTGCAGTGAGCCGAGATCGCACCACTGCACTCCAGCCTGGGCGACAGAGCGAGACTCCATCTCAAAAATAAATAAATAAATAAATACCAACCAGGATAATTAGATTGGAATTCAGCAGAGTGTTAAAATAACTAGAAGGCATTTGTTTGTGAAAAGAGAACAGAGATAATAAATACTTTTGAGTTTTCATAAAATAAGTTATAGTTCCTTAGAAAAGTATTTAAGAGTAACCATAAAAGACATATAACCACCTTATACATCTTTGGGACAGGAGAAGAAATGAAGAAGGGGAGGAAAACATTTTCAATTCAATAGAAGGTAAAGATGTAGACAAAACTAGAAGCAAAGGAAAAGTAGGTTTAACGTGAGAATAAGATAGAATGAGAGATCATCCAAAACAAAAATTCATACATGGTTTAATGCATCTCTTAAAATATAGTTATCTATCAGTTTAGATTTCTAAACATAATGCATTGATAGTTTTTTATACATTAACCAAATATTTAAAAATGCAGCAAAAGGTTAACAACAAAGAGATAGAAACAGATACATTGGGCAAATATTAACCTACAGAAACCTAGTGTCTCTGTGTTATTATCAGAAATAGAAGCAACCTATTACTGAAACATAAAAAAGCAATGTTTTATGCACCTAGATACCTAGGCTTTAAATGCACTTGCTGAAAACTAACAGAGATATAATAAGAAATTGCCAAACCTATTATTAGAGTGGAAATTTTTAATTGAACTCTATTATGAAATGATTGATCTAGGAAATATAACATTAGGATGCTGAAGATTTGAAGAACACAATGAAAAAGATTGAATAGATACGTACAAAACACTTCACCTAAATGGTGAGTTACAGGTATGTTAGGTGCATGTGGAACACTTTCAAATATTAAAATATGCTGCACCAGCGAGGAAGCCTTAGGGAATTTTAAAGAAGCAGTAACTTACTGAGAAGTCATTTCTTTGGTCACAATATAATTGTTAGAAATCAAAAATAAAAAGTCACTAAAAACAAAGAAACTTCAATATAGTGAATGCTAAAGAGGTAATCCTAAGTAACATATGTATGGTCTATTGCCACATTTATGTTACATAGCAAAAAGGAAATAAACCCAAATAATAACACACAGCAATAAGCATTTGTAGTTGTGGTGTCTGCAGTGGTTCCTAAGAAACTGCTGATCTTGGATAGGCTTGATGGTATCTCTGGGAGGGGACTGGCTAGCACTCTCAACTGGATGACTGAGAGGACTCAGCTTGGTTTCATTCCGCAGTAGGCTAGGCCAGGTCTGCTCTCACAGCAATGGAAGAAACAAAAAAGCAAGCAGATACACTCAAGGTCTCGGGAGGCTGAGGTTCAGAACTGGTGCGTCATCACACCTCCCTTCTTCTCTTGGCCCAAGTACTAGCCTGCCTTGATGACAAAAACTCCAAAATTACCAGACAAAGGGTGGACACAGACAGATGGATAATTGGGTCACTGATGCAATCAATCACCCAACTCCAGAATCCATTTTCTCAGCCACTCTGCTAACATTAGTTCATTATTTCAGCCAAGAAGCCAAAGGAAAAAGCAGCAAAACCAACCCCCAAAAGAGTAGAAATAAAACCGTGAAAAGTAAGAAGATAAATTAATAAATTAGAAAACATAGTAAGCAATGAAAATGATGAAACAGTAAACTGCTGTTTTGTTTATAAGGCCATTAATACATTCAAAATTCTAGCAAGACTAATGAATAAAAATAAAAAGAAGCTTAAAAATAGAAGAAAAAAATACATCCATTTATAATAGGTTTTCAAAAGTATTTTTAGTTATAGATATTTTAAATTCATGCTAATAAATCTAAATATAGTTTGAAGCCAGGTAGCATGATGCCTCCAGCTTTGTTCTTTTTGCTTAGGATTGTTTTGGCTACGCGGGCTCTTTTTTGGTTCCACATAAAATTTAAAGTAGTTTTTTTCTATTCTGCAAAGAAAGTCAATGGTAGCTTGATGGGAATAGCATTGAATTTATCAATTACTTCGGGCAGTATGGTCATTTTCATGATATTCATTCTTTCTATCTATGAGCACGAAATGTTTTTCCATTTGTTTGTGTCCTTTCTTATTTCCTTGAGCAGTGGTTTGTAGTTCTCCTTGAAGAGGTCCTTCACATCCCTTGTAAATTGTATTTTATTCTCTTTGTAGCAATTTTGGTATTTGTAGCAATTCTAGGTATTTTATTCTCTTTGTAGCAATTTTGAATGGGAGTTCATTCATGATTTGGCTTTTTGCTTGTCTATTGTTGGTGTATAGGAATGCTTGTGATTTTTGCACATTGATTTTGTATCCTGAGACTTTGCTGAAGTTGCTTACCAGCTTAAGGAGTTTTGGGGCTGAGACGATGGGGTTTTCTAAATATAGAATCATGTCATCAGCAAACAGTGACAATTTGACTTCCTCTCTTCCTATTTGAATACCTTTATTTCTTTCTCTTGCCTGATTGCACTGGCTAGAACTTCCAATACTATGTTGAATAGGAGCGGTGAGAGAGGGCATCCTTGTCTTGTGCCAGTTTTCAAAGGGAATGCTTCCAGCTTTTACCCATTCAGTATGATATTTGCTATGGCTCTGCAGTAAAGAGCTCTTGTTATTTTGAGATATGTTCCATCAATGCCTAGTTTATTGAGAGGTTTTAACATGAAGGGATGTTGAATTTTATGAAAGGCCATTTCTGCATCTATTGAGATAATCATGTGGTTTTTGTCATTGGTTCTGTTTATGTGATGGATTACATTTATTGATTTGCGTATATTGAAATAGCCTTGCATCCCAGGGATGAAGCGACTTGATCATGGTGGATAAGCTTTTTGATGTGCTGCTGGATTTGGTTTGCCAGTATTTTATTGAGGATTTTCACATCGATATTAATCAGGGATATTGGCCTGAAATTTTCCTTTTTTGTTGTGTCTCTGCCAGGTTTTGGTAGCAGGATGATGTTGGCCTCATAATGTGAGTTAGAGAGGAGTCCCTCTTTTTCGACTGTTTGGAATTGTTTCAGAAGGAATGCTACCAGCTCCTCTTGTACCACTGGTAGAATTCAACTGTGAATCTGTCTGGTCCTGGGCTTTTATTGATTGGTAAGCTATTAATTACTCCTTCAATCTCAGAACTTGTTATCAGCCTATTCAGGGATTTGACTTTTTCCTAGTTTAGTCTTAGGAGGGTGTATGTGTCATGGAATTTATCCATTTCTTCTGGATTTTCTAGTTTACCATGCTATCTGACTTTAAACAACACTACAAGGCTACAGTAACCAAAACACCATGATAC
This sequence comes from Pan troglodytes, assembly GCF_028858775.2. NCBI lineage: Eukaryota > Metazoa > Chordata > Mammalia > Primates > Hominidae > Pan > Pan troglodytes. The sequence goes on along the minus strand of NC_072417.2, from coordinate 81,927,677 downwards.
TGGTGCCAAAACAGATATATAGACCAATGAAACAGGACAGAGACCTCAGAAATTACACCATGCATCTACAACCATCTGATCTTTGACAAACCTGACAAAAACAAACAATGTGGAAAGGATTCCCTTTTAAATAAATGGTGCTGGGAAAGCTGGTTAGTCATATGCAGAAAACTGAAACAGGACCCCTTCCTTACACTTTATACAAAAATTAACTCAAAATGTTTTAAAGACTTAAATGTAAAACCCAAAACCATAAAAACCCTAGAAAAAAACCTAGGCAGTACCATTCAGGACATAGGCATGGGCAAAGACTTCATGACTAAAATACCAAAAGCAATTGCAACAAAAGCCAAAATTGACAAATGGGATCTCATTAAACTAAAGAGCGTCTGCACAGCAAAATAAACTATCATCAGTGTGAACAGGCAACCTACAGAATGAGAGAAAATTTTTGCAATCTACCCATCTGACAAAGGGCTAATGTCTAGAATCTACAAGGAAATTAAACAAATTTACAAGAAAAAAAAATCCCATCAAAAAGTGGACACAAAATATGAACAGACACTTCTCAAAAGAAGACATTTATGTGGCCAACAAACAAATAAAAAAAACTCATCACCACTGATCACTAAAGAAATGCAAATCAAAACCACAATGAGATATCATTTCATGCCAGTCAGAATGGCGATTATTAAAAAGTCAGGAAACAATAGATGCTGACAAGGCTGTAAAGAAATAGGAACACTTTTACACTGTTAGTGGGAGTGTAAATTAGTTCAACCATTGTGGAAGACAGTGTGGCGATTCCTCAGGATCCAGGATCAGAAATACAATTTGACCCAGCAATCCCATTATTGGGTATATATGCAAAGGAATATAAATCATTCTACTATAAAGACACATGCACACATAATGTTTATTGCAGCACTATTTACAATAGCAAAGACTTGGAACCAACCCAAATGCCCAACAATGTTAGACTGGCTAAAGAAAATGTGGCACATATACACCATGGAATACTATGCAGCCATAAAAAAGAATGAGATCATGTCCTTTGCAGGGACATGGATGAAGCTGGAAGCCATCATTCTCAGCAAACTAACACAGGAAAAGAAAACCAAACACCACATATTCTTACTCGTAAGTGGGAGCTGAACAATGAGAACACATGGACACATCAAGGGGAACAATGCACACCAGGGCCTGTTGAGGGGTAGAGGGCAAGGGGATGAAGGGCATTAGAACAAATACCTAATGAGTGCGGGGCTTAAAACCTAGATGATGGGTTGATAGGTGCAGCAAACCACCATGGTTACATGTATACCTACGTAACAAAACTGCACATTCTGCACATGATCCCAGAACATAAAGTAAAATAAAAATAAATAAATAAATAATCTAAATATAATGAATACTTTTCAGTGAAAATTATCAAAATTGGATCAAGTTGAAACAGACAACTTGAATAGACCAGTCATATTTAATTAATTGAACCTTCGTTAACAGCAATGATAATCTAGCCCATCCTTATCTCAGAAACAACAGGCTCATAAGGTTTTATCAGCAAGTTTACTAGCCTTCTAAGATCAGATCTTCCATGTGTTACAAACTGCCTTGGAGAACAGAAAAAGAGAAAATGCTAGCCATAATAAAGCTAACATAACACTGAGGCTAAAAGCAGACAAGCACACTGTATAAACAATTAAATTATAGTACACTGTAACTTATGATTATACACAATCCCAAGTAAAATATTGGCAAATTCAATTAAGTAGTATTAAAAAATACCTTATGACAAATTATAGTATTTGCTGGAAAACATGAGAGAAAACATCAATCTAATTTACATGTTAGTAGATTATATTAGATATAATCATAATCACAAAAGAACATAAGAAAATATCTAATGTCCATGTAGAAGAAAACTCAATACCATAAACATTTTAATTATATCTGAATGAATCAATAAATTTAATGCAATAGTAATCAGACCTTTATTTATCATGAAACTTGTCAAAATGTTTCCAATATACATTTAGAAGAGTATAAGTAGCTAATATAAATTGAACTGTAGAATAAATCTAACAAAAATTATTTAATGGCTCAACTACAATACAATACAATTTATTTTCTTTCTTTCTCTCTCTCTGTCTCTCTCTCTCTCTCTTTCTTTTGATGGAGTCTCACTCTGTCGCCCAGGCTGGAGTGCAGTGGCGCCATCTTGGCTCACTGCAACCTCTGCCTCCTGGGTTCAAGCGATTCCCCTGCCTCAGCCTCGTGAGTGGTGGGGATTGAAGGTGCATGCCACCATGCCCAGCTAATTTTTTTGTATTTTTAGTAGGGACAGGGTTTCACCATGTTGTGCAGGCTGGTATCAAACTCCTGAGCTCAGGTTATCCGCCTGCCTCAGCCTCCCAAACTGCTGGGATTACAGGCATGAGCCACCATGCCCGGCCAATACAATATAATTTCTTGCTCATTAAACTAATATATCAATTTATCTTCCCATGATAATCTAGGAAACTGAATTCCATCCATCTTTTGGCCAGCTGTCTTCTAAGGCATCTACCTATCAGAAGGGAAAAGAGGATATAGAGAGACTCACCTATTTCCTAATATTATGACTTAGAAATGGCACATTTTTTCTTCTGCTTATATTCCATTGACTAGGAAGCAATCTCATGTAATTATGAATGGAGTATAGCTCTGTGCTCAGAAAGAAAAGTAATAAATTTTGGTAAAAAGCGGCCGGGTGCAGGGGCTCACGCCTGTAATCCCAGCACTTTGGGAGGCCAACATGGGCAGATCATGAGGTCAGGAGTTTGAGACCAGCCTGGCCAATATGGTGAGACCCCATCTCTACTGAAAATACAAAAATTAGCTGGGCATGGTGGTGGGCGCCTGTAGTCCCTGCTACTCGGGAGGCTGAGGCAGGAGAATCGCTTGAACCTGGGAGGCGGAGGTTGCAGTGAGCCAAGATGGCGCCACTGCACTCCAGCCTGGGCCACACAGTGAGACTCCATCTCAAAAATTAATTAATTGATTAATTAATTTTGGTAAAAAGCTAGCAGTTTCTGTCACAAATAGTAAGCTCCCAGAAGAGCCAAGACAATTTTGAAAAAAATAAATAAGATGAAGAACCTGTTCTAGCATTTATGAAGGCTTATTATGAAGTTCTAGTAACTGCTAGTAACTAGACTATGTGCGAGAAGTATACAAAGAGATTAATTGAAAACTAGAATACTTCAAAGTGCATACACGCATAATATATATACATATGCACACACACACACACACATATACACACAAACATAAACACAAACACACACATATCTGCTATTCGAGAGAGAAGGAATAACAAATGAATACGGAAAGAAGGAACCAGAAAGTAGTTCATGTTGGAACAATATGCTTGAGAAATGCAGAAAGAAAAAAACTCATCACCAACGACTTAGGTCACTCTCTTAGGTCTTACACAAAAATAAACTCAGATGTATGAAAGAGTACATCTTTCATGTACTCTTGACAAATACTTGAGATTATTAGAAGAATATGAAGGAATGTGCATTTATGACTTCTGAAAAGGAAAGTGCTTTCTAAACAGGACACACACCAAATACACAATCACAAAGGAAAAGGTTGTTTAATTTGACTACAACAAAACTTAAACTTGAATACAATAAAAGAAAATTAGAGATTGACAAAATTAATAACTAGCAGCAAACAAATATCTAAAATACATAATGAACTCCTGCAAATAGGTATGACAAAAAAAAAAAAATCAACTGAGTACAAAAAGCTATTTCCAGAAGTCTAAGTGGCCATTCAACATATAAGAAGACGCTCAAATTCTATAAAAAACAAGACAACAGACAACACAAATTCTAATAATGAGATACCCTACACACTCCATGTTTGTAAATAATTTGGCTCTGAGAAGCTGCAAATTGTTTTCTCTGCGTTCCTGTTCCACCCTCAACTTTCAAAGGCCTTGTGCACCCAAGCCGTAAAGGAGACCCCCTCTGTTATCTTACCCTTCCCCCATCCATAGACTGCCATAGCTTTTTGCTCAGTGCAGTGCTTGAGATATGGGCAGGAGGAACTCTAGATTTCCTGCTCCGGCCTCAGTATTAGGTACTATAGATCTGGCCCTTGAGATGGGGCTTCCTCAACATGTTTTCCTCCCTACATACCAGCCAATTCCTACCTTGTATCTGTTGAGAGGTTCTGGACCTGTGAGAGCGTCCTCTCCCCCGCTGTGGTTGAGAGCCTGTCTCTGCTTTGTATCCGTGCTGGGTCCTTGTTGCAAATCTCAGCTGCAACTTATCTTTGCTTGGGAATGGGAACTGGAAGCTTCCTGCCCCACCTGCAGTGGTAGCAGGCTGTTGCTTTTTACCAGGTGCAAGGCTTTTATCATAGAGCGACGTGGTTTCCTTCCTCTCCCTCCACAAAGTGGTTTTTTGCTTCTACCCATAACTTAGCAGCAGAAGTTCACTTGGAACAGGAGTAAAGGTTGGGGGAAGGGGTAGTTGGTGGTTTACAGATTGCCCCTCATTAGCTGCTGATTTTTGCTTTAACTCCTCCCCAAGATGCAATAACAGCTTGTTTTGTGGGGCTGACAGGGATTCCTGTCCTTCTACCAAGGCTTCTAGATTTGCCCTTTGGAAAAAATGTTCTGAGACATGGGTAGATTTTGTGGCCTGTGAGCTACTGGGGGTCTTTCAGGTCTCTTGTTTGCATATATATATATATATATTACTTTAAGTTCTGGGCTACATGTGCTGAACATGCAGGTTTGTTACATAGATATACATGTGTCGTGGTGGTTTGCTGCACCCATCAACCCATCATCTAGGTTTTAAGCCCCACATGCATTAGGTATTTGTCCTAATGCTCTCCCTTCCCTTTCCTCTCACCCCCCAACAGGACCCAGTGTGTGATGTTCCCCTCCCTGTGACCATGTGTTCTCCTTGTTTAACTCCCACTTATGAGTGAGAACATGAGGTGTTTGGTTTTCTGTTCCTGTGTTATTTTGCTGAGGATGATGGCTTCCAGCTTCATCCATGTCCCTGCAAAGGACATGACCTCATTCTTTTTCATGGCTGCATAGTATTCCATGGTGTATATATGCCACATTTTCTTTATGCAGTCTATCATTGATGGGGATTTGGGTTGGTTCCAACTCTTTGCTATTGTAATTTTTTTAAATGAATACTAGGTGAAGCCTGTAAAAAAAGAGTTGACAAATGTGCTGGGGTCCTGGTAATTGTAAACAAACACGCAAGCTGTGGGTCCACACTCAGCCATTAAAAATTTAACATTTCAGCTGCTTTCTCCCTACCTGCTTTTATAGTAGCCATGTCTTTCTCTAATACTCTACCAATTCTGAAACTGTTCATGGGTCCCTTTTATCCCTGGAGAAGGCTTTTACCCTTTGGACTTTAGTTTACCTAGTTACCTGTGAACTCAGCTCTTTGATAGACCCAAGAAAAGTTATAATTTTATAGATTATCTGACTTTGTTTCATTAGTAGGAAAGTAGCAACATTCTCTTGAGAATTTATGCATTGTAAGTGAAAGAAAAATCCAGGAAATCTTATAGAGAATGGCAATATGGTTATAGATGAGAATGTGGAAAAGATGAATTTTGAAATACTTCCTATCATAGTACAAATTGCTACAATGATTTTAGAAAAAAGTATATCTATACACATACACGGAGATCATATATATGCAAATACGTGTGTGTATTTTTCCTGATGACTCTGCATAATAAACATAAATAAATTCTTAAAGATGGAAACAATAAATAAATGTCACTTTAAAATGACATTCGATTAAAATGACATTTTAAAAAGACAATGTAAAGCTTTTTCCAGGCCAAACTATGGTGATTATCCTATATTAAGATTTTAATTCTTCAAAGAAAGATAGTAAAAAGTTCAATTTCTTTCACTAGGGAAAGAAAATTTTCTTTCATCCCACAACAAATTAGTAAAGAGAGCAATTATTTCTGCCAGAAATAACAAAGATCCCATTAAATTGTCTTAGATAGATCAATTCCTAAAACAGATTATTTATTCAGGTTCTTAAACTAAATATTATAGAGTCATTAAATTGGGTGTTCAAGGATGTATTTATTGAAATTAAGAGTGGTGTATGTGTAGGTGTTGGTCTGGGTGCAATGTGGGGACAGAAACTACATAGTAATTAAATGAAGTAAGTTTAATATACAGAACTATTGAATAGTGATAGGAGAATAACTATAAAGATGGACTGAGAGCTCAAGAGGGCTTCCTAGGGCTGAGGGAGAATATCCAAAAAAGAATAAACATGAGGAGATAAGGTATTGACAATTGGATAAGAAGTGGTTGAAACCCACTGAATGGCAAAGAAGTCTGAATGGCAAGCTGTGGACACCAGTACTAGAGTGCACTCCTTTTGCAACAGGACGGCCAAAGGAAACAGAGCTTCAAGGAAAGGGATGTAGCTATCTGGGGCTCCCAGATATACTACTGCTACCCAAGTCAAGAGCTAGAGGAAACACACAGTGAATCCTGCACACTCTAGGTACTTTGCATTGGAGAAAACAATTTACTCAGTGGGGAAAAATACATTCTATAGCAACTTAGCAAATGAACTATTCTGATACCTGGATGGCATCAGATGCCTGCAGTGTCTCTACTATCCTCTCTGCTGAAACAGCATAACATTATGCCAGCTGGCAAAGGAAAGTACTTAAAGGATTCAGATCCATTTTTATAGAGCAGGCTATGCAGAGTGAATTTAGGGCTGAGAGACAGTAAATTGATAACAGGCACAGGGCATCACAAATAAATGATGGAACAGAGTCTGCAAGTGGGGACGGAAGGAGAGCATGGGAGTAATACAATGCTGACTTGGGAACACTCAGACTCTTTGCACTCATTTGGAACATTGGAGTATTAGGCTACGCTTTTTTGTTGTTTGCAGGATATTTCTTCTTCTTAAGAACTTCATATTAATTTTATCTTCTTTCTTTTTCATTAAACAAGACAAGATGAGGAAGAGAAAGATCAGTGTGTGTCAACAAACTTGGGCCTTATTATGCAAGAACTTTCTTAAAAAATGGAGAATGAAAAGAGAGTCCTTAATGGTATGACTCAATATCCGTGTTATTCTCTATTTATGATAGGAAAATAGGTGTTGCCTGGGAGGTATCTATGCCATGTGTATCTCCCCCGACACATACACCAAAAACACTAAAATACAGCAACGTTTATACAACAGAAAACGCTATTCTTCAGGCCATGAATCTGTTTGAAGATATTTCAGTTGACATGGGCTCATAAATTGAGGTCTGAAACCACTGAATCTGGTAGCAATTGAGAAACCAATACATGTTTTAAAAGCCAGTGGTCACATTTGTTACTAGTGTCCCCAGTCATGGAGACTAGGGTTAAGATACTGACATTCCAAAGATATGGTAAACAAACCAACCCACCACAATGGGTAACTGGCATTTTCTCTTTGAGATCTTTTTCTCTTCTTGAAACAATTAGTTTTCTTCAAAAAAGTAGAAAAGTTGGAATTGTATTAAATTCCAAGAAGAAAATTAGCATTAGCTCTTATAATCTTACCATATAAAAAATCTTGATTAAACTTTGGTATATTTTAAAAATCAGATCGATATAGCTAGGTAGCATTTTTAACTAAATTGGAATTCCACTATACATACATCGTAAAGTTTTTTCCCCTAAGATCATGCATTTTGGAAATAAAGTGATTTCTTATTGGGAGTTCGCATGTGATCAGGATTTATAACTAACGAAGATACTATCCCTCCGATACTATCTTATTATTAGAATTATCAGAATGCCCTTACAAACTGGTATACTGTTGAGTTTGAAATTCCAGAATCTTGGCATGTAACCAGTATATCATTACTAAGCTAGCAATGCCTTGGAACTATCTCCTAAAACACATTGACTTTCAGCAGACTTTAAACAGTTTATAATATGGGATATATTGAAGTTAGAAAAGTAAAAAAGAGGCAAACTTTATGACAAAATGATTGTGGATGACTAATTTTCAATAAGATTTTTCTTTATCCTTTTTCCTGTATTATATAGGAATGGCTGAATTCATTGCTCCTACTACTTTGTTTGTATATATATCCTCATAGTCATCAAGTAAATGATTTTTCTTCACTGCTTACCATGGACCTGGGACGGGTAGATACATTTAATGAATCCAGATTTTCTGTTGTATACACACCTGTCACCAACACGACCCAACAGATAATGAATAAAGTAGCCTCTATTCCCTTCCTGGCAGGTAAGTTTTCTAGTTACTTAAGAAGAATGTCTGGTGTGAATATTTGGTTTATTTGACCGCAGATTTATACATTTAATTTGTATTTCAGTTTGATAATTAAACTTTCTGGAGTACATGAATTGGGAATGTGTCTTCCCTTTATTAGAAGTAACATCTCACCACTCAGTATCTAAGTTAAAACTACATGTATTGCTTGCCAAACAAGGGTTTACCATTTGGGGTGCGCAGTCTCTCAAAAAGAAACTTGTTGATCTGGTATAGGATTTGAGGAAGCATGAAATTATACAGACTGGTGCACATTTAGAGCAGTAGTGTTTAGGGATATGTTGACATGTGACTCTGAAAGCACTGTCACCAAAATGAAATCGTTGCTGTAGTGTTTTCTTGTTCTTATAGACAAAGAAAAACCAGTCTCTTCTTTTCCTAAATTTGATTATAGGAATTTTAACCTTACCTTTTAACACCAAAAACATGTGCTTGCTCTATTTGAATATTCCTTTGAGTATTCTGTATTTCAGATTTTCATCCTTCAGCATTAAGGTACTTAACGAGTTAAGGTTAAGTAGTTGTTAAGTTGAGTTAAGGTTAAGGTTACTTAACGAGTACCTTAAAGCTGAAGGGTAAAGATCATTTTTATAACAATCATTTTTACAACAATGCTCTGAAATTAGAGGAGATGCAGCCTAGTACAAAGGCAAGAGAACTAGACTTAGAGTCAGAGGACATTTGATTAAAAGTAGTTCTAAGAGCCCACTCAGAACTGCTGTAATACATATGTGTCTGGAGTGCATTATGAAAGCCATCAGCGTCTCTTAGCCTTATTATTAGCAAACGCAAAATAAGATTAACAATTTATGCAACAATAAACTCTTACAGTTTGAAGAAATAAGACCTTGTGTTCGATAGATCAGTAGGGTGACTAGTTAACAATGATCTATAAAAAATAATACTATATTTTTCATAAATATTTCAGTTGAGAGTAAGAGGCCCAACTCAATCTGTCTTAAGAAAAAGAATCCTTTGTCTAGCTTAAAAGAGCAGAGTATTAATGCAAGGCAGATTAGAGGTTTATCACCAACAGAAGTAAGTCTCTGCCCCTCCGATATACAGCTTTGTGTGCTGGCTTCATTCACAGGTTGGTTCTCCCAGAGGCAGAGTTGGTCTGCAGACTCTCCAGATTTAAGCCCTCCCAGATTAGCAACTCCAGTGAAAAGATTACAGATCATTTCTGATAGTTCACAATAACTTCAAGGATTTTATCCACAGGAACAAATAGGTGACTTTGGGTTAGTGTTGATCTTGGTTCACCGAGAACTAATCTCTTTGGATAGGGGATATGCGGTATTTTCATTGCCCACTTGTTGAGTTCCCAGGTCATGAACCACATTGAAACCACAGGATATGTGAGCAGAGGAAGGGAAGTATCCCAAATGGATCATAGTGTGTTTTTATTAGAAGAAGAACTGGATGTCGACAGATAAAAACAACATATGTCCTTTACAACTATAAATGCATACTTCAAAGGGAAATCTGTGGTGATTGCCCTGTCATTCATTCATAGGCTAGGTCGAGGGCTAAGGTAAAGATTAAAATTAGTGCTATAGTGAGTATAAGTTTTAAGTTGTTCATTTGAGATGCTCATGGTAATGGTAACAGGAGGATGGTTTCTAGATCAGCTAGTAAAAATGTAATGGCTACTAAGAATTTTGTAGAGAATGGCAAATGGTGTGTCCTGTTGGATGGGACCCACATTCATATGGGCATGATTTTTCTGTATAAATATTTAGTTGTTATAACCAGAATAACTACAAAAATAATGCTAGCAATGTATTTGTCAATAAAGTTAATAGGAGGTTAGTTATTCTGTTTTGGATTATACCAAACCTAACTGATTGAAAGCCAACTACGCTAATACTAAAAGAAGATTCTCATTAACAAATGGAGGTAGAAGTACAGGAACAGTCAGACTATATCTACAGGATGTCAGTATCAGGCAGCAGCTTCAAATCAGAATTGATGGTTGGATGTAAAGTGAGATTTAATTTGATGAGTTGAATAATTTTTTATGAGTTGAGTTATAATTTTAAAGTGACTTCGAGTTTGTACAACTGTGTGAGTATTCTAAAAACCATGAAATTATTAAAAGGGTGAATATTATGGTATGTGAATTACATCCCAATTTTTAAAGGAATATAAAAATTTGACTTAGAAGGTACTGACTATTCATTTTAAGCAACATAACTCCCACCAAGGGCGTTCTTCTAAGGAGAACCTATGCATCTTGCTCCACCAAGTCACTGGAAGCCTGCATAACCTCTTTTTTTCCTTTCTTTGTCAACTTCTGTCCAAATTCCACTCCAGCTTAAGTAATTATTAATCTTATGCCTGGATTCTGACCCCTTCACTGGATTCTGTATCCAGTAATCCAGTTCATGCACTTGCTATTTGGACTGTCTATGGCCAGAGTTTCCAGAGTATGTTGGACTTTTCCTTCCTGTGAGTTATCCAAAATATGCTTTCCAATGGCGCCTCACCAAGCATCACACCATTAGTTCCACATACATTTTAATGCCTATATTGTGCATCCTACCTACCAACACTGAATCCACTTCTGATTCAAGATTATAATGTGATATGAACTATCCACTTAAGGTCCAGTCTCCTAAACGGCCCTGAGACGTGTCTGCTCTTGCTGTTTCACAGACGTCCATAACAAGACCCAATGTCAGGAACTTGTGCTTCTCGACATTACCTCATTCAAAACCACATGCAATTATAATAATAAATATTCATTAAATGCTACAATATGGTATATTTCTACAAAAACTGTATTCTGTAAAAAGAGAATATTTTGTAATGATATTATTCTATATTCTGTACTCTATTAATATTCTATAATAATAATGGTTATTAAGTTTATTTTACAAATATAGAAATTGAGTAACAAAGGGTAAGGAATTTGCTCATGATGACATAAGTTTGAGAATAAAATTAATTCTATCAAAATACATACTTCTTGCTCCCTCTACATTCATATTCAACACTTCCACCCCAATCCAGAACTTTTCTTGTATTTTGTCTCATTTTTCAGTATTAATAAGACATCCATGTGGCCTCGGACAAAATACCTACAGAAAAGATGGATTCTTTCAGTGATGTCAACATAGTTTCTTAACATGTTTTTAAATTATCACCTTTCTTAGCTTATTAACCATACCATCAGGATTATTAAAGAAAAATAAATTTGTATAGGTATGTCCACCTGATACAAAACAGTGCCTAATTGCAATTTAAATATCTATCTCTCTATATTTACCATTTCAAATTTATAGGAATATTAATTATTTTTGAACAGTTTAATTGGTATAGTAGGACATTGTATGTGATTGAAATTGGCTCAGTAATCACAACATATGAAAATAAAACAACTAATTTTCATGTATTTCTTCTGATTGTATCTAGATGGAACTTTAGAAATTTCTCTCCCACCCAACATTTTAGTCTAACTTTCTAAAAGTTAATACTTGATTATGTTTTATTTCCATAGAAAACTCTAGTAAAAGCAATTCAACATGACATCCTAAAGTTGTGTCTCCTAGTAATTTACTAACAATAATATTCCCTTCTTGTAACAAAAGGTAAAGAGGTCTTGGGACTGCCAGATGAGGAAAGTATTAAAGAATTCACAGCAAATTATCCCGAAGAAATAGTAAGAGTCACCTTTACTAATACATACTCATATCATTTGAAGTTCTTGCTAGGACATGGAATGCCAGCAAAGAAGGAGCACAAGGACCATACAGGTAATTTTCTGGCTCTAAAATTTCACTACTCTCTATTTCAATTATGTCATAAGTCATGTGTGGGCATAGAGGTTAGTATGCCAAATTAGAGCATCGCTATCTGTCATAATGATGTATGCATGTCCCTCAACATTTAAAAAAAATTCATTTTTGGGCATAAGAACATATTGATAAGTGGTCATTATATATAGTTATCTACATATATTTACATAGATATATATTTATATATGTAAATGAAATATGTATTCATATGTACACACATAGATATTATATGGAATATATGATTGTTAAAAGAAAACAAGGTAGTTTATGGATAAGATAGAACAAATTTCCCTTCAAATAAGCGCAGTTGTTCAAATTATACTACAAGGCTATAGTAACTAAAACAGCATGATACTGGTATAAAAATAGACATGTACATAAATAGAACAGAATAGAGAAACCGGAATGAAGCCACATACCTACAATCAAATGATCTTTGACAAAGTCAACAAAAATATACACTGGGGGAAAAATCCTTTTCAATAAATTGTACTGGGAAAATTGAATAGCCTTATGCAGAAAAATAGAACTGGACCCATATCTCTCACCATATACAAAAATTAACTCAAGATGGATTAAAACCTAAACATAGGACCTGAACCTATAAAAATTCAGGAAGAAAAAACTAGGAATAACCTCTTCTGGACATTGGGCTAGGAAAAGAATTTGTGACTTAGTTCTCAAAAGCAAATACAAAAAAACAAAAATAGAAAAACGAGACTTAATTAAACTAAAAAAAACTTCTGCAAAGCAAAAGAAACAATCAACAGAGTAAACAGATGACCTACAGATGGAAAAAAAAAAATCGCAAACTATGCATTCAACAAAGAACTCAAAGAACTCAACAAGCAAAACAAATAACCCATTTGCCTATTTTTCAGTGCAGTTATTTGAGTTGTTTGAATTCTTCTTTTTTCAAAAGAAGACATACAAGCAACCAACCAACGTAAAAAAATGCTCCACATCACTAATTATCAGAAAATGCAAATTAAAACCAGGAGATAACCATTTTACCCTAGTCGGAATGGCTATTAGTAAAAAGTCTAAAAAAATCAGATGTTGGCAAAGATGCGAAGAAAAGATAACACTTATACATCGTTGGTAGAAGTGTAAATTAGTACAACCTTTATGGACAACAGTATGGAGATTTCTCAAAGAAATAAAAACAAACTACCATTGGATCCAGCAACTTCACTACTGGGTATCTACCCAGAGGAAAAAAAATCATTATATTTAAAAAGATACCTGCACTCATATGTTTATTGCAGCACTATTCACAAAAGCAAAGATAGAGAATTAACATAAGTGTCCATCAACAGAGGGCTGGATAAAGAAAATATTATATATATATATCATGGAATACTACTCAGCCATAAATTAAAATATTGATAAATTTGACTAGATATAAATTTTAAGAACTTCCCTTTATCAAAAGAACCATAGAGATAGTGAAAAATAAAGGCAAAAATTGTGATAAAGTGGCCGGGCGTGGTGGCTCATGTCTGTAATCCTAGCACTTTGGGAGGCCAAGCCGGGCAGATTGCCTGAGCTCAAGAGTTCGAGATCAGCCTGGGCAACATGGTGAAACCCCGTCTCTACTGAAACACACACACACACACACACACACACACACACACACAATTAGCCAGGCGTGGCAGCGTCTGCCTGTAGTTCCAGCTACTCAGGAGGCTGAGGCAGGAGAATTGCTTGAACTTGGGAGGCGGAGCTTGCAGTGAGCCGAGATTGCACCACTGTACTCCACTGAATGCCAGCCTGAGTGACAGAGTGAGACTCCATCTCTAAAAAAAAAAAAAAGTGATAAAGTGTTTATAACAGAAAAATCTAACAAAAAATTAATTCCAGAATATGTAAATATTTACTTTGAATAAATAGGAAAAACATCAAAAATATAAAAATAATAAAAGGACATTAATAGGAATTTCATAAAACAACACAAATCAAGAATAAGCACTAGGAGAGGTGTTTTTCCTCATTAGCAACCAGGAAACTGCGTGTTGAAACCACGCTATATCACTTCATGTTCATAAGATTTGCAAAAATTAGCAAATAGAACAATTCGAAGTATTGACAAGGATATGTAGCAAAGAGAACACCTATCCAACTTTACAAAATTTTTAATTTCCATAAAAACTGAGAAATTTTATCTTAAAGTTGATGTGCACATAACTTATAACTCATCATCATAGAAATGTTATTAGTGAAACTCTCATACCTGTGTTAAAGATTTGCAGCCTATTCTCCTCTTCTTCCTGAGGACATAGAATAATTACTTTTTGTAGTCATAATAAGATAGCTAGACCCAAGGCATTTAAATGCAGGTATAAGTTCTTCATCTTTTCTCACCTGCTTCTGCAAACTAAGGAGTTGTGTATAATACAGACAGTACAACTCAACCCTCCTACCAAACACCTCTGCTGAATTTGCAGCCTGAGTGAGAAATACACGTTCACTGTGATAAATCACTGAGATTTAGGGGTTATTACTGTAACATATAAGAGACTATCCTGACCAATACAGATATATTTACAAGAAGACATATATACAGATTTTTATAGCAGCAGATTTTTTTTTCTGGTAATCACAAAAAGAAAAAAGGAACTAACCAAATTGTTATCAACAGGAGAATGGATAAATATATTGATTTACATTCCTGCAATGGGATTCCATAACCATAAAAAAGAAGAAAAAATTAAATGAGGCAATTTATTTACATTTCAAAATCATAATATGGAACAAATGAACATAGTTCATAGTAATTATTAGTAGAGTTTAATTTTTTAAATTACATATATAGTTTAGAGATATGTAGTGGCATATATATAAACATAACGTTCAGGAAAGCAGTTAGCTAGTTAGAAACTTGGTGCTGGGGAAGTGCACAAGAGATTCTAATTGTATTTGAAATGATGCATTTATTTTGCAAATTTGTAGTGAGTCCATGCGTGTTTATTGTATTTTTATATCATTCGTATATCTGAAATATTTCAAGATGATTTCATGTAATATGCATTTAATTCCTATACTCAATTTTAATTCATCTTATTCAAGGATATCTCTTTAATATAGTTTACTATTAAATGGACTGACAGCTCTTTTTGAATAAATCCTTTTCTTCAAAAGATATTCTGATTGGCATGATTTAAGCGTAGTAAGTAATCTTACTTGAACTTCCATTTGCCTATTATGCCTGTGTTATATCCAGTGTTAGAAAAAGCTTTAGTTTAGTGTCTCTCAATCCATGTTAGGCTCTGTGAACTTTTGAAAAACATTAAAATATGTAGTTTTCACAATACAAATCAGAAAAGAGAAGAGACCAACAAAATTCTTGATCAGCAGAAAAGCACAGGACACGGTATGAGAAAGCTTAGAGTGTTATAATTTAATGTAAAACATTTCCTAAGAGTGCTCCACCTCATGAGTCTGCCTGATTCATTTTGAGAATCATTGTTATAATTTATGTTTTCATAAGCTTTGAGTCAAAATAAGAACATTTGGAATTTGGGGTCATTGTAAAGTCCACTGTTTGCTATAATCAGTATTAAAATCATATTTCAATAATATAGATAGTGATGTAATGATAGTTATGATTTGTTTTTTCACAAAGCTCATTGTTATGAAACAAATGAAGATGTTTACTGTGAAGTTTCAGTATTCTGGAAGGAAGGTTTTGTGGCTCTTCAAGCTGCCATTAATGCTGCTATTATAGAAGTGAGTACAAAATGTTCAAAGCAAACTAATGTTTAATGCAAGTTAATGATATTAGAGGCATCAAAAGTTTCATGAAAGAAAATATAAGTGGATAGCCTTGTTATTTCCTTTGCTCACTCTGAAGTTTACTGAAGTTACTATATACCACGGAATGTAGATACAAACCGAAGAAAAAGTATCTCATTCATGGACTCAACTTTGTTGGGAAGCCAGGAATATAAGAAAATTATTAGAACAGAAGTAGACTATTACAGAACTATAAGTCAGGTCCTCATAAGTAAATGAGTAAAAACCTCTCAGCCTTAGAATGCCATGGAAGAATGCCTAATTGAAATAACATTCCAGCTTGAAGCTTGAGATGAGGGGTGGCTTACTGAATATGTAAATTCAGAAAAGCCATGCCAAGCAAATCATAAAGTAATGTTAGGCAGGGAGGTAATGAAACACACAGTAAATTCTGAGAGTGGTGAGTAACTCAGAATGCCTGGACTCCAAGCTCCCAGCAGGTCAATGACAGGACATAGAAGTGGAAATTTAGGTTAGTATCAAATCCCAACATTTATACATCCACAGGATGTATAATTATACATCCACAGGAAAATAGATGGTTAAAAGAAAACCGCATGCTATTCATTAACATACAAATTTTGCTTATTAATGCCTTTCTTCAGATCACAACAAATCACTCAGTGATGGAGGAGCTGATGTCAGTTACTGGAAAAAATATGAAGATGCATTCCTTCATTGGTCAATCAGGAGTTATAACTGATTTGTACCTTTTTTCCTGCCTTATTTCATTTTCCTCATTCATTTACTATGCATCTGTTAATGTCACAAGAGAGAGGAAAAGGATGAAGGGCTTGATGACAATGATGGGTCTTCGGGATTCAGCATTCTGGTGAGTCAAACGCAGCACAAATAAATAAACGGAGGAACTCAGGAAAACTGGGAATCTTCAATGCATCTTTTTTTTTTTTGAAATGGAGTCTCGCTCTGTTGCCCAGGCTGGAGTGCAGTGGCGTGATCTCAGCTCACTGCAAGCTCCGCCTCACAGGTTCACGCCATTCTCCTGCCTCGGCCTCCCAAGTAGCTGGGACTACAGGCGCCGGCCACCATGCCTGGCTAATTTTTTGTATTTTTAGTAGAGGCGGGGTTTCACCGTGTTAGCCAGGATGGTCTCGATATCCTGACCTCGTGATCCACCCACCTCGGCCTCCCAAAGTGCTGGGATTACAGGCGCGAGCCACCACGCCCGGCCTCTTCAATGCGTCTTTATTAAAACCTGTTTCTCCACAACCAAGGGGTACAAATGAGAGATACCTACACAGAATAATTTCAGATCATGAACAAATTTCCACTTAGTTAATTTCAGTGGGGAGAAATGCTCTGCAGTGATGGACAAAAAAAAAAAAAAAAAAGGAAATGTATTTTGCTTCTGGAAATTTTACAGGACTAAGTAGAGAGGCTGGTTATTTAATATATTTAACAATCTCTGACCCAGTTTTATCTAAATCTATTTCAGATTCACTGTACTGTGAAGGAACTGCTACAGGAAATAAGATAAAAGGGGACAGAATGTGCTAACATTTAAGAAAATACAACTTCCATTACGAATAATATTGACTTTTTTAGAAAGGAGGAAGATAATCTTTTAAAGAAACATAAAAAGTAAATAAAAAAACTTTGAGAAAACAAATAAGGAGCCAAATGCAGAATTTTACAGAAAAAATAATGTCACAACTATCACACATCAATGTCCATTTAAAAAAATGTGTTGCCATGAATAAGAAAATGCCACTTTTAAACGTTCTTTAGTAACAAGGAAAGAAATATAAAAATCCTTTATCCCCATGAATGGTATAAATTGTGATTGGTGTAATGTTTGCCAGGCTGAGGCTGCGTCTTACTGTGCTTCTCTGAGTTAAGGAAGAAGATTGGGGTTAGGTTATTGGTTGATTGTGAAGAAGGTGTAATGAGGAATGGCCATGGCAAGAGAGGCGTAAACAAGATAGACAATGGTGTCTGTGCCAGACAGAGGTGAGATGTGAGCTAGGAGGGGATTGGAAGGGAAAAAGAAGCCGAGGACCAGGAACTCCTTTGAGACTGAGGAACATGCTTGGTGTGCCTGAGGGAATGAGCTGGCGAAACGGGATGGTGAATAGGGGCTGGGTAGTGTGGGTTTAAAATGTCAGCGGTTGGGTGATTCCAAGAATGGACAAGGTTCTGTGTGAGAACTTATGAATAATTGACTGAAAGGGCGTGGAGGTGATGTTTACAGGGAGTAGGACATTAAATAACAGAGAGGCTAGGGAGGCAGATGGGCTGTGCATAGGGCAACAAATTAGGAGTCTGGAAGAGTTCCTTCCAGTATTAACATCTTATAAATCAATATCGACCTCTTGTTTGAATTAATACTGGAGGGAAACGTAGCAGAGCAGTGAAATCTAAAGACTCTAGAGCCAAAACCCCTGAACTTGAAACATAGTTACATAACACCCTTGTTCATTAGGTTCTCTATCAATAAGATGAGGAAAATAATGGTATTCTGAATAGGGCTATTGGGAGAATAAAATGCTTTAATGTTTGCTAAGTTTTCTTCAATGCATATTAATTGCTATGTGTGTGAGTTATTATTGTGTTGGTTTTGCAGCTGTTTTGTTTTTTAAAATTATTATTTCATTATAGTTTTCAAAGAATATTGTAAAACAAAAGAAAAGAAATTGATGAGGAAAGGAAAGTGAATTATTCTGACATAAAAGAATGGGATTCAAAAAAAAATCTTTCGTAACAAAAACAATGAACGGAACTAGAGGCAAGTATGTAGACTTTTCAGTGAACACATCCAGAGAAAGATGACAACAGCTTTTGGGGAAGGAGTGACATGACCAAATTACACATAAGGAAGAATTTCTTGTCTCTGAGGAAGCTTGTGATGGTCCCGAACTTGGAGAGACTCCAGAGAGGAGAGAAGGGTCTGAGGTTCACTGAGGGGCTACCCTGTATTAAGACAGTGCCCTACATAGCCATCATCTTATTTAGTCTTCAGTGGTAGTATTATTCCTGGTGTCCAGAGAAATAAAGGAATAATAGAGGGGTTACAGAGGTTGCCCAAGGTTACAGAGCAAGAATGCAGCAAATAAAATGTTCGATCCAAAATCTATTAGACTGGAAACCTAATTTCCCCCCCACCGCCCCCGCCCCCCAGAACAAGGTGCACGTGTGTGTGCATGTGTGTGTGAATGTATTTCTGAAATCAATTTTAGGAAAAACAATTCCTAATTCCCAAAGAATATTCCTAATTCTAAAGAATTCTGCCCAAAACTTTTACCTTGTATTTATATATCTTAGAACACCCAATAAATAAATGTTGAAAGAGAGAATGAATGGATGAATAAGTGAATGAAAAGTTATGTTAGAATCCATTTCAGGTCTTCCTTTTCAAGTGAACATAAAATACTAAAATAACATTTTGTTTCCACATTAGGCTCTCCTGGGGTTTGCTCTATGCTGGTTTCATCTTCATTATGGCCCTTTTCTTGGCACTTGTTATAAAATCTACCCAGTTTATCATTTTGTCTGGCTTCATGGTAGTCTTCAGCCTCTTTCTCCTGTATGGATTGTCTTTGGTGAGTTAGTGAATTAAATTTCTTTCCATCCACCTATAGCCTAAAAATTGTTTGTTTCCGACTGATTACTCTGTATGCCTCCTTTTTTTTCTACCTACTCTGTTTGCATGTGAAAAATCTATAAACAGGTACAATTTGATTTGAGGTGTTTTGTAATGTCAGTTTTTAGTGCAATTTGCAGAGCGTAGTTTTGTATGTTATATACAAAATAACTATAATATACAACTGTTACATACACAAAATAACTATAATGTTGTATATCTATTTTATTATGCTAGTAATAATGTTAGAGAAACATAAACCAACTAGATCTTCTCTCATTTTAGGTAGCTTTGGCTTTCTTAATGAGCATCTTGGTAAAGAAATCTTTCCTCACCGGCCTGGTCGTGTTCCTCCTTACTGTCTTTTGGGGGTGTCTGGGGTTCACATCACTGTACAGACACCTTCCTGCATCCTTGGAGTGGATTTTAAGCTTGCTTAGTCCCTTTGCCTTCATGCTTGGAATGGCCCAGGTGAGACGCCATCTGAATGTCTATTAATGGCATTTCTGAAACATCTGTCCGTCTGGAATTCATAGGCTGTAATCATTTACAAACTCAGCATTGTAAGGCTTAAAATTCTAGCGAAGGCTGTTGTAAAGTTGCAAAGACAGAACTTTTAAAAGCTTTGAAATTATTTAGCCCAGCAAAATAAGACATTTGGAAAGTGAAAAAAAGAGGATCAACATACAATTATTTAAAGGCAATATGAAGTATTTTCTTAGGCTATTAATTAAATATGGACATGTGGCAAATCTAATTATAAAAAACTATTCCAGTTCATGTTTTTACCTAGTAATTGAAGAGAATACGTGATTAAAAACCATTAAATCAAATTAAATTAAAAATTTAAAACATCTGGAAAATTCATTAGTAAATTATGTTTCTGTTCATAAAATGTCTTTTCTGTTTATGTGATTCTTATTGAATTCCCCTTGCCTTCCCTCTAATTAAATGGAAATGTCAACCATTAAATATCCATTATTTAGTGTTTAACAAAAGGATTGTTAATTATAAAGAGCTCATTAACTTGAACATCATAGACAAGCCCACTTCTGGTTCTCCTTAAACACAGCAGTGCCTTTTGCCCAGAAATTCTCCCTCATGCCGCCAATTTACATGGATCACCACACCTTTTGACTGTGTCCTATTTGGTAAAAGTTCATCTAAGTTTGATCTCAAATGTCATCTCTTCCCATACTTCCCTACTTCCTCCTAATGTTTCAATTTCATTTGGAACATATTTTTATCATAGCAATTACTAAATTGCATTCTAGTTGCTCATATGTCCATGCCTTCCAAGGCATAGATTTGAGAACCATAAAGGAGGCAGTCTCCCTATATAACTCTATTCTCAGTATGAGGCAATGAGTAGTCATTTTATTACTATGCTCAACCTGTTTAAAATGTATCTTATACCTAATTTCCCTTAATTAATTACTTTTTAATTTTCAGCTTGTACACTTGGACTATGATTTGAATTCTAATGCATTTCCTCATCCATCGGACGGCTCAAATCTCATTGTAGCAACAAATTTCATGTTGGCATTTGACACTTGCCTCTATCTGGCATTGGCGATTTACTTTGAAAAAATTTTGCCAAGTGAGTAATGATACGATTAAAATCATATATCATTTAAATAATTTTATTTCTGAAAACAAATCTCCTAATGGATATACTATTTATATTTTAAGAACTATTTTGTGTATCAACAGCAAAGAGAGGAACAAAGTCGTCGCTACTGGCCAAATTATCTCTTCATTTCTTTCTCACTACTTGACTTGTCAGAACTAAAGCCTGAATTTTGTTTATAGAATCACTAACCTTCATTTGAACTTCACTTTAAGTATATGGCATTTTTTTTTTTTTTTTAGACCTCTTAGAAAGCTAGTTCCTAAACAGTTCTGGTAATCATGGTCATTTATAGCTGCTTATGTCTAACTGTTTAGCTCAATGGTTCTGAGCTCCGGCTGGGCAACAGAATCATGTGAAGAATTTTAAAGCAAGTCTAAGCCCAGCTCAACCTGAAGAGATTCTGATTTAATTAATCAATGCATCTACGTTTAAAAAAAAAATCTCCCCAGAAGTTCACAATAGGAAAGCCAATATATCATAAATTTTCATTTGTATCACCTTGCAACATACAAGAATATGAGTTTCACAAAAGCAGGGATTCGTTTTGTTCACAGATGAGATTTAAGCACCCACCGCAGTGTCTCATGCACCCTAGATACTTGTGTGCTTCACTTTCTTTTTTTTTCTTTTTGAGACAGACTCTCACTCTGTCATCCAGGCTGGAGCGCAGTGGCACAATCTCGGCTCACTGAAACCTCCGCCTCCGAAGCTCAGGCAATTCTCCTGCCTCAGCCTCCCAAGTAGCTGGGATTACAGATGTGTGCCACACGCCTGGCTAATTTTTCTGTTTTTAGTAGAGACGACGGGGTTTCACCATGTTGATCAGGCTGGTCTCGAACTCCTGACCTCAGGTAATCCACCCGCCTCGGCCTCCCAAAGTGCTGGGATTACAGGCATGAGCCACAGTGCCCGGCTTGCTTCACTTTTTTCTCCCTCCTTTTATAACCAAAGGCAGGCCCTGATTCTCCCTTCTGCGTTTCCTATTCAAGACAGAATGCCAAGGGCCCTTTATTCAAAAAGCAATGAATACACACTTGTGGAAAGGGAAGAAGGGGAAAGGGTGAGCAGGAAGACAGAAAGCCACATCTTGAGGCAGGAAATTCATCCTGTTTTGTTTTTGTTTTTGTTGTTGTTGTTGTTGTTGTTGTTTTTAAGATAATCCTTTAAGAATTACTGTCTCTTCCTTTTAAAAGAACCCAGAACAAAAGATGTCAGGATCCACTATTGTTGGCTAGCACACTTATTATACAATTAGAATTGTTTGAATATGGTATGTTTTCATTTGATTTTTTCCAGTAGAGGTAAAAATTACATAACTGATTAGAAAAATTACTTTTTTGCCTACTAATATTTTAAGCCTTTCTACCCCTTGTTAACATTGCTTATTTAAGACACATACTTAAATATATCTTCTCTGTTCTACTTTTGTTTTTATGGCAAAATCTCACTGACTTTTTTTGTGTTTCTATCATACTGTATATCCCTGGCATGCTGTGTATAGTTTAGGAAATTTACTCGTGTGACCCTTGTACTTACTAATTCTTCCTTTTCTCCTTCTACTTATTAAAACATCCTGGTTGTATTATTTTTCATTTTTGTTTATTTTTCCAATGTGTTTATTCTCAGTGGATCCACAAACAGATGTCACTGTGTTTACAATTGCTTATTAGTATCCTCTTAGGTAATTGTTTTCTCTAACCAATTTAAATTTTATTTTGGTGTGCACTATGTGATATATTCCATCTTTTTTTAGTCCTTGTTTCAAACATACTCTAATGATATTACTTTAAATATTCTCTTTGTACATGTTTTATCAAGTTATATCACATATTGTTACATTTTCATGGCTGCATTTTATTTTTTACTTAACATTATGTCACAAAAATATCTTTCACATCCATGCTTTTTCCAGTTTCAAAAGCATAGTATTTTATTATTATAACTAGAAAATTTATTTCATCCAAATAAGTGAGTTGTTCCATTTTCTTCCTAATTATCTCTGCTCACTAAGCTTGAACTTGAGACCAGAGGTGACTTTGTTCAAAACACTTCTAAAGATAATAAATAAGAATGACAGAAAAATTAACTGGATAAAATGACAGCATTATTTCATGGTAAATCTGGTGGCAGAAGGTATCCAGTTATGGTGGCATGCTTTTATTTGCTAGATTTTTCTTTTGTCAAAAGGGAGAGAGAGGTACTAACAACATACCAAGTGGCAGGTATACAGAGAGTGTAAGACATTTATTGCATGAATGAAGGACTGAACATGTGAGAAATACACAGAAGTTTGAAAACCCATAACAGTGGGGATAGTTGCAGAATATTAGTGAAATACGATTCTTCCATTTCATAATGTCTCCTAATATGAAGAAAAACAGATGTGATCATAGAATACTAATACAGTTGGATTCGTTTCCAGCAAGATGTTTATAAGTAATATGTCTTCAAAGCAGATCATAAATTTGCTTAAGAGGAAAATTATGGTTTGGGGATGAAATAAAGCAGAAATACAAAATAGCTTTAAAAGTATTCACTTTGTGTTAAGTTTCAGTTAATTATTTTATCGTGTTCTTTTTCTTTCTTACAAATGTGTCATTTACTTTTCTTAAATCCTATTCTATCTTCTTTTGGATCCAACAGTCGTTCTCAATTTCTTCTTTCTTTGCCTATGTAATGACACCTGGTCTTCCAGACAGAATTCAGCATGCCTGCATATCTTACATTAGCAATTCAATCTGTCTTTCTTGAGGTTAAGAAATTCTAAAACATTTATTTAAATTCCTTTTGAAATATTTAAAAATCACAGTTTCATTGCTTCCTATAGGATTTATTATAGTAGAGATATCTGGTATTTTTTTTTCCTTATGAAGCTACATGTGTCAAAACGTGCATTACCTGCTGTTGACCACATGTTCAGGTTTAGCGACAAAGGGCTGCGTTGCCGTGCTACATTACTGTGACTCTCTCTCCCTAACGTGGTCATTGACCCAATATTTAATTGTCTTCTGGCCATGTAGATGAATATGGACATCGACGTCCACCTTTGTTTTTCCTGAAGTCCTCATTTTGGTCTCAAACACAAAAGACTGATCACGTGGCCCTTGAAGATGAAATGGATGCCGATCCTTCATTTCATGACTCTTTTGAACGAGTGCCTCCAGAATTCCAAGGGAAAGAAGCCATCAGGTAATAAGGCTGCAGGTGGAGAACAGGGCAAAAAGGCAGGAAGCTAAGAGATAGCACCTGAGGCAAGCAGTGTTCCCTTTTGTGCTCTGTAGACAGTTCCCACCTGTCCTCACCTACGCTGCTTCTGTCACTTTCCACCTCAAGTTCAAAGAAAGATCCCTTTACCAACCCCTTACAGCCTAACATTGTCGACATTTACACTAAATAAAAGCTTAAATTTTACCAGCTAAGATAATTCAACAAAACCCTTGCCCGGATTCAGTCTTTTACTTGTTTCTCTTCACCCTTAGCCTCCCTCATTGCTTTCTAGGTCTCAGTTATTCACTCTTTGTCCCCACCTCATCTATCTCCCTTTTCTTTTTTTTGACGGAATTTTGCTCTTGTTGCCCAGGCTGGAGTGCAATGGTGCAATCTCAGCTCACTGCAACTTCCACCTCCCAGGTTCAAGCGATTCTCCTGCCTCAGCCTCCCAAGTAGTTGGAATTACAGGCACCCACCACCAAGCCCAGCTAATTTTGTGTTTTGAATAGAGACAGGGTTTCTCCATGTTGGTCAGGCTGGTCTTTAACACCCAACTTCACTCGGCCTCACAAAGTGCTGGGATTACAGGCATGAGCCACCGCGCCTGGCCTTTTCTCTCCACTTTTTAAACTTCTTATTTTTCTTCTATTTTTTGTCCTTTAAAAGAAGATGAAAGAGTAAGAAAGAAGGACAAAGAAAAGGCCTAGAGGTAGATACAAAGGGAATTCAGGGAGAGGTGCCCTGCAGAGTTAAGCCTATCTCATTCTGTGTGACAACAAAATGTCCATTTTGTTTGGTGCTGGTGACTTTTATTTCTAGATATGAGAAAATAGGAAGAAAGTCCTTAAGATCCTTGGCTGTCCAAGTCATACTCATCATCAATGACCAGCCTGTGTCAGTCCCCTGTGAAATGTCTCAGATTATCCCAGGTTGCTGAACTTCTAAGGAGCCCATTTCATTTTGTTCTTTTAACCTGTTCCATATTTATCTTCCATATTTTTATTTGTCCCACAACTAAGCTAGGTTTACTCTAGCAGAGCAGCTCAGAGCAAAACAGTGGCTTTATTTGAGGTGCTTGTGTGTTTCTTTTTGTTCCTCTTTGATCTCTTTAACACCTTGCCCAATTATAAGTGCTGTGGAATGAGAGTAAAATGGAATTTAAAATAAGAATATTTAACGAGACAGTTTTGGCCAGGAGCGGTGGCTCACACCTGCAATCCCAACACTTTAGGAGGCTGAGGCTAGTGGATCACTTCAGCTCAGGAGTTTGAGACCAGCTTGAGCAACATGGCAAAACCCCATCTCTACTAAAAATACAAAAATTAGCCAAGCATGGTGCTACACGTCAGTAATCCCAGCTACTTGGGTGACTGAGGCACAAGAATCGCTTGGACTCAGGAGGCAGAGGTTGCAGTGAGCCAATATTGTGCCACTGCACTCCAGCCTGGGTGATAGAGCAAGACTCTCTCTCAAAATAATAATAATAATAATAATAATATCTAATTAAACAGCTTTATATGAATAGAGACTGAATATTTTATGAATAGTAGATGATAAAATAAGAAACATAAATTTGATTTGGCCTATGGATTATATACTTAACTGGTAGAATAAAACCATGCAGATTTATCGCCTAGAATTCCAGACCTATAATAGTACTAAGCATAAGTTAATTTCATTCCTTTCTATAGCCATCAACACCATGTAACCAATATCATCTTATATGCACTGTACATGCGAGATGAAATATTTTACTTGCCTTCCAACACAGCCCTAAAGCCCTGCAAAAATTTTCAGGTTGTGAAACCTGAAGCTGATCTGGAATAAGTACGTTGGTGAAGGTAACAGAGCACTAAGTGGTTGTAATGGAATAAGCTTAGATGGGCAGTACTGTGAACCCCATGCTCTTGCTATTATGATACATTGATTGTCTTTCCTACTGTAGTTCTTAATGAACCTTGGGAGACCTTGAATCAGGATGGCCAAAGATCTTTCCAACCTGTGCCAGTGGTTCACAGGAGCCTTTGGGTATTGAATGTCCATGTCATCTCTTGGCCTTGCTTCCTTAGCTTTGTAGTTCAGAGGTGATCCCGTTCTCAATACTAATATTAGCTTAAACCCCAATCTATGGAACCTTTGCTTATGGGTCCCAATCACAGTGAAATTCTTATAACTCCTCACATGTAACTCCTCACATGACGCCAATGTGCAGACAGGGTTGGCAAGCGGTATTCTAGCTGATTCTGTCACACAGCTATGACTGTGTGAGAGTGAAGACCCAGATCTTCATGTATCCTGAAGTTAAGATTTATCCAATCCTGTCTACCAAACTGGAAATTACAAACTGAAGAAAATTGTCACTTTGAAGTATCTTTTCTTTTTTTCAGAATCAGAAATGTTACAAAAGAATATAAAGGAAAGCCTGATAAAATAGAAGCCTTGAAAGGTAAAAAAAAAAAAAAGAGAGAGAGAGAGAAAATATTTGTTATATTAATATTGATTTCCTGATTTTAATTCAGTTCTGCTTTCGGTGATTAATTAGTGGTGGTATTTTAGACTTGAAAAGAGTTATTTGAGCTACATACGACTTTTTTTTCTAACGTATTGCTTCTACTTTATAAAAGTTAGAAAAAAATGAATGTGTTTTAGAAATAGATGTATTTAGAATCTATACTGGGTAATATTGAGGTAGTCTAAGGATATTCTGGGTTTTTTTTTTCTACAAACTCAAGTTTTTTGTCTGTAATCCAAAAGCTATTGGTAGATACTGTATGTTTTTCTTTTGTGTGAAAATATCACTTACCTCAAAGGAGTTTTAGCCATGTAATAACTTACTATTAATCTATTCTTCCATTTAATAAATACTAACATTGACCTACCATATGCAGGCAATGTCAATGAACCTATTATATAGACATGTTTCATTCATTTAAACTAAGTAATTTCAAAATTTCAAAAGAAGCTATTTTGAGAAATAAGTTTATAGAGGGAACTTTTAATGTTTTATTTTGAATTTAACAACCCACTATATTTATATATAGAAAAGACAACCATTCAAGAGAATTAATAACAATTCATTGGCTCCATAATGGAATATTTTTGTGGTTTTAATTGTTTTCCATCCCTTTATCTTATCTTTCTTTCCTTTCTTTTTTTCTTCCTAGATCTGGTATTTGACATTTACGAAGGCCAAATCACTGCAATACTTGGTCACAGTGGAGCTGGAAAGTCAACACTGCTAAACATTCTTAGTGGGTTGTCTGTTCCCACCAAAGGTACAAACTAGTTTGTTTTCTTTTTTTTTTAATTATACTTTAAGTTTTAGGGTACATGTGCACAACGTGCAGGTTTCTTACATATGTATATATGTGCCATGTTGGTGTGCTGCACCCATTAACTCGTCATTTAACATTAGATATATCTCCTAATGCTATCCCTCCCCCTCCCCCCACCCCACAACAGGCCCTGGTGTGTGATGTTCCCCTTCCTGTGTCCATGTGTTCTCACTGTTCAATTCCCACCTATGAGTGAGAACATGCGGTGTTTGGTTTTTTGTCCTTGCGATAGTTTGCTGAAAATGATGGTTTCCAGCTTCATCCATGTCCCTGCAAAGGACATGAACTCATCATTTTTTATGGATGCATAGTATTCCATGGTGTATATGTGCCACATTTTCTTAATCCAGTCTATCATTGTTGGACATTTGGCTTGGTTCCAAGCCTTTGCTATTGTGAATAGTGCCGCAGTAAACATACGTGTGCATGTGTCTTTATAGCAGCATGATTTATAATCCTTTGGGTATATACCCAGTAATGGGATGGCTGGGTCAAATGGTATTTCTAGTTCTAGATCCCTGAGGAATCGCCACACTGACTTCCACAATGGTTGAACTAGTTTACAGTCCCACCAACAGTGTAAAAGTGTTCCTATTTCTCCACATCCTCTCCAGCACCTGTGGTAAAAACTAGTTTATTTTCAAAGTCAATTGACAAATAAATCAGCTGTTAATATGAAATTCTTTCAAGTGTTAATCACAAACACACATACCTAGGGAAAAATGGAATTTTATTTAATAGTAATATTCTGTAGAAGTATGTAATATTTAATTGGTATACTGCATATGGAATCTGAGTATTTCATAATAACTATTTTCATGCTCATTAGTTGCCATTTGGCATTCCAGCTTCTATCTGTCAGCTCTTTTTTTTTTTGTTAAGCAATAAGGTATTTATTTTTTTATTTTTTAAAATTTTTATTTTAGGTTTGGGGGTGCATGTAAAGCTTTGTTACATAGATAAACACGTCATGGGGGTTTGTTGCCTATATTATTACATGACCCAGGTATTAAGCCCAGTACCCAATAGTTATCTTTTCTGCTCCTCTCCCTCCTGCAACCCTCCCCCATCAAGTAGACCCCAGTGTCTGTGATTTGCCTTTTTGTGTTCATAAGTTCTTATCATTTAGCTCCCTCTTATAAGTGAGAACATATAGTATTTCATTTTCTGTTCCTGCATTAGTTTACTAAAGATGATAGCCTCTAGCTCCACCCATGTTCCCACAAAAGATATGATCTCATTCTTTTTTATAGCTGCATAATATTCCACGGAGTGTATGTATGCCCATTTTCTTTATCTAGTCTGTCTTTGATAGGCATTTAAATTGATTTCATGTCTTATTGCTCCTCATGATTCTGTGGGTTGACTGGGCAGTTTTTCTACTCTGGACCAAAGTGACAGGGGCTGGATGATTTAACATGGCCTCACTCACATATCTGGGGCTTCAGTTAGGACAGCTGCATGTCTTTTCCCACATGGAAATATATCTTTCAGAAGGCCCACTGGGATTCTTCACCCAATGATCCCCATGATCCCAGCAGCAAGCAAAGACAAATCACTAGGTGGAAGCTCTTCATCAGGCTCTGCTTGTATCACATTTGCTAGGATACTACAGGGTATATAGGCAAAGCTAAATGTGAGGGGGCAGACAAAGAGACTACACTTTGATGGGAAAAGCTGCAGATGGGAACATATTTTGAATATACTATGCAACTAAAGTAGAAGTTTCTAATGCCTGAATTGTATAAACTGTCAAGATAAAGTCATACATACATTGAATTAACAGCGATTTTATTAAGAAATATCTTAAGCCTTATCTTGATATTAACTTTTCCTTTGTTACAGGTTCAGTCACCATCTATAACAATAAGCTTTCAGAAATGGCTGACCTAGAAAATCTCAGCAAGCTGACTGGAGTTTGTCCACAATCCAATGTGCAATTTGACTTCCTCACTGTAAGAGAAAACCTCAGACTCTTTGCTAAAATAAAAGGGATTCTGCCACAAGAAGTGGATAAAGAGGTACAAAAATATGTTCAAGTTAATGTGTTGGTCAAAATGAGATTATTAAAACCATTTGCACTGAGTTTTAATTTTAAATTATTTGTGCGCAAATCATTGTACAATTGTTGGACAAGAAAATCCAATTTAAACAATAGGTAACATTGCATATAATTTACAATGCGCCAAGCATATCCTTAACTTTAAATCTAATAAATCATTTATTCCTCATAGCAACCCTATGAGATAGGTGCTATTATTATCCCTATTTTATACATGTGGTTCAAGAGAGCAAGGAACTTGACCAACTTAGTAGTCAATGTGTGTGACATTCAAACCCGGAAAGTTTGGCTCCAGTGTTTGTTCTTTTTTTTTTTTTTTTTTTGAGACAGAGTTTTGCTCTTGTCGCCCAGGCCAGAGTGCAATGGCCCTATGCCGGCTCACTGTAACATTTGCCTCCCAGGTTCAAGCGATTCTCCTGCCTCAGCCTCCTGAGTAGCTGGGACTACAGGCACACCACCGGGCTTGGCTAATTTTTGTATTTTTAGTAGAAACAAGGTTTCACCATGTTGGCCAGGCTGGTCTCGAACTCCTCACCTCGTTATCTGCCCGCCTCAGCCTCCCAAAGTGCTGAGACTATGGGTATGAGCCACCGCGCCTGGCCCAGTGTTTGTGCTTTTAACCATTTACACTTTACAGCCTTGTATTTATAAATTTTTAAAAAAGGAATAAATTTTGGTGTATGACATAAATACTGTCTTTTGGTTAGATACAAAGGGTTCTGCTGGAATTGGAAATGAAAAATATTCAGGATGTTCTTGCTCAAAACTTAAGTGGTGGACAGAAAAGAAAGCTAACCTTTGGGATTGCCATTTTAGGAGATCCTCAGGTGAGTCACATTGAATTTGCAGGTGAATTCAAAGTTTAAAAAATGGAACTTTTGGTAATAGTTCAAATATTTTATTCGCAAAGGACATGTGTTATAAAATATTCATAATAGAACATTAAATAGAGTATCTAAATCCTAACCATAATAGTCTGTTAAATATAATCAATATGGTTTTTGCGTTGTTTTCTGGAAGAACTTCACCTTTGAGGAAAACCACCTTATATACTTTCCTCGTTTATAGATTTTCCTGTTGGATGAACCAACTGCTGGATTGGATCCCTTTTCAAGACACCAAGTATGGAACCTTCTGAAAGAACGCAAAACAGACCGCGTGATCCTCTTCAGTACCCAGTTCATGGATGAGGCCGACATCCTGGCGGGTAATCACTGGTTTCTGTTAAGTATCCTGAGGAGGACTTTAAGAGATCTAAAAAATATGGATTGGTCTCTGAACAGTTATATTTTGTAATTCGGTAATCTAGCTGTATCTGGTAAATTGAATGGCTGGTGGTAATTTGAACTGGACGCAAAGCCTCTTGCAACCATTTCAGTGTATCTTGCAGAATTTTGTATAATTTGGTCACATAGAAGCATGATCTGCCAGGAAACTCGCTTATTGCAAAATAAGTGAAGTTGAGTTTCTAAGAGATCCATCCTTTTACTCAGAATTGAGGGAAATCCACTTGAAATATTCAAATGATTTTAATGTTTCATCTGTTAAAATATATAATGGGATAATTTTCTATATTAGAACATATATTCACAAAATTTAACCTCCCTGATGGGATGGATTGCAAAATTCACGTAAACGAGATTAAAATGTGTCTATTTCATTGAGTCCTTATCGAGTCCTGCATTTAAAACCTTAGAAGCTCCTGAATTAAAGTTTGATTATATAGATGATTACCTGTCTTTTCTTGGAAATGGATGGGCCACTTTTTAACAAACTTTCTTCTTTGCTCTTCTTCTTTTTCAGACAGGAAAGTATTTCTCTCCCAAGGGAAGCTAAAGTGCGCGGGCTCTTCTTTGTTTCTAAAGAAGAAATGGGGGATTGGATATCACTTAAGGTAAGGTCACTTAAGAAGGCTGGGAGTAGATCTAGTGTAAGGCTTGATGCTTGAAGCAAAACATTACAACACACAAGAAGAATTTGTATTATTATTATTTTTTGTTTTGTTTTGTTTTTGAGACGGAGTCTCGCTCTGTCGCCCAGGCTGGAGTACAGTGGCGCGATCTCGGCTCACTGCAAGCTCCGCCTCCCAGGTTCACGCCATTCTCCTGCCTCAGCCTCCCGAGTAGCTGGGACTGCATGGGCCCGCCACCACGTCCGGCTAAGTTTTTTTGTGTTTTTGGTAGAGTCGGGGTTTCACCGTGTTGGCCAGGATGGTCTCGATCTCCTGACCTCGTGATCCGCCCGCCTCGGCCTCCCAAAGTGCTGGGATTATAGGCGTGAGCCACCGCGCCCGGCCAAGAATTTGTATTATTATACACAGGTGTTTGTACAAACATGTACACGTATTTGTGTCTACCTAGTTAGTATGTACATGTAAGAGATATTGATCTGCAGATTTTAGATATTGAGAATATAACAACAAAAGTTTAGATAAATATGACTAAAAAATATATATCTGCAACACAGTTTTTATTAATGGAGGTATGTATTAAGGGAATCTTTTCAACTGACACACTTGTATTTTACACCTTCATCATCTCTCATCTTCCCAGGGTGTTAATATATTCTTAAGTCGGCTACTTGCTTCCACTCCTTCTAAATCTTCCCCTTCTTTCTTGTTCTTCTGCTCCCGTCCATCCTCTTCATTTTATTATCTTTATTTTGAATAGCAGCATATTCTAACTGTAATTTACTGAGTGACTCAGATACGATATTTAACATTATTTTACTTAAACCTTCTATCTTTTAACTTTTAATTTTAAAGGGTATATAGTAGGTGTATATATTTATGGGGGTACATGAGATATTTTGATACAGGCATACGGTACATAATAACATCGGATAAATGGGGTATTCATCACCTCAAGCATTAATCATTTCTTTGTGTTACAAACATTCCAGTTATATACTATTTTAGCTGTTTTAATATATGTTGACTATAGTCAACAATATATTGCAATATTAATATAGTCTGTATAGTCATATTAATATATTGTACATGTAATAAAATCTGTGAAGAACGTCACAGTAATATAATTATATTCACATGTAATATAATCTGTGAAGAATGTGCTATCAAATACTAGATCTCATTCTACTAACAGTATTATTGTACCCATTAACCATCCCCCCTTCCCCACCACCCCACTACTCTTCTCAGCCTCTGGTAACCATCCTTCTACTCTCTATCTCCATAAAATCAATTGTTTTAATTTTCAGCTCTCACAAATGAATGAAAACGTATGAAGTTTGTCTTTCTGTGCAGCTTATTTCACTTAATATAATGATCTCCATTCCATCCATGTTGTTGCAAATGACAGGATCCCGTTCTTTTTATGGCTGAATAGTACTCCATTGTGTGTATGTACCACATTTTCTTTACCCAGTCATCTGTTGATGGACATTAGGTTGCTTCCAAATCTCGGCTCTCGTGAATGGTGCATCAATAAACACGAGAGTGCAGGTATTTCCTTGACATATTGATTTCCCTTCTTTGGGGTATATACCTAGTAGTGGGATTGCTGGATCATATGGTAGCTCTATTTTTAGATTTTTGTGGAACTTGCAAACGTTGTCTATAGTGGCTGTACTAATTTACATTCCCACCAACAGAGTACGATGATTCCCTTTTCTCCACATCCTTGTCAGCATTTGTTATTGCCTGTCTTTTGGATGAAAGCCATTCTAACTGGGGTGAGATGATGTCTCATTGTAGTTTTGATTTGCATTTCTCTGGTGATCAATGATATTGAGCCCTTTTTCATATGCCTGTTTGTCATTTGTATGTCTTCTTTTGAGAACTATCTATTCAGATATTTTGCCCATTTTGAATTGGATTATTAGATTTTTTTCCTATTAAGTTGTTTGAGCTCTTTATATAGTCTGATTATTAATCACTTGTTAGATGGATAGTTTGCAAATATTTTCTCCTACTCTATGAGTTGTCTCTTTACTTGATTGTTTGCTTTGTTGTGCAGAAGCTTTTTAATTTGATGTAATTTCATTTGTCCATTTTAGCTTTAGTCACCTCTGCTTGTGGGGTAGAGAAATCTTTACCCAGACCAATACCCTGGGAAGTTTCCCCAATGTTTTCTTGTAGTAGTTTCCTAGGTTGAGGACTTATAATTAAGTCTTCAATCCATTTGGATTTGATATTTGTAAACAGTGACAGATAGGAGTCTAGTTTCATTCTTCTGCATATGGATATCCAGTTTTCTTAGCACTGTTTATTGAAGAGACTTTCCCCAATGTATATTCCTGGTCCTTTGTTGAAAATGAGTTTACTGTAGATGTATGGATTTATTTCTGCATTCTCTATTCTGTTCCATTGGTCTATGTGTCTGGTTTTATGCCAGTACCATGCTGTTTTGGTTATTACAACTCTGTAGTATAATTTGAAGTCAGATGATGTGATTCCTTCAGTTTTGTTCTTTTTGCTAAGAATGGCTTTGTCTACTCTGGGCCTTTTGTGGTTCCATATAAATATTAGTTTGTTTGTTTTTTATTCTGTGAAGAATGTCATTGGTATTTTGATAGCGATTGTGTTGAATAAGTAAATTGCTTTGGGTAGTATGAACATTTTAACAATATTGATTCTTCCAACCCATGAGCATAGAATATCTTTCCTTTTTGTGTCCTCTTCAATTTCTTACATCAATGTTTTATGGTTTTCACTATAGAGATCTTTTACTTCTTTGGTTAAGTTTATCACTAGGTATCTTATTTTATTTGTAGCTATTGTCAATGGGATTACTTTCTTGATTTCTTTTTCAGCTTGCTTGCTGTTAGCATGTAGAAATGCTATTGATTTTTGTATATTGATTTTGTAACCTGCAACTTTACTGACTTTGTTTGTCAGTTCTAATAGCTTTTTGGTGTAGTTTTTAGGATTTTTCAAATATAAGATCATATCATTTGCCCACAAGGATGATTTTATTTCTTCCTTTCCATTTTGGATGCCCTTTTTTTCTGCCTCTTATCTGATTGCCACAGCTAGGACTTCCAGTACTATGTTGAATAACAATGGTGAAAGTGGGCATCATTGTTGTGTTCCAGATCTCAGAAAAAAGGCTTTCCCCCATTGAGTATGATACTATCTGTAGGTTTGCCATATATGGCTTTTATTTTGTTGAGACATGTTCCTTCTACACCTAGATTTTTGAGGGTTTTATCATGAAGAGATGTTGAATTTTATCAATTGCTTTTTCAGCATCAGTTGAAGTGATCATATCTTTTTTGCCCTTTATTCTGTTGGTATAATGTATCACATTGATTTCCATGCATTGAACCATCCTTGAATCTCTGGGATAAATCCAACCATGACCAAGATGAATGATTTTTTAATGTGTTGTTGAATTCGGTTTGCTAGTATTTTGATGAGGATTTTCACATCAATATTCCAGTGATACCTGGCCTCATAGAATGAGTTTCAAAGTATCCTCTCCTCCTCTATTTTTCAGAATAATTTTGAATAGGATTGGTATTAGTTATTCTTTAAGTATTTGGTAGAATTCAGCAGTGAATTCTCTGCTGGAAGACTTTTTATTATGGCTTTAATCTTGTTAGTTGTTATTGGTATGTTCAGGTTTTGGATTTCTTCACTGTTCAATCTTGGTAGATTGTACATGTCTAGGAATTTGTCCATTTCTTCTAGGCTTTCTAATTTATTGACATACAGTTGCTCATAGTAGCCACTAATGATCATTTGAATTTCTGCAGTATCAGTTGTTATTTCTCCTATTTATCTCTGATTTTATTTATTTTTGTCTTGCTCTTTTTTTTTCTTTTTTTTTAGTCTGGCTAAAAGTTTGTCCATTTTGTTTAACTTTTCAAAATTTTCAGCTTTTTGTATTGTTTATTTCATTTCAATTTTATTTATTTCTGCTCTGATGTTTATTATTTCTTTTATTCTACGACTTTCGGTTTTGGTTTGCTCTTGCTTCTCTAGTTTTTAAGAAGTGTCGTTAGGTTGTTTGTTTGAAGTTTTTCTCTTTTTGATGTAAGCACTTATGGCTATAAATTCTCCATTTAGTAATGCTTCCACTGTATTCCATAGGTTTTGGCATGTTGTGTTTCCATTTTCATTTGTTTCAATAAATTTTTCAATTTCCTTCTTAATTTCTTCCTTGACCCACTGGTCATTCTAACACATATTATTTAATTTCCATGTGTTTGTATAGTTTCCAAAGTTCCTCTTGTATTGATTTCTAGTTTTATTCTGTTGTGGTCAGAGAAGCTATTTGGTATAATTTCAATTTGAAAAAAAAATCTAAGTCTTGTTTTGTGGCTAGCATATCGTGTATCCTTGAGAATGATCCATGTGCTGAGGAGAAGACTGTGTATTCCACAGCCATTGCATAAAATGTTCTATAAATATTTATTGGGTCCATTTGATCTATAGTGCACATTAAGTCCAATGTTTTTGATTTTCTGCCTGGATCATCTGTCCAGTGCTGAAAGTAGTGTGTTGAAGTCTCCGGCTATTATTGTATTGGGTCTCTCTCTCTCTCTGTCTTTAGCCTTAATAACATTTGCATTACATATCTGGGTGCTCCAGTGTTGGGTGCATATATATTTACAATTGTTATATCTTCTTGCTGAATTGACCCCTTTATCATTATATAGTGACATTCTTTTTCTCTTTCTATGGTTTTTGTCTTGGAATTCATTTTGTCTAATATAAAGATATCTATTTCTGCTCTTTTCTGTTTTCTATTTGCATGGAATGTTCTCTGTTATTATCCCTTGAATAAACTTTCTATCTTTATCTCTTTCTTTATCTCCTCCTTAAGGCCAATGACTCTTATACTTGTCCTTTGGAGGCTCTTTTTTAGATCTTGTAGGCATGCTTCATTCTTTTTCAATTCTTTTGTGTTTTGTCTCTTCTGAGTATTTTCAAATAGCCTGTCTTCAAGCTCATTGATTCTTCTGCTTGAGAGACTTTGATACATTCTTCAGTATGTCAGTTGATATTTTAGCTCCAGAATTTCTGCTTGATTTTTAAACAGTATTTCAATCTCTTTGTTAAATTTATGTGATAAGATTCTGAGTCCCTTCTCTGTGTTATCTTAAATTTATTTGAACTTCCTCAAAACAACTATTTTGAATTATCTGTCTGAAAAGTCACGTATCTTTGTCACTCTGGTATTGGTCCCTGGTACCTTATTTAGTCATTTGGTGAGGTCATGTTTTTTTGGATAGTCTTGATGCTTGTGGATGTTCATCAGTGTCTGGGCATTGAGGAGTTAGGTATTTATTGTAGTCTTCACAGTCTGGGCTTGTTTGTACCCATCCTTCTTGGGAAGGCTTTCCAAGTATTCAAAGGGAATAGAATGTTATGGTCTAACTCTTTGGTCACTGCAGCTGTATCAGCACTAGGGGGCACCCTCAAATCCAGTAACATGGTGATTCTTGCAGACTCTTCGACGTGCCACTTTGGTGCTCTTGGAGGATACTTTGGATTACCAGGCAGAGATGCTTGTTCCCTTCCCTTAACTTTCTCCAAATGGAGTGTGTGTGTGTGTGTGTGTGTGTGTATTGAGCTGTCTGGAGCTGGCAGAGGGGTGACACAAGCACCCCTGTGGCCACCACCACTAGGATTATGCTGGGTCAGATCTAAAGCCAATACAGCACTGGGTCTTTCCCAAGACCCACAGTGACCACTGCCTGGCTACCGCCAATGTTCACTCTAAGCCCAAGGGCTCTTCAGGCAGCAGGTGGCAAATACAGCCAGGCCTGTGTCCTTCCCTTTATGGTGGCAAGCTTCCCACTGGCCCAGGTGGGTCCAGAAATGCCTTCTGGGAGGAAGGACCTGGAGTCAGAAATCTTTGGAATCTACATGGCACTGTATTCTGCTGCAGCTGAGCTGACACCCAAACCAGAAGACAAAGTCTTCCCAATCTTCCCTCTCCTCAAGGAGAAGGAGTCTCTCCCCCTAGTCACCACTGCCCCAGGCCTGCAGCGAGTACTGCCTGGCTACCACTGATGTTCACTCAAGGCCCAAGGGACTTCAGGCAGCTTGTAGTACATACTGCCAGGCCTGGGTAGCAGCTCCCATCAGGGCAATGGGCTCCCCTCTGGCCTGGGGCAAGTCCAGATCCAGGAGCCAAGGCCTAGAATCCAGGACCCCAGGAGTCCGCTTGGTGCTCTCTACTCCACTGTAGCTAAGCTGGTACCTAAGCTGCAAGACAAAGTCCCCTTTACTCTTCGCTCTCTTTTCCTCAGGCAGAAAGTCTCTCCCCACAGCCATCACAGCTGGGAATGTGCTAGGTCAAATCTGAAGCCAGCAGAGCACTGGGCCTCACCCAAGGCCTGTGGCAAGTACTGCCTGGCTACTGCTGGTGTTTATTCAAGGCCCAAAAGTTCTTTAGTCAGGAGGTGATGAATTCTGCCAGAACTGGGTCTTTTTCTTCAAGGCAGCAGGTGCCCTTCTGGCCTAGGGTATGTCTAAAAATGTCATCTGGGAGCAAGGGCCTGGAATGGGGTCCTCAGAACTCTGCCTGGTGTCCTATTCTGCTGTGGCTGAGCTTGTATGCAAGTTGGAAAACAAAATCCTATTTACTCCTCTCTCCTCTCCTCAACAGAAGGAGGGAGTCTCTCCTGGAACAGCGAGCTGCACTGTCTGGTGTTGGGGAAGGGGGTGAAACAGGCACTCCCCTGGCTGCTCCAGCTGGTGTCTCTCGAGGTCTTTTGCACCCCAAGTCCATTGGCTTTGAGCCCAGAACAGCATCAGGACTTGCCCAGGAATTTCAGTCCCTGTGGTCCTAAGTTTATTTAGATCCCCGGAGCACTTTAGTCCATGGTAGTGGGATGAATGGTTCCCCTCTGGCTAAGGCTGGTCTAAATGCTCCCTCTGTGGGCAGTGGCCGAATTCTGCCCTATGTTGCTTTTCACTGTGACAGGCAACACTGAGTTCCAATGCGAAGTCCCACAATCACTGTCCTCTCCCTCCCCCAAGCATACAACATTCTCTCTCTGTGCCACACAGCTGCTGCCAAGGATGGGAAGTTGTGTCAGCAATTCAAGACTGTCTTTCCTATCCTCTCCAGTGCTTCTTTCCTTATATGATGTTAAAACCACTATCATTGCTCACCTGATTTTTTTGTTCTTATGAAGGTGCTTCCTTGTGTGGACAGTTGTTCAATTTGGTGTTCCTGGGGGATGGGAAGATTTCTGGAGGGTTCTATCTGGCCATCTTGCTCTACCTCCCCTCCTAAATCTTCTATTGTTTAAAATAGAAGTGTTGTTACTTTTATTTTACAGATGAAATTACAGACTCCCTAGATTAAGAAGTGCTGGAATCAGAAATTGAACCTGAATATTTTTAAATTCTAAATCTAGTAGTCAAATCCATATTTTAAACTACTGTTTTTGTTACATGATTGGTCGTTTTTGTAAATTTATACCATCTATACTTAAGAAAGAAAACAAACCTATCATGATAACAATACAAAGAAAATAGGATGACAGTTTCCTTAACTCATCTGCACTTGTTTAAGTCCTAGAAAGTTATTTGAAAAATATCTCATGTAGATATTTTTCCAGTTCTGTGTAATGTCCCAATTTTTTTTTATTTCTTACAGCACTTTGTTTGCATCTCTTCTTGGAAATTAATTAAACTATCTGAAAGTCAGTGTTTCCACCTACAAAGTGAGAGCAGCAATTTCCACTTACAAGTAAAGGTTATAGAAAAATAAATAAGAGACTGCCTGGCACACTGCATGGAAACATAACATGTTTTCAAAATAAAAAGTGCTAGTCAGGATCCCTGCCCAATTTGCGAGTCCATTCATGGACTCCTATTTGTGCAATTGCCTTATTTTCTTCTAATCTAAGGGTCAACAAATTATAGCTCATGAGCCACATCCAGCCTACTTCCTCTTTCTGTAAATACAGTTTGGTTGGAGCCCAGTCATGCCCTTTCTTTTACACACTGCTCTGGCTGTCTCCACGTTACAACAGCAGAGTGGAAGAGTTTCAACAGAGTTCTAACAGCCTACAAAGCCTAGAAAATTTACTATCTAGTACACATTTTACAGAAAAAGTTTTATAACCTCCCCTTTCAAGCTTCCAGTTCCTCAAGGAATGACTTTCTGCATGACTCATTCATTCCCCCCCAGCACTCAGCACAAGTTCCTACAAGTGGCCAAGGAATAATTCTTAAATGGTTTTCATTTCAGGAGTCAGCATCATGGAAAACAGCTACGACATTTTTTGCTTCACTCTTTCAGTGGATTTCACTACTTCTAAAAAAAATAGCATATATTCTTTTAAGTTCATACATGACTTATGTGTCAGTGGAATAATTTTTGACTTATGCATTTGGTCAAATAAAATTGCTACCATTTTTAAGGGCTTGCCAAGTGCAAACATCACTATTATTCCGTTGTTAGAATAACCCTAGAGGCTAGGAATCATTATTCCAGTTTTCTAATAAAGTAACTGTTTAGATAAGTTAAATAACACATTCCAGATGCTAAAACAATATTTCAAAGCCAAGTCACTACTGATATTTTGCCCACTGTATAATTTATAACCTCAATTAATAGAATATTGTGTTTGTTTCTCTATAATGGAGAAATAGCTGTGGTATTTTTCAATGGATAGACTGGTTTTCTCAGTGATACTTTGTTCTTATTCAAAGTTCTGGGCTTAGCATTACAAGAAAAGCAAACCACATTCATTCATTATTAGTTTCTACCTATAATCCAGTTTCCTTCATAGCACTTACTACTATTGATAATTATTTACTCATCTGGTTGTCTACATGTTTTCTTCCTGACTCCCGCACTAGACAATGAACTCCATAAGAGCAGAATAATGCTGTTTTAGTCACCATTGTATCCTCAACACTAAGTATGATGTTTGTCACATACTAAGAACTTAGTAAATTTGCATTGGATGACTACATTGAATAACTGAAACTGTTTGGCATCTATACTTATCACAAGTCTCTTGTTCTTTTGAAGCAATACAACAATTCTATTTAGTCAGCTTAAAACCGAACCTTCATCTGCAACGTTATCCATTTTGCATAGTCCTGACCTTTGCTGTATTGCAACCCTGGTATTTTCCACTCTGTGACCACCCTCTCTTCAGGAGCTTCAATCAATATGAAACTTCTCTGGGCACGACTCCTGAGTAACCTCACCAGTAACTCTCATTAGCTCATTCTTTTCTTTTGTCCATCACATTTATATGATTTGGCTGGGTTTTTGTCCTCTTATTTCTTGGGTTTTTGTCCTCTTATTCTGTGTTTGTC
Source organism: Pan troglodytes (assembly GCF_028858775.2). Classification (NCBI taxonomy): domain Eukaryota; kingdom Metazoa; phylum Chordata; class Mammalia; order Primates; family Hominidae; genus Pan; species Pan troglodytes. The sequence continues at coordinate 81,886,621 of NC_072417.2, read as the reverse complement.
TGACCTATTTCTGGCATTAGATTTTAACTGATTTTCTTTGTCCTATAGAGACTAGTTAATTATTTTCTTGCTATTGGAGACTATGTCAAGTAACATATGTCTTTTTTTTTTTCTGAATTCCAGCTTGCAGTTAAATGAAATATGTGTTGAGGAAAACATAACATCACTTGTTAAACAGCACATCCCTGATGCCAAATTATCAGCCAAAAGCGAAGGAAAACTTATTTATACATTACCCTTAGAAAGAACAAATAAATTTCCAGGTAATGTGCATGAACACTGTGAAATAAAATATGTGAATAATAGTCATCATCATCATAATTATTATCATTACAACTAACATTTATCAATGTCTTACAGTATGCTCAGGTACTGAAACATAATCAAAAGAATAGTACAATAACTGAATTATTTTCTGTATAGTGGGAAATAGAATTACATTCTAATAGTTGCATTGTAATGCCTGGGCATTTTAGAGGGCTTCTTTTAGTCCTTCTTCCCTAGTAGTGTGTAACATAATATTGTAGTATTCATAAATGTACACAAACCCAAATGGTTGAAAACCTCTGGCTTACGCACTACATTAAACAGCCCTGTGATGTGGCTATCTGTCTCAGTGAGACTTTTGCAATAACTTTGGGTTTTTCAGGCTAACGCATAAAAGTTTACTAACTATGTTTGTTGTTCAGGGAACTTGTTCCTTAACAATGGGGCACTATGAGGGCCCACATTAGTGGTTGAAACAATTAACCTTGCTGTATATGTGGTTAACAAAGACATATACATTCATTCAAATACACATTTTATGGTGACAACACAAGCATTCCTTAGAATCATCAGGAAAGTGTTAAGCAAGTTCTGATTAGTACTTTTTAACAGTAATTATCATTTAAAGAAAATTTGTAGACGTTTTAGGTAGAATGAAGAATGACGCATAATACTCATTATTAGCTTAAATCTTACTTCTTTTCTACCTTTCTGTATGAGGTATTCTAGTCAAGACAAAAAGCTTTTAACTTATCCTTTTGCCCAAGCAGGAGCTCCAGATGGAAGCCTCAGGACTTCCGTAATCACCCTAGTATTAGAAGTAGGTTTTTATTTAAGCTTGATTTAACCACTGTAATTCAAATCCAGGCAGGCAGGGGCACTGTTCGTTGCTTCATGAACAATGACAGATGCATAAGTATATTTTGGTGAACGAACTAAAGAATGAATCGATATAAAATTGCTAGAGCGAATAATCACTGTCACAATTCCAGGAAAATTCCCTGATTCAGTTCCACATTCTCTGCCTGTTAGGTCTTGTGAATTTTTTCTTCCATTGTTAGAAACAGAAAATTTTTTAATGGTTTATATTCTATGTCTTCTCTTTAACAAATATTTTCTAAACTACAGAAGATTCTGCACCATCCAATTAATTCTCAAAAAATTAATTCCTTTCCTTTTGTCAGTTAGAGCATAAATGGCTCCCATTTATATCTGTTCTCTAGAAAAGACTTTTCAATTAATTAGGCTTAGAGTTGAAAAACCCAGTCTCACAATTAATTAAATTTTAAAAGGAAGTCAGAAAAAACTAAGATTAAACTTTAATAGAAATGCAAATGAATATAAATTAATGTTTGATAAAGTAATATTTGGGTTGTAACACATGATGTAAAATAGAAAATAATATATAGAATTTGCAGAATAAGATGATCTATTATGAAATGTTAATTTTCAAATGTTTTTGACATATCACAAGTATAGTTTCATAGATTTGTGCTTATTAGTTTGAAAAATGGTCTTCAGTTCACTTGTGATTCTTGTTTTAATTCACTGCTGTATATGTATTCTTTAGAACTTTACAAGGATCTTGATAGCTATCCTGACCTAGGAATTGAGAATTATGGTGTTTCCATGACAACTTTGAATGAAGTATTCCTGAAGCTAGAAGGAAAATCTACAATTAATGAATCGGGTAAATAAAATGCATGAAAATTATTACGTAAAAGCACATATTTCAAGAACACACTGTTCCAAAGATGTGATTACAAAATGTGGGGTTCATGATTAAGGCTCTTCTTAGACAAGCTTGTGTGAATATGAAACGCATCCCTGTCAACATTGCTTTGTAGTTAAAAATAATCCATTTTTCTACATCCAAGGCTCACTGCACTCATATTAGCTCTAGGCTTCTAAGGGCAATTTCAGATAAAACATTTATTCTAAATCATAAATTAATATAAAACATGAACCCACAGATCTAAAACACTTAAGAACCCCAAACAATACTTTAAAATGAAACTATTAAATTTCCTGTAGGCCAGCAATAAAGAAGAGAGTCTTAATTAGACATATTGTACTGTTCCACAGATCTCAGATTCTCTGGTGTCAGGTTTTTCTTTTTTTTTTTCTTTATGTTAGAAATTGGACACTATCTATCCACCTATTTTCAAGGTCACAAATAACTTATTCTCTTGTGTTCAGACTGTTTTGAAGCCGAACATAATAAACTCTCTATTTCTGATACTGCACTTTTTCATTCTAACATTTTCATTTGTTCTTTTTTAGAGTTTCAGTTCTTTACTATTTCTCATCTGCTCCCAATATTGTCCATATTTTCCAGTAGATCTTATAACATATTTATCATAGTTATTTTTAAACTTGTGTATTTTAATTCTAACATGTGGACCGTGTGACTGATGACCATTATCAGCAACTGACTCTGATTTTTTTTTCCTCTTCCCTATGGGTTATATTTCCCCGCTTCTTCATATGTCTTGAAATTTGTATTTTATCATGTTACTTTAACAAAACAGGAACACTGAGGTAAACAATGGCCAGAAAATGGCATGGCTCTTCCTCTGTCAGACTACTGATGTGGATGGCAGAACTGATCTAATTTGTATTTGGCAAGTGCCTGGGCTTTTGCACAGGTTTTATTAGATTCAGTCCACTCCCAGCTTCGAATGTTTTAAAGGTAGAATCAGGTCTTTCCCTTAGACGTGACTTTGAATTATAGCACTGGAAAAATTCTATATATTTCTCTATAGCCCTGCTATCAAAGATCTCCATAACGATTAATCTCACTGATTTTCAGCCTGTCATCACTTTTTGTTTATTTATTTGTTAGTATACATCTCTCCACTCCTCATTCAGTGACTGGACCCTAGTGGACTCATGTATTACACAAAAGGAAAGACCCATGAACCCTGATGGTGTCTTGCTCAAGACACTATGCAGCTTCTTGTGTTTCTCTCTCCGTTTTTCTGAGTATCTGCCCCCAGCTACTGCTGTACTGTTCCTATGCACTTAGGAAAGGCTCCACGAAAAAAAGTTCGTAGATGCTGTAAACTCGTTTTGTGACTTAGGTACCCCATGATTCTAGTCAGTTCTATCAGCCCACATATAATCACAGAATTTTTTAATCTGGGCTGCTTTCTTTTCACCTACCTATGGTGGTTTTCTCCTTTTTCCTTTTTCTGCCATGTCCCTAAAGATGAAAGCTTCCACAGGAATCTTCTCCCCCTAGAAATGTTTCCTTCCTTTATACATGTTAGTTTTTTAGCTTTCTTTGTGCTCTCGCCCATCTGATGGATTAAAAATAACTAATATTTATTCCCTTGGTAAGACAGGTTGACAGTCTCTTGCAACTAACGAGAAGCAGAATATCCCTGAATTATTATTATTATTATTATTATTATTATTATTATTATTATTATGGGTTTTTTTTCTTTTTTTTGAGATGGAGTCTCCCTCTGTCACCCAGGCTGGAGTGCAGTGGCACGATCTCGGCTCACTGCAAGCTCTGCCTCCCGGGTTCACGCCATTCTCCTGCCTCAGCTTCCCGAGTAGCTGGGACTACAGGTGCCCACCACCACGCCCGGCTAATTTTTTTAATGGACTTTTGACCACTATCTTAAGATCCTTATATCTTCATTCACAGTGTGTTTTGTGTCCTGTCACTGTACTTACACATTTACGGGTGTGTGCTTTTTGAGGTTTGATATAAGGCTTATTTTAGCATTATACAATGGACAGCATCCTGGGTATCCAGAGATTATAGAGAACACACAAATGAATGCAGTCTCAGAAACTATTCAAAACTGAATAGTTTTGAAATCTCTGCAGTAACAATTTATAGCTAACTCCCAGTTTGTAGCTTGCCATTTACAGTTTACTCCCTGTTCAGAGCATGTCAATTTGTAGCTTCATTGAACATGTAAGATATTTGTTTCCTTTACTGACTTTCCAAGTCATTTCTAAGCACTGTGATGACCTTGCCTATTTATCTTGACCTCTGTAATGTATTGTCTGTATCCAAATTACCTAAGGTCTCCTTTCTATCCCTTTTGTTCAAGAAATAAATATTTCTTCTATTTCTGTATTTTAAGGCAGTAACCAGCAAAACCACATTATACCTATAGTAACGCGGAAGAGTCTAATCATGAGATCCTTAGCAGAGCCAATCCCTATAGTAAGCTCAATAAAGTACATATGAGTTGCTTATTTTATGTTTTGCAGATATTGCTATTTTGGGAGAAGTACAAGTGGAAAAAGCTGACGACACTGAAAGGCTTGTTGAGATGGAACAAGTCCTCTCTTCACTTAACAAGATGAGAAAGACAATAGGTGGTGTGGCTCTCTGGCGACAGCAAATCTGCGCAATTGCAAGGGTTCGCTTGTTAAAGTTAAAGCATGAAAGAAAAGCTCTTTTAGCACTGTAAGTATCAGAGTTGCCATAGGTTTTCTTTTTAAGTCAATGCATTAAAAAGCAAATCTAAGGCAAGCAAAAAAACACAAAGATATGATGAATTAGGCAGCAGAAAGGGAAAGCATCACAGTGGAAGCACAGGAGGGAGGCAGAATCTTGACATCCAAAGGACAAATATTGCATGAAATTTTATGGGATATCCAATGGCCAAAAAGCAACAGGAGAAATGAACAAAGGACAAATCTACGGTTTAACATCTTGAATTTGGAGTTAGTAAAAGGACAAAATACTCAAGAAATGTGACAGTTAATTGTGTTTAATTTTTATAATTTCTTTATCCCATTACATTATAAACTGCTCAGAGAGTATTAGATCAGGAAATGACATTGCATTCATTTTGGCAATTTTCTTTTGTGTAGGCTATTAATTCTAATGGCTGGATTTTGCCCTCTTCTTGTGGAGTATATCATGGTGAAAATATATCAAAACAGTTACACCTGGGAACTTTCTCCTCATTTGTATTTCCTTGCTCCTGGACAACAACCACATGACCCTCTCACTCAATTACTGATCATCAATAAAACAGGTAAAATGGTGGATACTTGATTTCCAAATACATTTACTGTTCAGAGCAGTACTTAGAAAACATAATCATGAGAAAGAAAATAGCTTTTCACTTATTCAGCATGTGTTAAAAAACAATTTATGAAACTTAAAGATAATAAATACAGGCCCCCAAAGAAGCAGGAATAGGTAAAGTATTTTCTAAAGGAGAAACATCTGGTGGCAACTTGCTAAATGAAAGAGTTTGTACCAAAATAGCATTTTTAACAGGTTCATTAAGATATACTTCACATGCCATACAATTTATCCATTTAAAATGCACAATCCCATGGTTTTTAGTGTATCCACAGAACTGTGAAACCATCAATACAATCCCTTTTAGAATATTTTCATCACCCCATAAAGAAACCCCATACCGAATAGCAATTACTCCCATGTAGTCCCTCCCCCAACTCCTCAGCAATCACAAATTTACATTCTGTTTCTATTGATCTGTCTACTCTGAACATGTAATATCACTGGACTCATACAACATGTGATATTTGGTGACTGACTTCTTTCGCTTAGCATGTTTTCAAAGTTGATCTATGTTGTAGCATTTATCTATGTATCAATACTTCATTTTTATTGTTGAGTAATATTTTATTGATGGTTATACCACAATTTATCATTCATCAGCAGATGGATATATTTTTTCCCAATAATTGGATATCATGAAAAATGCTGCTACGAATGTTCATGTACAAGTTTTTATTTGAACATATGTTTTCATTTCTCTGGGGTGTAATCCTAAAAGTAGAATTGTTGGGTCACGTGGTAACTATGTTTACCCTTTGAAGGACCTGCCAGACTGTTTTTCAAAGTGACTGTACCACTTTATATTCACACCAGAAAATTTGTGGGTTGTTTTTTTTTTTTTTTTTTTTTTGAGATGGCATCTCGCTCTGTCACCAGGCTGGAGACCAGTGGCACAATTTCGGCTCACTGCAACCTCCGCCTCCCAGATTCAAGCGATTCTCCTGCGTCAGCCTACCAAGTAGCTGGGACTACAGGAGCTTGCCACCACACCCAGCTAATTTTTTTGTATTTTTGGTAGAGACAGGGTTTCACCATGTTGGCCAGGATGGTCTTGATCTCTTGACCTCGTGATCCACCCGCCTCAGCCTCCCAAAGTGTTGGGATTACAGGCGTGAGCCACCGCGCCCGGCCTCACATCAGCAATTTTTGAGGATTCCAGTTTCTACATATGCTTGCCAACACTTATTTTTTGTTTTTTCTATTACATGCATCATAGTGTATGTCAAGTAGTATCTTGTGATTTTGATTTGTATTTTGCTAATGGCCAGTAATGTTGAGCATCTTTTCGTGTGATAACTCATCAATTGTACACCTTCTTTGTAGAAATGTCTGTTTTCTTTTGAAAAAATGGATTGTATTTTTAATTGAGTTCTAAGTGTTGTATCTATATTCTAGATAAAATTCTTTTATCAGATACAGTAGGTCCTCATATTCAGATTCTGTATCTAAGAATTTGCCTATTCACTGAAATTTATTGGTAACCCCCAATTACATATCTGTTGCATTTCATGATATTTACAGATATGCTCAGAGAAGTGAACATTTTTAGTCACCTGATGTACACATTTTCAACTCAGATTGAACAAAATGACACTGCTTTCTTGTTTTAGCTCCCATACTGTAAACAAATGCCTTTTTGCAATCTGTTTCATGCCACATTTTTCACATTTTTGCGTTTTTTTTTTTGTGTGGTGATTTTGCTGTTTAAAATGACACAAAGAATAGTGCTGAAGTGTCATTTAGTGTTTCTAAATGCAAGAAGGCTGTGACATGTCTTTTTCTAGTTTTTTTTTTTTTAGGGTTGTCATTATGAACAGATGTTGGATTTGTCAAATGTTTTCTCTGTGTCTACTGAGATGATCATGTGGGTTTTATACCATATTATTTTCAGACATTAAACCAACCTTGCATTTATAGGATAAATCATACTTGGTCATGGTGTATAATCCTTTCCATTTTCTCCCAGATTTGATTTTCTAGGGTTTTGTTGATAATGTTTTCCATCTCTACTCATAAGGGATATTGGTCTGTAGTTTTATTTTATGCTAATGTCTTTAGATATCAGGGTAATACTTGCTGCATATAATAAGTTGGCAAACGTTCCCTGCACTTCTTTTTTTTTTTTTTTTTTTGAGACTTTGTGAAGGATTGACAATTTTTGTTTATTAGGTAGAAATGTACTAGTGTAGCTATCTGGGTGAGGGATTTTCTTCATGGAAAGTTTTGTAATTCGCAATTTGATCTCTTAATTGTTACAGGTCTCCTTACATTTTATATTTCTTCTTGTATTAGTTTAATAGTTTCTGTCTTTCCAGGAATTTTTCCATTATACTATATTATCTAATTTGTTGTTACACAAACATATTCCATTTTAATCCTTTTAATCTGTAAGACTGGTATTCATGCCCTCTTTTTGTTCCTGATCTTAGTAATTTTCATGTTATTTTATTTTTCTTGGTCATCCTAGATAAGGGTTCCTCAATTTTGTTGATGCTTTCAAGGAACCAACTTCTAGCTTAATTGTCTCTATTGTTTTTCTATTGTCTATGTCACTCATTTCCAAACCAATATTCTTGGTTTCATTTCTTTCTGTTTGCCTTGTGTTTAGCTTGTTCCTCTCTTTTCAGTGTCTTAACACAGAAGTTTCACTTACTGATTTGAGATTTTTCTTCTTTTATTTAACATAGGTGTTTACAGCTATAAACTTCCCTCTAAGCTATGCTTTCGCTGCATAGCATAAGTTTCGGTATATCATGTTTTAATTTTCATTTATCTCAAAATATTTTCCAATTTCCCTTGTGATTTCTTTTCTGACTCATTGGTTATTTAGGAGTAGACTATTTAGTTTCCAAAAATTTGTGATTTTCTAAGTTTTTGTTGTTGAATTCTAAATTCATCCCTTGTGGTCAGAGATCATAGTTTATAAAATTTCAACCTTTTTCGATGTGTTGAGGCTTGTTTGATGTCCTTGCCTTTAGAGCATCTTGGAGAATGTTCCTTGTGCACTTGAGAAGAATGTGCATTCTGCTGTTGTGGGTGAAAATTTGTATATTTCACTTTTCAGTGCTATTTTGTATTTGAGTCTCTGTTAAGTGTATATATGTTTATAAATGTTATAACTTCCTGCTGTTTTGACCCTTGTATCATTAGAAAATGTCTCTTATTATTTCTAGTAACATTTTTTGTTTTCATCTATTTTGTCTGTTATTAGAAGAGCCACTCCAGTTTTCCCATGGTCTTATCTTGCATGATGTGTTGTTCCACCTTCTGCTTTCAATCTATTTGTATCAATGAAATTTAATATGTGTCTCCTGTAAATTTAATTTGATATGTGTCTCCTATAAACAGTATATAGTTGGATAGTGTTTTTAAATACAATCTAACAATCTATGCCTTTTGAGTGTATTATTTTATTCACAAATCATATTTTTACTAATAATGTAGGATTTGTATCTGCCAGTTTATTGTTTGTTTTCTGAATGTCTCATGTCTTTTTTTGTTCCTCTATTTCTTCTTTACTGTTTTCTTTGGCATTGAATATCTTCTAGTTTAATGATTTAATTATTTTAATGATTTTTTATTATATTTTTGAATTATGTTCTTGGTGATTGTTTTTGGGCCTAGAATATACATCTTATTTTAATCTACTTAAAGTTTACACAGATTTAAGATTAATGTAACAAAGTCTACAAATATGTACTTACTCTCCTTTCTTCTCTCAGCTTCTTTAAAACATATGAAATCATATTGAGTAATAATTGTACCAATGTATTGCTGGTTTAAAAACATATAGATGTGATATGTGTAATAATAACATCAAAATGGGGAAGAGTGAATACGGCTATATAAGAGGAAAGAGTCTGTAGCTCACTGAAATTTTTATTTACCATTTCTTGTTCTCTTCATTTGTTCCTGTGAATTCATATTATCATCTTATGTGATGTCCTTACTCCAATACAGCTAGGCTTCCACCTGCCTCCTTTGTGCCATTGTTTTCAAATATTTCACATGTCTATGTTTTACAGCCTCAACAATAAAATTATATACATACTGCATTATACATTTGCTTTTAAAATGAGTTAATACAAGAGAAGGAAAAATATGCATTATACTACCAATTATAAGTACATAGTTGTGTTTGCTGATCCTCTTTGGCCTTTTCACTTGGATTCAAATTGCCATCTGGGGTAATTTGCTTTCAGTTTTAAGTATTTCTTATAAGGCAAGTCTGCTATAACAAATTCTTCATTTTTGTTTATCTTGGAAAAAAGTTCTATTCTACCTTCATCATTTTTTATTCTTATTATTTTTATTTTTATAGATTTACAGGATAAAAGTACAGTTTTGCTACATGGATATATTGTGTAGTGGTGAAGTCTGGGCTTTTGGTGTAACCATCACTCAAACAGTGTACATCATACCTATTACTGCCTTCATCTTTGAAAGCTAGTTTTGCTAAATATAAAATACTTGGCTGAATTTTTTTCAGTACTTTGAATATGTCATTTTACTGTGTTCTGGCTTCCTTTGTTTCTGATGAGAAATCAGCTGGGTTCTTATTGGTGTTTCCTTACACATCACTAAGGAAACATTCTCTTTGCCTTTGTCCTCACCATTTTTACTCTGATGTGTCTGGGTTTGGATCTCTTTGCATACATCCTACGTGGAGTTGGTTGAACTTCTTGGATGTATAAAGTTTTTAATTAAATTTGGTAAGTTTTCAGTCATTATTTCTTCAGTGGTTGTTTTTCTCTTCCTTTATCTCTCTCCTCTCCTTCTGTAACTTCCATTGCATATGAAATAATGTGATTAATAATGTCCCACATTTTTCTGAGGTTCTGTTTTTTTATTGTTCTTGTTCTTCAGGTTGCATAATCCCATTTAATATATCTTCAGGTCTGCTAATTCTTTCTGCTGATCATTCAAATCTACTGTTGAGCTCCTTCAGTGAATTTTTCATTTCAATTATTATACTTTCAACTCCAGAATTTCTATTTGGTTCTTTATTATTTAAAATAACTTTTTATTGGTATAATCTATTTGGTGAGACTTTGTCATCATACCTTTCTTCACTTCTCTAAACATGCTTTCTTTTAGTTTTTTGAGCATACTTACAATACCTGCCTTGAAGTCTTTGTTTTTTAGGTTTGCTATCTCAGCCTTCCAAAGGCAGTTCTTGTTGCCTACTTTTTTTCCTGTATAAGAGTGACACTTTCTTATTTTTTTTAGCATGTCTCATAATTTTGGTTGAAAACTGGACATTTAAAGTAATAGATTGTAACAACTTTGAATAATGACACCCAACTTGTCTTGAAGCTTGTTATTATTGTTTACTCATTTCCCCTGCTTTATACAACTCTGATGCCATTCTTCAGAGGCATAACTTTGGCCATGTGCATTGTTCCCCTGAGATGGCAATAGATTTAACAGACCTTTCTTTGTCTCTTTTCCTGATCTCTCCATTACACTGGCTAACTCTACTGGTATCACATTCAGTTGTTAGGCACCACCAGTAGCAAGCTGATTGGCCTATTGTTTTCAAAAATGCCCATATGCATAAATTGCTCCACAGTTTGATCCAATTACAGTAATTCCCTCTCATCTGAAACATTACAAGATCCCCAGCAGATGCCTGAAACCATAGATAGTACCAAACTAATGGCTATCCATAGGAACACGTTTCTGTTCATGTTTTTTATCCACAAATTTATCGCCTTTTCCATCTTAACTAAGCACTTATCATGCACTATGGCTATAACTTCTACAGTTTGAGGTGCAACAGCAAGACTAGCATGAGTTTCTTTTTTCTTCTTCACAATTTACAGAAGAGATTTGCTCTCAGAGTAGATCTTAACAACCTCAGCATACAATTTTTTTTCATTTCCTTATTAAGTCAATAACTTTCACCTTTCCACTTAAAGGAAGCAATATATTGCTTCTCTTTGACATATCCAAATTGCCAGCATTACTCTTCTTGTGCCTTGGGGCCACTATTAAGTAAAATCAGGGTTAATTGAACACAAGCACTGTGATGTCTTGACAGTCGATCTGATAACGGAGGTGGCGACTAAGTGACTAATGAGTAGGTAGCATATGCAGTGTGGACACAGAAGACAAGGGGCTGATTCATATCCTGCACAGGACAGAGTGGACGATACGAGATTTCATCCATCTGCTCAGAATACCATGCGATTTAAAACTTATACAATGTTTATTTCTGGAATTTTTCATTTTGTATTTTAGAGATGCAGTGGACTAAAAGTAACTAAAACTGCAGAAAGTGAAACCATGGATAAGGGAGCACTACTATAAATATGGTCTTGTTTGTAGGAAAAGTCTTTGAAGCCAGTTATTGAGGTTTGTCCTCTCCACAGAAGGGCTCTTCTTAACTCTCTGTTTTGCTGCTCTCTCTAGTAAACTTTTAGCTGGTGTATGGTTCAACCAAGGGAATTGCAATCTCCTGTCAATTGCTTACCAACAAAATCTTGATGGTTTTTAGTGCACTCTTAGGCTGAACTTCCCCAAACTCTGTTCCAACTAAAGTCAGTTTATTTAGGGAGAGTTTCAGCACATACTGTTCTTATGGCTTGCCGCTGTTCCTGAAACAAGAATCTCACCATTGCTTCAGAGCTGGAAGCATGGATCATGCCTGATTCTCTTGCTGTGGAGCCCCTGATTTGTGAGCAGGGTACTTGGCAGGGGTGGTGGCCTCTGGTCTTCTCAGCTTGCCTCTCCTGTCGTGGAAACTCTGCCCTACACATGAGATGGGACAAGGATGATTGTGTCCCGGTGTTTTTGGCCTCTTATTCCTAGGGTAGAGCTTCCACCTTAGGATTAGGGAATGGGTGGAGGAAGAGAACTCCAGATCTCTTAGCCACTCTTGCCTGGTATTGATCTTCTGCAACGCAGATGTGGGGAAATGAGAAAAGTCGATGGGAAGCCCCTCCCATGAAGATACTATAGCCCTGAACTGGGCTTGGGGAATAGGGATCCCTGTTCTTGCCCACACCCTTTCAGAGTGAAGCTTCTATTACACCGATCTGGGAAGGAAGTGGGGAGTAGACGGATCAGGCTGTGGCTCAGATGCCACAATTTCTCAGTGTTCTTACTGAGATTTAATACATTTTATTAAATAAATGTGTCATCATTTTCTGTATGCTCTTAGAACAATTTCAAAACATTTTAATTTGTTGGTTTTTTAGGAATTTTTATAAGTTATGATTGTTTTTCTGGGGAGAAGGTCTACAGAGCTCCTCACATTGCTAGTCTACATGTTGTCTTCCGGTATCAAGAAAATTTTGAAAATTAATTAATAATCTAGCAGTAGTAAAATGACTTTTAGCAAATTTGGTGGTTAATCAATGGAAGTTATCAGTATCATTAAAGCTTTATTGGTTATGGACATTCATTGCAAGATTCTAAAAAGAAATCTATTTTGAAAGACATTTGGAACTAAAAAAAATCTTTTACATTAATAATAATCATAAGCAAATAAAAATATCATGAAGGAATTCCATGAGAAATAATAGATGTTATGTATGTTATGTAGAAAATATCCTGACAGTCCATATTACTGCTTCACATAATGACATTAACTGTAATTTGACTACACAACTTGACATTAATTTTTTTAGTTTTGTGATACCCAATATCTTTAACTACACCTTAGGGGCAAGCATTGATGACTTTATACAGTCTGTGGAGCACCAGAACATAGCTTTAGAAGTGGATGCATTTGGAACTAGAAATGGCACAGATGACCCATCTTATAATGGAGCCATCACAGTGTGTGGTAATGAAAAGGTATGCAGGTCTCTAATAATCTTTCTGAAAAATGTGAAAAGCTAACATAATATCAATATACTCAGGCTTCCAACTTAAGAAATAAAAATGAAAAGCAAATACTGTTTTCATTTATTACTTAGTGAATTGTATTCACTGGCATAAACAATTCATATATCCATCATTGTCTACTGGCACAAACTATTAGCAAAATACATACTATAGAATACCTACTATCAAGACTATATATAAGTTCAAACATTTCATGTTTCCCCTCAAGGATTTTATAACACATGTATTCCAAAACTTCTGTTTTGTTCTTAAACAATAAACACTGAACATATGATTCTGGCCTCAAGCAAGACATCTGGTGTCCTAAATATCAGATACCTGATTTAGTTTTACTATATACATGTTTTGATTTACTTATACAGTATTTGATTTTACTTACACAGTGTTTGGCTTTTTATTATGATTATTTAACACCATATGAAAAACATAACCTCTTAATTTAACATGTCAAATTTTGACTTTTTTAGAGAACAAAATGAAGATATTTGAGAACTTATATCCTACTTGTTATATTTTAGAATTACAGCTTTTCGTTAGCATGCAATGCCAAAAGATTGAATTGCTTCCCAGTTCTTATGGACATTGTTAGTAATGGGCTACTTGGAATGGTTAAACCATCAGTACATATCCGAACTGAAAGAAGTACATTTTTGGAGGTAAATATATATAATCTTACAATTCCTGACTCTCCTCTATCAGGAATCTCCCAGATCACCCTTTTAAGTGCTGGAATCTTGTTTTTACTGAGTAAACCACTGCATAATAAATTAACATTTGGACTCATTCTAGTTCTGTGACTTTGGAAAATCAGTACCTTTTCAGAGCTTCAATTTGTTTAAAGTAAAATAAAATGAACAAAACATTTTTCAAAGAGAATATGAAGCAATAAAAATGAAATCTTACAGCACTGTGACCAGCACAAGAATAGTGAACAATGAAACAAAGGAGAAAGGAAGGAAAGAATTAAGGAAGGAAGGAATGAACGAATGAATGAAGGAAGGAAAGAACGAAGGAAGGAACAAATGAAGGAAAGGGCTTTATTATTACTTTTAGAAATTTTACAAAAGAAATTCAAGACAAAGTTCAGGCTAGAATTTCAGACTATCTACATTAGGATTACTGCAGATTCTTGTCAAAAATATTAATTCCCCTGGCCTACTCCAGACCAATCGAACCACTTTTCCTCATGGGGGTGGTGAAAGGAGGAAATCTATTCTTAAACAAAGGTCCAAGTGATCGGAATGTATATAGCCCTTTAAGTTTAGAACCAGAATAACTATCAGTTTGTAATGATTCCTTTTTTAATTATTGAATACATACATTTCTCCCTTTCAGAGAGTTCTTTGAGCACATAGATCATGTATTTTTAACACTTTATAAATACCTTGTACGTAGGAAAAAACCTGTAACATGATAAACATGAAACAACTTAATTGTTAAATACATAAGTGAGTGTTAGGCTCATCAACTTATCTACATCTCATTCTAGGGTTTTATGATAATATATATGGCCAATAATCATATACTCATGTATACATAAAATGGATCACATATCTGTCATTCTTTTAAATTTATTTTTAGAGGCAGGGTCTCGCTCTGCCACCCGGCCGGAGTGCAGTGGCGGGATCACAGCTCACTGTAACCTCGAACTCCTGGGCTCAAGAGATCTTCCGATGTTGGCCTCCCAAAGTGTTGGGATTATAGGTGTGAGTCACTGCACCCAGCTGCCAGTATTATTTTCATATGGTCCAGCAAGATCTTCAGTTTCCTTCTCACACCATATCTCACTGTACTCAGGAAGTAAAACTTCCTTTCATTAAGGATGTGCGAGAAACTTAATCATTAAAGTAAATGATTTTAGGGACCCACCAAGTATTAATTAATTTTGGAATATATGCTATGGTTCACTTCATTAACATTTTGTGACTGTGAAGACCTTTTAATTTTCTGGTTTCTGAGAGTAGTATGCAATAATTGGGCAAATTGCCTCAGACTTCTATCTATCAAGATATCCTGTGTCAACTAGAATTAATTAGATACCAACCAGCTCAGCTGACTTCGTATTTATGTGCCCAATATAGTCACTTTAACCAATATCCCCAGCAACTCATTTTATTCTCTATTCTACTTTACCTGCTCATTGCCCCCAAAGTCAGAGTTTCCCAGATTTTCAGAACTTGCTTGTATCCTGCCCAAAGTCAATAGATTGGCCACTAAGTATTGACCCTACCCAGTACTCAGGACATTCTGGAAGCATCCAGACAATAAGCTATAACCTTACCATCTATGGTTAGCAAGTGTCTTTCTGGTGACCAAGCTGAAGACCACCAGGCTCTGGTTAGAACTTTCTTCAGTAACGTGTTTAATCAAAGAAGCAACTATGTGAATCATGAAAATAACATGGGACTGGCTTTCAAGAGAGTTTGTGATCTTTTATCCTTAAAGATTTTTACAAACAGGAGTAACAACAGATGGAACTAGGGCAAAGATTTTCTTGGTGATTTTGCTCTCCCTTCTAGTACTTCATCTCTCCTTTTGCATCCTCAACCAATATTTATCTGGTCTCATGATGTACCTAAAAAACTGACTTATTATCACTGTACCCATAAAATGTTGGATATTTTTTGAGTCAAGCTGTCACATTCGAGATAAAGATCAGCTAAGAAATTGAATGTATCAACTGTGAATTATAATGTATTATTTAGCACCAAAATAAATTTTAGAATCATAAGGCAAGAAAAGAGAAAAATCTGGTTCTTATTATTTTCCAAATGTTATCAGTGCATTCATCTTTTCAATCACTTATCTGTAAATTTGAGTAT
This sequence comes from Pan troglodytes, assembly GCF_028858775.2. Classification (NCBI taxonomy): domain Eukaryota; kingdom Metazoa; phylum Chordata; class Mammalia; order Primates; family Hominidae; genus Pan; species Pan troglodytes. The sequence goes on along the minus strand of NC_072417.2, from coordinate 81,870,610 downwards.
AAAGCCAAAAGTTAAGTGTGAAAACTGGAAGGATAATGAAGGAGTCTGGGAATCTCAAAAGGGACCTAAGGCAGAATTATGTAAACTTAGTCTAAAATTTTAAAAATGTATTCCAGAAAATTAACTTTAAATTTCTTCATTCAGTTCATTGTATTCTTTGGGTTTTTCAGAATGGACAGGACAATCCAATCGGATTCCTGGCATATATCATGTTCTGGCTGGTTTTAACATCGAGTTGCCCACCTTACATTGCCATGAGCAGCATCGATGATTATAAGGTAATAATGAGTAACTGCAACTTCCATTATTTTACATAATTGAAAGCAGAAGGTAATTTTACAGGATTTTTCATAAGAATATTTCTACATGCTTAATTGAACAGCCAATTCAGACATAAATTCTAAGTTATAAAAATGAAAGAAAGTTTTATAAGTTGAAATATATAGATAAATAGGTAATAGAGAATTATTCTGAACTTTATCTGGATATTCCAACAAGCTAGAATAGACAAACCAACTCTGAAAAAAAAAGCAAAGCTGGAAAAATATGCTTCTGACTTCAAGGCTCACTACAAACTTGTAGTAAGTAAGAATGTGTTGTATTAATTAAGAATAATTATGTAGATATTTTAAATGAAATAGACAGTTCAGAAATAAACCCACACATATATCAATTGATTTTCAATAAAATTACCAAATAACTTAAATAGGGGTAAGATTAGACTTTTCAACAAATTCTGGTGGAACAAGTTGGTATCATTCTGAAAAGAAAAATGTTCTTAACATCCGTCACATGCACAAAATTAATTTCTAATGAATCACAGATCTTGTGATAGGCAATATTTTTCAGATGGGGAAGAAGAAGCATATGCTTTTTTAAAAAAGATAACTTGAACTTCATCAGAGTTAAAAGCTTCTGCTCTTTGTAAAACACGAATAAAAAATAAAAGGCAGCCGAGCTTGGTGGCTCACGCCTGTAATCTCAGCACTTTGGGAAACCGAGGTGGGCGGATCACCTGAGATCAGGAGTTTGACACCAGCCTGGCCAACATGGCAAAAACCTGTCTCTACTAAAAATACAAAAATTAGCTGGGTGTGGTGGTGCATGCCTGTGATCTCAGCTACTCAGGAGGCTGAGGCAGGAGAATCGCTTGAACCTGGACTGCGGAGGTTGCAGTGAGCTGAGATTGCGCCACTGCACTCCAGCCTGGGCAACAGACCGAGACTCCATCTCAAAAAATAAATTAATTAAATAATTTAAAAATAAAATAAAAGGCAAGCCACAGGCTGGGAGAAAAATATTAACTATACTTATATATGTGACAAAGATTTGTATCAAGAATATGTAAAGAACTCTCATTCCTCTGTAATAAAGGATAACCTAATTTTTTAAATGGACAAAGTATTTGTATATATACTTTACCAAAGAAGATGTACAGATGGAAAATACTCCCATGAAAAGATGGTTAATGTCATGAGCAATCAGGAAAATAGCCTCAATGAGATAGCTCTACACACTCAATAAAACTAATAATGTTAGAATGACCAACACTATCAAGAGTTTATGAGGATGTGGAGAAACCGGAACTCTCATGCATTGTGGGTGGGACTGTAAATGGTACAATCACTTTGCAAAATAATTTGGCTGTTTCTTATAAAGTTAAAAATATGCTTATTGTTATAACCTAGCAATTCTTCTCCTAAGTATTTACTCAAAAGAAGAAAAAACATCTTTCCACATAAACACTTGAGCATTAATGTTCTGAATAGCATTAATCATAACAGCCAACAACTTGAAACAACCCAAGTGTCCCCCAAGCAGTGAACTGATAAACAAATTCTGATATAGCCATACAATGGAATACTATTCAGCAGTATAACAGAAGGAACAACTAATAAATGCACCAACACAGGTGAGTCTCAGAACCATTACACTGAGGGAATGATAACCACAAATAATTAGGTACCTTTAATTAGGATGATTTAATTTATATAAAATTCTTAGAAAGGTAAAATTAATCTATAGTGACAGAAGGCAGGCTCGGGGTGTGGGGGGTCACTTGTAACCAGTGGTAAAGGCTATTGACTGCAAAGGATCATGGGAAACTTCAGGGGTTGTTCTACACCTTGCCTATGATTGTGGTACAGAAACATGCATTCATCAGACCTCATTCAGCTATATACTTAGTATGGGTACTTTTTCTTGTTTGAGAATTATACCCCCCAAAATTAAAAAGAGATTGTTGAAATAAAAGGAAATGATATTTTTGGAAATGCGAGAACTTGAAAAGATAAAGAGAAAACTTCAATATTGAACTGACAACTTACAAATGTTTATTTACAGACACTCATTAATCCAAACGAATCTATAATGTGTTTACAAATTACCTGAGCATCTTGTTTAAAAGATGATTCCTATTCAGTAGTTCTGCAGTGGAGGCAGATTTTGAGTGGCAATCTTAGGCGGTGAATTTATATGATTAATAACCCAGGCCAACTCCCATTTTTGTGACTTTATGGAAAAAGTCTATGAAACCTTGTGTAAGCATCTCTACTATGTCATCTTCACCTGTTTCGTTTTTTCTCTCTCTCTATTGCCCACAAAAAGAGTGTATGATTTATGTAATGTTCCCTTTTCATGTGGAACATGCAGGAATCTCAAGAAATTCTATTTACTAGTTTGATGTAACTATAAGTCTTTCTGGTGTTAACATAATCCAAACTTTAAAACTTCCTCCGCAGGAACATGAACACTTTCTCTGGCTTTTGTGATGCCACAATTTCACCATGTTTATCCTAAGACTGTCCATTGTTTGTCTCCTTTGGAGATTCTCATTCCTCTATGTAATATTTAAATTTCGGAAATCCTCAGATATTGGCCCTTGGCTGTCTTCTCATGTTAGATACCATTCTGTCTTAGGCAAACCCATCTAGCTCTATGGCTTCGAATCCCCTCTACTGGCTGGTCACTCCCAGATCTGACTCTACCCCAGATCTCTAATTGTATCTAATTTGACCTCCAAGGTTGATACAAACTCCCTTCTCAGCATTTCCACAGTAGGCAACACAGATGTCTCAAGTTTCATGCTTCCAAAACTGAACTGAATGTAGAGCTACTTAAATGTCTTCCCCCCTTGCTATTTTCTCCGTATATAGCAGCACCACATGCTCAGTCATTTCCTAAAGATCCAAAAATTATCCTCAATTCTTCTCTTGCCTCTAATATGTTGAGTCAATCATCAATTCCTTACCAATTCAACTACCTGCGTAGACCTGTGTCTGATGTTGTGAGGCTCTGATATGAATCTTTAGGTCAAATTATGTCTCAGGCAGGAGCATTATTTAGCTCATCAAAGCCCATCAACAAATGTATTTAAGTATTTTTTAAAAGAAAAAAATTCACAACTCTTAGAATAGTTTAATATACAAACCTATTGATTATACTGAAAACCACATCACTTCATAAGTAGTTTTAAAACATGTAATTTGGTATGTTTATTTAGGGAATGACAAATAATGTAAAATACATTTACATTTATAAATGTATTTATATTTATGTAGATACACATAAATATTTGAATCAGTGATAAATACTTGAATGTGGACTATGGCAGAACAACCCAATTTCTTTTATTCCAATTAAAGGATAAAGCAATTATATATGTGTGTGTGTGTGTATATATATGGAGTGTGTATATATGTGTGTATATAAAATAAACACACATATATACACACACATATATATATCCATATATGTGGATATATATATCCATATATATGGATATATATATGGAGTGGGTATATATATCCATATAATATATATGTATATATATATGTGTGTGTATGTGTATGTGTATATATATATATATATATATATATATATATATATGGAGGAGAGAAAAGAGAGAGAGGAATCACTGTGATGAGAAGGTAGTTGTTTAAGGGAATAAACTGTCCATCCCATTCACCCCTACCCCCCTGTAAGTCATTAAATCACTGTTTTGTTTGCTGCAGTGTTCATGCTTTGATCATTCTAAGGTCTTCTTTTACATATTTCTGCCAGGTGTGTGATGAACATCAATGTAGTTCATTACAGCAGCAGACTGGTTATTTATGTTTGTAACTATCCACATCCCTTAGTCAAGATTACATTTGTAGACATAATCTAGAATTGTTACAAATAAAGGTTTTGCTTGAATAGTTCGTTGCATAATCCACATATTATTAAGCCACAAACTTTGTATCTTTGCTGTCTCCTAATTAGAATAGAGCTCGGTCCCAGCTACGGATTTCCGGACTCTCCCCTTCTGCTTACTGGTTTGGGCAGGCGCTGGTGGATGTTTCCCTGTACTTCTTGGTCTTCGTTTTTATATATTTAATGAGCTACATTTCAAACTTCGAAGACATGCTACTTACAATAATTCATATTATTCAAGTAAGTGACAATATCCAAGTAAGTGACAATATTCACAATATCATTGTGTGATTTAATTTGAAATTTTGGAACATTTCTATCAATATTTATATGGTCATAAATTAAAGAACTATAAAATCCTGGGCTATGGCAATGTTTTGAATCCTAAATGTTTTCCTTGATTGCATTTGTATTTAACTAAGCTTCACATTCCTGTTGATTTTAGATCCCATGTGCTGTTGGTTATTCCTTTTCCCTCATCTTCATGACATACGTGATTTCCTTCATCTTTCGCAAGGGGAGAAAAAATAGTGGCATTTGGTCATTTTGTTTCTATGTTGTAAGTATATTTCTTGTGGATGTATACTGTATATATTTGATATACAATTCTGAGCTAATCCTTTAAATTTTGCCCTCTGTAGGATGATAATATTATGGTCTATAATAAACACAAGATTACAAATTCAGTTACTGACATGGTTAAAACTAGAAATTACTTCACCAAACTCCCTAATAAGAATTAATTCCATAAAGCCTCTCTTCTTTTGTCTAAATTAGGAGGAAACTTGTATAATTTAAGAGTGTCTATTCTAATTTCCTATGATTTCAGGATGCCAAAAGGCAAGTTATTAATTCAATAAATAATTGTTGACTTCTGCAGTGTGTCCAAGTTAAGATTGATAATGGGAGGAAAGAGATTAAATGGACAGTTTCAATCCTGAAAGAGCTCTCAAAAGATAAACAGATGAGTAAGCAGCCACTTGTTAAAATAGTCACGAGTTATTTTCCATCTTAAGAGTCTATTATACAACTGAATAATAAAGAGGTCCATGAAAAACAGACAAGGGAGAGATTCATTTGTGAAAATGAAAGCAGAGATTTCTTTTAAAAGATGAAATCTGAAAAAGAGTAAGATTTCAGCCAAGAGAAGTATGAGGTACAAATAGAGCTAACAAACAGAAACCTAGCAGAGGAAAAGCCCAAGCTGATCCTAGGAACTGGTAATAATCTCTCCTAGATATAGACAAAAAACAAGGTGCACAATGGCCATGGTCCTAGTTATGGCAAAAAATAAAATCATGGCAGCCCTTAAATGATGTTCTCAAGAATTTAAAAGCTTACAGAGCAGAACAGAAATAGGATTACAGATAAACTTGCAGGAAGAATACTTTGATAGCCATAAAAATGATGGTTTGG